>NC_141052.1:32992878-33610378 GCF_041138505.1 Cibotium barometz | reverse complement strand
AAGAACACCTGCATTACAACCAGCAAGAATAGTCGGTGAGAGAGAGAAAATAAGGTGAGAGAGAGAGAGAGAGAGAGAGAGAGAGAGAGAGAGAGAGAGAAAATGAGAGAGGGGAGAGAGGCATGGCTCACTAGTAGCCGCACACAGCAAAGAACTCTCTCGCAGAGATTTCTCTCCCCGCCCACATTGAAGGTATGGCGACTGCATACACTGCCCCCCCTGCAACCTGTGGGTCAGAAGAGAGGTGGAGGGGTGGAGTCTGGACTTGCAGGCTTGAAGGAGGAGGCAGCCCTACAACAAACCTGCAGGTGGTGACAAAGACCTGTAACCAGTAGAGGAGGCAGCTGCATGAAAGAAGGCAGTGCACGCCCCAAAGAGTTTGCCACGTGGAGGGGGTGCACAAGCCCCGTTAAGAATAGAAAGAAGGTTTAGCCCTAGCATGTTAGATTGATATGAAAGATCTGTTTTGTATAGAAGAAGAAATTAGAGAAGATTGACAAGCAACAGTGGCTATAGTTGGTAGCGTGCAGGCTCTAGCTATGGCAGTGTGAAATGATGGTTCAGAGGGTAGCATGGAGAAGATGAGGCCTGTAGCTAGAGTCAAACTCAAGTTGCAGAGAGAGGGTGGGTCCCTGGTAGAGGAGCATACAATGCATTCAACGCACTTTCTGCGGCGCAAAAGATAAAGAATGAATGGAAGGAGAAATTTGGCACGTAATTAAGGAAGCGATAATTCTCTTCGTGACTTTTTAATATTGGGGTGGTGGTTTGAAACCTAAGACAAAGGGTTTGTAATTTGCAATGTAAAGGGACCCAAGCTAAGCCTTTGTTCACATGGACCTCACATTGGTGTGAAGGCGCTTAAAAAACCTCAAGAACGGAATGGCCAAGCGAGCCATAAATCAATGAAGTGGCAAATTGTGTCCATGCAAGACACACAGAACTGTAAAAAAATTATTCCCTCCATAACCCTGAAATAATGGGCAAAAGCCATGGTGTTTTTTACTATAGTGGATGGGTACCCTACCCTTGCTTGTACACATAAAAAGGATTGTACTCTCTCACCTAGATTTTATGAGGGTCCCCTACCTGAGCCTGTGGGGGTGCTCGAAATGGTTTGTAAATGTGGTGTGCATTGAGTTGTGCATGCATAGGCATTGTATTACATGGGTTGGTTCCCACCCAAACATTTATGTTCAAATCAGAATCAGTGGTTCTGTTTTTGTTGGATTAAGTGGGCGCAAAATGGACTTTGGTGTTGAAGATGGTAGACATGCGCACACATGTTCGTTTGATAGACACTCCAATGTATCATTGAGGGGGAGTGTTGAGAGGTAGTAATTACGGTTGTGCAATGCTACATTGATATGGGTGATAGGTGAGTTATAGAACACCTCGATTAAGAGGCCTGGGGGTGTTAGAGAGATGTAATCATGATGTTGTGTGTATGTGGAAAAGCACCCTACAAGTGCAAGATATTGTGGTAAGATAAGAATTCCACATGTATGGTGTGTGAGTGTTGACCAAAAGACTGGAAAAGGGAGTGCCACATGGACGATGATGTGTAAAGTGGGATAAGGCTACAAAGCCTATATCATTGTATGGTTCATTGTGATATGCGATAGAATAGAGATCTAGTATTGAGTGTGCAATCTCTCTCTCTCTCTCTCTCTCTCTCTCTCTCTCTCTCTCTCTCTCTCTCTCTCTCTCTCTAGTCATGGAGTTTTAGGTATGGTATAACCCACCTTAAGTTTTATGCTTAATATTGTGTCTACTATCACCATGATCAATCACATTTTAGGATTGTTTACAATCGAGGGCTAGTTGGGGAACAAGCATGGGCTCTCTCCATCGCCGCCGCTAAACTAGGTGGGTCGGCACACAATAGAGGGGATGTCGAGGTATCATCCCCACCACAAACTAGAGGAAGTATCCCTCCATTTCTATTACTAGGGAAGTGCCTAGCACTATAGCATATAGCTGACTCCATGTTGCTTACAGGGCTGGTTGGCTGCTATTGTGTGCACTACAGGCCAATTGCTCTAGCTAGGCAATGGCGTGTACACTTCATCTCACAACAAGGAGGAGTAAGGGTGGTTTCTTGTAGGCTTGTCGGCATCGCTCGCTCTCTGTCGCGTTGCTCACATGCGGCTAGTTGGCCCACCTTTGGCATCTTCTTTGCATTATCACATAGCTAGCTAATACATGGGTGATTGGTTACAAAGAAGGTAGTCACCTCACATATAGTTAAGGGTTGCACGGCAAAACCTTAGAGAAAGGGAGGTTCTACATAGATGCATTAGTACAAGCATGAGAGCGAGGTTCTACATAGATGCATTAGTACAAGCATGAGAGCGAGCTCAAAAGAAAAACCAACTAGTATCAAGAGTTTATTGGGGATCCACGTTCTGTGGGGCTTAAAAGGAGGACTAAGTTGTATTCTTGGTCTAGTCAATGGCTCGGTTGGTTCAAGTGCACTTGGCAAACACCCTCAACATCGACATAAGCATATCACGAGCATCAAGTGTGAGATGATGACAAGCAGGTTCCTGATGACGACAAATTGACAAAGTGAAAAGGGAAGTCTCTTTTTTATTTGATTTTGTACTTACTTCATCTATTCGAGAATTTGAATAATAAGAGAAACCGTTAAAGCTATGAGCTTCTCCTACTTGTGATGCCGCGTTTGATTCAATTAATAAGGAGTGTTCTTCTATGTAAAACATAATGATGAGGTCTTGGATGTGTGGTTGGGTAGTCATAAAAGAAACCGTGCAAGTCATAATGATGAGGTCTTGGATGTGTGGTTGTTTAGTCATAATAATAATGAGGTTTTTGATTATTATAATAATAAATAAAATGAATTTTTATTTAATTAAATTTAAAAAAAAGGGAAAAAGAAAATTGGAAAAGAGAAAAAAAATTCGAGGGGGTTTGTATTTTAAAACAGCGAAGAAGGGGAGGGGGTGCATGTGGGGTCTACGTCATGCAGGGGGTACATGTGCACATGTCTCCATGTGTGAATGAAGCGGTGCATATGTGCTTGGTTACAGGTGCACGATATGCATTTTTGTGTGCATATGTGAGGTGCGTATGCAAGCAAGGGTTAAAGTGTATGTAGGCTAATGGTGTGTGCACAAGTGAACGTGGGAGACAATGTGCAAACATTGGGGTGTACATGTAAATGAATGTGTAAGTGTGTGAACAAAGTGTATATGCATGTGGGTGAATGTGTGTGTGCATGAGTGTGCAAGGGTGTAAGTGTGTGGGTGCACATGTAAAGGTGTAGATGAATGTGCACATGAGAGTGTACATGCATGGGTGAAAGGCTGTGTGCATGAGTACAAATGGATGCGGGGTGCACATATACACATGAGAAATTTGATGGGGTGCACATGTCAGTGTGAGCGTAAGTCAAGTGAAGGTGTAAATGGATGTGTGATGTGCAGAGCTATGTGGGTGTGCACATGCATGGGTAAATGTGAACATGTGAAGTGTGCAAGGGTGTGTGCACATGCACAAATGGGTGCACATGAAATTGAAAGTGTAAGGGGTATGTGTGCAAAGATGAGTGCACATGTATGCATGAGTAATTGTGGGAACACATGCAAGTGCAAGGTGTGTTCATGCATGTGTGTGTGTGTGCAAGGGTGGTTACACAGACAATGTGTGGGTGGAGGTTATGCGCATGAAAATGAGAGTGCGATTATGGTGTACATGTGCAGGAGTATAAATGTGCACACATAGGGTATGCAAGTGTATGTGCACATGCAACTGAGAATGAATAGGGTTGTTAATCCCATATTGAATTAACAAGTATGCTCCTCCATTTGAAGACATTAATAAGTGTCATGCAAAGGCTCTATAAAGGTTGTAACATTATGAGACATTGGCCACCCAAGGCCTTAGTTAGTTACTTTTGGGCGCCCAAGTGTGAAAAAGGGCCAGTTGTATATAAGTCATTTTCTCATAATGAATGGACACAATCCCTCTTTGTGCTGTGAGAGCTCTTACCTTGTCTTGAGAGAGAGTGTGAGAGTGTAATCTAGTACATGTGCCTTCTCGATGCTTGTATGCTTGTGTAGAGGAGTGAGAGAGAGAGAGATTGCCTTGTATGGTGGTGCGAGTGACTCTACAGTGACAGCGTGGAGGTGGAGCTTAGAGGATTGGAGCTTCTCGAATTGAGCTTGGAGACCTTAAGGGACATAAGCTCGAATCATTGGTAAGTTCCCTATGACAGTTGTGATCTATTTCTTCTTCCAATAATGAATTCTTAGAGTTCCTTCTTGGAAGGTATGGTAGCCCATAACATTTTTAGCGCCGCTGCCAAGGAAACACCATTGTTTCTTCTGTCCTCTTTGAGTTTTAGCTCCCACTATACATGTTTCATCGTTGCCTTTGCATTCAGGTTGTGCATTGTTCAAAGAATGAATGGATAAGGTTTGAGTGGAAGTAAATATTTGTGAGAAATTATTTGTTTTTGTTGTGTGGGTGAGTACTTGGGTGACCTTAGAGGAAAACTACACTGTTTTTTCTTTTAAATTTCTATGTTTGTATCACCAAACTTGTTGGCATGAAGGAGCTGGGTGATACTCTGTTTTTTTTTGGGAAAAAATCACAAAAATAGGGAGCCATTGGTTGTGCTTTGAAGTTGAATTACACTCCTCATTACTAGCACACCTATTTTGGAGCATCTAGATAGGTAATCTACACCAAATCTTCACACTGTCAATGTGAGAGTGAACATGTGAAAGTGTGGGAAAATGGTTCATGACGTGAACATGTGAAAGTGTGGGAAAATGGTTCATGACGTGAACCATTTCCTGCTATCTCACAGCGTGAACCGCTTTTGCAAAATCAGCGTTGCAATTTGTCGGATTACCTTTCTAAAAATAGGCTACCTTATCTTGACACATTTGACACAACGGATCCTATAGAACCTTATCCCATGAATTAGCAGAGAATACTTCACGATGTAAAACACCTCCTGTTTCATGGCATGAATGATTTCGATTTTACAATGTGAGCTGTATACCTTTTCACGGCGTGAACTATTTAACACTTCACGATGTGAAACACCCCCCCTATTTCACAACGTGAACCATCAGTAAACAGATCTAGCTCATGAACCAAGAATAGTCATATTCAAGTTAGGAAAGTGCTTTAAAATTTGCAAGTTAAGCCCAACCAACTCAGATCAGGGCACGCGGATCTAGAATTCAAAGTAGCCGTTGAACACACGAAAGTGTAGAAAGTAGTTCATGATGTGAATCATTTACGATCTTACGACATGAGCCATTTCTTGCTATCTCAAGAAGTGAACTGCTACGTGTAGTCTCACGGCCTAAAAATTCAGATCAACAAAACCCTACAAAAATTCATTTGAGTTAGTGATTTATCCTATCAAATCATATTCACATGCACTTAAGTCTTGGCAAACTTATCAGAGATGACCTTACTCCCGACGACGATAGTGCATCGAACCACCCAAGATCTTCTTATCAAAAGAGTGTTGGTTCTGTCCACTCTATGAGCACTCAATTGAGTGTTTTAGCTCAGAGAAATCTAACGACCATTGATACAAGTAGTGAAGATTCCATGGAAGAAGGGTTACGATTCCCTGGGATTGGAGAGAAAGAAAAACCATCTTCCCCTACAAGATCCAATGGTATCTTTGACACAGACATGGGATTTTTTGGTCTCCAAACCATCACAGAAGATGAAGCACAATATACCGGTGCATACCTATCAGCTAGTGAGATGGACAAGGTGTAAGACTAGAAGTACCAACCCAGGCTTCGAGTTCTAGACTGTCTAACACAGGGACTCCTAGGATGAGGAGGGACATATAAAGTGTGGCTAGGATCGGTTAAGTCTTTTTCCTAACCTCAAAGGAACTAGAGTTAGACTTGAAGAAGGTTGAAGTAGAGTGACAACTTTTGAGCATTGAGCTTAAGTGAACAAGAGCTCGATACTTGATGAACACGAGATGAACAAAGGGAAATGGAAAAGGTAGATCCGTTTCAGTCACGTGGAAAGGAACCAAACATGTCCAAGAATACCACCGATGGTATGGAAATGGGCAGGGCTAAGGGAGCCAACCCCCCAAATTTAGAACCCATTAATGAAGAGCCAAGAGCAGAGGAGGTATTTGATACCCAGAATGAAGGGGAAAACCCACCTAGGGAAACCGTTGAAGTTGAGGACCGCCTATACATAAAGAAAGACATAGAGAAAATGATCAATCATCCCACGTTCTTGTAGGACATGGAGCTCTTGATTCTACAAAGATGGACAAAGGAGGCTGCTAATAATGAGCCAAGCCAGAATGTGGTGGACGTCCCTACCAATAGACCCAAAATTCCTAGAAGAGACAATGTAGGAAGAGGACGAGGTCTAGGTAGGGGGGAATAGCTCCTCTCAATGACCAATGGGTGGATCCAAATGAAGATCTTAATGTGTCCACAAGGACAGATTTATTGAATATGGTTGCGAAAATGGGTCGAGGAATAGTTAGGGAACTAGGCGGCACTGCTCTAGAATCCAAACCATCCACCAAAATGAGGCCACACATCATTTCCAAGCTCATACAAAAGTTCTCAGGGGATGGGGACCTGATCTCCAACATTTTGAGATCTTTGAGTCCACATGCAAAACCTGGGCTAGTGAATAATGTAACCATGATTCATGCCTTCTCATTGACCCTAGAAGGAAAGACTCATCAATGGTTTCGAACCCTAAAGCCAGAAGATAGGATCAACATAACTCGACTCAAGAATGTGTTCGGCCAAGCTTTGCTCAAAGTGGTGAGACAGATGGAGCCCTTTGGCACAACTGCATAATATCAAACAAAAAGAAAATGAGTCTATGCAAGACTATGTATCCCAGCTTATGCACTTGAATTCAAGATGCAAACTATGGGAGAGGCTAAGTGATAATTAGTTATTACTGCCCTGCTTTCGGAGAGGAGTCTAAGATCACAAAATGCATGATTATCTAGTATTAGCCCGATCCGGCACTCTGGATGCATGCTGTAAGTTGGCAATTGAATATGAAGATAATATGCTTGAATTGCCACAACCTGAAGATGTCAAGGTAGCTTCAGCAGCAACAAATTCACAAGTTTTGAGTCACCAAGACACAAGAACTTGGAGCAAGCAATTTGGGAACATGACTTTGGACGAACTCAGTAATGCCATACTAGACAAGTTGAAGGTTAAGGATGTGACAAAACTAATGCTATAATCCCAATTCATCATAATGGGTACCAAGCATTGGCTATCTTTGATGGAGGAGTGAGAGTCAACGTCATCACAAAACGATGTTGGGAGAATTGGGGAAAGCTAGATCTGGAAAGAGAAGATCTTATCGTAATAATGGCAAATGGAACAACTTCAAGACCCATGGGGATTTTGAAGAACCTACGACTTAAGCATTGGTCTACTTCCGTTGTCCTCACACTCTTCCGTTGAATAGTCTCCTTATCTCCATGTAGAGGCCTTGATTCCTCATACATAGGAGTCTTAACTACTGTTTCATGGAGCATGTGAGCCACTTGTGGTGATGTCGGTCTTGACCTTGCTGCCACCCTTTCCAGCAACTTGCTCAAGCTTGGTCCCTCACCTTCGTGCTTCCCCATATGATATGTATATTGCTTTGCACTTTGTAGTAAAGCATTTGCCATATTTGAAATGCACGCATACAAGCTAACCTTTTCCTTGTATCCTTCACCAGCAAGCCAACTCGCATGTACACTTTCAGATAAGTTTGTTCGAGGGGTATGTGCTAAATCCACCGAGCTTAAGACCACCTGCGCAGCACAAGAGGTTTCATACATGAATTCACAAAATTGACTCCAATGCAAATGCATCCATACAACATATCATTTCTCCAAAAAATTTCTCACCCTTGACATGAGGTTGCCCCAATGTGCTATTCGTACTTCCCACCAACTCATCCACGTATCCACCATCACTACCTGATAGTTTTCCCTCATGAACATGTCCATTTCTCCACCACTCATAAATCTCTTTACTTTTTAAGAAAGCTAACTCCTTATTGGTTGCCAATCTCCATTCTTCACACAAGTCAATATGGTGTTGTTGACTTTCTGCCTTCACGCATTATTTAGCATGCTTCATCAAACTTTGTTTCCAATGGAATAAACACATTTTCTCGCTATCCTCTATAATGTTGTGCGGACCCCCATTGAAAACGGTCCTAACTGCACACCAATTTGACCTTGCTTCATCAGCCCCATAAACCCATAGAAGTGTGCGGTGCATAACCACATTGCTCCATTGTGCTATTCAGCATTTCCGAAAATAGTACTTGGCTTTTTGTATCCTCCTCCTTCATTTCGCATGTGTCAATTGTCAACAACTCTTGAACACTATAGGATTTTGGAGAGAATTTTTTTCAATCAGCTATCATTCAAGGTAAATGAAAGAAAGGAAAAAATTGAAGTACGTAGTCTCACCTTGGGTCGTAAACATGACAAGCCATTGTTGACCTACCAAAAACTCGATGAGTGTGATCAAACAAAACCCAGGACTTTGACAAGTCACCTCCACTATCACACCGCATGCGATTCACCAAGTCCACACTTGGATTCTGGTCCTCGCAAAGACATCTTAAAGACATAACATTTGTCATCAGGGCCTTGTATAATGAATAGCGAGATCTTCTCTGTATAAGAAGGATGCTATCAAATCCCTCTCCTGTCGGCATCAATTTTCTTTTCTCTTGGGATATAATGCGTCTAAACCTAAAAAACATAATTTCAGAATAAAGAGAGGACCGAATGTAGAAAAATACATCTAAATATAATTAAGTTACAGAATGAATACTCACCTCCTCTGGTTTTCCATAAGAGGATTCAACTCCTCCAAAAAATTACAGAGCTCATGATCCCCAATACTTGTAGGTAGCTCATCATTTTGATTCTTTATGGAGGAAAACAGCATATCCTTCACAATATCCATCTGTATTTTTCGAGGACCTGCACTTCTCTGGGCTTTCAACACTTGAGAAACAAACATTTTCACGCGCTCCAACATTGACCTTGAAGTTCCTGGATGAACTAGATGTTCATGCAGCCCAGTGTGGAGCATCATTCTTGTAATAGTTGTGTCACGAGGCATTACGTAATAGTTGTGTCACGAGGCATTACGTAATACACAACACATCTACACACTTGCACACAGTGTGCAGTTTTGCGACAAAAGTGACAAACTATTTTAGTTTTCTCATCCTCTGTTAGAAGTCCAACTGTAATCTTTTTTGTCAGATGTCCATGAAAGAAGGTGTTGTTATACCTTTTATTGTTTAAGTAAAAAGGACAGCTGAGCCTATGGCACTCCAAAGTACCAACACAATAGCTAATATGCACAGTACAACTTACAGACATGTTTGATGTTACTGGACGTGTCCATAGGTGACCATCATATTTTTGCTCCATTCCATCCATATTTCCTATTTTGCCATATGTTGGTGGAAACTCTAGGATGGAATCACCATCATAATGTCTCGGCACCTCCTGGACTTGGATGACTCAAGTAACTTTTTCCAACAATGAACATAGAAGAGAAGGTTGCTCCTTCTTTATGAAAGAACTGAAAGTATACTCTCTAAAGTAATACATTCATCTTCAAAGATATTGTGCTTTGAACCTTTTGGATTGCTTGTGCCTTCACCTGGTTGCAAAACAGTTTGCTGAGCCATTCAAGTCACTCTCAGAGGAGGAGGTGTCAGGAAAACGTGACATCATGGACATGACTATAGTAAGAGTACTTTCCATCGCAAATTTATTTTGAGAAGTGTGTGCTTTCGAAATGCATCTCATTTTTTGTCTTGTTTACTTGCAGGTGAGAGATGTTCTTCACACATATTGCTGGTAGACGTCCACACTCTTTCAGAGGGTTCAGATAGGTAAAAAGAATAATTTCACCGTATAATTAGTTTTCCAAGTTATACTTACCAAGACCAAACATCATAAATCTTTTATGTAGTGTGGAAGAATTCTTGATGAAGATTCCCAAGGCTCTATCTCATAGAGGTGCTCCCTCTCAGATACAGTGGCTTGCCTCGTATGGGCTGACTTTCCTACAGATTTACAGGTTGTTGATGTAGATACAGATGGGTGTCCCTCATGGAATCAAGTTTCTTCATCATTGATACATGCCACACTCAGTTTTGTTGGTTTGTTTGTGTGGCTGATGAGGGTTGGTTTGTGTGTTTGAGTCTAATGGATCAACTTCCTAAAATATATTCCATGGGAAAGAAAGTTGGATTGGTCATGCATCGAACAATGTCTGTTCATGTGGAATCAAGTTATTTGTATGAGAATGGAGAACAGGTAAGTCATAATCTCTCAAATATTTCCCTTTATGTATACATGTTATGTGGTATGGATATCCAAACATAATGTTTTCTCGTTATGGTAGGTGGATACCTCGAGGTGGATACATTGGCGCTTAGTATGTTCTATCGAGTAAATTGCCATGTCCCTATTATTGATCGTGAGGTTGGGCAAAATGTTTCAAAGAAGTTATTCAACGCTTAACAAAATTTCATTTTTGAGAAGAATAAGAAGCATCCATTCCAATGCACAATGGTCTTGGAGCGCTACATTCGAGGTGGTGCAGAAAGATCTCCTATGTTCTTTAGGTGATAATTTTCATTCTATTCATTTTCATAGCTACTTTTTCAAAATACTTAGATGCACGTTTATGATTGCATTTCATTGTAGGTGGCTAGTGGAGACCTTCTCAAGTGAAGGAGATGGTGTCTTGGACGTTTTTGTAGGATGTGGAGGCTTGGGATGTGCATGCCAAGAGTTAAAAAGGCACTATATGGGGATAGAGAATGACATGGAGGTAGCCAAAGCATGTCTAGGAGATTTCTCATTAGGTCGGGATGACACTTAGAAGAATGCTATAATTTGTGGATCAAAAGACTTTGTAATCGACATTGTCATGGTTTGGAAGTTTAAAGATCGATATATTCATTTTTTATCTTTAAAAGATTGTGTTATATATTTAAGTAAGAAAGTATGTATGTAATGTATGTATATATGTTAGTGCAGCGTAGGTAGCTCTTGTATGTATGTATGCATATGTATATGTATATGTATATGTACGAGGTGTATGAATTTAGGTAGATATATGTATATATATAATTATATGTTAGTGCAGCGTAGGTAGCTCTTGTATGTATGCATATGTATATGTATATGTACGAGGTGTATGAATTTAGGTAGATATATGTATATATATAATTATATCAATAAGTATGATGTGGATCAAAAGACTTTGTAATCGAGATTTTCATGGTTTGGAACTTTAAAGATCGATATATATGTTTTTTATCTTTAAAGGATTGTTTTTTATATTTAAGTAAGTAAGAAAGTATGTATGTATGTATGTATGTATGTTAGTAAGTAAGAAAGTATGTATGTATGTATGTATGTATGTATGTTAGTATGTAGGTAGCTCTTGCATGTATTTATGTATATGTATATTTTGTATGTGTAGATGTATGAGGTGCATGAATTTAGATAGGTATATGAATATATGTAATTATATCAACACTAAGTATGATGTGGATCAAAAGACTTTGTAATAATTAATATTTTTATGGACTAGATCTTTAAAAGACTAAAATTTATATTGTTGATCTTTCAAAGCCTGTTATTTATATGTAAGTAAGTTCTTGGTCCTTTACAAAGCTCATAGTAAGTTCATGGTCCTTTGCAAAGCTCGGACTCCTTGTTCATTGCTCCAAAAAGCTCGGCAAAAAAAGCTCGGACTCCTTGTTCATTGCTCCAAAAAGCTCGTAAAAAAAATCCCCCGTTGGGTATTATTGTCGCTTCATAGTATTTTATGCTAAAATTGTCAGACTATTATATAGACTACTCATTATCTTTGAATGTACTCAAGAATGCCAAGAAACATATGATAAATTGAAGCAAGAACTGGCAAGTGCACCAGATCTGAGACCACCAAACTAACATCAATGCATTGAACTTTGCACAATAGGATGTGTATTGGCACAGCCTGGTGAGTTCAAATTAGACTACCTAGTCTGCTTTGCTAGTCACCAATTGAATGATGCAGAGGTAAATTTTGCAAGAATGACCTTTGAAGAAAGATAAAATACATTGGCTTATTAAGCTGGCTACACCTTATCAATTAATTGCTAGAGAATTATACAAGCTAGGTAAGGACAATGTCTTAAGGAGATGTGTGCAGGAAGATGCATTTGTAACTATATTAGATGAAGCACACTCAAGAATAGCCAAAGGAAACTTTGATGGAGAGATCATAACACACGCAAGGTGCTTCAAGAATCAAGGCTATGGTGGCCTACATTATTCGGGGATGCCATAGAGTTTGTAAAAAGGTGCGAAGAGTGTCAAAGATTCGTTATTCCACAACAACAAAGAGTGAGAATGCCGCTTACCCCCCGTGTGATTGTAAGACAACCTTTTGAGATGTGGGGTATTGATTTTGTTGGACCCATTATTCCAGTTGTGCATCCGTTCTCACAAGCTCGATATGTGATCATGTGGCGATAGACTATTTCATGAAATGGGCAGAGGCAAGAGCCTCTAAACGAGTTGATGCACGAACAACGACTAAGTTCTTATATATGAACAAATCATTTTGAGATTTAGCTTCCCATTGGAATTAGTCAGTGGATCAGGGTTCACATTTCATTAATGAGGTGATTGATCACTTACTTGTTGCTGGATTCCTTCTTGTAGTCCATTAAAAGTCACCACCTTATTATCCATAGGAAAATGGTCAACCAAAGAGCACAAAAAAGCTTATCTTGACAAAAAACATTAAAGGCTAGTTGCACACGGATTGGGAACATAAGCTAACTACATCTTTGTGGGAATATCAAACATCGTATAAGGTAGCAACGGGATATACTCCCTTCTGTCTAGCTTACGGTGTTGAGGCGGTAATGCCTATGGAGTACTTATTTCCAATCCTGCGAATTGCGGTGCAAGAGAGATTAATTGAAAATGCATTAGCCAAAAGGTTGGTTGATTTAGAGAAACTTAATGAAACCCGGCTAATGGCATCACATGGGATTATGATCGATAAATTGTGTAGAAAGTTTTGGTTTGACCATAACTTGAAACAAAAAGAACTAGAAATTGGGGATCTTATCCTCATGTATGGTGTTGGAATCAACAGAATAAAGAAATTCAAGTACAAAGGATTAGGGCCATTTCGAGTGTCCAAAATCACACCTCAAGGGTTGGTCCGAATCAAAACTATTGAGGGTGTGTAAATGGAGGGTTACATTAATGGAAGCAAGAGTAAAAAGTATTACAGACCACTAACCCAGGAGATGCTCATGCAAGAGCATCTACTAAAACGAAAGAAAGAGCTAGCTAAGGAAAAAAAGCAAGCAAGCTCAAGAAGAATCCAAGAAGGCAAGGGAATTCAAGGCTAAACAAAGACTCCAGGAAAGAATATTGCATGTGAATATGGCTTCATTAACCCTTTTTGAGGAGGATGCCTTGGACATTGAGCCAGAACGTCTCAGTGTCTACTATGACTAAAATTCATGCCATGAGCATTGCATTAATCGATATAAGATCAAGTCATAACATGATCTCTTATGAAACATGGGAAGCTCTAGACAAACCTCACCTTGAGGCCACCAATGCACAACTACAAAGTGTGCATTTGTCAACTAAAAAAAAAGTGTGTTTGTGGCATGTCGACGAGTAATTTCTTAGAGAGTTTGGACTTTGAATCTCAACTATGGAGACTTTGGATTTTAATATCCAAAATCTTGAAACTGAGCTACCAATAACCAAACTTTCAAAACTTTTGATTTTGAAATCCCATGAAAATCCATAAAGAAGCAAGGAAAAGAGGAAACAGTGAGTCATTAAAAATGTGCTCGAATCATGAGCTAAAGTTTTGAAGATTTCACCTAAAATTCGTGAGACGTCCATAATTTGCCCCCTTCTTTTGTCCAACAACTCCTCCTTGCCAATGCCTTTCTTTTGATCAAGATTCCATGTTGAAAAATTGTAAAAACTTTGTAGATAAAGTTTGTGACAACGATGACCATGCCAAGTATTGAGAGTTTTATGCTTATAGACACAATATTAGATATTTGTTTATCTCTAAAGAATCACTAAATAGACCTCTTGTTTTTTCTAGATTTTAGGATATTTTGAGGAAAAAGTTTACCAATATTTGTAATATTTTCGAACACAAATGACGATGACCACGCCAAGTATCTTGAGTTTTACACTTATAGCCTCAAAATTGTACAACGCTTTTATCTCTTGAGTATCACTAAGTAGACCTCTTTTTTCTCTTGATTTTTAGAAAATTCTACATTTTTTTAAAAAATTTGTAGTATTTTTCTATCAAGAATTTATTTAAAATTACAATATAAATGTTAAATTTACTCAAAGAGAAAACATTGTGAACCTCACTATTTTGCAAAACTTGCCCCCCCTAACACATGCTTTTCTCTCCATGCTCTTCATTTTGGGAGTACTAGAAAGATATAGGTTCTAAAACTCCTCCATTCCTTGAGTGTAAACTCTAAATTATATATGTTAGAATCCACAAAGCCGCTTCGTCCACCATGCTCCTCCCCTCTTGTCCTCCATTTTGGGGAGGTATATAGCTATGCAGATTCCACAATTAAAATTTCATTGAAGTCCAGTAAAAAATTTGGTTTTGGAATCCAAAAAGGATCTTTTCTCCCATCTCCTACCTTACATCCACCTATCTCCTGGGAAGGGATGGGAGGAGACTCGATTTTGGGATACTAGAATCCAATAGCCATTTATGGTTTTGGATTCCAAAAAGGCACTTTTCTCCCATCTCCTCCCTTACATCCTCCCATCTCCTCTCATTTATGGGAGGCTTCCTCCTAGTTATGGGAGGAGACTGGCTTTTAGGATACTGGCATACAACTTTAAAAAAAAATTGGACTTTGGAATCCCATTTTCAAAAAGTTTGGATTCTTGAGTCCAACTTGCTTGCACTCTCAAAAAGTGGAGGAGGTGTGTGGGGGGGGGACCCATGAGAAGCAAGCGGGGGGGTGCCAAAGGAGCGTGCGAGCAGCACCCATGGGAGGTGACCGACGAGTGAGCACCCATGGGGAGTGAGCGGATGGGAGCTTCTGGCTGAGGACACAGGTAGGTAGGTGCCCGTGGGGGGAAGATCGGGCGAGCGCCCATAGTCGGGGTTGGGTGAGTGGGTGTCGAGCGCCCATAGTCACGATTAGTGCTTGTGTGCAGGCGATGTGATGGTTGACCATTGTGGACATGCAAGCACGCAAGCGCCCTTGGGGACGATCAGTTGGGGACGATCAGGTGGGCACCGATGGTGGCGGTGTCCGTGTCGAGTGGGCAGGCTCGGGCGGTCGTGGGGACAATCGGGCTGGTGCTCATGGTTGGTGTCAAGACCGACCATCCCTACGGGTAGTCGAGGGACTGCCCAAGGCAGGCAGGCAGGCGGGCGGAGAGGTGGATGCCCGCGGGGACAGTCTAACGAGCGCTCGTGGTTGCGGTCGGCGGGGGCCCATTATGGGTGGGCGAGCTGTTAGGCACCCGCCGTGGGGATTGTTGAGCTGGCGAGCACGTGGACGGTGGGCCTTCGGGCACCTATAGGAGAGAACAAGTGGGCGCCCACATATAAGAAAAAGTAGGATTTCTAACTTACATGAAATTATGGGAGCTGTCCTTTGGCTTGATGGTTGGAGGGATCTACTCTTGTTTGCAAACAAGAGTGGCCACCAGTTCTTTTGAAGAGGGAAAGGTCAAAAAATAATGAATTATTAAGGAATTCACAGTTTTTGGCTCTGGGGAGGAGTAGAGTAACAGTGCATAAAACACTATTAACCATTTACAAAGGGGGAGGCTTCATTTATAGGAAAACGTGAGCCTCTAACCAAGCAAACTGATTCAGGAATTTTCCAGATTAGTTTGGTCAATTTTTTACCATTTTTAGGTCAGTTTAGCTTACTTTTTGGATCTAGTTGAAGCAGGAGAGAGGAAAGATGAAAATATCTCATTATTTTTGAGTTTGAAACTCAACCAAACATGTGAAATAGGCGCCTCCTTCATGAGGGGAATTCCCCCACACTGAGGTGTCAAAAATGCATCATTTCTCTAAATATCTTTTCTTTTTTAACTAATATTCTTGTCCTTAGTCAACTCTTCATCTTATGTGAGTATTTACTCATTTTTGGGAGGATTTTCTTTATTTCTTCTATTTATCTACTCCATACATTGGATGAATCTGATTGGCCCCTCAGAACCTTAATTTAAAAATTTTCAAAAATCTAGACCCTTATGATGATAAGGCCTTTTGAACAGATTATAATTGATTTCCAATGCACCTTCTGAAAATCTTTTTGAACTTCTGTTTTGGGAGAATTTATTTTAATAAGAAGAGATATTTTTCTATAACATTCTGCCTGCACATGTCCAGGCTTACCACAATAATAGCATTCACGTGCATCATTGTACTGCCTTTGCCAATTTCCACGGCCTCTTTGACTCCCCCTGCCTCTAAATTTGCCTCTTCCACCTGCGTGTTGTTGTTGTTGTTGTTGATTCTGGGACTGTTGTTGTTGCTGCTGCTGACCATAATTCTGATTGCCTGTTCGGCCATCTCCTTGACCACGTCCATGGCCTCCTCTACCTCGTCCTCTTCCTGAACTCGTGTAGAAGGCCTGTTGTTCTGAACTGTTTTTGCTTTGTGAAGACTGTTGGTCTTCACCCAAGTTCTTCTCTTTGATAATCAGCATAGACACCAAATCTGTAAAGTTGGGAATATTCTTCCGAGTCTGAATAGACGTCTTGAATGCCTTGTATTGTGGCCCGAGACCACGTAGACAGACTTCCACCTTGTCATCATCATCTACTGACACACCAATAGATGCAAGGGATTCCACAATACCCTTTATCTTCAACGCATAGTCATTCACAGACATGCTCTTTTTCTCCACAGTATGAAGTTCATTCTTCAACTGTATCTTACGTGCCTTGGTATTTGTTTCATAAAGCTTTACCAAGGTGTCCCACGCCTCCTTAGGGGACTTGGCATCCTGAATGTGCCCAATCATGGTGTCCTGTATACTAATGGAAAGCCAATACATTACTTTCTTGGCTCCTTGGTTCCAGTCTTTAAACTCTTTCACATCTGCAGCAGTCGGATTTATATCCGGTATCTCCGGTGCCTCTTCATGCTCACCTTCTATGTAGTCCCAATAGCCTTTTCCCATCAAGAAATTCGTCAACCTGAACCTCCAAGCATGGAAGTTATTCTTGTCAAGCTTCTCAGCCACAATCTGAGTTATCCCATCATTTGACATCTTGCCAAACACACAATTTCACCAGAAACTGCACTCTGGTTTTTCCTGCACAACCTGCAGTATTTCTGCATAGCGGTACTGTAGTACTCTCAAATGTCACAACCAGTGACTTCAATGTACATACATACACCCAATGGCAACTGTAGACCTCTTTGCAGCACCCACAGTGTCTGCACAGTCAATCTGTCTTCCTGCAGTTCTTAAAACAGAGTTCTGCAGAGAATCGATGACTTACCGCAGTGCTCGAAATCGCCTGCTTTCTGAAAAACGGAGGTCCAGACGCGCCCGAAACGCGTTTTCGGCCCAGAAAATGGAGTCCGATAGGACAATATAGTTGCCCTATAGCTTTACTCCCGCGAAGAAAGCTCCTCAATCAGAGATCGTTGCCGGTGCCTCCCGTAGAGCTCCCGACAAGGGTGTAGTCACCAACACAAGAGGGAAGAGTAGTTGAAGCTCTTACCCTCGTACCGCTTCCTGTGGTTCTCTTGCTTGCAGCTCAGCCCTTAGCACGAACCAGGCTTTGATACCATGAAAAGATGCAGGGGGGAAGAGAGCTTGAGCTCTTGCAAGCACACACACACACTCACAAAACCCTAATAGAGAACACACAAGGTGAGAGGCTGAAAATCTTCTTCTTCTCTACTCAACACTCAACACACCATATACAAGAATAAGAGTACACACAATATGAAAGGTACTCAACCAATACATACACGGGGTCTCTATAGTGTGAACCCGACTAAATGAGCTGGCGCTATAACTATGCCAGTCTCTAGAGTGGCTGTCACACAGCCTGTCATCCCACTGGCCGCATATCACCCAAGATCTCACCAACCATGCCAGTGGTGTAAGTGCGGGGCCTATCCCCCAGGCGAGTCATCAGTGTCCACCGCCTCACTAGAGCTCGATATCTCAACATTAAGGCTAGGACTTGTGTCTCCTCCTACAAGAGGAGCTAGGCATCATGTAACCCATAGTGTGGCTAGGACTCACTATATTCGAGGCTTTCCATTGAGCCAATTATATGCTTGGGAAGACCTAAGAATGGGAGATTCATCCATTGCATAACGTAGGGAAAATAAGTCACACTTGGGAAAGTATTTTTCGTCATATTACCTGGCCACATCAATGCGCGGGGGGTCACCTACTTTTAGTTTATTTATGTCTAAGGTTGATGTCGAGTGAGGAGTGGGATATTGAGGTCAACAGTAAGGGTCAGCGAATAATCAATCCTTTTTTGCTTGGGATTTTTGAGCATGGTGCCCTTCAAGAGCCTCATGAATATGTGACACACCATGTTTCAGGAGGGATCTATGGTTGGAAAGAGGCATCACGATCGGTGTAAGATTCCTCCCTCCAGCTTTTGAGGTGTATAGGTGTAAGAACCTCCCCTTCTGATCTTGTAATTATTCTCCTCTTTGAAATAAAAGAAATATTCTATTTTACCTTGTTTTGGCCTAGAGAGAGAAAATATCTAGAGAGAGATAATCCAAAATTGAGATATTTTTGGATATAAAAATCCTCCTAGTGTCTAAAATGGTTTCCCTTGAAACACTAATTCAAAAAGAATTTTCCAATGTGCATTTGGAATTAATTGAAAATGAGTATAAGGGACCTTAGCCTAAGGGTCTAGATTTTCAAAAAAATTTGGATTATGGTCCAATTAAGGTTCCTATGGGCCAATAGGATCAATCCAAGTGTGGGGAGGAGATAAATCCAAATTATAAAAGAAAAACCCCCAAAAATGAGTAAATGCTCACATAAGATGAAGAGTTGACTAAGGACAAGGTTTACTAGTAAAAAACTATGAGTATTACTAAAAAAAAGAGGTATTTTGGGTAGAATGATTCAATTTTGACACCTTGGTAAGGAGAAGGGAGATCTTCAAGGAGGCGCCTATTTCACATGTGTGGTGGAGTTTTAAACTAAAAAATATTGTGATATTTTTATCTCTCCTCTCTCCTAGATCAAACCAAATCAAAAGAGAGCTAAACTAGATCCAAATCTTGTCCAAATTCAGCCAAACTTAACCTGAAAATTTCTAGAAACTAGTTGGACTTGGTTAGAGGCCTCCCTCACCTATAAATAGATCCTTAGCCCTTTGTAAAAAAATATGAGAACTATACCATGCTAGTATTATACTGAAATAATGATAATTTCTATTATCCTTAAATCCTCTACAAATTGAAGAGATTGGAGCTTCTCTCTCTCTCTCTCTCTCTCTCTCTCTCTCTCTCTCTCTCTCTCTCTCTCTTCAATCTTCCTTGCAAACTTCATCAACATACCAAACCAATTGATTGGTTGGGAGCCTCTATTGTGATCAAAGAATCAAGTAATTTAGGAGATAAAGTGTGGATTATTGTCTTCTTTTTCTTAAATAACACCATATTAGATAATTTGGGAAAAATCCCATTCCCATTTGAAAAATGGGAGCATGGTGAACTTGTCCAAAAGTTTGTCAAAACCCCCTCAAGTGACATATCATTGGAAAGATCTTGAAGAGTAGAATCTAAATCTATGATCTCCGACAAATTTGGAGCTAGTATGTTTAAGATATGTCCAAAACTATATGGAGTAATTGATTCCCAAAATGTGAGATTTTTCCCAAATTACCTAATATTGTCTTAAATCTCCAAATGTTTCTCTTCTCAACCCCTCTCAAGCTTGAGAAGCATTAATTTGAATGGCTTTTGAATACTATTGAAGTTCTTTAATGTATTGTAATGAAGAAACACATAAATTTTTATTTACGCTTAATTTATAATGGTTTTTAAGCATTTTCCTCTCTCCCCCAAAGAATGGTCATTCCTATGACCTATTCTCAATTCGAATGAAGCTTCTCATGAAGCATTTCTCTAATCTAAAACTAATTTCTATGCTTGTCTAATTGGAGGCCAAAATAATGGCTTTTTAATACTTCTTTGCTATTTAATTTATGGTAAAATTAAGAATAAATCCATAATTGGATAATGATCCAATTAGTGGTTATTCTAATCACATGAATAATACTAAACTTTATTCTTTCAAATTTATTGAGAATTATCGGTAATAGGAGCGGATCTATGGTAAAATTTTTAAAAAATAAACACATAAATCATTTTCATTTATATTATGAAAAGAGGACTTCCTACCATATTCTAGGATTAGTCATCCTAGATTAATTGAATGATTCTCATTATAATCATGGAAAATTTAATTTTTAGGTTTATACATAAATAGTTAAATACAAAAAGAGAAATTTCTAGTAATCCATTTGTATGTTAAAAGAGTAATCCCCATGACAATGGAAATCCATGTATTCCAATGAACTAAGAGAAAAATTGTGATGCTAAAATAATGTATATTTTATTAAAAAAATTAAAGAAGGATTCTAGTTAAATTTATCTTTTTGTATAGATTAAGTTTAAATGATGAAAGAGAAATTCCCACCATATTAGAATTCAAATATTTAAATGAGAAAAAATTAATTCCTAGTGTAAAGGAACTAATGGTAATTTTTATTTAAATTTTAAGAGAAAATTTGTTAAATTTATCTTTTTACTTAGATAAGTTTAAATGGTAAAAGAGAAATTCCTATGACATTTGGAATTCCATCATTGAGATGGAAAAAGATAAATCCTTAGCATATTGGAATTAATGAGTATTTTAATTAAATTCAAAGATGAATTTTAGATAAATGAGAAATTCCTAGCATATTGAATTAATGGGTATTTTATTTTAGATGAAATTACTTTATGAGAAATATTTGATGATAAAAGAGGAATACCCATGACATTGGAATGCAATTAATTAAATGCAAAAAGAGGAATTCCCATGGTATTTAAGATCCAAGAAATTAAATGAGAAGAAGAGAAATTTTTAGTATAATTCAATTTATGATTATTTATAAAAAGTGAAAATATGGGTAGAATTGATTTCTGTAAATCCCATGAATTCTTTTATTCAAAAGAGGAATATTGAATAATATTCATTTGAGAGATTGTGAATGAATATGGAAATAGTTGTCGAGAAAAAGAACCTTTAATTAGGCCAAGCAATTGGCAGAAATTTAGAAAAAGTCCCATTATCGGGATCAACCTAGAAAAAGCTACTAAATGGGATGTGATAGAATGTGAATGGATGTGATAAGAGGTGTATGGGATGCGATAGAATGAAAATGGATATGATAAGATGTGTATGGGGTGTGACAGAATGTGAATGGATGTGGTAAGAGGTGTATGGGATGTGATAGAATGTGAATGGATGTGATAAGATGTGTATGGGATGTGATAAGATGAAAATATGATGTGATAAGATGAAAATAGGATGTGATAAGATGTATATATGGAAGAATGGATGTGGATGTGTATGTGAAAGAATGGATGTGGATGTGTATGTGGAAGAATGGATGTGGATGTGTATGTGGAAGAATGGATGTGGATATGTATGTGGAAGAATGGATGTGGATGTGTATATGAAAGGATGTGATGTCGATGTGAGTGAATGAATGAGATGTGATGTGATGTGAATCGGGATAAGAATGAATGAGATGAGATGTGATGTAAATTGAGATAAATGTGAAATGAATGAGGTGTGATGGGATGTGAATATTGGTTGACGCGAATGGATGAGATGAAAGGATGTGATGTCGATGTGAGTGAATGAATGAGATGTGATGTGATGTGAATCGGGATAACTTAGAATGAATGAGATGAGATGTGAAATGAATGAGATGAGATGTGATGTAAATTGAGATAAATGTGAAATGAATGAGGTGTGATGGGATGTGAATATTGGTTGACACGAGTGGATGAGATGTAAATGAGGAAAGATGAAAAATGATGTGATTGGATGAGAATGGGTATACATATGAATTGGATATGGATTAAGTAATGTGGACGGATGTGGAACAATGTGAAAGATGAGAGTTCATTATAGGAACTGTATTTATGACCTGTTTTTAAATGACTCTTTTATGTAAAAAAT
This sequence comes from Cibotium barometz, assembly GCF_041138505.1. Lineage (NCBI taxonomy): Eukaryota > Viridiplantae > Streptophyta > Polypodiopsida > Cyatheales > Cibotiaceae > Cibotium > Cibotium barometz. The sequence goes on along the minus strand of NC_141052.1, from coordinate 33,588,043 downwards.
GATGGGGAAGCATTTTGACCGTCTTGTGAACGAGGTTGTGGAGACCTAGCTGATAAAGTTGCAACAGCTGACAGAGAGTCAACAAAGGACGTCTCACGTGTTGAGATATCGAGCTCATCTAGTGAGGCAGTGGACACTGATGATGACCCGCCTGGGGGATAGGCCCCACACTTACACCACTAGCATGGTTGGTGAGATCATGGGTGATATGCGGCCAGTGGAATGACAGGCTGTATGACAGCCATCTGGCATAGTTATAGCGCTAGCTCATTCAGTTGGGTTCACACTATAGAGAACCCTAGTATGTATTTGGTTGAGTACCTTTTCATAGGTGTGTAATCTTATCTTTGTATATGGTGTGTTGAGTGTTGAGTGAAGAAGAAGAAGATTTTCAGCCTCTCACCTTGTGTTCTCTTTTAGGGTTTTGTGAGTGTGTGTGTGCTTGCAAGAACTCAAGCTCTCTTCTCCCCTGCATCTTTTCATGGTATCAAAGCCTAGTTCATGCTAAGGGCTGCGCTGCAAGCAAGAGAAGCACAGGAAGCGGTACGAGGGTAAGAGCTTCATCTACTCTTCCCTATTTGTGTTGGAGACTACACCCTTGTTGTTTGGGAGCTCTACGGGAGGCGCTGACAAACGATCTCTGATTGAGGAGATTTCTTCACGGGAGTAAAGCTATAGGGCAACTTGTCCTATCGGACATCAATTTTAGGGCAGAAAACGCATTTCGGGTGCGTTAGGACCTCTGTTTTTTGAAAAGCAGGCGATTTCAAGCAGTGCGAGTAAGTCATCGATTCTCTACAGAACTCTGTTTTAAGAACTGCAGGAAGACAGATTAGTTGTGCAGACAATGTGTGTGCTGCAACAAGGTCAACAGTTGCCATTGGGTGTATGTATGCACATGAGGTCACTGGTTGTGACATTTGAGTGTAGTACAGTTCCGCTGCTGCCGAAAATACAGCAGTTTGTGCAGGACAAACTAGAGTGCTGTTTCTAGTAAATTTGTGTGTCTGGCAAGATGTCAAATGATGGCATAAACTAGATTGTTGGTGAGAAGCTTGATAAAAACAACTTCCATGCTTGGAGGTTTAGGTTGACAAATTTCCTGATGGGAAAGGGTTACTGGGACTATATAGAAGGTGAGCATAAAGAGGCACCGGAGATACCGGAGATCAATCCGACTCCTGCAGATGTAAAAGAGTTCAAGGATTGGAACCAAGGAGCCAGAAAAGTTATGTATTGGCTCTCTATCAGTATACAAGACACCATGATTGGACACATACAGGATGCCAAGTCCTCCAAGGAGGCGTGGGACACCTTAGTAAAACTCTATGAAACAAATACCAAGGCACGAAAGATACAGTTGAAGAATGAACTTCATATTGTGGAGAAAAAGAGTATGTCTGTGAATGACTATGCATTGAAGATCACGGGTATTGTGGAATCCCTTGCATCTATTGGTGTTTCAGTAGATGATGATGATAAGGTGGAAGTCTGTCTACGTGGTCTCGGACCACAATACAAGGCGTTCAAGACGTCTATTCACACTTGGAAAACATTTCCAATTTCACAAATTTGGTGTCTATGTTGATTATAGAAGAGAAGAGCTTGGGTGAAGACCAACAGCCTTCACAAAACAAAAACAGTTCAGAGCAACAAGCCTTCTACACAAGTTCAAGAAGAGGACGAGGTAGAGGAGGCCGTGGGACGCGGCCATGGAGGTGGCCCAACAGGTAATGAGAATTATAGTCAGCAGCAACAACAACAGTCCGAGAATTTACAACACAACAACAACAACACGCAGGTGGAAGAGTCCAATTCAGAGGCAGGGGGAGTCAAAGAGGTCGTGGAAATTGGCAAAGGTAGTATAATGATACACGTGGATGCTTTTATTATGGTAAGCCTAGACATGTGCAAGCAAATTGTTATAAGAAGCAGGCTGACATGCAAAATGGAAAATTGTAGCAAAACAACTATGCATCCTCGAGCAGAAACAATGAGGATAATGAAAGGTTGTTTGTTATGCAGCATGTTGTTAATGCCATGTCTGAAAATGTTGAAGCTGCACATAAAGATGATGTATGGTACGTTGATTCAGGTGCTTCAAACCACATGACAAGTCACGGGGAGTGGTTCAAGGAGATGAAAAACCTTGAAAGACCAAGTTTTGTGGAAACAAGGGATGACACTGCTTATCCAATTGCCCATGTTGGAGATGTGCCATTGTCTATGCAGGATGGCAAAGTGAAGTACCTTGCAGATGTACTTTATGTTCCAAATATAACAAAGAATCTGGTTTCAATTGGCCAGATGATTGAGTAGGGTTTGTAGGTTCAGTTTAACCCTGATGGTTGTTATGTTGAAGACTTTAAAGACAAGTGCAGGTTGGTTGCAAAAGGCAACAGAGTGGGTAGAATGTTTACATTGAATGTAAACATGCCTGAAGTGAGTGCTGTGATGTTTTAAAATGGTTTAGGAATTGTTGCAGACATAGACATTTGGCATAAAAAAATTGGACATGTGAATATGTAGAGAATGAAGTCTATGCAGACTAAAGAAATTGTGACAGGGCTACCAAAGTTTAAAGTTGAAGGTATGCAGAAAATATGTGAAGCATGCGAATTTGGAAAGCAAACAAAGCATATATTTCCACGTGATAAAAATGTGAGCAGAAATGTACTAGATGTTGTGCATTCAGATGTATGGGATCCTACGAGAAGACCATGTCTATGGGAGGCTACAGGTATTATGTGACATTTATTAATGACCACACAAGGAAAGTGTGGGTATACTTCATGAAGGAGAGGGATCAGGTGTTCACTCATTTTCAAAATTTTAGAGTTATGGTTGAAAAGCAAACAGGGAAATATGTAAAGTGCCTAAGGTCAGATGGAGGGGGAGAGTACTTCTCCAATGAGTTCTCTGAATTTTTGAAGAAGAATGGTATTCGGACACAGTTTACATGCAGATACACTCCGCAAGAAAATGGAGTTGCTGAGCGGAAAAACAGGCACATTGCTGAGATTGCGCGAGCATTGATGGGAGAGAAGAATATGCCGCATAGCTATTGGATTGAGGCTGTTTCTACAGTAGTTTACATCATGAGCAGGACTCCAATTGTAGCCATACATGATGTAACTCCAGAGGAGAGGTTTACTGGTAGAAAACCTGATTTGTCTCATCTGAAAGTCTTTGGATGCATTGCATATGTGCATGTGCCAGATGAGCTGAGAACTAAGCTGGATCCAAAAGCTAAAAAATGTGTGTTTATTGGGTATTCCCTTGAGCAAAAGGGATACAGGTGTTATAACCCTTGAGCAAAAGGGATACAGGTGTTATAACCCTGCTACACGTAAGCAAGGATGTTGTTTTTGATGAGATGAGCAGCTAGTATGCTGCTAAAAAAGAAGTTGTAGTAGGGGCTTATGTGAGTGGAAATGTGGTTCCACAGAATGCAAGTCACCAATCACAATCTTTGAGTGGACCAAGAGAGTCCTCATCTAGTGGTTCAGTTGATAGACCATGGAGTGGCAGGCTGCGTCATAATACCAGTCCTGCAAATGTGATTAGTACATCACATAAAGGCAAAGAGAAAGTGATTGAGCCCCTTAGTATGCCTGACATTTCTGCAGGGCGTTCTCATGTTGATGGAGAGTCTAGTGTCTCAAAGATAAGCCTTGATGAGGATCTTGGGATACCAGCTATGAGAACACCTGGTGTAAAGAAGGCTATGGAAGCCATGAATGCAAAGCTGCGAAGATCTAGGAGAGTGAAGAATCTTGTGCAGAGGTTTACCTATGATGGTTATGTGGCACATCACTATGCATACATGGCAAAAGTTATACAGGTTGTAGAGCCCACATGCATTGATGAGGCTATTGGAAATGTGTGTTGGGAGAAAGCTATGGATGAGGAGATGGATGCACTATATGAAAATGAGACTTGGGATTTAGTGCAATTTCCTGAAGGCAAGAAAGCCATTGGATGCAAGTGGGTATACAAAGTAAAACATAACAGTGATGGAAGCATAAGTAGGTACAAGGCTAGATTGGTAGCTGTGAGGTGAAAAAAAGAAAGAAAAGCCTGCCTCTATAGCTCTTCCACCTCCCAAACTTGGAAAAACTACCACGAACGGGGCACCACCAGCCACCGGCTGGAACACTCTCTCAACATTCGCCACCCACCCACACCATAAAGACAGCTCAAAACCATGAAGGACAGATGATCATTCAACAAAAAACATATACAGCATCAACCATGTACAAACTTAGCAAAAACACCCAAAACCAGGACTCTGGCCAGGATTTACTGCCAAGGGAATACACCCTTGCGTCTGACAACCGAGCCTCTGTCTCCTGGTCCCTGTAATCTCCAAAGGGCGCCCACACCAGCAACCCTTCTTCACTTTTTCTGTAGCCCGGCTACTCTCTGTCTGCTGCTACCTGCCAATTATCGTAGGCGAGCCCCACTGTCTCTAGCCCACACATCAGCACCACTTCTGCATCCAACACACACAAAAACCCAAGGCTCTCTCTCTGGTCAGCATCCACGCACTGCCTGCAATCATCGCCCACACAAGACCAGCTACTCTCACCAGAAGGCACCCACAGCTAACCTTCACTCAGCAGCTCCCACTCTCTGTATGTCGTGACCAGCAGTTTCACCAACCACCAGAGCCTCTGCAAAACCTCTTCACCACGAACCCACTGCTCACCGCAGCATCCTCAAATATCTAGCCCAAAGCCACATCTCACGCACCTTCCAAACAGCAGCCCTCTCTGCTGCTTCAATCATCAACCCTCGACCCAACAACCAAGAGACCTGCAGCCTCTTTCTCTTGTTCACCCGGCTGTACTCCATCCCTTTAGCTGTTCACCTTGCCACCAGCAGCTCCTAGGCGGTTCCCTTCTCATGCACACAACTGTGCCTTCACTTAACCTGCTGCTGCGCTGCTCTTCTTTACACGGAGGCCCCACCACCTCTTCAGCTCCACGCAGCAACCATAGTCCCCACGTTTTTTCTTACAAGCTGCACCCAGCCTTCCCTTGCACTTTTTTGCCAGTTGCCCCCACACACACAGCCTAGAGTCTCTGCAGCTTCACACAGTTGTGAGCTCTACACCTGCAGCGCCTCACGCATCCACAACTACGAGGGCCCCAACTCTTTACACACTCTTCCGCGCTCTTGCCAGCTCGACCACTCTACCGGCTCTGGCTTCACAATAGGCCTCCCCAGTCGGCCCCGTTTCAGCAAGGCGACGACCCCCCAGTGTGTTAGCCCACTCGCAAGGCGACGACCCCTCTGGCTTTTTCCTCTCTCTCTGGCGTCTTTTTCTGCAGCGCCCGTCGCACCAACACTGACGAGGCCCCCAACTCTTTACACACTCTTCCGCGCTCTTGCCAGCTCGACCACTCTACCGGCTCTGGCTTCACAATAGGCCTCCCCAGTCGGCCCCGTTTCAGCAAGGCGACGACCCCCCCAGTGTGTTGCAGCCCACTCGCAAGGCGACGACCCCTCTGGCTTTTTCCTCTCTCTCTGGCGTCTTTTTCTGCAGCGCCCGTCGCACCAACACTGACGAGGCCCCCAGCTCTTCTTTCTTTGCCTGCTGAACACCGACTGGGCTTTCTCCTCAGAGGCATAAACGGTGACCCCTCTTCTCCAACCTTCGAAGCGCCACCTTTCCCTCACGTGCTGGCCACCTTCGAGATAACAAGCTGGCAGCCCCTACAATTCCCACGTGGCCTTCTCTAAATTGGTCATTTGAATATATATTTTTTATTTTTGATTAAAGCCTCAAAATAGCCATACAATGCTACAAGGGCCCCCTCTTCTCCTTGTTTTTTCAGATGAATATACTGCGCCCACACTTTCCAAGCATGACAAGAGCTGCCCGCCGTCTTCATCAGCATCATTGTTTTCAAACATAATCATTCCAGTCGTCGGTGCCCTCTTTTTAGTAACCATCCGCACACCACACAGTTGCACTAAAACTCCCAGATCACCAGCATTTTCTCCGGAATAAACACGTGCATAAACCAACTTTCAACCAAACCGCTCGGCCTGTACACTTGCCAGGGCATTCAGGGCAAATTTTATTCACACACCACACGCACCATATGTACACTGACCAAAAAACCCTTTCAGATTTTAGCCTGACATACTTTGCCCAACCCCTAGCTTGCTGAATCATTTATGATCAGCAGGAAGCATATGACCACGTTTCCCTCCGTCAATCCTCTGAGCATCATACAGTGTAACCAACACATCTCTGTTCCAGGTAATCCAAGAAACACCGTCATCCTCCACAGGCATATCTTTCCATCCCTTATCCCACAACATATCACCAGAACCTCTCGAGACAAAGCTCCTGACATACACACCATCCTGCCTCATCTCAATCCCAAAATCCTTGATACGATCAGCACCAATATCGGAGAACCAATGCAGCAACTCCTGCTGAGGGTAAAAATTGATGAAAGCCTCATCAAAAAAAACCTGTTGTGCCATAACATTTTCCTGTCCATCCACATAAGAAGCCTCACCATCAAAACCAGCCTTCACAGGCAAAACAAACTCCCCTTCGAAAGGCACCATTGCCAAAGCATCCACCTCAGTTCCTGTACCCTCATCTTCATCAAAGCCACCAAGAAATTCATCCATTACAGCATCCATAGTCTCATCTATAGCAGCAGCATCATTCAAAGTCTTCTGTTGCTTCTCTTTCTTCATAGCCTCAATTCTGATCATGGCTTTTTTAACATTTATGTACATCTGCTCATCCAGCTCCAACTCAGGCTCATCATCCTGTAGACTGTCTATTTCCCACTCATCCCACACAGGTTTATTATCCAAAGACTCAAAAACAGACTCTTTCACATCACATGCATACCTTTGCTCAGGATTCACTTGTACCTCCTTGCATTCCTCATGTATGGCTTCTTCTTGTTCAGCAACCTCATCACCAAGCACTTCCTCATCAATAACCAGGGCATCCATCTCTGCATCCTCCTCACTGGATGAAGTATCCTCTGTTCCTTCACTAGTAGTGGTGCTACTAGTCGTATCATCACTCGAATCAGCTTCACTCTCCTCTTCATCATTGACAGGCTTCTGGTTGTCCATATTAAACTGCTTCTTATCACCTCTCCTGTCATACAGAGTAATGACCCCTTTCCTCCAATCCTGCACAGCCTTCACTGCTCTCAGCCATGGTCTTCCCAGAATGATGGGGAATGCACCCATTCCTGCAGGCATAACATGACAATCCACAAGCACCTTCACATCAAAAGCTTCCAATTCTAACTCCTTGACCATACCTAAGCATTTGACTTTCTGATGATTAGCCAGCCGAATACGAAATCCAGACGCTTCAGTGAAATTAAGACCAAGCCTCTCCACAGCTGCTAATGTGATCACACAAATCTGTGCTCCACCATCTATGTATGCCTCTCCCAGATTCTTCCCTTTATACCACACATTCACCACAGGACATATGTCAGGTAACTCCTGGACAGATAGAACAGTCACTATCCCTTTGGCAGGCTCCTTCTCTCTCGGGTTCACAAGTCTTTTCCACCAACGCTTCAAATTGGGAGCTAACTCCATCAATTGCCCAAAAGTAATGTTAGCCTTCCTTTCAGCCATGTCTTCCTGCAAACTGTAGCTATCCTGCCCACCCCCTAGCGGAAAATCAGTTACCTGAAACTTCCTACGAGACCTCCGCTTCTGCTTGACTTTCACATCCTCTCCTTCCTTCACTTTACCTTTCTTCTTGCTGGGCCCCGCAGCATCCTTGCCTTCCCTTTCCTGTGGCATCCGTTTTCCCAAAGGCATCACATCTGCTTCTACCTCCTTCGTCTTCTCAAGGGTGACTACATCTATCACTTTAGTTTTTCCTTTCTCCTCAGCTGTGATTCCACTGGGACCTGCTCTTTCCCTGATATCGATACCATAATCATTTGACCTGTCAGGTAGCTGTGAAGGTAGTGGGTACATATCACCACCCATACGTTGAGGCTTATCACAATCTGTACTCAGATGACCAAGTTCACCACAGTTCCAGCATGTAGGAATGAAATGACGGCCCCTACCGTGACCACGTCCATACCCTGCTTGTCCATCTCCCCCTTCAGAATTATTACCACGGCCTCTACCACGTCCACCACCTGTACTTCCCATTAAATTTAAGCTCAAATTCTTCATAAGATCAACCATTTGTTTCATATCCTGTCGCAATCCCTCATCAGAACCTGCAGGAACCATAGGTACTCCTTGACTAGCTTGAGGCACCATCTGCATAGCTTGGGCTTCAGCAGTGGGCTTCATCCTCTCAATCACTGCATTCATGGGTGTAGCCTCCATTCTACGAATCTCCGGTTGTGCTACAACTGGAATCATCCCCAGCTGATTCATCCGCTGCAGTTTCCAATCTTTTGACTTAGAAATCTCCACCGCATCCTCAAAAGACCTGGGCTTCTTCAATTCCACTTTCCAGCGAATACTCGTCTTAAGTCCAGCTACAAACTTGTTCTTCTTCATCATGTCTGGCGGCACCTGATCTTCCCCCAAAGCCCTGCATAGAGTTTCCCATAGCAAAGAAAATTTCTTCATATAATCATCTATTGATTCAAACTCACCTTGTGTCAGAGCTTGCACCTCATGCCAAACCTTGTCGGGGTCTTCCACCTTCTTGAACCTGTTGCTAAGTGCTGTCTTCAATCCATCCTCAGTCATCTCAATGAGTGGAACAGCAACCCTCAATGACTCCTCATAAGTCCTGTACCAGGTCCTTGCATCCCCTTTCAAACAAATGCTCAACAGCCGCAATACGTGTACCTGCTCACTGATATGGTTGCTTATACATGCAACCTCCATCCTTTCCAAGAAGTCTGCCACATCCTCATTCGGACCACCATAAAACTCTGGGTAAGACATCATCTTGATCCCAAAACTTCACTTCCAATCCCAAGCAAAAAACCCAAAAACACCTTCCTTCAATCTCTCACTCTAGGGCATACACCCTCGTAAGAGAAATCCCTGAGCAATCCTCAGTGGAACTATACCAGAAAGAGCCACTCCTCAGTGACACAATGCCTGAGCAACTCCTCAGTGGAACAACGTCTTGAGAAATCCTCAGTGGGGGCACCAGAAGGATGTGAGGTGAAAAAAAGAAAGAAAAGCCTGCCTCTATAGCTCTTCCACCTCCCAAACTTGGAAAAACTACCACGAACGGGGCACCACCAGCCACCGGCTGGAACACTCTCTCAACATTCGCCACCCACCCACACCATAAAGACAGCTCAAAACCATGAAGGACAGATGATCATTCAACAAAAAACATATACAGCATCAACCATGTACAAACTTAGCAAAAACACCCAAAACCAGGACTCTGGCCAGGATTTACTGCCAAGGGAATACACCCTTGCGTCTGACAACCGAGCCTCTGTCTCCTGGTCCCTATAATCTCCAAAGGGCGCCCACACCAGCAACCCTTCTTCACTTTCTCTATAGCCCGGCTACTCTCTGTCTGCTGCTACCTGCCAATTGTCGTAGGCGAGCCCCACTGTCTCCAGCCCACACATCAGCACCACTTCTGCATCCAACACACACAAAAACCCAAGGCTCTCTCTCTGGTCAGCATCCACGCACTGCCTGCAATCATCGCCCACACAAGACCAGCTACTCTCACCAGAAGGCGCCCACACCAGCTAACCTTCACTCAGCAGCTCCCACTCTCTGTATGTCGTGACCAGCAGTTTCACCAACCACCAGAGCCTCTGCAAAACCTCTTCACCACGAACCCACTGCTCACCGCAGCATCCTCAGATATCTAGCCCAAAGCCACATCTCACGCACCTTCCAAACAGCAGCCCTCTCTGCTGCTTCAATCATCAACCCTCGACCCAACAACCAAGAGACCTGCAGCCTCTTTCTCTTGTTCACCCGGCTGTACTCCAGCCCTTTAGCTGTTCACCTTGCCACCAGCAGCTCCTAGGCGGTCCCTTCTCATGCACACAACTCTGCCTTCACTTAACCTGCCTGCTGCTGCGCTGCTCTTCTTTACACGGAGGCCCCACCACCTCTTCAGCTCCACGCAGCAACCATAGTCCCCACGTTTTTTCTTACAAGCTGCGCCCAGCCTTCCCTTGCACTTTTTTGCCAGTTGCCCCCACACACACAGCCTAGAGTCTCTGCAGCTTCACACAGTTGTGAGCTCTACACCTGCAGCGCCTCACGCATCCACAACTACGAGGGCCCCAACTCTTTACACACTCTTCCGCGCTCTTGCCAGCTCGACCACTCTACCGGCTCTGGCTTCACAATAGGCCTCCCCAGTCGGCCCCGTTTCAGCAAGGCGACGACCCCCCAGCCCACTCGCAAGGCGACGACCCCTCTGGCTTTTTCCTCTCTCTCTGGCGTCTTTTTCTGCAGCGCCCGTCGCACCAACACTGACGAGGCCCCCAACTCTTTACACACTCTTCCGCGCTATTGCTAGCTCGACCACTCTACCGGCTCTGGCTTCACAATAGGCCTCCCCAGTCGGCCCCGTTTCAGCAAGGCGACGACCCCCCAGTGTGTTGCAGCCCACTCGCAAGGCGACGACCCCTCTGGCTTTTTCCTCTCTCTCTGGCGTCTTTTTCTGCAGCGCCCGTCGCACCAACACTGACGATGCCCCCGGCTCTTCTTTCTTTGCCTGCTGAACACCGACTGGGCTTTCTCCTCAGAGGCATAAACGGCGACCCCTCTTCTCCAACCTTCGAAGCGCCACCTTTCCCTCACGTGCTGGCCACCTTCGAGATAACAAGCTGGCAGCCCCTACAATTCCCACGTGGCCTTCTCCAAATTGGTCATTTGAATATATATTTTTTATTTTTGATTAAAGCCTCAAAATAGCCATACAATGCTACAAGGGCCCCCTCTTCTCCTTGTTTTTTCAGATGAATATACTGCGCCCACACTTTCCAAGCATGACAAGAGCTGCCCGCCGTCTTCATCAGCATCATTGTTTTCAAACATAATCATTCCAGTCGTCGGTGCCCTCTTTTTAGTAACCATCCGCACACCACACAGTTGCACTAAAACTCCCAGATCACCAGCATTTTCTCCGGAATAAACACGTGCATAAACCAACTTTCAACCAAACCGCTCGGCCTGTACACTTGCTAGGGCATTCAGGGCAAATTTTATTCACACACCACACGCACCATATGTACACTGACCAAAAAACCCTTTCAGATTTTAGCCTGACAGTAGCCAAAGGATATGCGTAGACATATGGCATTGATTATGAGAAAACTTTCAGCCCAGTTGCCAAGATGGCAATAGTGAGAGTTGTGTTAGCAGTGGCTGCGTCAAAGCAATGGTATTTACATCACTATTGGCTTTCATGTAGCCAATGCGAATTTCTCGTTGTATGTGAGACACAGTGATAGAGGGGTTATGCTTGTTGTCATCTATGTAGATGACCTGATCATTACGGGGGACCATGATGCAGAGATCTTTGATGTAAAGATCTTGCTTAGACAGAAGTTTGAGATGAGGGATCTAGGGGAGCTCAGATATTTCTTGGGCATTGAGGTGATAAGGTCACCCACCACATGGTATTGGATTACTGCAGAGAGAATATGTCTTAGACATGTTGTCCAAGTATGGTATGACAGGCTGTAAGCCTATCTCACTGCCACTAGATCAGAATGGCAAGTTAAGTGTATATTCAGGAGAGATTTTGGAGGATCCTACTATGTATAAGCGCATAGTAGGAAGCTTGACCTACATGACGATCACGAGGCTGGATTTGAGCTATGCTATTGGGCTGGTGAGTCAGTTTATGCAGGTGCCACGGAAGCTGCATTTGGATGCATTGAGATGCATACTGAGATATGTGAGGTCTACTTTGCATTGTGGACTATTTTATAAAACTGGGACAGAGATATGTGTACATGGGTACATAGATGATGATTGGGCTGGTACATAGATGGGTACATAGATGATGATTGGGCTGGTAGTATCTCAGATAGAAGATCTACTAGTGGCTTCATGTTTTCTTTGGGGAGTGCTGCTGTGACTTGGAGTAGCAAGAAGCAGCCTACAATTGCTCTATCCAGTACTACAGAGGCTAAGTACAGAGGTGTTGCTATGGCAGCAATGTGAGGTAGCTTGGTTGAGAAAGCTACTTGCAGATTTGGGTCTATCAGTGGATAGACAAGTCCTTTTCTTGTGACAACATTAGCAGTATATAGTTGGTCAGGAACCCATTTTTTCATGCTCGCATATAGAGGTCCACTACCATTTTGTCAGAGAGAAGGTTTTGGTGGCAGGAGATGTTGACCTTGTTTATGTTAGCACACAGGATCAGGTCACTGACATCTTCACCAAAGCATTGGTGGGTATAGAGAAGCTCCACAAATTGAGGGCTTTGCTTGGTGTACATGAGATGGAGTTGAGCTCGAGAGGGAGTGTTGAGATATCGAGCTCATCTAGTGAGGCGGTGGACACTGATGACCCGCCTGGGGGATAGGCCCCACACTTACACCACTGGCATGGTTGGTGAGATCATGGGTGATATGCGGCCAGTGGGATGACAGGCTGTGTGACAGCCATTCTAGAGACTGGCATAGTTATAGTGCCAACTCATTTAGTTGGGTTTAGGCTATAGAGAACCCTAGTATGTATTTGGTTGAGTACCTTTTCATAGGTGTGTACTCTTATCTTTGTATATGGTGTGTTGAGTGTTGAGTGAAGAAGAAGAAGATTTTCAGCCTCTGACCTTGTGTGTTCTCTTTTAGGGTTTTGTGACTGTGTGTGTCCTTGCAAGAGCTCAAGCTCTCTTCTCCCCTGTATCTTTTCATGTGTAGCAAGGTCGACCGAGGTCTTAACGAGCCTCGGTTCGATTCAAATGGTGAGATTCCGGTACGGTGGATGAGGGACCAAGGAAGCGGCCTTTGAGTGAAGCGCTAGGTCAAATGCAAAGGATCCTAGAGGGTGATGACCATACGGTGCTCGGGCTTTGGGTCATCGAAGATACCCACACGTGCATCGGGGAAGATATTGGAACAAGGAGTAAGAGTTGTTTTCTAAAACTGGGCATGGATTTGGTTGATTGACCTTGGTGGTCCTCAACGGATGAGTCCATGGCTCTTTTATATGGATCCATTGGTTGATCTTGCTGATCTTCAACATAGATTCCATTTTTGATCTGTGAATATATTGCCGGTTACTATGAGCTAGGAACTATTGAAAAGGCCCCTGAGTCAATAGGTGGTGAGCGTCACTCACCTTGAGATAGATCGTATTCAGTTCAATCTAGATGGCAATATAACTGACTGTCAGTTCAAAGTCCTACCTTTGGGAGTTTTTGACAAGATCCTTGGAATGGATTGGCTCCACAAAAATCAAGCTCACATTCACTGTCATAATGGAACCATTTCCTTCTGTGACCACGAAAACAAAGTTCAAGGAACCGAAATTTCAGGATCCCCAAGTTTGCAATTAGTAAAAGCTTCTAAGTAACTAAAAGGACTTAGAAAGAAGTAGCTCATTTACGTTGTCAAAATGAATCTAGTAGACACAAAGTTTAAAGCTAAAGAACCTGAATGGTTAAGTGAATATGATGATTTATTCCTAGCAGAGCTAATAGAGATGCCTCTAATTCGGGAAGTAGATCATGTGATAGAATTGACCCCCAGAGCTCAGCGACGAGTAGCCCAGCGCATGTACAAAATGCTAGTTCTTGAAGCTATCAAACTCAAGGAACAGCTTAGATAGCTGTTAGAACAACGGTTTGTAAGACCTAGTGTTTCACCTTGGGGAGTGCGAGTTCTCTTTCAGAAAAAGAAGGATGGAATGTTAAGACTCTGTGTGGATTATAGAGGTGTCAACCAGCGCTGACAGTTAAGAATAAATATCCTATTCCCAGAATTGATGAGCTTCTGGACAGGCTAAATGGAGCACACATCTTCACAAAGATGGATCTCAAATTAGGGTGTTACCAGATCAGGATTAATAATAAAGACATCCCGAAGACAGCCACCATCAATACTCGCTATGGGCAGCATTATGAATTTACAGTCATGCCATTTGGTTTGACAAATGCCCCAGCTACATTCAATTGCCTAATAATGCAGGACATTCTTAGAGAATACTTGGATGATTTTGTTCTTGTTTTCTTTGATGATATTTTGATTTACTCAAAGAATGCAGCTGACCATGAAGCTCATGTCCGAAAAGTTCTTGAGATTCTAAGGAAGCACCAACTCTTTACAAAAAAGAGCAAATGCACTTTCTCTGCCGACCATGTTGAATACTTGGGCTTTCTGGTATCCAAAGACGGAATTTCTCCAGATTCCACAAAAATCCAAGCAGTCATAGATTGGCCTGAACCAAAGACAGTGAAAAAAGTCACAGGATTCATGGGACTAACTGGTTGGTATAGAATTTTTATACCTAAGTATGCTCTCATAGCTTCCCTCCTGACTAATCGTCTCAAGAAGAATACCTCGTTTCAATGGTCTGCCAGGTGTCAGAGCGCTTTTGATAAGGTGAAGACCGCCTTGGTAACCAATCCCATTCTGAAATTGTCAGATTTCTCTCTACCCTTTGAGGTAGTAACTGATGCTAGTGGTTCTGCCTTGGGAGGTGCACTCATGTGCAAGAAGGTCATGCGGTGGCCTATGAATCCCGAAAACTCAGAACGCATGAGAAGAATTATGCTGTCCACGACCTGGAGCTACTTTCAGTAGTATATGCCCTGAAGTTATGAGACATTACCTACTGGGTCAAAGATTCACTTTGATGACAGATCATTAGAGCTTAAAGTGGATCTTCACTCATAAGGATCTCAACATGCACCAAAGAAGGTGGATGCAGACCCTAGAGGAATTTGATTTTGAAATGTACTGCCCAGGCAAAGAAAATGTGGTAGTAGATGCCCTCATCAAAGAAAAGCCTCCTTGCTTGCAATTACAGTGGTGTCAAATCCATTGATTAATGAGGCAAGAGAGAAGATCATGCAGGATAGATTCTTTGGCCCTATTGCTACCCTACTTATGCAGGAAAGTAAAACTCCACAAGAGTTGAACTGAGTTCAAGGGTACAGCCTAGATGATGGAATTATGTATTATAATCGCAGGCTATGCATTCCCAATGATGAGGGGACTAAGGGTCAAATTCTAAATGAAGCCCATGACAGCCTTACTATAGGACATCTAGGTTTCATCAAGACCTACATGTTTGTAAAGAAAAGCTTTTTTTGGCCTGGTCTAAAAAAGGATGTACTTAATCATGTACGTCAATGTCTGACATGTCAGAAAGTCAAATCCGAGAGAGTAAAAATGCCTGAGAAGTTACATCCATTAGACATCCCCCAGATGAAGTAGGAATGCATTAGTATGGATTTTATTACTGGACTACCTTCAGTGCAATCACGTTACAACTCCATCTTCGTGGTAATTGATAGACTAACCAAAGTTGCCCATCCGATTCCAATAAAAGAAACCTACACTGCGGTGGATGTGGCCGAGTGTTCCTCAAGGAAATCTTCAGATTACATGGCCTACCCAAGAGAATAGTAAGTGATCGAGATCCCAAGTTCACATCAAGATTCTGGACTACATTTTTCGAAGAGGTCAGACAGAGAATTCGAAGAAGTAGATATGGTCTTCATTCGAGTACACCCAAAAATAAGTTCTCTATCTTTTGGGAAATACAAGAAGTTATCCCCCAGATACTGTGGGCCATATCTGATTACAAAGAAAGTAGGTGACTTAGCCTATCAACTTCTTCTGCCTCCTCATCTCAAAGTACATAATGTATTTCATGTCAGCCTACTTATTAAGAAGTATGTACCGAGCCCGAATCATGTGCTTAATGATGAACTCTTAACTTCTTCAACCCAAGGGCTGATGGAACTCCAACCTGAAGAAATCCTTGATGTTCGAAAGAAGGTTCTCAAGAATAGAATTCTGAGAGAATTCTTAGTCAAATGGAAGTTCTATCCTTTTGAAGACGCCACCTGGGAGAAAGACGCAGAACTGATGCGAGATAACCTCTAGTTTGCGAGATGATGGCATCTAGCATTTTTCAAGTGAGAAAGAATGTAAGATTCCTCCCCAGTCCCTCAAGATGTCGAGTATCTTCCCTTGTAATCAATCCCCTTTTCAGAAATATAAAAGATCTTGTTGCCTAGAGAGAGAAAATGTTCTAGAGAGAGATAACTCAGTTTTTAGATATCTTTGGATGGAAAAATATCCTTTCTTATTAAAATAAATTCCCCCAAAACAGAAGTGTAAAAAGAATTTCCTAAGGTGCATTAGAAATAAATTGTAATTGCTAAAGACCTTAGCCTCAGGGTCCAAATTTTTTGAAAATTTTAGATTAAGGTTTTGAGGGGCCAATTAGATTAATCCAAATGTAGGGAGGAGATAAATTTAAGAAATAAAGAAAATCCTCCCAAAAATGAGTAAATACTCACATAAGATGAAGAGTGGACTAAGGACCAAAGGAAATACTAAAAAAAATAAATTTTTGACACCTCAGAGTGGGGATTCCCCCTCATGAAGGAGGCGCCTATTTCACGTGTGTGGTGGAGTTTTAAACTCTCAAATAATGAGATATTTCATCTCTCCTCTCTCCTAATTCAAGTCTAGTTCCAAAAAGTAAGTTGAACTCCTCTCATTGTAATCGGTTACATCAAAGTACTCTTCCATGGCCTCAATCCATTTTTTCACTATTTCTTTTAACTGTTCCCCTTCACCCTTAAATGGACCAGGTTGGGATCGGTGCAAGGCTTTACGAACGTCCGGATCTAACTCTTCATCATTGGTAAGAGGATCCGATTGCCTAGCACCTCCTGCATGCCTCATGATTCTGATAAAACGATTTTTGTCAACTTAACCTTGGCATTAGATTTATGATTATTTAATTTTTGAGATTTATTTCTTAAAATAATAACTCTTCCATCATAATTCTTAAAAACAAGATTCGTTTTGATAATTTGCTAATCAATATTCACAAAAAACCACGAAAAACAATTTGGAATCTTTCGCAATTATTATCAAAAGTCTTTTGATGTATACATAGAGCATCTCGGCTCCAAAAGTCAATCGCGTACGCATAAAAAAGTGAAACTGCGATGAAGACATGCCATGATATATACGATTCTTCACTAATAGAGGTGCTGTAATTCTACTCCTAGGAATAAAGTGGCTAAGAAGTCTAAAAATACAGCAAGAAATTCTGAAATTCTGGGGTGAATGATTAAAGAGTTGTACATAATGAACACTCCTAGCCTTATCAAAATCATGGCTAGCGAGATATTATGCCTAAGCCTCTGACATTGATTGGTATTGACGTTAATACATCTTCCTCCAGAGAACCACATATACTGATGTCACTCTATAGAATCAGGGAAGTATAGATCCTCAAAGTGACGGGCAAGCCTCACTCTGCTTCTTACACGGGTTGTAGCGGAGTCGACGAGATGTTTGAAGGCAAAGGTGATCATATCCTTACTCTGAGAAAGTCTAGGAATGCTAGACAGATTTGGGGTATCCATCTAAAAATCCAATTCAATTTATGAGTTTTCAATTTATGAATTCATTTCAAACATAATCTTAGCAAGTGAAAACATTTTTTTTTGCAGATTTACTTTAGAATTTTAGGCAATTTCTGCTGCTGTTTCATAAGTTTACAACAATGCTCTAATACCAACTGTGAGATCCCATTGCCCCCTTTGCGCACCGGATTCCCGGTTGTTGGTAGCACAGCGGAAGTAGCTTCCGCTTGCGCGTGGTAGGGTTTCCCAACTCGAGGCCTCGCCCTCGAATGTCCGAGCACGAGACTAATCTGGTGCTCGTTCCAAAAACCAAAACCAGGAAAATTTTCCTTGCCCGGAAAACGAGGACGATTCCACCTTTTTGAATTTCTTAACGAATTTTTTAACGGTGTTAAGAGACTAAACTAACCTTCATCTGATTAAACCAGATAGAAGGAAAAATATTACAGACTTAACTTGAAGGAATCAACGCTTTTTTCCTAATTGAATCAGGCACAACCGTTGATCTATTCATTTGAGAAGTCTTAAGGCTTTTATTTAACTACTCGAGTTCTAAGCGTATTCCTGTTAGCCACCACCCTACCACTAGAATCGGTAGAACCAAACAATGACTCACCCACCCATAATTGAAGGCCTTTCTTAACTTTAGCTTTAGAAAATAGATACACACACACTCCTCTTTAAAACTTGAACTTATAAAATGATCCATTGAACAAACAGTTATTGAGATTACAGATATCATAACCCAAAACTTTCATCCAGTTTCTTGTTTCTCAAAAATAGGTATCACTCTGGACTCTCCGTCGAGACCAGCTGGTCAGCACAACGAGATCCAGTAAACAGATTACAATAATTTTTTTCCACATCATACATATACATCTTCCACGACATACGCATGGGTGTCCTAGGCACCGCGAGCATGTGCATCTCCTTGTCAGAACCCTCCAGGATCCTCCTTAGGTGTCTTGGCACTTCACTCAAGGACCGCTTCGTCGGCCCTCGCCCATCGTACTGGAAGCACACCATTTTTCACCATACCGAGGCTGGTCAAGACCTGGGCATGTTTTTACCGCGTGAGCCATCCAACACTCCCCGCGGCCAGCTGTTGCAACTGAACTTTCCTTAGAAAAACACATATACCAAATGCTCCCTCCAGCATTTTGGCATAAGACGGTCCTTTAAGAAAACACGGTTTCTATGCAAGTTTTCAATTTTGATTTTCTTTTGAATACAATGAGTATATCTTAAATCCGTATCCAAGACTTCTAGATCGCAGGTCTGAATTCCAAAAAGAATTCCTCAAATTCTATAATCTTGATCCTCATATCAGAATTAAAGGGTCTCAACTTAGTTTCAAATTCGGTGGGTGATTTGAGTGTATTTTTCCTGAACTGGTCACATCGTCTTTCCTTGAAACTGACGAAGGAGTTTAGTCTTGGTCATATCCTGATTCAAGATTTGAGTCTGGTAAGATTCTTCCTAAACTATATTTCTCAAAAGGGGTGATATTTCAATTACTATTTTTTTGAATTTCATTCATTGAATATTTGCTTAACTCATTTCTAAACTAATCACGAATTCTCATGAAGAATAAATTAATCAATTTATCTAAATTTTTTACTTCGATAGCTTTTCTAAATTTTCTCATTACCATCCGAGTGAATATAAAAAAGATAGAATTTTATCTCATAGTGTATTTACTTATTCATTTATCAATTATTCATGGAAATTAAACATAGAATCAAAGAGAACTCTAATTTTGATATGCATAGAATTTAAATCTAATGAAAATAACACTTTTATAATAAAAAAATATCCAATATGCATCTTTCTATGCATTGAGGAAAATGACACTTTTATAATAAAAAATATCCAATATGCATCTTTCTATGCATAGAATTTAAATCTAATGATAATAACACTTTTATAATAAAAATATCCAATATGCATCTTTCTATGCATAGAATTTAAATCTAATGAAAATAACACTTTTATAATAAAAAAATATCCAATATGCATCTTTCTATGCATAGAATTTAAATCTTATGAAAATAACACTTTGATAATAAAAAAAATATCCAATAGGCATCTTTCTATGCATAGAATTTAAATCTAATGAAAATAACACTTTAAATCTAATGAATTTCTAATGAAAATCACACTTTTATAATAAAAAAATATCCAATATGCATCTTTCTATGCATATAATTTAAATCTAATGAAAATCACACTTTTATAATAAAAAATATCCAATATGCATCTTTCGATGCATAGAATTTAAATCTAATGGAAATCACACTTTTATAAAATAAATATATCCAATATGCATCTTTTTATGCATAGAATTTAAATCTAATGAAAATCACACTTTTATAATAAAAATAACCAATATGCATCTTTCTATGCGTAGAATTTAAATCTAATGGAAATCACACTTTTATAATAAAAAAATATCCAATATGCATCTTCCTATGCATAGAATTTAAATCTAATGGAAATCACACATTTATAATAAAAAATATCCAATATGCATCTTTTTATGCATAGAATTTAAATCTAATGGAAATCACACTTTTATAATAAAAACTTTCTTTTAGAATGCAATAACGGTGGGGAATATTCTTTTTGAATAAGATAAAGATAAAACTTATTTCCACAAAATTTAAGAAAATTTTGCCATGACCTCCTTTGTATGGCTGACCATTTCTCAAATTTTACATTCTAAATTTATTTTAAAGTTTATCCCAAGATGAATTAAAACACTCTAATCTAATCAATTTCACTTCTAAAGAGCAATCAATGGGAAAAGTTTAACTTAATTTATTTGTTTCTCATTTTAGGATAAAGAAAGGCTGAAATTCTTAATGAAGAGAAGGGGGAAGCCTTTCCATCAAGGCATAATATCCAATTTCACATTTAAAAAAAAAGAAAAAATCAGAAAACCATAAAATAGAATTTAAAAAAAGTAGAATTTCTAACTTACATGGAGTTTTGTGAGCTTTCCTTTGGCTTGAGAGATTGAGGGTTCTACTCTTGCTTGGATCAAGAGTGGCCACCAATTCTTTGTGGAGGAATTAGTAAAAAACAAGTGAATTATTAATGAATTCAATGTTTTTGGCTCTGGGGAGGAGTAGGGTAACAATGCATAAAGCACTATTAAGCTTTTACAAAGGGGAAGGCTTCTATTTATAGGAAAAAGTGAGCCTCTAACCAAGCAAACTAATTCTAGAATTTTTCAGACCAGTTTGGTCAATTTTTGACCATTTTTGGGTCAATTCAGCTTACTTTTTGGAACTAGACTTGAATTAGGAGAGAGGAGAGATGAAATATCTCATTATTTGAGAGTTTAAAACTCCACCACACATGTGAAATAGGCACCTCCTTCATGAGGGGGAATCCCCACTCTGAGGTGTCAAAAATTCATTTTTTTTAGTATTTCCTTTGGTCCTTAGTCCACTCTTCATCTTATGTGAGTATTTACTCATTTTTGGGGGGATTTTCTTTATTTCTTCAATTTATCTCCTTCCTACATTTGGGTTAATCTGATTGGCCCCTCAGAACCTTAATCTAAAATTTTTAAAAAATCTGGACCCTTAGGCTAAGGTCTTTTAGCAGATTATAATTTATTTCTAATGCACCTTAGGAAATTCTTTTTAAACTTCTATTTCGGAGGAATTTATTTTAATAAGAAAGGATATTTTTCCATTCAAAGATATCTAAAAATTGAGTTATCTCTCTCTAGAAGATTTTCTCTCTCTAGGCCAAAACAGTTAGAAACAAAATCTTTTATATTTCTGAAAAGGGGATTGATTATAGGGGAAGGTATTGGACATCTTGAGGGGCTGGGGAGGAATCTTACAAGTACGTGTACGTGAAATCCATTGAAACCATACATGCCACAATTGGAAGATATGTGTAAGTGTGTGTGTGCCTATGAATGCATGTGTGCATGTCAGATCACACATGTAAATATGTGTCTGTGTATGCACACGCACCCATAATATCCATAGATATTGGTCACACTCATACATATATGTATACATCACCCTCAACTTGCCAAACTAATATATAAAAACATCGTGATTGCCATGTATATCCATATAGAAGCTTCTAGCATTACAAACCCATAAATGATGAGTATCTTAACACACATGAACACAACCTCTTAATAATCTTTGGACAATAGGATTATCTCTCCTTGGTAGCCTATATCCTGCGCCTCCATCTGTATGCCATAAAAAATATCAGCATTGAAAATATAACTCTCGTAGAAAAAAGTTGGATAAAGATAAAAGCTTACAAAACTCCCGTAGAAAAAAGTTGGATAAAGATAAAAGCTTACAAAACTCATTTGGTGGATCAATATTTGAGGCAAATGGCATTTGAGCAGGCTTGTAAACAGCAAAGCAAAAAATTCTATATTGTTCGGTGCCTATGTACCACAAATCTAACTTATCAGGATTTTGATAATCCACAAACATTACACATACATGAAGCTGATCTTCAAACTTCCACAATCGTAGATTGTAAATTCCTAGGAGCCCAAAGCTCTCGTCTCGTAACTATCTCGACCATACAAACCCAACAATAATCTGGGTTTTAAAAAGTGAGGATATTCCCTGTTTTGCAAATGAATGTTTCAATAAAAATATAAATTAATCAAACAAAACACAAAAGCTACATAAAAAGAAAGTTTGTATATGTACCGTAAAACACTAGTGCTCTCTAACAGTTCGATAATAAGAGAAGCTGTTGCTTGGCCTTCCCAAAATGGAGGGTCTACAATTTAGCCATGAATATTAAATAAATCTTGGAAAATAATAATACCTGAATTATAGCAAACATCTAAAACATTTACCTTCAATATCTTGTCCATCACCATAAACGAATGAAAATGATCTCCTTGCCACATCCATCCTAAGCAATATATCCATGATATCAAATATAACACACGCACTCTCTCTCTCTCTCTATAAATATATACACATACACACATACACACAATATAAGGGCACTGTATATAAAAGCAATTCAAAAGCAAACAAAGACTGTACTTGCACATCTTCAGAAACATTGAATTCTTGTGTGGCCAGATAAAGTCCCAATACACTCAATGTTTGTCCTTAGGACTTATTTATTGACATACCAAAAGCTAACCTGACAAGAAATTTCCTCCTTCTCATGTCAAATGGCAATTGAAGCATAGTAGGCAGCACAAATGTTATCCTAGGAATAAAGACTGTCTCCAATGTTTGTACTTGTAATGATTTCTACTTCTATCACCTTTGAGTTAAATTGCTTGCATATCAATCTGGTACTATTACAAAGTCCCCGTCGAGGGTCCAAATTGCAGAGCAAAATGATGGGTGCATTAATCTTTAGAAGTAAGCGGTGAGGAAGGTAACCACCACCTAAGTTCAAACTGTTCAAGTACTCAATTGGATACAGTATTACGTCATTCTCGCAAGAAACAATAGAATCTGCACTAAGGTATTCTCTTTCAAGACCAGGCAACAAACTCAAGGCTAGTTCATTAATCTCATCAACCTCTAAATTTCATGGTGCAAGAATAGCATGGTCTTTGAAGAAGTATGCATAATCCTCAACTCTATGAAGATCTTTGTATACCCATTCTACCAAACTTAGAATAGAGTTGCCATGGATCAACATTTGCGATGGAGTTACTACTCTGCCTTCATTGTTTGACTGACCTATAGTGCCATCCCAATTTATAATGTCCATTTGACAAATTCATGTTCTTTACCACAGTAAGCACTCTGTCTAACCGCATGTTTTGGGTGACCTTTAAAACACTCACATATCTCCAAATATGTGATCGGCATAACATTGCATCAACAATGTCTTCGCGTGATCCCTTTGGCACAACTAGTAAGATTTTCCTAAAGTCACCCCACCAAAAAGCATAACTTTTCCACCAAACATTGTATCACTTTGCATAATGTCCCTCAATGTCATGTCCAGTGCTTCATATGCGTACCTATGCATCATTGGAGCCTCGTCCCAAATGATTAACCTTGCAAGATTCAACACCTCGGCCAATGGGTTATTAGCTTTGATTCCACATGTGCTAGAAGCATTAAGTACTAATGGAATTTTAAAATGTGAGTGAGTTGTACGACGATTTGAGAGTAATAATGTGGCTATTCTAGACGATGCACATGCCAAGGCAATGTGTTTCTCTCCATGCAATCGAGATAGCAAGGCATTGTAAAGATAAGTTTAGCCTGATCCACCTGGTCCATCAAGAAAAAAAACACCACAAAGAAACGGCTTTAAGGATAGTATCAAATGCTCTTGATTGACAACTATTAAGACTCCTTTCCATGGAAACAGATAAATAAGCATGCTGAACATAATCAAACATCATCTCTTCCATCGACATTGACAGTGGCAAAACTTGATCTATCTGGAGTAGGCAACCCTTCAAAATCAATTAACAACTGTCCATACTGGTGTAAGAGATCTTGCATGTGCAACAAAGCCTCATTCTTTGCTATAGAGAATGACAAACACCAACATCGACACACCCTCTTTGTAGCAATGAATGCAAAAAAGCTTTCGAAAGTTCAGTGGAGAATTTTTCCCAAAGCTACCCAGGGTATATAGGCTCACAAAAAACCGTTATAATGACAAACAATTGACGCAACTGAAATCGTGTATTTTGAATTGCAACTTCATAGAGACACAACGTACACCACTCCTCATCACTCTCTAGCATCTCTCTGGCTTCACATGCAGCTTTAAAACATGGATACAAATGTCCATTCACTATTTGCAAATCCTCAAAAGATTTGTACCCTTTGCACAATGTGAGTAGCATCCGTAAAGTAATATTGCTCACATGCACTTGGACTAACACTGATACATATGTCCAGTCATATTTTTCCTTTTTCTTTTAGTCCATGAGCGAAAAGCCAAATTCCACACCCACTTGTTTGTAGGGGAAATCAACATATAGTATGCTATTTGCATCTGCATACAATTGATTGGCTTTGAACCATTCAGTGAGAGATGTTCTTTGGTTTCTCTCACAACTAATCACATCACGTAAGTCATCCTGGTCATTGAAAAGCACATTATTGTGCATTGGTAGATGAACATGTAACCTTTGTATATCGAGCTTTTCATCGTGCAAATCATATTGATATATGCGCCAACATGCCTTTAAAGCAGAAACGTACCGTGCATCCAAATATTGACTCACCTCATCAATAACCCCATTTTCTATCTTGCAACTCTATAGTAGCTCTATCATGTCCTTTGTATACATACTTATACAAATATTTAATAGTTGTAATGGTAGAGCATACTTCTATGTTAATATGGGCTTTGTACCTCAAAGAGAGAAAAGGGTTATATGGAACAACCCATCGACTATCCACCCTATAATCCTTTACCTCGATGAAACTACCATCATCTCGTCGCATGTAAGTTAGATACCCATTGTTCATCAATGCTAGTACTGTTGCAAAAATTTCGTGGATACCGATGTTTGCAACTCCCACTAACCATGCAAGGAGAGCGCATATTCAGTTCACCACATGGTCCATGGACATTGCAATGACTAATTATGCTGTGCAACTCTAGAAACATCACCTTGTCAAGGAAGTTCAGTGTAAGATCCCTGTTCCCACCGAGCAACGGATTCGGGGTACTGGCAGCGGAAGTAGCGCTTCTCGCGCGGGACAGGGGTCCCACACTCGGGGCCTCACCCACGGATATCCGGATAAGAGACTAATCCGTCCGTTGTTCCAAAACCGAACCCGGAAAAACTTTCTTAACCAGAAGCACGGGCGATTCCACCAGGATAACTTTTTACTCTAACGTAGTCAAGATCATTTCTGATCGAGATGATCCAATTACATCTATAAGATACTTAGTCAGTTCAAGGAAGAAACTTGCACTTGGATCATTGGGATCAACGCTTTTTTCCCCATTCAAGAGGCACAGCCGTTGATTCCTATCCATAGAACAGTTACTGTCCGGGATTTTTTTTTTTTTTTCTATCGTAAAAACAAAAGTTTGAGTCTCGATTTACGGATCCATCAGTCCAGCCTAACCCCATCCAATCCCATGGGTTAGCCAACCGCCCAACCACTGTAGTGATGGGATCCAATTAAGAATTTGGTTAGGTTTTGTCCCGGGTACCAAGGAAAAGAGTTCCAAGGCCCCCTAGCCGGATGTTCATGCAAAATAAAACTAGTCACACCACTCACACACCCAATATGAAATTGCCCTTTTCAACCAGATTCAACCAGTTTAAAACAATCCTTCAATAAAACCCTAGTATCATTGATCACCATCTTCCAATTTATCCAATTGATTCTTAATTTCCCATCATTCCTTCATCAGAGTATCTATGGCATCATTGGCAACTAGAACGCTCAGGAGCCGTTTCGATAGTTCCTAGCCCATAATACTTGGCAATATAATCACTTAACAAGATGGACTCTCGTTGAAGATCAGCAAGATCAACCAACAGATCCATATAAGGAGCCATGGACTCATCCATTGAAGACCAGCAAGGTCAATCAACCAGATCCATGCTCGATTTCAGAAAACAACTCCAACTCTGTTCCAATATCTTCCTCGACGCACGCGTGGGTATCCTAGGCGACCCAGAGCCCGAGCACCGTATGGTCAGCACCCTCTAGGATCCTTCGCAGGTAACCTAGCGCTTCACGCATAGGCCGCTTCCTTGGCCCCTCATCCACCGTACCGGAAGCTCACCATTTTAATCGCACCGAGGCTGGTCAAGACCTCGGCCGACCTTGCTACGCGAGACGTCCTTCATTGACTCCCCGTCAGCAGTTGCAACTTTCTCATCACGACCTTAATCACAAGACGGTCAAAATGCTCCCCCCAGCATTCTTGACATAAAACAATCATTTACAAACAGCATTTGCAAACAGCATTTACAAACAGTTTACAATACAATTTCTATTTTAACTTTCATTTTTCCACATTATCCCTCCTCAATCTACATTACTTATTCCATATTCCATTTATAAGTATTCTCATCCCATCACATCATTTTTATCTCATCACTTCAGATTCCCTCACATCACAATCGTATATTCACATCCATACATCCACAACTATATGCGTACATTCACATCTACATGCATACATCTACATCCCTATGCATACATCCACATCCACATTCACATTCACCTCCATACATCTACATCTACATGCATACATCCACTCCACATTGACATCCACATCTATACATCTACATCTACATGCATACATCCACCTCTACATCCACATCTACGTCTATACACCTACATCTACATGCATACATCCACATCTCCATTCACATCTACATCTATACATCTACATCTACATGTATACATCCACATCTCCATTCCCATCTACATCTATACATCTACATCTACATGTATACATCCACATCTCTATTCACATCTACATCTATACATCTACATCTACATATATACATCCACATCTCCATTCTCATCTACATCTATACATCTACATCTTCATGCATCCACCCACCTCCACATCCACATCTACATCTATACATCTACATCTACAAGTATACATCCACATCTCTATTCACATCTACATCTATACATCTACATCTACATGTATACATCCACATCTCCATTCTCACCTACACCTATACATCTACGTCTACATGCATCCACCCACCTCCACATCCACATCTACATTTATACATCTATACATCTACATCTACATGCATACATCCACCTCCACATTCACACTCACATCCACATCCACATCTACATCTATACATCTACATCTACATGCATACATCCACCTCCACATTCACACTCACATCCATACCTCTACATCTACATGCAAACATCCATATCTCCATGCATAATAATATTCTTTTAATTAATCTAGGATGATAGTTCCTAGGATATGGTAGGAAGTCCTCTTTTTATGCTTTGAATGAATTTATTTTATGCGTGATTTCTATAAAAATTTTGCCATAGCTCCGCTACTATGACTGATAAATCTCAATTTTTTTTTTCTAAGGGATAAAGCTTATCATTAAGGAAATAATTAGAATGGTCTCTAATTGGGTCATTAATCCATAATGGATTGAATCATCAATGTGCATAAACTAAAAGCATAGCAAAAAGCCATTAATTTGGCCTCAAGCATAACTTGATTAAGGAAAAGCTTTATGAAAAGCTTCATTTGGATTGAGAATGAGTCATGAGTATGACCATTTCTTGAGTGAGAGAGAGAAATTACATAAAAACCATTAGAATTTAAACATAAATGGAAATTAACTTCTATAGCATTTATTAAATTATGTAACTCTTCACTACTATTCACCAATTAACTTCAATAGCATTTAAAAAACCATACCAATTAAACTTCTCAAGCTTGAGAGGGGTTGAGAAGAGAGAATCATTGAGTAATTATAGAAAAGATCAAAATTCAATATACTTACCTTATAAATTGCTTGATTCTTTATTCACGGTAGAGGCCCCCAACCAATCAATTGGTTTAGTATGTTGATGGAGCCACCAATGGGGATTGAAGAAAGAGAGAAGTGTCAAAAACTAGTGAATTATTAAAGAATTCACAGTTCTTGGCTTAGGTGGAGTAACATAGCATAAGACACTATATATTTTGGCTTAGATGGAGTAGAGTAACAAAGCATAAGACACTATCTAATTTGGCTTAGGTGGAGTAGAGTAACAAGGCATAAGACTCTATCTAATTTGGCGTAGGTGGAGTAGAGTAACAAGGCATAAGACTCTATCTAATTTGGCTTAGGTGGAGTAGAGTAATAAAGCATAAGACACTATCTAATTTGGCTTAGGTGGAGTAGAGTAACAAGGCATAAGACTCTATCTAATTTAGCTTAGGTGGAGTAGAGTAATAAAGCATAAGACACTATGTTTGTTTTCAACAAGGGGAGGCTTCTATTTATAGGAAAATTTGAGCTCCTAACCAAACAAACTGATTCTAGAATTTTCCAAGTCAGTTTGGTCACTTTTTGACCATTTTTAGGTCAATTAAGCTAACTTTTTGGAACTAGACTTGAATGAGGAGAGAGGAGAGATGAAATATCTTAATTTTTATGAGTTTAAAACTCATTCAAGCATGTGAAATATGCACCTCCTTTAAAGAATTCTCCTTCCTTACATATGTGTCATAATGGAATCATTTTAATATTGCTCATAGTTTTTTACTAATAAGCCTTGTACATTTTCAACTCTTCATCTTATGTGAGCATTTAAGGGACTCCCCTTCCTTACATATGTGTCATAATAAAATCATTTAAGGGAAATATGCACCTCCTTTAAAGAACTCCCCTTCCTTACATATGTGTCATAATGGAATCATTTTAATATTGCTCATAGTTTTTTACTAATAAACCTTGTACATTTTCAACTCTTCATCTTATGTGAAATATGCACCTTCTTTAAAGAACTCTCCTTCCTTACATATGTGTCATAATGGAATCATTTTAATATTGCTCATAGTTTTTTACTAATAAACCTTGTACATTTTCAACTCTTCATCTTATGTGAGCATTTAAGGGACTCCCCTTCCTTACATATGTGTCATAATAAAATCATTATTCCCAAAATATCTCATATTTTTAATATTGCTCATAGTTTTTTACTAATAAACCTTGTACATTTTCAACTCTTCACCTCATGTGAGCATTTACTCATTTTTGGGTATTTTCTTTTTACAATTTGGATTTATCTCCTCCCTACACATGGATTGATGCTATTGGCCCATAGAAACCTTAATTGGACCATAGTCTAAAGATTTCTGAAAATCTAGACCCTTAGGCTAAGGTTCTTTATACCTATTTCCAATTAATTCCAATTGCACATTGGAAAATTCTTTTTAAATTTCAGTTTCAGGGAAACTCATCCGAATTATAAGAGATATTTTTCTATCCAAAAATATTCAAAATCTGAATATTCTCTCTCTAGAATATTCTCTCTCTAGAATATTTTCTCTCTAGAATATTTTCTCTCTCTAAGTTAAAACAGCCACAAACAAGATCTCTTATATTTTAGAAAAGGAATTGATTACAGGGGGAATATACTAGACATCAAAAAGGGGTTGGGAGAGGAATCTTACATTCAGCACACACCAACATATCATAGTGAGGGATCTCAATCGGTTTACATCCACTTTCCAAAATCAATAATATGTGTGCATGTGGCAAGCCTCTTTTTTGAAATTCAATAACAGAAACAAATCCCAATACCATTCTAAATATTGTTTTTTTCACCAATAAGTGCATCATGTCCTTATGCTTCTCATAAAAGACCTGTGTAGTCAAGTCAGGTCGATCTTTGGTAGCCTAACCCGGCAACAAAGCATTGGTTATTTCATCCCACTTAGGATTGCAAGTAAAGGTGATAAATAGGTCAGGTTTACCCATCTTTCTAACAATAGCCATTAAATCTTGGTACAATTGATGCATATATCTAGGCCCCCGCGAGTATATGTAGATGGTAGTACTGAAAAGATGCAAGGGGGAAGAGAGCTTGAGCTCTTGCAAGCACACACACACTCACAAAACCCTAATAGAGAACACACAAGGTGAGAGGCTGTAAATCTACTTCTTCACTCAACACTCAACACACATATACAAGATAAGAGTACAAACATATGAAAAGGTACTCAACCAAATACATACAAGGGTTCTCTATAGTGTGAACCCAACAAAGTGAGCTGGCGCTATAACTATGCCAATATCTAGAGTGGCTGTCACACAGCCTATCATCCCACTGGCTGCATATCACCCAAGATCTCACCAACCATGCCAGTGGTGTAAGTGTGGGGCCTATCCCCCAGGCAGGTCATCAGTGTCCACCACCTCACTAGATGAGCTCGATATCTCAACACTCCCCCTCGAGCTCAACTCCATCTCATGTACACCAAGCGAAGCCCTGAATCTGCGAAGCTTCTTTGTACCCAATGCTTTGGTGAAGATGTCAACTACCTGATCCTCTCTGTGCTGACATAAACAAGGTCAAGATCTCCTGCCAAGACCTTCTCTCTGACGAAATGGTAGTGGACCTCTATATGCTTTGTATGAGCATGAAAAACTGGGTTCTAGGCCAATTGTATACTGCTGATGTTGTCACAGAAAATGACAACTTGTCTATCCCACTGATAGACCCAAATCTGCAAGTAGCTTTCTCAACCAAGCTACCTCACATGCTGCCATAGTAGCTCCTCTGTACTCGGCCTCTGTACTGGATAGAGCAACCGTAGGCTGCTTCTTGTTGCTCCAAGTCACAGTAGCACTCCCCAAAGAAAACATGAATCCACTAGTAGATCTCCTATCTGAGATACTACCAACCTAATTAGCATCTGTGTACCCATGTACACATATCTCTGTCCCAGTCTCATAGAATAGTCCACAATGCAAAGTAGACCTCACATACCTCAGTATGCATCTCAATGCATCCAAATGCGGTTTTCGTGGAACTTGCATAAACTGACTCACCAACCCAACAGCATAGCTCAAATCTGGTCTGGTGATTATCATATAGATCAAGCTTCCTACTATGCGTCTATACATAGTAGGGTCCTCCAAAATCTCTCCTGAATCTGCACTCAACTTGCCATTCTGATTCAATGGCACTGAGATAAGCTTACAGCCTGTCATACCATACTTGGACAACATGTCCAAGCCATACTGTCTCTGCAGTAATCCAATACCATGTGGTGACCTAATCACCTCAATGCCCAAGAAATATCTGAGCTCCCCCAGATCCTTCATCTCAAATTTCTGTCTTAGCAAGATCTTTACATCAAAGATCTCTGCATCATGGTCCCCCGTAATGATCAACAAGCACAACTCCTCTATCACCATGTCTCACATACAACGAGAAATCTGCATTGGCTACATGAAAGCCAGTAGTGTGACAAGATATTCAAAAATCTTGTCAGACCATGCTCTTGGTGCTTGTTTTAATCCATACAAGGCTTTCTTCAACTTGCAAACATGCTCGGGGTGACCCACATCCTCATAACTAGGTGGTTGTAACATATACACCTCTTCTTGCAAATCCCCATGCAAGAATGCATTCTTTACATCCATCTGATATAAAGACCATTGCTTTGATGTAGCCACTACTATCACAACTCTCACTGTTGTCATCTTGGCAACTGGGCTGAAAGTTTCCTCATAATCAATGCCATATGTCTTTGCATATCCTTTGGCTACCAATCTAGCCTTGTACCTGTTTATGCTTCCATCACTATTATGTTTTACTTTGTACACCCACTTGCATCCAATGGCTTTCTTGCCTTCAGGAAATTGCACTAAATCCCAACTCTCATTTCCATATAGTGCATTCATCTCCTCATCCATAGCTTTCTCCCAACACACATTTCCAACAGCCTCATCAATGCATGTGGGCTCTACAACCTGCACAACCTTTGCCATGTATGCATAGTGATGTGCCACATAACCATCATAGGTAAACCTCTGCATAGGATTCTTTACTCTCCCAGATCTTCGCAGCTTTGCATTCATGGCTTCCATAGCCTTCTTTACACCAGGTGTTCTCATAACTGGGATCCCAAGCTCCTCATCAAGGCTTATCTCTGAGCCACTAGACTCTCCATCAACATGAGAATGCCCTGCAAAAATGTCAAGCATACCAAGGGGATCAACCACTTTCTCTTTTCCTTTATGTGATGTACTAACCACATTTGCAGGACTGGTATTATGACGTAGCCTGCCACTCCATGGCCTATCACAACAGACCCACTAGAAGAGGACTCTCCTGGTCCACTCAAAGACTGTGATTGCTGACTTGCATTCTATGCAACCACACTTACACTCACATCAGTCCCAATAGCTTCTTTTTCAGCAGCATACCAGCTGCTCATCTCATCAAAAACATCCCTGCTTACCCTCAACTCACGTGTAGCAGGGTCATAACACCTGTATCCCTTTTGCTCAAGGGAATATCCACCAATAAACACACATTTTTTAGCTTTCGGATCCAGCTTAGTTCTCAGCTCATTTGGCACATACACATATGCAATGCATCCAAAGACTTTCAGATGAGACAAATCAGGTTTTTTGCTAGTAAACCTCTCCACTAGAGTTACATCATGTATGGCTGCAGTTGGTGTCCTGTTCATGATGTAAACTGCTGTAGAAACAGCCTCAGCCCAATAGCTATGCGGCATATTCTTCTCTTCCATCAATGCTCATGCAATCTCAACAATGTGCCTATTTTTCTGCTCAGCAACTCCATTTTGCTGTGGAGTGTATCTACATGTGAACTGTCTCCGAATACCATTCTTTTTCAAAAATTCAGAGAACTCATTAGAGAAGTACTCTCCCCCTCCATCTAACCTTAGGCACTTTACATATTTTCCTGTTTGCTTTTCAACCGTAACTCTGAAATTCTGAAAGTGAGTAAATACCTCACCCTTCTCCTTCATGAAGTATACCCACACTTTCCTTGTGTGGTCATCAATAAAACGTCACATAATACGTGCAGCCTCCCATAGATATGGTCTTCATAGGACCCCATACATCTGAATGCACAACATCTAGTGCATTTCTGCTCACATATCTGTTACGTGGAAATACATGCTTTATTTGCTTCCCAAATCGGCATGCTTCACATATTCTCTGCATACCTTCCACTTTAAATTTTGGCAGCCCTGTCACAATTCCTTTAGTCTCACATGTCCAATCCTCTTATGCCAAATGTCTGTGTCTGCAACAATTCTTGAACCATTTGCAAACATCGCAGCACTCACTTCAGGCATGTTTACATTCAACGTAAACATTCTGCCCACTCTGTTGCCTTTTGCAACCAACCTGCACTTGTCTTTAA
Source organism: Cibotium barometz (assembly GCF_041138505.1). NCBI lineage: Eukaryota > Viridiplantae > Streptophyta > Polypodiopsida > Cyatheales > Cibotiaceae > Cibotium > Cibotium barometz. The sequence continues at coordinate 33,554,620 of NC_141052.1, read as the reverse complement.
AGTCTTCAACATAACAACCATCAAGGTTAAACCGAACCTGCAAACCCTGCTCAATCATCTGGCCAACTGAAACCAGATTCTTTGTTATGTTCAGTACATGAAGTACATCTACAAGGTACTTCACTTTGCCATCTTGCATAAACAATGGCACATCTCCAACATGGACAATTGGATGAGCAGTGTCATCCCCTGTTTCTACAAAACCTGGTCTTTCTGGGTTTTTCATCTCGTTGAACCACTCCCCATGACCTGTCATGTGGTTCAAAGCACCTGAATCAACATACCATACATCATCCTTTTGTGCTGCTTCAACATTTTCAGACATGGCATTCATGACATGCTGCATAACAAACAACCTTTCATTATCTTCATTGTTTCTACTCGAGGATGCATAGTTATTTTGCTGTAATTTTCCATTTTGCATGTCGGCCTGCTTCTTATAACACTCTGCCTGCACATGTCCAGGCTTACCACAATAAAAGCATCCACGTGCATCATTATATTGCCTTTGCCAATTTCCACGGCCTCTTTGACTCCCCCTACCTCTGAATTGGCCTCTTCCACCTACGTGTTGTTCTGATTACCTGTTCGGCCACCTCCTTGACTTTGTCCACGGCCTCCTCTACCTCATCCTCTTCTTGAACTTGTGTAGAAGGCCTGTGGCTCTGAACTGTTTTTGTTTTGTGAAGACTGTTGGTCTTCACCCAAGCTCTTCTCTTCTATAATCAGCATAGACAGCAAATCTGTAAAATTGGGAATGTTTTCCTGAGTTTGAATAGACGTCTTGAACGCCTTGTATTGTGGCCCGAGACCACGTAGAGAGACTTTCACCTTATCATCATCATCTACTAACACACCAATAGATGCAAGGGATTCTACAATAGATGCAAGGGATTCTACACCAATAGATGCAAGGGATTCTACAATACCCTTTATCTTCAACGCATAGTCATTCATAGACATGCTCTTTTTCTCCACAGTATGAAGTTAATTCTTCAACTGTATCTTACGTGCCTTGGTATTTATTTCATAGAGCTTTAGCAAGGTGTCCCATGCCTCCTTGGGGGACTTGGCATCCTGAATGTGCCCAATCATGGTGTCCTGTATACTAATGGAGAGCCAATACATAACTTTTCTGGCTCCTTGGTTCCAGTCTTTAAACTCTTTCATATCTGCAGTAGTCAGATTTATATCCCCAGTATCTCTGGTGCCTCTTGATGCTCCCCTTCTATGTAGTCCCAATAGCCCTTTCGCATCAAGAAATTCATCAACCTGAACCTCCAAGCATGGAAGTTATTCTTATCAAGCTTCTCAGCCACAATCTGGATTATGCCATCATTTGACATCTTGCCAGATACACAAATTTACCAGAAACAGCACTCTGGTTTGTCCTGCATAAACTGCTGTATTTTCTGCAGAGCAGCGGTACTGTAGTACACTCAAATGTCACAACCGGTGACCCCAATGTGCATACATACACCTAATGGCAACTGTTGACCTCTTTGCAGCACCCACAGTGTCTGCACAGCCAATCTGTCTTCCTACAGTTCTTAAAACAGAGTTCTGTGCAGAGAATCGATGACTTACCCGCAGTGCTCGAAATCGCCTGCTTTCTGAAAAATGGAGGTCCAAACGTGCCCGAAACGTTTTTTTGGCCCATAAATTTTTGTCCAATAGGATGATATAGTTGTCCTATAGCTTAACTCTCCTGCGAAGAAAGCTCCTTAATCAGAGATCATTTGCCAGTGCCTCCCGTAGAGCTCTCGACAAGGGTGTAGTCACTAACACAAATAGGGAAGAGTAGTTGAAGCTCTTACCCTCGTACCGCTTCCTGTGGTTCTCTTGCTTGTAGCTCAACCCTTAGCATAAACCAGGCTCTGAAACCATGAAAAGATGTAGGGGGGAAGAGAGCTTGAGCTCTTGCAAGCACACACACACTCACAAAACCCTAATAGAGAACACACAAGGTGAGAGGCTATAAATCTACTTCTTCACTCAACACTCAACACATATACAAGATAAGAGTACACACATATGAAAAGGTACTCAACCAAATACATACAAGGGTTCTCTATAGTGTGAACCCAACAAAGTAAGCTAGCGCTATAACTATGCCATCCCACTAGCCGCATATCACCCAAGATCTCACCAACCATGCCAGTGGTGTAAGTGTGGGGCCTATCCCCCAGGCAGGTCATCAGTGTCCACCACCTCACTAGATGAGCTCGATATCTCAATAAGTACCACTCTGCGTCCACAGCAATGCTTGCAGAGACTCTATTAACTCCATCACTTAAATTAACCATATTTGCAAGACCATGGTATACTTTTGCATGCAATGCTTTTTGGTTATTGTGTATCCATACTAATCTAGATTCTTCCATGCTACTAAATGCATCAACAATGTATTGTTGCAAAAGACGACCACCGCGTAGAAGGCATGCATTTGTATCTTTCCTAATCTGTAGTCTATAAGCATAATATTGTCGTTGAGTTACGGTCTTTGTATCCTCATTTGAACCTTCTCTATTGAGTGGAATTCTAACATTCCAACCATCCTCTCCTTGAGGAAATAGAAGAACATATAATAGAGGCATATATGAGCGATGCAAGTTAGATATTTTTTTTATAGCACCTGTGCGTGACATTATTTGAATGTCTCTATGCCCCACATGAAAATCATCTCCTTGCCATGAGGTTGATCGAGCTTCAGTGAGATGACCATTCTCAAATTTGCATGTGGACTTGACAGCAACATTTCTCTCATTGAACGAAGTGCACGGGCATATGCATTATGTACATACATCACTGTTTGCAACCTTTCAACAATTTTGTAATTTAAAGAGGGCATCCCATGAAGTCTATTCTCTAATTCATGCTCTCTATCATACACATAAAGCTGAGCAAATCGAGGAGCCGCATCTTGGGCTCCATCAAGTACGACAGAACCAACACGATGGTAGGTGGTACCATGCATGGATTCAAAAATTGAAGACTCCTCCTCCCCTTGTGAACTGTCTACCCAAGTGACGACCTAGTGAAACAAATGCCAAGACATTATTATAAGAGCGTATATTCTTTTTGTATTCCTTACTTGCATTATCATTACCAAGCAACAACTCGACCAATGCACGAGGTGGATTTTCCAATGGCAATAAAGAGACCTTCCCACTTCCACAATAGTGTTTGCCCACATATTCTCCAAGCTTTCTTATCGCCTCACACTTCCAAATCATTGCACCACAAAAATGACACTTGGAACAAAGGGCTCCTAATGTGTGAAGATTACAATCTCTAGAATATACCACCATATGTTGAGATATCGAGCTCATTGTAAGATTCCTCCCCAGCCTCTCAAGATGACCAACATCTTCCCATGTAATTAAATTCCTCTTCAGAAATATAAAAGATCTTATTTCTAACCGTTTTAACATAGAGAGAGAAAATATTCTAGAGAGAGAATATTCAAATTTTGAATATTTTTAGATAAAAAAATTTCTCATATTATTAAAATGAATTTCCCTGAAACAGAAATTCAAAAAGAACTTTCCAATGTGCAATTGGAATTAATTGGAAATGGGTATAAAGGACCCTAGGGTCTAGATTTTCAGAAATTTTTGGATTATGGTCCAATTAAGGTTCCTATGGGCCAATAGCATCAATCCATGTGTAGGAAAGAGATAAATCCAATTTGTAAAAGAAGATACCCAAAAATGAGTAAATGCTCACATAAGATGAAGAGTTGACTATGTACAAGGTTTATTAGTAGTAAGAAACTGAGTAATATCAAAAAAATGAGATAATTTAGGTATCCAAAAATGAGTAAATGCTCGCATAAGATGAAGAGTTGAATATGTACTCGAGAATATGTAGAAGGTTTATTAGTAAAAAACTATGAGTAATTATAAAAAAATGAGATAATTTGGGTATCCAAAAATGAGTAAATGCTCACATAAGATGAAGAGTTGAATATGTACAAGGTTTATTAGTAAGAAACTATGAGTATTACTAAAAAAATGAGATATTTTGGGTATAATGATTCCATTTTGACACATATGTAAGGAAGGGGAGTCCCTTAAAGGAGGTGCATACTTCACATGCTTGAATGAGTTTTAAACTCAAAAATAATGTGATATTTTTATCTCTCCTCTCTCTTGAACCAAACCAAATCAAAAGGGAACCAAACCGAATCAAAAAGGAACCAAACTAGGTCCAAATCTAGTCCAAATTCAACCAAACTGAATTGAAAAATTCTAAAATTAGTTTGTTTGGTTAGGAGCTCAATTTTTTCTATAAATAGAAGTCTCCCCCTTTTGTTGAAGAATAATAGTGTTTTATGCACTGCTACTCTACTCCACCCAAGCCAAGAACTATGAATTCATTAATAATTCACTAGTTTTTGACATTTCCCTCTTTCAAAGATTGGTGGCCACTCTTGCCCAAACAAGAGTTGAACCCTCAAACCATCAAGTCAAAGGAAAGCTATCAAAGTCATTATAGTAAGTTGGTGATTCTCTTTTTTTTTTCACTTATTTTATGGATTTTATGGTTTTAAATGGTTTTAAATGGTTTTTATGCTTTATGTCTTCTCTAAAAATGTTATGCCTCATTACAAAAAGGCATTCCCCTTTCTTCTCTAGCAAAACCAACCATTCTCTATCCTAAGTGAATGGTTAATTGATTAATGTCAAGTTTTTATAATGTTTGTTTCAATTAGGTGGAAAAATATTTACTTTAGGATAATTTTAATACTTTTGGTGCACTTTTAATTAGTTATAAAGACTTAGAAATTTGAAAAATGGTCAGCCATACAAAGGAGGTTATGGCGAAATTTTTAGAAATTAGTGAAATAAAATTCATCTTTTCTTATTCTAAAAGACTAATCCTTATGGTTTCTATATTCTAAAGTCATTTTCATGCATAGAAGATGCATTTTGATTATATACATAAAGGATAAATTTTTATATCAAAAGTGTTACTCTTATCATATTTGAATTTCATGCATAGAGGTATGCATAAAAGTTGATTATTTTATTATAAAAGTGTTACTTTTATCATATTTGAATTTCATGCATAGAGGTATGCATAAAAGTTGATTATTTTATTATAAAAGTGTTACTTTTATCATATTTGAATTTCATGCATAGAGGTATGCATAAAAGTTGATTATTTTATTATAAAAGTGTTACTTTTATCATATTTGAATTTCATGCATAGAGGTATGCATAAAAGATGATTATTTTATTATAAAAGTGTTGCTTTTATCATATTTGAATTTCATACATAGAGGTATGCATAAAAGATGAATATTTTACTTATTAAAGTGTTACTTTTATCATATTTGAATTTCATGCATAGAGGTATGCATAAAAGTTGATTATTTTATTATAAAAGTGTTACTTTTGTCACAATTGAATTTCATGCATAGAAGTATGCATAAAAGTTGATTATTTTATTATAAAAATATTACTTTTATCATATTTGGATTTCATGCATAGAGGTATGCATAAAAGATATTCTTTTTATACTAAAAGTGTGATTTTTATCATAAATGGATTTTATGCATAACTTAGATGCATAAGAGAAATTATTTTATTCTAAAAGTGTAATTCCTACCAAATTGAATTTATGTATAAGAAGATGCATAAAAGATTGATTTTTAATTTAAAAGTATCATTCTCATCTAAATTGAATTTATGCATAGGAAGATGCATAAAAGATTGACTTTTAATTCAAAAGTGTCATTCTCATCTAAATTGAATTCATGCATAGGAAGATGCATAAAAGATTGATTTTTAATTCAAAAGTGTCATTCTCATCTAAATTGAATTCATGCATAGGAAGCTGCATAAAAGATTGATTTTTAATTCAAAAGTGTCATTCTCATCTAAATTGAATTCATGCATAGGAAGATGCATAAAAGATTGAATTTTAATTCAAAAGTATCATTTTCATTTAAAATGAATTTATGCATAGGAAGATGCATAAAAGATTGATTTTTAATTCAAAAGTGTCATTCTCATCTAAATTGAATTTATGCATAGGAAGATGCATAAAAGATTGAATTTTAATTCAAAAGTGTCATTTTCATTTAAAATGAATTTATGCATAGGAAGATGCATAAAAGATTGATTTTTACTTCGAAAGTATTAATATCCTTAATTGGAATTTATGCATAAATAAATGTGTAAAGAAATCTTATATCAAATATAAGAATTCTCTTATATTGTATAAATAGATATGAGATGTGATAGGATGTGATAAGAGGTGTATAAGATGTGATAAGAGGTGATAAGATGCTTATGAAATAAGTTAGGAGGTGATAAGATGAATTAAGATGTGATAAGATGTGTATGGGATGAGGTAAGAAGTGTATGTGATAGGATAAGATGTATATGGGTTGTGATAGGGCGAGAATGGATGTGATGTAAAAGATTAGATGTGAAGGCATATGGGGTTATATGAATGGGAATATGGAAATGGATGTATGTATGTGGATGTGTGGATGTGGAGATGGGAGTGTGGATGTATGAATGTGAAAATGGATGTATGCATGAAGATGTATATGCATAGATGTGAATGTGGATGTAGATGTGGATGTATAGATGTGAATGGGAATGTGGATGTGGATGTATGTATGTATGTGGATGTAGATGTGGATGTATAGATGTGAATGGGAATGTGGATGTGGATGTATGTATGTATGTGGATGTGGATGTATGAATGAGGACGTGACAATGGATGTATGCATGTAGATGTGGATATATGGATGTGAATGTGAATGTGGATATGGATGTGGATGTGGATGTAGATACGGATGTCGATGTATGAATGTGAATGTGGATGTGGATGTGGATGTGGATGTATGGATGTAGATACAGATGTAGATGTATGTATGTGAATGTGGATGTATGAACGAGGATGTGAAAATGGATATATGCATGTAGATGTGGATGTATGGATGTGAATGTGGAGATGGATGTGGATATGGATGTGTATGTATGAATGTGGATATGGGATTGGATGTATGATGTGGATGTACGAACACGGATATGTATGTAGAATAATGAATGTGAATGTGTATGTGAAATAATGTGTCGTCTCGATATGGGTAAATGGATGAGAATGAGTACACATTGAATGGAATGTGGAATAAGTAATATGGACTGAGGAGGGATAATGTGGTAAGATGAGAGTTCGATATATGGACTGAGGAGAGGGATAATGTGGTAAGATGAGAGTTCGATATATAAACTGTATTTTGTGACTGTTTGTAAATGACTGTTTGTAAATGACTATTTTATGTCAAGAATACTGGGGAAGCATTTTGACCGTCTTGTGGATTAAGGTCATGAAGACCTAACTGATAAAGTTGCAACTGCTGTGACGGAGAGTCAATGGAGGACGTCTCGCGTAGCAAGGTCGACCGAGGTCTTGACCAGTCTCGGTTCGATTTAAATGGTGAGCTTCCGGTACGGTGGATGAGGGACCAAGGAAGCGGCCTATGAGTGAAGCGCTAGGTCACCTGCGAAGAAGGATCCTAGAGGGTGCTGACCATACGATGCTTGGGCTCTGGGTCGCCAAAGATACCCACACGTGCATCGTGGAAGATATTGGAACAAGGAGTAAGAGTTGTTTTCTAAAACCGGGCATGGATCTGGTTGATTGACCTTGCTGGTTCTCAACGGATGAGTCCATGGCTCTCTTATATGGATCTGTTGATTGCTCTTGCTGATCTTCAACAAGGATTCCATCTTGATTTTTATATGTGAAAATATTGCTGAGTACTATGTCAAAAAGTATGGATGCCCAGCAATTTGGTCTACCCAAGGCATGGAGAAGTCTCACTACATGGCACGTAATGCATTTTTCAGACACACACAACACTATGGAGGGAGTCAAAAGGCAAATAGTCTGAAGGAAGTCTTCCAATGGTTTTACCGAGGCATTCTACAAAGGCTGCATTCTAAAAGAAAAGTTGCTAGTTCCAAAGTCAAGCTTGCTTTTATTCTAGCCCAAAAGCAAAGACGAAGACAAACTTTGGACAATTCAATGGCAGCAGAGAGATGTAGATAGTGGAGGGATTCGAAGATATTTAGAAACTATAAATGGACAAGTAAACATGAATAGCAGTTTGTAACTTATTGGTGTTATGTCCACATGTTTTCAAACTCAATCAATAGATTTTTATTCTGTGGAACAAGTGACTCTTGGTGTTATGCCTATATGTTTTGAGACTCCATCAAAAGTATTTCTTTTGTGAAACATGTGATCTATATTAACAAGCATCAATACATCCATATATTAACACACAAAAAACATAGGCTTGACATTTTGCCAAACCCAGCCGGCCTGCTTCCACTTGTTCTCTGGAGGAATGTGTCATCCTCAATTTGTAGCTGCCATGTATCAAAAGATTGTAGTGAGACAATGATACATAACTACAAAACATTTAAACACAAGATAAAGTATTTGATTTGAAGTAATAATATCATATCTTCTCATTTTCATCAGCAAACAAGAAGTTCATCTTTCCAAAGATTTATTCCTCTCCCCTCCAGTCCAGCCTCTTCTTTAAGTTTTTCCTTATGAAGTGCTGAGAGATTCATAGCTTCCTGGGTGAGCTGGAAGGCAGCTTCATCTGGCTCTTGGAAATTTTTAGCCTCTTTGAAACAAATAGTAAGGGCCTCTGCAGGATCAAAAGTTGTTTCCAAATCTAGCAGTGAATCCCAGTCATCCTCTATGCCAACCTCCTTGTCAAGCCTTGAAGCCTGGGCAATAAGGGAAATGGCATAGTCCTCCCTCAAATTGAACATACACTCTATATCATGGAGGAAAACATAATCTTTACCACCAATCAAGACACCTGGTGGAAGCATGGGCACTGCATAGTTGCTGCTCAGAACATCAAAATCTTCAACTGGCTGTGCTGCCCTAAGAGTTTCAGTCCTCAGTTGAACAAGGTCAAGAGCAGCCACTTGCAGCCCCTCATCCTCGAGGTTGATATTTTCTTCCTGCTCTGCCATATCTGTTGCCATAGGAATATCCTCTGTTACCTCCGCTACAGATATATCTTCTTCTTCAGTCTCCTGCCCTTGCTCTTCTAGAGATTGCTGTTGAAAGACAATGTACATAAGGAATGCCATGTTTTCCTCAAGCACTCTACACTTTCTGGTGTGCAAGTTACAGTTGAATTTATATTCCTCAGGCAGGCTGTCAAACCTTCTATTCACATGGTACCTCAGCCTGTCAATGGAGACAATATGATTTAAATGCACAAAAACCTTTCCCCCTTCCACAATCCTTTCTGCCTCTGTCAGTTGTTTGAAGGTATCCCAATGGTCTGAAAGGAAATCTCTGTGATGGTCCAAAAGAGAGCTCATAGTGAACTCCCTGTTGAAAATACTGTGGTATATGTGGAAGTTCCTCTGAGCCTTGCACTTGTGAAGAAAGTCAAATAGGAGCAAATCTGGAGATTTGTCCTCTTCTGGTTCCCTTTGTTTTGAAAGGGAAGACTCGCCTTTCTGCTCTAGTCTCTTGCTTTTGCCTGAACCAAAATTTATATAACATGAATTCTATATGCTGACATATGCAATCAGATAATGTATAGGATATCACCAAACAACTCTCTTCATGAGCACACATGAATCACCTGGTGATTGCTGTGGTCTGAGTATAGCAGCAGAAAAGTCCAGCTTCCTCTTGAAAGGAGGGACCTGAGAATCAACTGTTCCAAAGCAAAAACCTTTCTCATCATCAAGAAAGACATCCCCAGGGACATAGAAAGCAAAACAATGAGGAAACAGTAAAACCAAAAGGGACACAAGAATTTGCAACAAAACGCGATACAGATCCATTTGAAAAATGTCAAGTACTCTCCTCGCATTTTGTTGCAAATTCTAAATTTCTATTGATATCCATCTCCAATCAAATGCTGGGGACATCTCACAATGTTCAGGACAGTAAATGGTACTAGGAGGAATTCCCCAGGGCAAAAGAGCGCAAAACAAAGAGGAAGAAATAAAAACTAAAACAAATATCAGAATTTGTAGGAAAACGCGATTTGGAGCATTTGGAAAATGTAAAGCACTATAATCGCATTTTGTTGCAAAATTCTAAATCCTATTCATATCCATCTCTAATCAAATCCTAGGGTGATCTACTAGATTTCTAGGCACTGAGATTCAAGAATTCTACAGATGGAAGAAATATATATCAGAAAACATTGGAAAGGGTATAGATCTCTGACCTTTCTTTTCCTCTTCCATACTGTTGGAGTAGCCCTGGAGATTCTCCTGCTCTCTTCCAAACTTGAGCTGTAGCACTGGTAACCTGGAGATCTGGTAATGGTAGTAGTCTTCAGACAGGTTGCAGAGTGGATGGAGTGTGTTGGGTAGGAAGTGATCAGAGTGGGAAAGAAAAGGATGATGGGAGGGTGCTGGCAGGGATGGAAGACGGGGAGGGAAAAGTGTTAATGGATCTAATTATGAAATCATGATTGGCACAATTTCCAAGGCAAAAAGTGACTTTCACACGTGTCAAATTTCAAATTCCAAAAGATTTGGGTGGGACCCACACGTGTTAAAAAACGACTATATTTCACACGTGTGGTATTTAATAACTCCTTTATTTGTATTTTGCAATAATCTACTCTCCTAACTCAGTTCTCTTGCATCTCTACCTCCCTACTCTACACCATCGGCATCCAGACCAGCACCAGAGGTTCATCCCCAGCACAGGATACTCATCATCAGCACAGCACACCTGCAGATAGCTTCCAGGTTAGTAAGACAATTTATTTCCTTCTCTTCTTGTTTAATAGTATATTAGGGTAAGGTACTGATTGATGTGATGTAGATTAGATATTATGATAAATATTATATGCATTTTTTAGATTTTCTCCACTGCATGTAGAAGCAGGAAGACTTTTTATTTGGGCCTGTTGAGTGAGAGCTTGATCACTTCTTGACGTCTATAGGCTCAATCCATGTTGCACTAAGCTGTATACACACTCAAATGACTAAAGGCATGTTGAAGTATGCTGCCTCTAGAATTTGCAGCAAAACGCGAGGAGAGGGCTTTAGAAATCTCAAACAGCCCAAATCGCATTTTGTTGCAAATTTGAAAATGCTTCTTCATCCACCCATTTCATTGTGATTTTGTAACTTTCTAGGCTATTCAAGGCTGCATAGTTCTTGCATAAACTCAATACATATTGTTTATAGTTGAAAAGACAGAGAATTCATTGTAGGGATGCAATAGCATGTTGTTTCAAGTATTTGCAGAAAAACGCGATGATGAGCTGTTAGAAATTTCAAATTATCATAATCGAGTTTTGTTACAAATTGTTCAATTTTGCTTTATCCAATTTGTCATCACCTTCTTTTATCATTCCATGTTCTCCATGGTTGTAATCTTTTTCCATTGCTTTGTATGGACCTTTTCAGAGTGATGGCAAGAACCAAGGCAACTGCAAGGAGGTCTGGCAAGGGGCCAGGGCTTGCAGCAGCAGCAACTGGGGCTGATGTCAAGGAATCTAGTGTGCCTCCAAAAGGAAGAGTTGCACATGGCAGGAAGGGGAAGCCAATGAGCATGCTGCAGCAAAAGTCCAAGAGGTTAAAACATTCTGTAGGTGTGCTAAAGGAGATCAGGAAACAACAAAAAGCTATAGGCTTTGCAATCCCCAAGGTACCTTTTCAGAGGCTAGTGAGAGAAATTTGTGATAGCTGGCACCTTGGTTTCAGGTGGAACAGGACTGCCATTCTTTCCTTACAGGAAATGGCAGAGGATTACTTGGAGAAGTACTTTGAAGATGCAATGCTTGTAGTAGCAGCCCATGCTCATAGGGTAACTCTGATGGCCAAGGACTTCAACACATTGTCCAGAGTGAGGTGGAGGTATAACAAGCTGGTCCATCCTGTGGAATGGCAGGACATAAAAATGAGAGACATATTATTAATTCCACCTACAAGGAAATTGAAGGCAGACAAGGTGAAGGTTGTTGAAGTGACCCACTCAATGAGCACCAGCAGAGGGAAAGCTGCTTATGAGGAGTCACTGAAGCAGCAAATAGAAGAATCCAAATCTGCTATAGATGTGGAGACTGTACAGATGGAGCTACAGATACAGAGAAGGTTGCAAGAGCTGGGCCCTAACATAGTTGTCCATATTGAAGATGATTTTTTAGAGAATAATTTTGACTTGACAAAAGCATGCTTGGCAGCATTGGCTCATAAGAATGAGTATTGCTCAGATACTATCATTCTTGCAATGCTCTAGTAAGTGTCTTTTATTTTACATTTATTTGCAAAACAATCCTTATTGTACCTCCTCCCTTACACCTTACCTTAATTATTATTTTGTCCAATGTAGCATGATGAGAAGCTGGCTGAACCATGCTGTACAGCATACAGTTTATATTATTGATCCTGCAATTTCCTTCAAGTTAAGAGATCCAAAGGAAACTCCCATGGATATTTCCAATTGGTTCAGACACTGTGATTTTGATCATGTTGATATTTTGCTACTTCCATACCATAACAAGTATGTGTGTGGCTGCTTCTTTTGGGATTTTTCTTCAAGATTGAGTACTCTTGTAGCCTTTGATTTCTTAATGCTTTTTTCCTTATGCAGTGACCACTGGAGCTTTGCTTCTATTGACATCCAGCAGAAGCAATGCTTTTTATTCAACTCTCTTAGAAACACACACAGAGAGGTGAAATTGTAAGTGATTTGTGTGCTATTTTTAACTTTAAACTTCATTATTTGGATTTAATGCACACTAACTGAATGATATGTATTACAGTTGTATTAGAAGACTTCTAGATGCATTGGATCAGTGTCCTCCTAATGTCAATCTTTTGGATTCAATAGAGCCAATAGATTTAGAGGTAGAAAGTTGTTCTCTCTACTGATGTCTATTTCATGCTATGCCTTTGAACTTATTGAATAATTTTATTTTGTTCAGACATTAACAGTTTCTAACATATCTTTCCAACTATCCAAACACCACAACAAGATGATTCAAGTAGCTATGGCTGGAGAGTGCTGATTAGTGCCAAATATATACTTTCAAGCTATTTTGAGATAGGACAGCCAGAGATTGTAAGAAAAAATAATTTTCATTTAGCTTCAAAAAATTTGATATTGGTACAAAGTGTTCTAAATCATCATATCTCATTGCAGATGAGAGAAGATAGCTTCAACTCGAGCTATGTGTATAGTTTCAGAGCTGATATAATTTGGAAGTTTTTGAAGTATGCCTCCCCCAAACCTATTGTACCAGCTAACCTACTGTCGAGTTGGGTGAGAGCTCTAAAGTCAGAGAAGGTGTCATACACCTTGATGACACAGATGATGCAGATGTGGTGCCACAAGAACAAGGACCTAGTGCTGATGAGAAGAAGCCACAAGAACAAGGACCTGCTGCTACTGATGTTATTGAGGAGATGATGGAGCAGCAGCAAACAGATGCTCCAGGGGCAGTAGAGGAGACAATGGAGCAGCACCAAGAGACTGTACACGACAGGATGGAGTAGCAGAAAGTAGATTCTCCAAATAAAGATGATACGGTGAGCTTGGATGATGTAGAGCAGCCTCTAGATCAGCCTGTAGATAAATAGAAAATTGTTGTCAAGAATATGTTCTACATATATAATTAAACACTTCTGTACAGAATTTTACATTATTGAATATAATACCTTTGTTTATGGAGTCTGTGTTATCTCAATTTTCAAATTTTCAATGTCTTTGCATTTTATTGATCTCTCTCTTCTTTTGAGCACATGCAAAAAAGCAATATGAAACAATAGGGTAAAGTAAACTAATAGCAGTGCTTAATGAGACTAGGATAAGTCACATGGTATACCTTCTTATTGTTGTAGATAAATAAAAAGTCCTTTGAAATAGAACCTTCTGTCTCAAATAGAATGTCATTGCGCAATTGAGCTAGGGAGCAACATTGTCTTAATGTGATATTGACTAGCACATCACCATTCTCAACAACATCAATATCAAGAAGTTTATTTTCTGCACCAAAAGAATCTTCATCTTGATCCATTGGGACTAGTTTTGTACCTAGCATTCGACTGCGCTTATAATAAAAAGAAAAAATGAAATTTTGTGATGCAACCATGTACTTCAGTTGCATAGAAGGTTGGACAACCTCACAAAACACTGAACTACATGTCTTCTTATCCCAACCTTTATCCAAAAATTGTGGCATGCATGCCAGACTTGTTGCTTTAACTGTGAACATTGTTTTTGAAACCTTCACTAGAAAGGTATTAAACAAGTCTACAAAAACTGTGAGAGGCATGCATAAAGAAATTTTTATTATCCTTGTGGCAATATTGGGCCTCAGAGCTTTCTGTACTTCTTTGAAAAGCTTGGCTCTATATGCCTCTGTAACACTAAAATGTGGGAGAGGCCAATCCAGTGAATTCCATGCCGGAAGGTCTTGTTTTCTTAACACACCATGTGTGTTTGCATTGTCCAGCAACTGATAAAAATGATCAGTAAAAAATATACCGGATTGAGCTAGCTCTGTTGCACATCGACCTTGGTATTGTTGTTCTCCTATCGATCCATGCAAAACATCTATAAATCCCAGAATACAATCGATGTTTTGCCATGTCTCATACGATGAAGGGTATAAATCTGAAATAAAATAACACAAGAATATCAATAAGCAAAGAAAGAAAGCTTTGTCTTAAAAATCCATGCACCTCATAAAGAACAAAACCACAATAGAAAAATATACAATTAGGCCTGTGTTGCGGAAGATCATTTGGATAGTCTCGCAAGACAAGTTCTTTATGCATGTACACATGCTGAATCAAAACTTCTTTCACCGATATCTTCCCTCTGGTGATTTTAAAATCTCGTACTCTTCCCTTCCATGATGCCAAGAAAATGTTTTTTGTCTGGGGTCTCTTTCTTTTACTAGGTTGCATGAGCACCCATGCTCCTTTCGAAACAGTAAACCTTTCCCAAGTTCCTTCCGTTTTGACTGTACTTGAATTCTCTACCGAAGAAATAGAAGAAGCAGGTCGACGGGGTAAGGATGTGTGGTATAATTCTGCCTTCATAGCATTATCATCCACAGAGCGTCTTCCACAAGAACGACCATAGTTTTTATTCACCATGGATACCTTGTGAATCTGTAACCATAGCAAAGTAATGTAAACAAGATAACAAAGTGAAGTTTCAAGAAAGAGAAAGTGGGCAGACAGATAGTTGACAAGAAACATCTTACTCTAAGCCAAACAGGATCAAGAGAGCAGTTTTGGAAAAGAAGAGGTTGCTGCACAATGAGGCAGTGGTGTAGAATGGTAGACCTTTCGAAGGAAAGGCAGCACAACATTTCAAAGTTCAAAGGAAGGTGGAAGCGGGAAGGCCCTTGTCAGAGAAAATGTCAGACTAGATTCTATCTTCATGTCCAAAGATCTTGTGAGAATAAAAAACCAATCTCCACATTAATGTAGCACGCTTGTACCTACATAAAATATTGTTTCTTTTATCTATTTTCTTTTATTTTTGTGAATTTCCAACGTTACGTTGGCCCTCTGTTCATTGGTTGAGAGCTTATTTTTCCAAACCGTAAAAGGCCCAAAAATGAGCTCCCTTTTTCCCTAATGGTCTACGTGGTCTTGGGCCACAATACAAGGCATTCAAGACGTCTATTCAAACTCGTGAAAACATTCCCAATTTTACAGATTTGGTGTCTGTTGATTATAGAAGAGAAGAGCTTGGGTGAAGACCAACAGTCTTCACAAAACAAAAATAGTTCAAAGCAACAGGCCTTCTATATTAAGGGACTAAGGTTATGTAGAAGGGTGAGAGAAGGGTGTGAGTGTGAATGGACTTAAGGTCCACTTGCTAGGCATTTTGTATTTGAGCAAGGCCTAGTTGTATTCATAAGAAACTTAATAAGCAAGAGCTTATTCTTATATTTTGTGAGTCTCTCCTCTCCACACACTTGATCTAGAATGAGCACCACATTTTCTTAACATGGTATCAGAGCTTGGTTGATTAGAACCACTTGTGGTGTAGAATAGGTCAAAAGTTTCACTTTTTTTCTTATCTCTTCTTGTGTGGAGCTCAACCCCCAGCCATTGGAGGCCTTCTACCAGCTTGTAGAGGAAAGATCTGTCAGAGATTCCAACTAGGGAAGTGTAGAGGAGCTGTGGGCGTATCAATTCGTACAGTCAATTGCGGTCACCACCTTGAAGAACATACCTAATCCCACCCTCAAAGGAGTCATCCAATCATGTCCTGATGAAGAAAAGAGGCCAAAGGGAGCAGTGGAATCTTCAAATGCAACCACTTCATCGACCATTGAACAAGCTTTGTCACATCAAGTGGTCAAAGTAAGATGTGCCCATTGTAAAAAGGTGGGTCACTTGGCAAATAATTGTTGGATCAAATATCCCAACAAAATGAAATGTAACAAATGTAAACAAACGGGGCATATCACTTCTAAATATCCTAACAAAGAGTCAGAGGCCAACTTTGTATTAGCCTCTACCTCTACTGAGAAATTATTTTAATTCTCAATGTAATCACACCTATATTCCAAACCTTGTACACCTAATGTTATAAAGGCATCCTATGTCCAATACCACCTATTCCATCCTTTCATAGTTGGTATTGAGGGGGGGTATTAAGGGACTAAGGTTACGTAGAAGGGTGAGAGAAGGGTGTGAGTGTGAATGGACTTAAGGTCCACTTGCTCACCTATTTAAAGGTGGAGCCATGAGGCATTTTGTATTTCAACAAGGCCTAGTTGTATTCATAAGCAACTTAATAAGCAAGATTTTGTTCTTGTATTTTGTGAGTCTCTCCTCTCCACACACTTGATCTAGCATGAGCACCATGTTTTCTCAACATTCTACACAAGTTCAGTAAGAGGAAGAGGTAGAGGAGGCTGTGGATGCGGTCAAGGAGGTGGCCGAATAGGTAATCAGAATTATGGCCAGCAGTAGCAACAACAAACAGTCCCAGAATTCACAATAACAACAACACGCAGGTGGAAGAGGCCAATTCAGAGGCAGGGGGAGTCAAAGAGGCTGTGGAAATTGGCAAAGGCAATATAATGATGCACGTGGATGCTTTTATTGTGGTAAGCCTAGACATGTGCAGGCAAAGTGTTATAAGAAGCAGGCTGACATGCAAAATGGAAAATTGTAGCAAAACAACTATGCATTCTCGAGCAGAAACAATGAGGATAATGAAAGGTTGTTTGTTATGCAGCATGTCATGAATGCCATGTCTGAAAATGTTGAAGCAGCATAAAAAGATGATGTATGGTATGTTGATTCAGGTGCTTCGAACCACATGACAAGTCATGGGGATTGGTTCAAGGAGATGAAAAACCTGGAAAGACCAGGTTTTGTGGAAACAGGGGATGACACTGCTCATCCAATTGCCCATGTTGGGGATGTGCCATTGTCTATGCAGGATGGCAAAGTGAAGTACCTTACAGATGTACTTCATATACCGAATATAACAAAGAATCTGGTTTCAGTTGGCCAGATGATTGAGCAGGGTTTATAGGTTCGATTTAACCCTGATGGCTGTTATGTTGAAGACTTTAAAGACAAGTGCAGGTTGATTGCAAAAGGCAACAGAGTGGGCAGAATGTTTACGTTGAATGTAAACATACCTGAAGTGAGTGCTGCGATGTTTGCAAATGGTTCAGGAATTGTTGCAAACATAGATATTTGGCATAAAAGGATTGGACATGTGAATGTGCAGAGATTGAAGTCTATGCAGACTAAAGGAATTATGACAGGGTTGCCAAAATTTAAAGTGGAAGGTATGCAAAGAATATGTGAAGCATGCCAATTTGGGAAGCAAACAAAGCATGTATTTCCACATAACAGATATGTGAGCAGAAATGCACTAGATGTTGTGCATTCAGATGTTTGGGGTCCTACGAAGACCATATCTATGGGAGGTTGCAGATATTATGTGACGTTTATTGATGACCACACAAGGAAAGTGTGGGTATACTTCATGAAGGAGAAGGGTGAGGTGTTCACTCACTTTCAGAATTTCAGAGTTATGGTTGAAAAGCAAGCAGGAAAATATGTAAAGTGCCTAAGGTCAGATGGAGGGGGAGAGTACTTCTCCAATGAGTTCTCTAAATTTTTGAAAAAGAATGGTATTCGGAGACAGTTCAAATGTAGATACACTCCGCAGCAAATTGGAGTTACTGAGCGAAAAAACACGCACACTGCTGAGATTGCGCGAGCATTGATGGAAGAGAAGAATATGCCGCATAGCTATTAGGTTGAGGCTGTTTCTAACAGCATTTTACATCATGAACAGGACACCAACTGTAGCCTTACATGATGTAACTCCAGAGGAGAGGTTTACTGGTAGAAAACCTAATTTGTCTCATCTGAAAGTTTTTAGATGCATTGCATATGTGCATGTGCCAAATGAGCTGAGAACTAAGCTGGATCCAAAAGCTGAAAAATGTGTGTTTATTGGGTATTCCCTTGAGCAAAAGGGATACAGGTTTTATAACCCTGCTACACGTGAGTTGAGGGTAAGAAGGGATGTTGTTTTTTATGAGATGAGCAGCTGGTATGTTGCTGAAAAAGAAGCTGTTGGGGCTGATGTGAGTGGAAGTGTGGCTGCACAGAATACAAGTCAGCAATCACAGTCTTTGAGTGGACCAGGAGAGTCCTCATCTAGTGGGTCTGTCGCGATAGACCATGGAGTGGCAGGCTCCGTCATAATACCAGTCCTGCAAATGTGGTTAGTACATCACATAAAGGAAAAGAGAAAGTGGTTGAGCCCCTTGGTATACCTGACATTTTTGCACGGCATGAACTCATGCTGATGGAGAGTCTAGTGGCTCAGAGATGAGCCTTGATGAGGAGCTTGGGATCCCAACTATGAGAACACCTGGTGTAAAGAAGGCTATGAAAGCCATGAATGCAAAGCTGCGAAGATCTGGGAGAGTGAAGAATCCTGTGTAGAGGTTTACTTATGATAGTTATGTGGCACATCACTATGCATATATGGCAAAGGTTGTGCAGGTTGTAGAGCCCACATGCATTGCTGAGGCTGTTGGAAATGTGTGTTGGGAGAAAGCTATGGATGAGGAGATGAATGCACTATATGGAAATGAGACTTGGGATTTAGTGCAATTGTCTCAAGGCAAGAAAGCCATTGGATGCAAGTGGGTGTACAAAGTAAAACATAACAGTGATGGAAGCATAAACAGGTACAAGGCTACATTGGTAGCCAAAGGATATGCGCAGACATATGGCATTGATTATGAGAAAACTTTCAGCCCAGTTGCCAAGATGGCAACAGTGAGAGTTGTGATAGCAGTGGCTGTGTCAAAGCAATGGTCTTTACATTAGATGGATGTAAAGAATGCATTCTTGCATGGGGATTTGCAAGAAGAGGTGTATATGTTGCAGCCACCTGGTTATGAGGATATGAGTCACCCCAAGCATGTTTGCAGGTTGAAGAAAGCCTTGTATGGCTTAGAACAAGCACCAAGAGCATGGTCTAACAAGATTTTTGAATATCTTGTCACTATTGGCTTTCATGTAGCCAATGCAAATTTCTCGCTATATGTGAGACATGGTGATAGAGGGGTTGTGCTTGTTGTCATCTATGTAGATGACTTGATCATTACGGAGGACCATGATGCAGAGATCTTTGTTGTAAAGATCTTGCTAAGACATAAATTTGAGATGAAGGATCTGGGGGAGCTCAGATATTTCTTAGGCATTGAGGTGATTAGGTCACCACATGGTATTGGATTACTCTGCAGAGACAGTATGGCTTGGACATGTTGTCCAAGTATGGTATGACAGGCTATAAGCCTATCTTAGTGCCATTGGATCAGAATGGCAAGTTGAGTGCAGATTTAGGAGAGATTTTGGAGGACCCTACTATGTATAGGCACATAGTAGGAAGCTTGATCTATATGACGATCACCAAACCAGATTTGAGCTATGCTATTGGGTTGGTGAGTCAGTTTATGCAAGTTCCACGAAAATCGCATTTGGATGCATTGAGACGCATACTGAGGTATGTGAGGTCTACTTTGCATTGTGGACTATTCTATGAGACTCGGACAGAGATATGTGAGGTCTACTTTGCATTGTGGACTATTCTATGAGACTCAGACAGAGATATGTGAACATGGGTACACAGATGCTGATTGGGCTAAGTGTATCTCAGATAGGAGATCTACTAGTGGATTCATGTTTTCTTTGGGGAGTGCTGCTGTGACTTGGAGCAACAAGAAGCAGCCTACGGTTGCTCTATCCAGTACTACAGAGGCCGAGTACAGAGGAGCTGCTATGGCAGCATGTGAGGTAGCTTGGTTGAGAAAGCTGCTTGCAGATTTTGGATCTATCAGTGTGGATAGACAAGTTGTCATTTTCTATGACAACATTAGCAGTATACAGTTGGCCAGGAACCCAATTTTTCATGCTCGTACGAAGCATATAGAGGTCCACTACCATTTCGTCAGAGAGAAGGTCTTGGCAAGAGATCTTGACCTTGTTTATGTCAGCACAGAGGATCAGGTAGCTCACAACTTCACCAAAGCATTGGGTACAGAGAAGCTCCGTAGATTCAGGGCTTCGCTTGGTGTACATGAGATGGAGTTGAGCTCGAGGGGGAGTGTTGAGATATCGAGCTCATCTAGTGAGGCGGTGGACACTGACCCGCCTGGGGGATAGGCCCCACACTTACACCACTGGCATGGTTGGTGAGATCATGGGTGATATGCGGCCAGTGGGATGACAGGCTGTGTGAGCTACTCTAGAGACTGGCATAGTTATAGCACTAGCTCACTTTGTTGGGTTCACACTATAGAGAACTCTTGTATGTATTTGGTTGAGTACCTTTTCATATATGTGTACTCTTATCTTGTATATGGTGTGTTGAGTGTTGAGAGAAGAAGAAGAAGATTTTCAGCCTCTCACCTTGTGTGTTCTCTATTAGAGTTATGAGAGTGTGTGTGTGCTTGTTGCAAGAGCTCAGCTCTCTTCCCCCCTGCATCTTTTCACCATAGTTGCTGGGTGCTTGACATTCTGAGGCAAAGAAAACACTCGCCTTATAGAGTGACATTCAGATTTAATATCTTTCACATCACCAACATCAAATGTTAAAGATTGTAAATTATCATCCATAGGTAGCTCATTTAAAGCAAATGAGAAAGGGCCCCGTGCCAAATCTCTATGTGTGAGCATTGTGAGGTTCATTGATAGGTTCCTGAAGAACCATAGCATTGAGAATAGTTCTGTTTCTTGAATCCAAGTGGATTCTGCCATGGGGTTCACTATGCTCCTCATTTTCAACCCTTCCAAATGTTTTAATTCCAGCTATGGCAAAGTAATCCGTAAAATTAGCACCATTTTGTTTTCGAATGCAAGTCCTTGTATGTGACCGTTTACGGCGGCGAGTCATGCGTGTTGCATCCAAAATTCAAAGCCGCCCGACGAACTTGGTTTGAGCTCAAGTATGTAGAGCTCCTAGCCATCCTTAATCTCCTTTGAAACACAAAATTACGAATACTATTTTCTTAACTTCAAACAACATAATACTTGAGATAGACAAAGAGAGAGACAATGACATAGATATATATACATACATATATACATACATACATACACACACACACACACACACACATATATATATATATATATAGAGAGAGAGAGAGAGAAAGAGAGAGAGAGAGATAAAGGAAGGCAGAGTTGAAACATGTTGAGAGATAGAAGAGAGAAGTATTAAATTTGAAAAATAGAAATTTTATATATATCACCAAAATGAAGAGCTAAAATTTTTAAAAGTCGGAACACAATTGACCCTTGATAAAAAAAACATCATCCCTCTCACAAAATCTCTAAGCAATCCTGGCTTCTAAAACACGGCACATCTTTTTTATAATTGCATTGAGTCGATTAACAGATATCTTTAGACTCAATACCTCCATGCCTAATGCACGCACTTGATCTTTTAGAGAGTCTACATGTTCTTTACATTGCCCATTACATCCACATAGACATTCCCCAATTTCAGATTGCATGTTCTCCATGAAAGAAATCATGCCTAGTTGGTTTGCCTCCATGCGACCACTACTATCATGGACGCGATGGAGATGATGAGTCAACTCATCTCTCAACATATCTCCCCTTTGAACACCTAATTTGGGAAAAATCCCATTCCCATTTGAAAAATGGGATCATGGTGAACTTGTCCGAAATTTTGTCAAAACCCCCCTCATGTGACATATCATTGGAAAGATCTTGAAGAGTAGAATCTAGACTTACAATCTTTGACAAATTTGGAGTTGGCATGTTTAAGATATATCCAAAATTAAATGGAGTGATTGATTCCCAAAATATGAGATTTTTTCCAAATTATCTAATATTGACTTAGGGGGTGTTAGAGAGATGTTATTATGATGTTGTTGTGTATGTGGAAAAGCACCCTCTACAGGTGCAAGATATTGTGGTAAGATAAGAATTCCACATGTATGGTGTGTGAGTGTTGACCAAAAGAGTGGAAAAGGGAGTGCCACATGGACGATGATGTGTAAAGTGGGATAAGGCTACAAAGCCTATATCATGGTATGGTTCATTGTGATATGCGATAGAATAGAGATCTAGTGTTGAGTGTGCAATCTCTCTCTCTCTCTCTCTCTCTCTCTCTCTCTCTCTCTCTCTAGTCATGGAGTTTTAAGTATGGTATAACCCACCTTAAGTTTTATGCTTAATATTGTGTCTATCACACCATGATCAATCACATTTTAGGATTGTTAACAATCAAGGGCTAGTTGGGGAGTCGCACACACAAGCGTGGGCTCTCTCCATCGCTAGACTAGGTGAGTCAGCACACAACAGAGGGGATGTCGAGGTATCATCCCCACCACAAACTAGAGGAAGTATCCCTCCATTTCTATTACTAGGGAAGTGCCTAGCACTATAGCATATAGCTGACTCCACGTTGCTTATTACAGGTTGGTTGGCTGCTATTGTGTGCACTACAGGAGGCCAGTTGCTCTAGCTAGGCAATGGCGTGTGCACTTCATCTCACACAACAAGGAGGAGTAAGGGTTTATTGTAGGCTTGTTGGCATCGCTCGCACGCGGCTAGCTGTCCCACCTTTGGCATCTTCTTTGCATTATCACATAGCTGGCTAATACATGGGTGATTTGTTGCAAAGAAGGTAGTCACCTCACATATAGTGAAGGGTTTCACGGTGAAACCTTAGAGAAAGGGAGGTTCTACATAGATGCATTAGTACAAGCATGAGAGCGAGCTCAAAAGAAAAACCAGCTAGTATCAAGAGTTTATTGGGTATCCACGTTCTGTGGGGCTTAAAAGGAGGACCAAGTTGTCTTCTTGGTCTAGCCAATGGCTCGGTTGGTTCAAGTGCACTTGGCAAACACCCTCAACATCAACATAAGCATATCACGAGCATCAAGCGTGAGACGACGGCAAGCAGGTTCCTATGACGATATATTGACAAAGTGAAAAGGGAAGTCTCTTTTTTATTTGATTTTGTACTTCATCTAGTCGGGAATTTGAATAATAAGAGAAACCGTTAAAGCTATGAGCTTCTCCTACTTGTGATGCCGTGTTGATTCAATTAATAAGGAACGTTCTTCTATGTAAAACCTAATGATGAGGTCTTGGATGTGTGGTTGTGTAGTCATAAAAGAAACCGTGCAAGTCATAATGATGAGGTCTTGGATGTGTGGTTGTTTAGTCATAATAATGAGGTTTTTTAATTATTATAATAATAAATAAAATGACTTTTTATTTAATTAAATTTAAAAAAAAGGAAAAAAGAAAATTAGAAAAGAGAAAAAAAATTCGAGGGGGTTTGTATTTTAAAATGGCGTAGAAGGGGAGGGGGTGCATGTGGGGTTTGGAGGTTGGGTCTACGTACATGTGCACATGTCTGCATGTGTGAATGAAGCAATGCATATGTGCTTGGTTACAGGTGCACGATGTGCATTTTTGTGTGCATATGTGAGGTGCGTATGCAAGCAAGGGTTAAAGTGTATGTGGGCTAATGGTGTGTGCACAAGTGAATGTGGGAGACAATGTGCAAACATTGGGGTGTACATGTAAATGAATGTGTAAGTGTGTGAACAAAGTGTCTATGCATGTGGGTGAATGTGTGTGTGCATGAGTGTGGGTGAATGTGTGTGTGCATGAGTGTGCAGGGGTGTAAGTGTGTGGGTGCACATGCAAAGGTGTAGATAAATGGGCACATGAGAGTGTACATGCATGGGTGAAAGGCTATGTGCATGAGTACAAATGGATGCGGGGTGCACATATACGCATGAGAAATTTGATGGGGTGCACATGTCAGTGTGAGCGTAAGTCAAGTGAAGGTGTAAATGGATGTGCGATGTGCAGAGCTGTGTGGGTGTGCGCATGCATGGGTAAACGTGAACATGTGAAGTGCACGAGGGTGTGTGCACATGCACAAATGGGTGCACATGAAATTGAAAGTGTAAGGGGTATGTGTGCAAAGATGAGCGCACATGTATGCATGAGTAATTGTGGGAACACATGCAAGTGCAAGGTGTGTGTGTGTGTGTGTGTGTGTGTGTGTGTGTGTGCAAGGGTGGTTACACACATGATGTGTGGGTGGAGGTTATGCGCATGAAAATGAGAGTGCGATTATGGTGTGCATGTGCAGGAGTATAAATGTGCACACATAGGGTATGCAAGTGTATGTGCACATGCAACTGAGAATGAATAGGGTTGTTAATCCCATATTGAAGGAACAAGTATGCTCCTCCATTTGAAGACATTAATAAGTGTCATGCAAAGGCACTATAAAGGTTGTAACATTATGAGACACTGGCCACCCAAGGCCTTAGTTAGTAAGTTTTGGGCGTCCAAGTGTGAAAAAGGGTCAATTGTATATAAGTTATTTTCTCATAATGAATGGACACAATCCCTCTTTGTACTGTGAGAGCTCTTACCTTGTCTTGAGAGAGAGTGTGAGAGTGTAATCTAGTACATGTGCCTTCTCGATGCTTGTATGCTTGTGTAGAGGAGTGAGAGAGAGAGATTGCCTTGTATGGTGGTGCGAGTGACTCTACAGTGATAGCGTGGAGGTGGAGCTTAGAGGATTGGAGCTTCTCAAAGTGAGGTTGGAGACCTTAAGGGACACAAGCTCGAATCATTGGTAAGTTCCCTACGACAGTTGTGATCTATTTCTTCTTCCAATAATGAATGCTTAGAGTTCCTTCTTGGGAGGTATGGTAGCCCATAACATTTTTGGTGCCGTTGCTGCTGCTGCCGAGGAAACACCATTCTTTCTTCAGTCCTCTTTGAGTTTCAGCTCCCACTATACATGTTTCATCGTTGCCTTTGCATTCAGGTTGTGCATTGTTCAAAGAATGAATGGATAAGGTTTGAGTGGAAGTAAAGATTTGTGAGAAATTGTTTGTTTTTATTGTGTGGGTGAGTACTTGGGTGACCTTAGAGGAAAACTACACTATTTTTTCTTTTAAATTTCTATGTTTGTATCACCAAACTTGTTGGCGTGAAGGAGCTAGGTGATACTCTGTTTTTTGTTTGTTTGAAAAAATCACAAAAATAGGGAGCCATTGGTTGTTCTGCCTTGAAGTTGAATTACACTCCTCATTACTAGCACACCTATTTTGGAGCATTTGGATAGGTAATCTACGCCAAATCTTCACTCTGTCAACGTGAGAGTGACACGTGAAAGTGTGGGAAAATGGTTCATGACGTGAACCATTTCCTGCTATCTCACAACGTGAACCGCTTCTGCTGCAAAATCAGCGTTGCAATTTGTCGGATTACCTTTCTAAAAATAGGCTACCTTATCTTGACACCTTTGACACAACGGATCCTACCCAACCTTATCCCGTGAATTAGTAGAGAATACTTCATGATGTGAAACATCTCCTATTTCATGGCATGAACCATTTCGATTTCACGATGTGAGTTGTATGCCTTTTCACCGCGTGACCTATTTCACGATGTGAAACACCCCCCCTGTTTCATAACGTGAACCATTAGTAAACAGATCTAGTTCACGAACCAAGAATAGTCATATTCGAGTTAGGAAAGTGCTTTAAAATTTGCAAGTTAAGCCCAACAACCAACTCAGATCAGGGCACGCGGATCTAAAATTCAAAGTAACCGTTGAACACACGAAAGTGTAGAAAGTAGTTCACGACGTGAATCATTTACGATCTCATGACATGAGCCATTTCTTGCTATCTCAAGGAGTG
This sequence comes from Cibotium barometz, assembly GCF_041138505.1. Classification (NCBI taxonomy): domain Eukaryota; kingdom Viridiplantae; phylum Streptophyta; class Polypodiopsida; order Cyatheales; family Cibotiaceae; genus Cibotium; species Cibotium barometz. The sequence continues at coordinate 33,528,348 of NC_141052.1, read as the reverse complement.
AACTGCAACCTGTAGTCTCACGACCTAAAAATTCAAATCTACAAAACCCTACAAAAATTCATTTGAGTTAGTGATTATCCTATCAAATCATATTCACATGCACTTAAGTTTTGGCAAACTTACCAGAGATGACCTTACTCCAGAGACAATAGTGCATCGAACCACCCAGGATCTTCTTATCAAAAGAGTGTTGGTTCCATCCACTCTATGAGCACTCAATTGAGTGTTTCAGAGAAATCTAACCACCATTGATACAAGTAGTGAAGATTCCATGGAAGAAGGTCTACGATTCCCTGGGATTGGAGAGGAAGAAAAACCATCTTCCCCTACAAGATCCAATGGTATCTTTGACATAGACATGGGATTTTCTGGTCTCCAAACCATCACAGAAGATGAAGCGCAATTTACCGGTGCATACCCGCCCCATCAACCATCGAGATGGACAAGGTGTAAGACCAGAAGTACCAACCCAGGCTTTGAGTTCTAGGCTGTCTAACACTGGGACTCCCAGGATGAGGAGGGACATATAAAGTGTGGCTAGGACCGGTTAAGTCTTTTTCCCAACCTCAAAGGAATTAGAGTTAGACTTGAAGAAGGTTGAAGTAGAGCGACAACTATGAGCATTGAGCTTAAGTGAACAAGAGCTCGATACTTGACGAACAAGGGATGAACAAAGGGAAATGGAAAAGGTAGATCCATTTCAATCACGTGGAAAGGAACCAAACATGAAAGGTAGATCCATTTCAGTCATGTGGAAAGGAACCAAACATGTCCAAGAATACCACCGATGGTATGGAAATGGGCAGGGCTAAGGGAGCCAGCCCCCCAAATTTAGAACCCATTAATGAAGAGCCAAAGCGGAGGAGAGATTTGATACCCAGAATGAAGGGGAAAACCCACCTAGGGAAACCGTTGAAGTTGAGGACCGCTTGTACACAAAGAAAGACATAGAGAAAATGATCAATCATCCCACATTCTTATAGGACATGGAGCTCTTGATTCTACAAAGATGGACAGAAGCTGCTAATAATGAGCCAAGCTAGAATGTGATGGACGTCCCTACCAATAGACCCAAAATTCCTAGAAGAGCCAATGTAGGAAGAGGACAAGGTCTAGGTAGGGGGGGAGTAGCTCCTCAAAGACCAATGGTAGATCCAAATGTAGATCTTAATGTGGCCACAAGGACAGATTTATTGAATATGGTTGCGGAAATGGGTTGAGGAATGGTTAGGGAACTAGGCACTGCTCTAGAATCCAAACCATCCAAAATGAGGCCACACATCATTTCCAAGCTCATACAAAAGTTCTCAGGGGATGGGGACCTGATCTCCAACATGTTGAGATCTTTGAGTCCACAGGCAAAACCTAGATGGCTTGTACACATCATAATGATGGTCTACCAGAAGTCAAGGAAATTGATATTGCAGAGCCAGGGGAGAAAACCAAACCTATCTATATCACTAAAAGGACTTGACTCCAACTAAGGAAGGGGAACTTATTACTCTCCTCAAGGAATTTAAGGATTGTTTTGCCTGGAACTACAAAGAGATGAAGGGCGTACCACATGAAGTGGTACAACACATGATCCCAATCATGGAAGGGTCAAGACCTACCAGGCAGAAACCTTACCAAATAAATCCAAAATATGCAGCAATTGTAAAGGAGGAAATTGACAAACTTATTTCTATGGATTTCATCTACAAAATTAAGCACACCGATTGGCTATCACCAATCGTAGTGCCGAAGAAGAATGGGAAACTTAGCCAAAGAAGAATGGGAAACTTAGAGTCTATGTGGATCTCCAAAAGTTCAATGTAGCTACGAGGAAGGACCATTACCCATTGCCTTATACTACTGAACACGTATTGGAATGGGTAGCTGGTGAAGAAGCTTTCAACTTCTTAGATGGATTTGCAAGTTACAATCAGGTGTCTATAGCACCCAAAGAGCATCATAAAATGGCCTTCAATACAATGTGGGGAACATACGCTTACAAGGTTATGCCTTTTTGCCTCACTAATGCCCCTGCAACCTTTCAACTATTGATGTCCATATCCTTCAAATAACTCTTGCAAAAGTGGTTGGAGGTATTCATTGATGATTTGTGTGCACACTCACCGGTGGTCAGAACATCTGGCTTGTTTGAGAAAGGTATTTGAGCGATGTCAAATGTGTCGAATCTCCTTAAACCCTTTGAAATGCCAATTTTGGATCAAAAATGGTGTGATCTTGGGACACATTATCTCTAGGAATGGCATTTCCACACGAAAGTAAGGTCAAAATGATCTTGGAATTGCCCCCACCCAATTACAAAGGTGTATAGAGGTTTATGGACCATGTTGGGTATTATTGTTGCTTCATAGTATTTTATGCTAAAATTGCCAGACCATTTTATAGACTACTCATTATCTTTGAATGTACTCAAGAATGGCAAGAAACATATGATAAATTGAAGCAAGAACTAGCCAGTGCACCAATTCGGAGACCACCAAACTCGGATGCATCGAACTTTGCAATAGGATGTGTATTGGCACAGCCTGGTGAGTTCAAATTGGACTACCTAGTCTGCTTTGCTAGTCGCCAATTGAATGATGCAGAGGTAAATTACACCACCACAAAACAAGAGGGTATGCTAACAAGAAGTATCAACATTCCCTATTGGCCAACAAATTTGTATTCTTTGTGGACCATGAGGATTTATTATACTGAATAAGTCTTGCACCACAGGAAGAATCACACACTGGTTCTTATTACTATTCGAATTCTTCACGGTCATGGTACAATCCAATATTGAGAATTCCGAATGGGGAACCGACAAGTGTTGATGATGACCTCCCAGATGCTGGTTTGTTCAAATTAGACATGGTGCCTGAATGGAGGGAAGATATCAAAATATCTAGCTTATGGTTTTCGGCAAGAATGACCTTTGAACAAAGATAAAATACATTGGCTTATTACGCTGGCTACACCTTATCAATTAATTGCTAGAGAATTATACAAGCTAGGTAAGGACAATGTCTTAAGGAGATGTGTGCAGGAAGATGCATTTGTCACTATATTAGATGAAGCACACTCAAGAATAGCCAAAGGACACTTTGATGGAGAGATCATAACACGCGCAAGGTGCTTCAAGTAGGGCTATGGTGGCCCACATTATTCGGGGATGCCATAGAGTTTGTAAAAAGGTGCAAAGAGTGTCAAAGATTCGTTATTCCACAACAAAGAGTCAGAATTCCGCTTACCCCCCGTGTGATTGTAAGACAACCTTTTGAGACGTGGGGTATTGATTTTGTTGGACCCATTAATCCAGTTGCGCATCCGTCTCACAAGCTCGATATGTGATCGTGTGGCGACAGACTATTTCACGAAATGGGCAGAGGCAAGAGCCTCTAAATGACTTGATGCACGAACAATGGCTAAGTTCTTATATATGAACAAATCATTTTGAGATTCGGCTTCCCATTGGAATTAGTCAGTGAGATCAAGGTTCACATTTCATTAATGAGGTGATTGATCACTTACTTGTTGCTGGATTCCTTGTAGAGTTCATCGAAAGTCATCACCTTATTATCCACAGGAAAATGGTCAACCAGAGAGTACAAAAAAGCTTTTATGTACTATCTTGACAAAAAACATTAGAGGCTAGTCGCACACAGATTCGGAACATAAGCTAACTACATCTTTATGGGAATATCAAACATCGTATAAGGTAGCAACGGGATATACTCCCTTCTGTCTAGCTTATGGAGTTGAGGCGGTCTTGCCTATGGATTACTTAGTTCCATACCTGTGAATTGCGATGCAAGAGAGATAAACTGAAAATGCATTAGCCGAAAGGTTGGTTGATTTAGAGAAACTTAATGAAACCCGGCTAATGGCATCACATGGGATTATGATCGATAAATTGTGTAGAAAGTTTTGGTTTGACCATAACCTGAAACAAAAAGAGCTAGAAATTGGGGATCTTGTCCTCATGTATGGTGTCGGAATGAAGAAATAAATTCAAGTACAAAGGATTAGGACCATTTCGAGTGTCCAAAATCACACCTCAAGGATCGGTCCGAATTGAAACTATTGAGGGTGTGTAAATGGAGGGTTACATTAATGGAAGCAAGCTTAAAAAGTATTACGGACCACTAACCCAGGAGATGCTCATGAAGAGCATCTACTAAAATGAAAGAAAGAGCTAGCTAAGGAAAAAATCAAGCAAGCTCAAGAAGAATCCAAGGCAAGGGAATCCAAGGCTAAACAGAGACTCCATGAAAGAATATTGCATGTGAACATGGCTTCATTAACCCTCTTTGAGGAGGATGCCTTGGATATTGAGCCGGAACGTCTTAGTGTGAAAGCCTCTACGACTAAAATTCATGCCATGAGCATTGCATTAATTGATATAAGATCAAGACATAACATGATCTCTTATGAAACATGGGAAGCTCTGGACAAACCTCACCTTGAGGCCACCAATGCACAACTACAAAGTGTGCATTTGTCAACTAAAAAACCCATGGGATTCTTAAGTGTTAATATTTCCATCAAAAATAATCTCTTGGTTGGAAAGGTGTTTGTTATGCCTGCAAGATCTATGGAGGAAGAAATGATCCTTGGATGATCCTAGATTTGTGCCAGTAATTGTAATATCCAGTGGGAAAAGAGGGCTGCACAACTCGATGAAGGTAAGGATATCATTACCGTGCCATTACGAAGCCCATTAAACAAGGGAAAGCAAGCTATGATAGATGACATAGAAATGCCAATGCCAAAGAAAGAAGCTATCGTACTAGAGAAGGGGTCAACATCATAGTCCCCACACAAAAAATAGTCAAAGTCTCTAGTAATTTAGTAGTGGGTTCCTAAGAACTAACTTCGAGCCCATAAATACTATGATGCAAAAGAAGTAACAGGGGGATCAGGGAAAAATGTTCAAGCTACATATAAGGGACAAAGATGGCCATCTAGTGTCAGCCAATAATATTCCAAATGAAGCCACCATCCACAAATCACTCAAAAGCAATGGGTTTGAAAGGATTTGCTAGTTCCACAAGGCTATTATTAGGGAAATATGACAATATGGGTGCCAAAGTCCTACCCAAGGTTTAGTATTGCAAATACTTTCAAAGTCCTACCCAAGGTTTAGTATTGCAAATACTTTCAAAAAAATAGGGAAGGATAATAAAAGCAAACAAAACCAATTTCTAGCTAAAGAAAATGCTAAGAAGGTACAAAAATTGGTTTGGAGAAAGAAGCCCATTCAACATAGGGAAGCGAAGATAGCCTACCGCCAATCGCACCCACCAAGATAAAAGAGCTAGACAAAGTTAAGGAGAAAAGAAGAGAAAGCATGCAACCACATGTAAAAGAGACAGAACCTGATTAATAAGATTCTATGGAGGCACTCTTCAATTGGATGGAGGGAAATATCAAGCACTCCCACACTGAACGGAAACATTTGCAACAACAAATTCCCACAAGTGCCAAGGTACCACACATTGGTTTTTATGGAAATAAATAGAGTTGAAGAACAAAAGGTATCAAGTTCACAGTTTCTCTGCTGCCCCTAATTTTTTTCCCAGTTTTTAGCACCTTCATTTCTGTGTTTTCTTCCCCAGATCTTCTGCTGGTTGGCCAACCTCTTCCAAGCACTTCACCACTGTAGGTTGTGTTCAATCGTCATCTTTTTGGACCCTCAAGACCTTTGTACAGTTGTCAGTCTGCTCCATTTTCAGAGTAGCAACACTATTTGTGCTACATTTCGCGGATTTTGGGTTTTTGGTTTGAGGCTTTGTGGCATCTGGTACATGTGGAGGACACTTCTTCTTCTGAGATTGTGGGTTTTTCTTCTGAGATTGAGCTTGAGCTTTTGTGATAACTGCTCTGACTATTCCTCACATGTTCGTTGAGTCTACAAAGTTGGATGGCTCTAACTATACTTTATGGAAGGTGATGGTGAAATCAACCTTGCGTGGAGTGGATCTTTGAGATTGTCTTATTTAGAGTAGCAGCCAATGCCACCCCTCGCACCATTTCTACCGTTGGTGTGACTCAGGCATATATTGATGTTTGGCAGGCAAATGATTGTCGTGTTTTCTCCTTTTTGATGTTGAATTGTCAAGATTCTATTCTCTTTCATGTGCGTACAACAAATGTTGCACATGAAGTTTGGAAGGCATTTATAGATCTTTACAAGATTAAGTCTCTGGGTCAGATTTTGGCTTTGGAAAAGTAGCTTATGAATTTTTCAATTTATGCCTTTCCATCTTTATATCTCGAAGATGAAAGATCTCCGGGATGAGCTTACTGTTTGTGGCAAAGATATCTCTACACACGATATGGCTATTCGGCTCCTCTCCAAGCTTCTAGAGAGGTTTGATGCTTTCTTTTCAGTCTCTTGTTTCTTCTCCTCATCCTATTCTAGTCACTTGGGAGGAGGAATCTCTCCCCTTCATTATGTAAATTGAGTCTCGCTTTGAGGTGTGGAGGACTGGCACCTCTAGTGGTTCTGATGGAGCTTTGGCTTCTCGAGATAAAGGGAAGAATCGACAGAAGAAATGGAAAAGGGGTTCACGACAAACATAAAGACAAAGACAAAAATAAATCTTCTAAAAACAAGGACATTCAATGGCACTACTATGGAAAGAAGGGTCATAAACAGCCCCAATGTCACAAGAAGAAGTGGGATGAAGAAGAAAAGGACTCTACCTCTACAGCGCTGTCTTAGAGCAAGAAGGATGATGGTATTCTTCTATTAGCCGATGGGTGCTCGTCATGTAGTACTGGCTCTTGTGACTTCTTAGTCATGGTCTTAGATTGTGGATAGAGGTGCTATTACTCACATGACACCTCATAGGGATTGATTCGAGGACTTTTCTTTCAGGACAACAATATCACTTTCGGTGATTCTTCTTCCTCGTGCCAGTTCATGGATGTGGCACCATCCCCATCTTCTCCAAGAGGTACTTCTTTAACGTTTTGTACATTCCAAATTGGGCATTTAATATTTTATTAGTGAGACTGCGCTTACAACTCAGGGTGCAGAGGTGATCTTCTCTCATTATGAGATTACTATTTGTGATAAGGAGACTGGTAGCATCTTGGCTCAGGGAGTCTAGGATAGTGGCTTGTACAAGTTAGCCCTTTGTTGTGAGATGGCCACCCCTATTTTCCTAGCATTTTCCCTTTTTTCTTGGTATTTTTCTGAGGTCAGGTGGTGTCTCTTCTGTTGGCCAGCTCCATGTCTCTAGTTGGCCACGTCTCTTTGTCCAGTCAGCTAGCCCCTTCATGACCTATTTACAAGCACACTTGCCTCCCTCATTTTTCATAGTGTATTCATGTTTTGTATCCATCACTTATGAGACCTTTTATGTCTCTTTCTCAGGATTGCTTCATTGCAGTATATTCAGCATAGTTGCTTCATCTCTCTCTCTCTCTCTCTCTCTCTCTCTCTCTCTCTCTCTCTCTCTCTCTCTCTCTCTCTCTCTCTCTCTCTCACACACACACACACACACACACACACACACACACACACACACACATACACACACACACACACACACACACACACACACACTTCTAAGATCAACACACTCTAGTGCTTATCTTGCTTCCGATGTGTGCACTCTTTCAGTCTTACGATTAGTACATATCTTGGGACGATACTACCACCTTGGAATTCCTCTGCATCCACTGACACAAGCCCTCAACATTGACCACCTCTCGGAGTGGTGCTTGGTATGACATGATCCCAAGCTCATAGTAAACTGGCTGCAAATCTATCATATCTAACCCATAGAAAGTTGTGGATCAATTCTTGAACATGACCAATGCAAGCCCGTGAGGAGAAGACCCAACAAGAAGTGATATACCACATGGTGGGCAAGAAGAACAACCTGGTTTGCCACCACTACTTGGCCGGCTAAGGAAAGCCTCGTTGAACTCTAGTATAATAGCTTCTTCTGATTGCTCAAAAGAAGAGGGGCTAACTGCAGGGTGATATCGATGCCCACCTAGCATAGGATAACTGATGATTTTATTATCATGTTGTAGGCCATTCGAAGTCGAGGTTTCCCAAGAATGTCAGCAATAGGGCACACTCTAGCTAGTAGTAGCACAACAATTTTGGCTTTCGTAGTCACTAGGTTTGAAGCTCAATAGGCTAGGGTCTCAACCTTGGACAAGGTTGAAAAGCTAAGCACAAGGGGGTCTCACCCACTATCCATATTGGTGTGCTTCAAATTTCACCACAGCTAGTTGTATGAGTGGAGAATACTATGTGGCTAGTAGTTCTTGGGCTTTACTCAAGGAGGCTAGTAATTCTGAGTTGTTTAAGGCTGGGGGGCATCTAAATGATTACTTGGTCACACTTCTTTTGGATTGTGGTAGCACCAAGGATGTCATTTTTGAACAAGTGGATCAGAGCGCTAAGTTGGAAGTTGTCTCGGTCAATAGAAAAGTGTCAGGATTTGTGTCAAACATGACTCACCATGTCAAGCACTTAGTTAAGAATGCATTATTAAACATCAAGAAAATAAAATTCACTAGAGATTACATTTTTTGCAAGCCGTGGCTTGAACATCCACTCAGGAGTTTCAAAGAAGTATCTTAGGTTGGTAGTGGTGGCATGCCAAGGATCATGAGTGTTCATCTACTCATAATGTGGTGTGTAGCACAAAAATTGACCCATCACACACACAAAGGGCATAGGGGACACAAGGCACCAAAGAGAAGGTTGGCAGCAAGAAGAGGAGTGCAAAATTCTAGGGCATATGTGTGCAAAGTTTGGTGTCGATCCGATATGATTTAGATGGTCATGCATGCATGAAGAAGAAGACAAAGTTTCAAGAGATTAAGAACTATCTTAAATGAAATTTTCTACTTGTTAAAAAGAAAATATTCCAATCCTTGAAAAATTTGGGATCCCAAAATGTATGTGTAAGCTTTAAACAAAACGAGATTCATGAAGTAAGTTTATGGGTATTTCTCTATAAAGTAGACATTTTATTATCAACCTAGATTAGGTAACACTTGCTAAGAAAGACTGAAGTTAATTTCTCGAATTAAATAGTTTATGTCAAAAACTTTGTGTGAAATTTTTGATGTTTTGGGCTACCAAAACATCAAAAGTGTGATGTTTTGGGCTACAAAAAGTGTGTTTATGGCATGTCTTGAGTAATTTCTTAGAGAGTTTGGACTTTGAATCTCAACGATGGAGACTTTGGATTTTGATATCCAAAATCTTGAAACTGAAGCTACCAGAAACCAAACTTTCAAAACTTTCGATTTTGAAATCCCATGAAAATCCATAAAGAAGCAAGGAAGAGAGGAAACAACGAGTCATTAAAAATGTGCTCGAATCATGAGAGGTAAAGTTTTGAAGATTTCACTTAAAATTCGTCAAACGTCCATAATTTGTCCCCTTCTTTTGTCCAACAACTCCTCCTTGCCAATGCCTTTCTTTTGGATAGGATTCTATGTTGAAAATTTGTAAACACTTTGTAGATAAAGTTTGTGACGACGATGACCATGCCAAGTATTGAGAGTTTTATGCTTATAGACACAATATTGGACATTTGTTTTTATCTCTAAAGTATCACTAAATAGACCTCTTGTTTTTTCTAGATTTTAGGATATTTTGAGGGAAAAGCTTACCAATATTTGTAATATTTTCAAACACAAATGACGAGTATCTTGAGTTTTACACTTATAGCCTCAAAATTGTACAACGCTTTTATCTCTGGAGTATCACTAAGTAGACCTCTTTTTTTTCTTGATTTTTAGAAAATTCTACATTTTTTTAAATTTGTAGTATTTTTCTATCAAGAATTTATTTAAAATTACAATATAAATGTTAAATTTACTCAAATAGAAAACATTGAACCTCACTGTTTTGCAAAACTTCCCCCCCCCCCTAACACATGCTTTTCTCTCCATGCTCTTCATTTTGGGAGTACTAGAAAGATATAGGTTCTAAAACTCCTCCATTCCTTGAGTGTAAACTCGAAATTATATATGTTAGAATCCACAAAGCCGCCTCCTCCACCATGCTCCTCCTCTCTTGTCCTCCATTTTGGGGAGGTAGATAGCTATGTAGATTCCACAATTAAAATTTCATTGAAGTCCAGTAAAAATTTTGGTTTTGGAATCCCAAAATGATCTTTTCTCCCATCTCCTACCTTACATCCACCCATCTCCTGGGAAGGGATGGGAGGAGACTCGATTTTGGGATACTAGAATCCAATAGCCATTTATGGTGTTGGATTCCAAAAAGGCAGTTTTCTCCCATCTCCTCCCTTACATCCTCCCATCTCCTCCCATTTATGGGAGGCTTCCTCCCAGTTATGAGAGGAGACTGGCTTTTAGGATACTGGCATACAACTTTCAAAAAAAATTGGATTCTCGAATCCCATTTTCAAAAATTTTGGATTCTTGAGTCCAACAAACTTGCTTGCACTCTCCAAAAGTTTGGGGGAGGGGGGGGCGGGGGGGGCATGAGAAGCGAGTGGGGGGGGGGGGGTGCCAATGGAGCGTGCGAGCACCACCCATGCGAGGTGACCGAGTGAGCACCCATGGGGAGTGAGCGGATGGGAGCTTCTGGCTGAGGACAGAGGTAGGCCGTGGGGAAGATCGGGCGAGCGCCCATAGTCGGGGTTGGGTGAGTGGGTGGCAAGCGCCCATAGTCACTGTTGGTGCTTGTGCGGACGATCTGACAGTTGACCATTGTGGACAGGCAGGCAGGCAAGCGCCCTTGGGGACGATCCGGTGGGCACCCGTCCGTGCCGAGTGGGCAGGCTCGAGCGTTCGTTGGGACAATCGGGCGGGTGCTCATGGTTGGTGTCAAGAACGACCATCCCCACGGGTAGTCCTGAGGCAGGCACGCGAGCGGAGAGGTGGGATGATCTAACGGGCGCCCGTGCTGGCGGTCGACGGGCGAGTGCTCGTTGTGGGGTTGTTAGGCACCTGTGGGGATGGTTGAGCTAGCGGGCACGTGGACGGTGGGCCTTCGGGCACCTGTAGGAGAGAACAAGTGGGCGCCCACATAGTGGATGACCGAGCGGGTGAGCACGTGCCCATGGGGGTGCCCATGGGAGGTCGCTGATGGAGGCGGGCAGGCAATCCACGGGCACAAGCAAGCCATCATTCATGGGTGGTAAGTGGGCGGGCGTCTATGGGAGTCCAGTTGGGTGGACGTTCATAAGGAGGGACGAGATCCCTCCTACGAGCAAGCACCTATGAGAGTCCAATGGGGATAGACCTTTGTAGGAGGGATGAGATTCCTCTAATGGGCGAGTGTCCGTTGGAAGGACTGTCGGGAAATGAATGATTGTTTTCTTTAGGAAGGGGGGGATAGGGAAGCGCCTATGGGAGGGATTGGAGATCACATATTTTTTTTGGTTTTGTCAACAAGAGGAGGTATAGGCAAACAAATGAGGACTCAATGCGCGAGTACTCCAGTATGAAGGGGGCTGAGTGTCCATGAGATTTTTGGATGAGGGGAGAGAGGCTAAAAATAAAAAATAATTAACAATTATCCTAAACTACAATGTTGTGGCATTTTTTTTTTATCAAAAGCATCAAATTTGGTTACAATTTTTTGATTTAGTTTTATGTCTTAATTTACCCAAAATTTAACAACATTTGAATGCATGAAATTCTACATGTTACTAAATCATTCAAAACATTGCAAAAAGAAAGTGTTTTAAAAAACATTATTTTTACTATTTGTATATTTTTCTATATATATTGGTTTTTTACAATATTTTCACAATAAAAACATAATTTTACTAATAATATTCAAAAAAATAGACATGATGCAAATTATGCTATTTTTTATAAAAACAAAATCTTGAGTGTCGGGTCATGCTTTAAAAAATCACAAAGAATAGCGCTTTAAATTTTTTTAAATACCAAATCGGTCAAAATGAACATTTTTTTTTCCAAAGAGTCCTTAAAGTGCATTTTTTTGCAAAATGGAATTGTGTTGTCATTTGCACGATTTAGTTGTCATTTTTCATGACTCGTTGTTTTCAAGATTTGTAAACTTCTTCTAAACATTCACATATCATTATGCAAAGATTGGTTTGCCTCTTTTGAATTTTTTGAAAGGTGTGGAGTAGGTCAAGTACAATAATTACAACCTTGTCGGATGGACACAGGAGTTGGACAAACCTCTCAATAAATTAAAACATGAGGCTACAATAGTTGTGCTCCAAATTCTAGACTGAGCAAGTAAACCTTTTTTGGTTGAATCAAATGCTAGCAATTATACTACTAGAGTAGCAGGATATAGACTCATTTCTTTTGAGAGTGAAAAGTTGATTGACTCACTAAATTAAGTGGCCCCTGTTTCAAAATGGTTTGATGTTTTAAAAGATACATATACACAATGTATACGGTGTGAGAAGTCATATCATGTTTTCATGTCATGAAATGCCTTCTACTATTGGGCATTCAAGTGTGTTGAGGACCAGGCTTTTGGTAAGAAGTCACATCATGTTTAGTGTCATGAAATGCCTTCTGTTGTTGGGCATCCAAATGTAATGAGGACTAACCTTTTGGTAAGAAGATATTTTTTGGTCCAAGCTAAAAGTTGATGCCAAGCAATATGTTTAAAATTATCTGCAAACAATGCCAAGTCAATAAATCTGAGTGCTTTGAGAGACACGGTAGACTACTGTATCCATTGGAGCATGTGCAAACCATGGAGGAGGACATTGTGCATAGCTCTTTGTGAGACATTGTGCATAGCTCTTTGTGGGACAATTTGACTGCATACATATGTCTCTGTGAGGTAGTTTGATTTGAAAGACTATCTTTTGTGAGTTTGATTACAATAGTGCTACGCATTTTTCTAGTAAGATGATCCCCTTTAATGCCGATGTATAGATATCACCCTCCTATAGTCTTGAGAATATTCTACATGCATGTGTCTTTGTGAGATAGTTTGATTGGAAAGAGTATCTTTTGGTAGTAGATTGTTATTACAATAATGCTAAGAATGATGCCATTAAGATGATCCCTTTTATACTAATGTGTCATCCTCTGATTATTGGCTAAGAGAAAGTTTGAGTTGGTGTTGTGATTTATCTCTTGAAATAGCAGAAAACAAGAGATGCAATTGTTTAGAAGAGAGAGCATAAAGAGTGCACAGGGAAAGAGCACATAAACAATGCACAAGGATAGAGCGCATAAGATAGAGCATAAAGAGTGCACATGGATAGAGCGCATATTAAGATAGAAAATAAAGAGTGCATAGGGTAGAATGTTAAAAAGAATTCTTAACTAGAGTCCTCCAAGAAATCAAATGGGCTTACTAGAGTTCAAGAAAAAATCCAAATGGTTTACTTTAGAATCATCATCTGTGAAAATATTAATGAGGTTGCTTACAAATTGTGTCTCGTAGATGGAGTACATGTGCATCCATACCTTTCATGCTAGTAGATTAAACGAGTTACTAGGTGCAAGAGTGTTAACCTATGACGGACATTGAGACGTACCATGTTTTACGTCATTAATTTAAATATTCTGAGTCATGGGCCGGGCTTGTCGGCACCATATGTTAAGGATAAAGGGATTGGGTGATCGCCGATGAGAGGCGCACCTTGAATATCAGTAGGGTAAGGGTTAGGATCGGCCGGCCATGTATGGACGCCCATGTGTGAACGGCTAAGTCACCTATAAGAGTCAAATGTAACCCTAAAACTCTCATTCTCATGTGTTGAATAGAAGAGTGCTCTTGCCTTATCCTCTTGGTTTCCTTCTCCTGCGTGTGTGCGAGAGAGAGAGAGAGAGAGTGAGAGAGCGATCGAGCACTGGCGGCACGGCGGCGGCGAGGCGGTAGAGCGGCGACGGCGGCTCCTCCTTCACGGTTGCGACGCGGGAATCCTTCACGGCGGTTTGAGCGGTGAGTGACACACCTTTGCATTCTCTTTGAGCTTGCTTTCCTGGTTGTATGCTTGTAGCCATTCGTGGCTCGCATACGGTGTTCGGCACCAGCTACAACTCGTGCGACAAAAGCGCACATTTTTGGCACCGCTGCCGGGGAGATGTCTTGCACCAAGCTCCAGTTTGCAGCTCGGGCTGCTGCGTGAAGTGAAATCTACACTGTAGGAAAGGCGACTGTGTGTTTGTTGTTGAGGTGTTTCCGTGTTTTGTAATCTGTCTCTGCAATTTGTTTTCTGCAATTTTATTTCTTTTGTTATTTTTTCGATCCGCGTGCATTCTGTTCTCTGGTTTTCTGCGTGTGAGGGGGATTTCTGAATCCCCAGACCTGTGCTGTGTGCGAGAATTGTGCCACGGCCAAGGCAGAAACCCTAGAAAACTTATCCCCAAAAAAAAATTATTAATTTCGTAAAAAACAAAAAAACAAAAAATAAAATTTTAAAAGAAAAAAACCAAACGTGTGGAGAGGAAAGATTTTTTATTTGGAGAAAAAATTTAAGAAAAACCTTGACACCGACCTCGGCCTCGGTCTCGGTCTTTTGATATATATATATAGGAGAGTGAGCCTCCATAGCTTTCTTTCAAGTGAGAGCTTATGGGAAGTTGAGCTCTATATGTAGCCCACTCCCCAAGGAGTGAAGTGAGCATGTGGAATAAAGCCTTCACCCTTTCCTCCACAAGCAAATAGGCCTTCGCCTCTTCCCCCACAAGGAAACAGACTGTTTTGAGGACCACAGGAGCTCTGGATAGGCGAACACAATGCTGTAAAGCACGCTAGGACCCTTTAAACGATACGCTCGTTTTGAGCTATCACACGCCCTAGTTCAGGTTCGACCATAAGTAAGGGGGTTAGAAACGGGTTAAAAACAATACAAAAACAAGTAAAAACGGGGTGCGAAATACCCAAGAAACCACTTGTGTGGACTTCAAGGGTAGTTACCAACGCCCGTAGGGTACCCACGTCACATGCATCTATGCTCGGGTGCTAGAGTCTGAGCCACTAGAAAGCGTTTCAGTTTACGCAGGCTCACACCATCCCTCCACGTTAGCATCTTGGCCTTCCGCTGGAACCCAAGGAAGTGCAACCCAAGATCCACGAATAGCGGCTAGTGACTCGTCCTCTAACTCAGAAGCCATGGAAGGGCACCCTACCAAGAACCCTGAGGAGATAAGCCAAAACATACCAGTTTGGGTCCCACAACCCGGATCTAGCATGTTTAGTTGTCTAATAGAGACCTTTAGTAGAGCTACATGCTCTGAACATGCAAAAAGCGAAGTAAATGAAGGAGGGGTAGTGGATTCGCCATTCACATGTAGACCCTACCCTCCCAAAGAGTGTCCATGTGGATATTCTACCCACTTTGTTTAATGAGGACCCTACTGAGCTACCACCTTCCGATAAAGTAGAGGTCCCTAGAAGCCAATCTATAAGAAGTAACATTGCGTCCACTTCAAGAGAACCGTTTGGCACACCAAGTCTAGATGGGATATTTCTCAATGAAAATTGGGAATATGATCTACACACAGAGACTCTAACTGACCTATACACGGGTTACACATACCATGTAGGTTGGTTAGAAGTCCTACGATCTACATCTAGCGCCACTAATCTACAGGAGCAACAACAAATGATATGTGAGGTTATTCATAGAATTATCCAAATTGAGAGGCAAAATAGGGGAGTGAACTTAGTTTCCATTGGCCCTATGAGATTTTTGGATACGGGCAAGGCCAAACAACCAACCCTATCACAATTGGAGACTCCCTCGGTGAGTCCCATAGACCCTTCGTATGTTGTTTCGCCTAGAGTCTCAATGCAGGTTGAGCCCACGAGCAGTAACTTTAGCTTTCCAACCTTGGCTCAACTTTCCATTAGGGAATCCACAATACCTACCCCAATGATGAGCATGACGGAAAGCGCACCTGTTACCACTGTAGTTAGTACGACGCCGCTACCTAGTGGAACAGTACATACAACAATGCGTGCCAGTGCCTATCGACCATATGTACCTATCGTTACTCATGCTCATGTAGCTCCTACGCCTCTTAGTATGCCAATGGCGTATACTCCACGACTGCCTTATCACAACCCTTATCCAAGAGGAGCTCGGCCTAGTCACATATCATATCCTACGTCAACTGCCTACATACCCAGACCAACGCCAACTCCTATCACCCAAGCTATCCTAGAAGTGCCTCCACCAGCTATGCCTGCTCACCTAGGTGATCTCGTAGCGTTTGCTCAAACGATCGGACGATCTACTGCGGAAAACATGTGGGGCATGCCTGAGAGAGAACCTAGAAGCAAGGCAGTACAAGTGGCTAAGCTCACTCAAAACTTCAGTGGTAACGAGGATGTTAGGAAGCACATTGAAGTCTTTGAACACGTGTGTGATTTCTTGGAAGAGCACAATGAGTTGCATAAATGTAAAGCCTTAGGCTTAACCTTGAGTGGGAAGGCCGGAGATTAGTATCTAACCTTAAGGGTTGAAGAGCGCACTCACTACCCCACTCTCAAGAGATTGTTCTTGAAAGAATACATACGTGAGGGTGTGCTTTGGGGAGTAGCATCTCAACTCCAAAAAGCTGAACGCGAGGAAGGGGAGTCAGTGAGAGACTTTATAAGTCGATTGAAGCATCTGAATTCTCACTGCACTCCCGATGAGCGCTTCAATAATAACCAACTGCTCGATAGATTCATCCCAGGATTGTACCACGAGGACATATACAATGGCCTAGTCATTAGAGGTCTTACAACGTGGGAAGCAGTCACTGCCAATGCAATCCAGTTAGAAGACAACTTGATGATTGCAGGTAAAAAGGTGTCTTCGGAGACAAAATCCGTTAGTTCGCAAGTATCTGGGCACGAGCCAATGACGGTAAAACCTATTGCCAAGGAGCCCAAGATATCCGAAATGTCTGTGTGACCGACCTTACTAAGGCTCTCCAAGAATACTTTAGGGGTAATCGAGCTCCTCAAAATAGCCATATGTACCCAAGAAGAGAGCAACAATGGTGTTCGGTTTGCTTAGGACCACATAGCACGAGTGAATGTCCCACATTCAGAGTCAAATTCAATGGGAATTGCAATACATGTGGTAAGTATGGCCATCAATCTAAAGATTGCCTAGTACTTAAGCGAATGTTGGCAAATCAAGCAGGCAAATCAGGCACCACTAGCTTGGTCAAACACACCTCAAGTACCCGCGCTAATGCCTGCACAACCTGTCGAGCAACCGTCACAGCATATAGTTCCAAGAAATCCGAATGTAGTCCAGTCCGTGCTGTTACCATCGCCAGTGCTAGGACCACAACCTCCACATCCAGGATTACCCCAATAAACCAGATGGGTTGTGAGTCACATAGTGCGTGTGGGGATTATGAAGAGGAGTTAGACCCCACTGCTCCATACGGGATTGATACGTTTGAAATGACTCCCCAGTACTACATGGAGGATCATTTCGGGCAAGTCAAGCCTGTATATCAAGCGGCTGCTCTCGCCACAAGAGGGCAAAACCTTAATACCTTGGCGAGGAGACCACCTCTTCAATGCTACGATTGTGGTGGACCGCATCGTGTAGCGGAGTGCCCTAATAGGCTACAGAAGATCGCTACTCAAATGCAACCAAATCAAGGGAGCACATCGGGAATGCCGGTACTTACATGTAATCGTTGTGGCATAGATCATTTGATTGCTCAATGTCCACATAATCCTAATGCACCCAAGATTACGCCATTGAATTTGGTTGAGGTCACCAACCAGGCACGAGAAACCATACCTGTCGTACCCGCGAATGTAGTTACACGTCAATGCTTCAAAATCAAAACTACATTCTCGAGGAGAGGGATACTGCATCAATTGCTTGAGCAAAGAAAAAGAAAACGCGGCGGAAGAGATCGCTTAATGCCACGAGCTCCAAGCCTAGTTCAAAGACTAACATAGGGACAGGAGACGACCCCGTATATATGAATGATCCTGAAGATGATTCCGATTCAATAGAAACCATGGGGACCAAAGCCACAACCTTAGGGAGGAACCCACTCGGGAGCTCAATGAAGGAGAATCAAGCGAGTACATAAATAAGGGAAAACAGAAGGAAACTTCCTCGGCCCCACAACCAAGTCAATTAATGCCCTCTCGACCACCCAAACTGACTGAGACTCCCCAAGACAAGCCACGTGGGCCAAAAACCCTCAAGAAAAAGATTGGAACTTACCCAAACCCAGTTGAGGAGATTGAACAAGTGCAACACTTAAGGGGTTTGGTGGAAGAAACACAAAGAGAACTGGAGCCAAAATCCGAGAAAAATCAAAATTCCAGACACAGTGTTTCCTACACAAGTTCAGCCTCACAGGAACCATAAACCGTTAGCTATATCTAGTATCATTCGGGAAGAAAGTGAGGATAGGACATCAGGAAGTGGGCAAACACCCTTTTTGCTTGAAAGAATGTTTAGTGAGGGAATGCCTGACCCCATCGAAGAGGAAGTGATTCCATCTTCACCAGTCCCTAGTCAAGGGGTGATGTCTCGCAAAGTACCGTTGAATGTGTCTAAGCTAATGGATTTCATGTTCTCTGAAATCAGAACCACGATCATATCCAAATTATACGGAGATCCTGAGCTATTCCTAGCTCTTCAGGCATTTCTCAATGGAGAACTAAAGGCGGGGCTACCACAATTTGCAAATATGGATAGACCCGACATGCTTCAAGATGAAGGGGAACATTGGGATCTACAACCCAACCTAGATGAAGACTCGGTCATCGTTGAAATACCTGTTAACAAGTTGGGATAGTACTTTGAAGGGGACGAATCTAATGCAACCCTCCCCATTACTACCAAGGGATTAACTCTAAAGGGAATCCTTGATGGTGGTGCTGGAGTGAGCATTGTGACTAAAAACTGTTGGGAATCTATGGGAAGACCTCACCTCGAAGTCACAAACATAGTGGTTAAGATGGCAAACAGAACTATTGCTAAACCTATTGGAATGTTAAGGGACCTTAAGATCAAAGTCCTGGGATACAAGGTAAAACATACCTTCATTGTAATGGATTTCTCCAAGCATCCTATGTCATATCAAATGATCTTAGAACGTCCTTTCATGAGGGAAGCACAAATGGTGCATAACTGGTTGAAAAACCATGTCTACCTACAATTCCAGGACTCTGTCATTCGAGTTGATCTTGAGAATGGTCATGCACATCCTTTAGGAATCAAGGTTATCATCGATAATCGATTGGATACCACTATTCACTCCGCCCCATTAGGGTATTGCTATACATGCAAAAAAGAGACTGATGATGGGAAAGATTCTCCTTATATGGATGTCCTACCGAGTATGACTGAGTCGGATAACGTGGATTGGGTACACCTAGCGGCAACCATAGACACATGGGAAAATAGAGGCACAAGTTGGGTAACACTTGAGAGGCAAGATATACCGTTAGTGCCAATAAACATGGTAGGTGTTATGCACTTGACTCCTGATGGTGAGAAAGTGGCAAACTCCACTGACACTGAAAGTAGCGAAAGACTCTGACCAATGCAACTCTGATAAGTATGAATCTCAAGAAGAAACTGACTCTGAGCCGGATGGGGGGAATGAATCAAATATTCACCCAAATGTGGAAGCAAGGTGCTCGAGGCCTAGGACAGTGACCTCCTACAATTCATCCGAGAGTGAGGGGGACACAAGTGAAGATCGACCAAGCGAGTTCGAATCTGATAGAAACAAAAATCAAAAACTTGGTAAGAAGAAAATGAGACATAAGCGCCAACGCTATCGAGCTAATGTGCAAACCACAATAAACAAGGAGAGATCCACTGCAGAATGGCTTAGTTATGTGGGAGCTATTGACGCTCATCGGCGGAAGTTAGCGGATAATTGGGAAAAATACCTCCAAAGTGTCATGTGGTGTATTCCGCAACCTCATGACGTCGCCCAATTAGAGATCGAAGAGAAGCCGAAAGTCGTACTGCAAGAAGGCGGCAAACCAAGAGTTGGCTCAGCAACAAAAGAAAGTAGAATTGAAAGAAAAAAGCCTGGCACAACAAGAACCAGCAGACTTACACCCCGCACCCGAGCATTTCAAATCATTTACCACAAGGGAACGTAAAGTGGTCTACACAAAAGCCCAACGAACGCTGGACGGGACTGGGCATGAGCTTTCTCAACACATTGATGAATTGGAAAAGCTTGATGAGACCCGCTTATTGGCGATAATGTGGATAATGCCGAGAAGAGGAGACAAAAGCAATGGTATGATCGAAATGTAATAACTGACCGATTTAAAAAAGGGGACCTTATGCTCTTGTACACACTTAAGAAGCATAAGCGAAGGCTCAAGAAACGTGGCCTAGGACCGTTTGTGATTAATGAGCTTACTCCTAGTGGTGTAATGCGTTTAGAGACACTAGAAGGTGAGCAAATGCCTAACTTCATTAATGGAAGTCGTCTCAAGAAATACAATGAACCATTAACTGAAGCCATGCTTCAGAAGCTTATATAATGGTCGAGCTATCTCGACGAAGAATAGAATAAATCTTCGATAATAACCAACGTGGCCCATAAAGCGTTGGACTCCCTTAGTTGGTGGGTGGGGGTAATTCCAGAATGACCTTGATTTTACTCTCGTCAGTGGAAATCCCATTTTTGGACACTATATGCCCTAAGATAACTCCGTGTTTAACCCAGAATTGGCATTTGAAAGGATTCAATGAGATGCGATATAATCTACACCTTTCAAATATTTTTCGTAAACACATCAAGTGCTCGTCCCAAGAGGAATGAACACAAAGATCATCTAAGAAAGCTTCACAGAAGTCCCTTAGATATTCCTTAAAGGCCGTGTTTATCAATCGTTGGAATGTTGCAGGTGCATTGGTCAAGCCAAAAGCCATGACGCGAAAGGCAAACACTCCAAACTCCGTGATAAATGCTGTTTTAGCTTGGTCCTCGACTGCAATTGTGATCTGATTGTAACCCGAGTACCCATCTAAAAAGCTATATGCCTCCTTGCCTGCCACTCTTTCAAGCACATGTTTAGAATATGGCAAGGGGTAATGATCCCTTCTGGTGGCTGCATTAACCTTTTTGAGATCAACGCACACTCTGAGTTTCCCATTCTTCTTTGGTACGATGACTATCGGAGAAACCCATTCTGAGTGCTCAATAGGGTATATAAATCCACATTTTACAAGCTTTTCAATTTCCTCTTGTACAATCTTTGCGTACTTAGGATTCATTGGGTAGGGACGTTGCTGGACTGGTTTAGCAGTGCTAATCATTGGAATCGTGTGTTGCACCACCGAGGGTGGAACACCCTTCATATCATGATATGTCCAGGCAAATATGTCCTTGAATTCCTTAAGAAGCTTCGTAAGTGCAGCTTCTTCCACCTTGGTGAGGTCTTGAGCAATAAAAACTGGTTTAGACTCCTCACCCGGATCTGCTAAGTCTATCTCCTTAACTATCGCAGGGCCATCATAGACACCGCTAAACCCTAAACCCTAAAATAGAGGGTTTATGTAACCACCTCCTTATGTTCCACCACTAGGTGAATACGCAG
Source organism: Cibotium barometz (assembly GCF_041138505.1). Classification (NCBI taxonomy): domain Eukaryota; kingdom Viridiplantae; phylum Streptophyta; class Polypodiopsida; order Cyatheales; family Cibotiaceae; genus Cibotium; species Cibotium barometz. The sequence continues at coordinate 33,506,840 of NC_141052.1, read as the reverse complement.
AGGATATGCTAAGGATGGCATTCGAAATGGGAAGACGGATTACGACCAACACACCACCTAGAGACTCAGAGTTGAGCCTCTAGCTGCTAATAAAAACCAAGCCAATCCACATCCCATGATTCAGGTGCTTAAATGAACTCTTAACTTCTTCAACCCAAGGGCAAATGGAACTCCAACCTGAAGAAATCCTTGATATTCGAGAGAAAGTTCTCAGGAGAACAGAATTCTAAGAGAATTATTAGTCAAGTGGAAGTTCTATCCTTTTGAAGACGCCACCTGGGAGAAAGAAGCCGAACTGATGTGGGATTACTCCCAGTTTGCAAGATGAGGACATCTCACATTTTTCAAGTGGGAGAGGATGTAAGATTCCTCCCCAACCCCTCAAGATGAGCCCTTTCAAAGCTCTATATGGACAAGACTGCTTAACACCATTAACGTGGTACATGATCGTATAAGCACCTATTTTGATTTTGATAGACATTAGTTGACATGGTTCTAGTTATGCTGTTAGACCCCTCAACTAGCTAGCATATATCTACTCAATGGGATGTTATTTCCATGTGGTGTTAGATTTCCATTCTTTGAGCAGCAAAGTCCCAAGTGAGGACCATAACTGACTAGTGATGAACTAAGCGAGCCTGCTTAAATAGGTTGAAATACTTTGATGTCAAAAAATCTATAATAATTCTTCAATACATCGCCTAAAACAAAGTAAGAAAAACATATTTATTCATCAATACATCATTGAAAAAAAGTAAGTATCAATCTTGTCTGTTTCTTATTTCAAAATTTAAAAGAACAAAATTAAATAAAACATTGCTAACTAAGTATTTTATCTATAGAACTATGTGCATATGACATATGATATATTTGTAACATTATATATATGTACCTAACAAGTTTTCAAAACAATATACATACTTGTAACATACATGGTAATCGTAATTATATCAATATTTCCTATAAAAGATATCATACATTTAACAATATAAATGTGTTATCCATGTAGTAAATGTAGTTTTAAAAGTTATTAGCTCAATAGAGCATAATATTCATATATTAAGAAGCTTAAAACTTGATATCAATTTTTAGTGTTTTAGAACTTATACAAAAAAAACACCAATTGTAGTAAGAGAAATAGGTGGTGCTAATGGTATCCCCTTGTGATTGAGGGAGATGTTAAACATCTTCTATAGTAAATTTTTGAAAGTTCACAAAGAGCTATGTGCCCAAGATGTTTTATTTAACTATAAATTTAACTCGATTCTATGTTCCAAGTTTGGATGCAAAGAAGTTATGACTCTTTTGAATTCTAGAATTTGAGTACTCTTTTTAATACCAAGGCCAAAACTTAAAAGAATCTTAATTTTTGTTTAAACTCTAAATCGAGTTAAACTTGTATTCAAATTAAATGTCTTGGGCATTTTTTACCTAATGGAGCACTTGAAATTTCAATGTTTAATAGGTTAGGTCACCTTTATTTCTTACTACAATTGGTGTCTTTGTAAAAGTTATAAAACACTTAAAATTCTTATCAAAGTTTAGGGTTGTTAAGATGCATATTCATAAATATATAAGAGTTACTTATCAAAGTTTAGGGTTGTTAAGATGCATATTCATAAATATATAAGAGTTACTTATCCATATTTATAAATGGTATATGCATACCCAGATTTATAAATGGTATATACATATATAGATTGATAAATGGTATATGCATACATAGATTTATAAATGGTATATATATACATAGATTTATAAATGGTATATACATACATAGATTGATAAAGGTATATGCATACATTGATAGATTAATAAATGGTATGTGCATACATAGATTGATAAATGGTATATGCATACATAGATTTAGAAATGGTATATACATACATAGATTTACAAATGGTATATACTACATACATAGATTTACAAATGGTATAATCATATATAGATTTAGAAATGGTATATGCATACATAGATTTAGAAATGGTATATACATACATAGATTTAGAAATGGTATATATATACATGTAGATATACACCATTATCATGTAATACTTCTAGAGGTGTTCATTTTGTTTGTGATTTAAAAAAATAAAAAATAAAAAATCAAATTGAGCGAGTTTTTTTAACTCATAAAGCAAGATAAAAACCAAGTGTAAGGTTAACACTATGTTTTTTAAAGATAGTCACGATAAAACTTGAGACTATGTTTCTTAAATAAAGTCACTATAAAAGTTTCCACATGTACTCAAATTCATAGCTTGAAGTAGCCACACCATCGAGAACTTCTTTGTTGAGCCATGATATACATGAGTCTACAAGATGAAAGTAAAAGCGAGTAGTGGACACTCGCATGTCATTACATCTCCAGGCCAATTTGAGTCACCGAAGCATACAATTAAATATCACCCCCCTTAGCATAGAATAGCCCAAGGGACCAAGTGCCCTGTAAGTATCATAATAGCAGCCTACCAATGCTTACTTCTGAGACAGTGTATAAACTTGATCAGCTAGGATATCCTAAACTAAATGTCGACTTGTATTTTATAGATAAATGAGACACACAACAACCTACTCAATCATAAAGTGATGTATCAAATGGCCACCTACATCCTAAAGGACTGAGGCTAGCACCTGTCTCTACTAGTGTAGCAATAGGCTTACAGCCTTCACTCAAGGCTAAACCATGTAAGTAGTCTCTGTAGTATGTACTTTGACTACAACATCGCAATACCATCATCATGCAATATAAACTATATGTCCAAATAATATTACAAAAACAAGCTCATATTTATCACATGTAATTCAAACTTGAAGCATAAAATCTTTTCATCATTCGGGCCTATGAGTGATATGTTATCTCAACGTATAAAATTATGACCAAAAAATAATATCTACTCTTCTTTATATCGAGCTAGAGGGTCCTCTTAGATGTGGACTTTATAACAACTTATTACAACCAAGTCTTTTCATACCATGAGCTGGGAGCCTACTTAAGTCCATATAAAGTTTTTTTCACCTACATACTTTAGATTCATTTCCCTTCTCAACAAAACCACAAGGCTAAGATATATACACCTCCTCATGCAAATAAACATTCAAGAAGGTAGTATTGACATGTAATGCATATTGCACAACCATGATATGATGCCAATACAATAATAAACCTATTGTAGTCATATAAGATGTGGGTGCAAAGGTCTCATCATAATATATACCCTTCTCCTAAGCATAACCCTTTGCAACAATCCTTGCGTTATAGTAGGTGGTCCTCAATGTTACCATTTATGCTTAAAATCTTTTAAACCCACTTTGTATCAATGAACTTTTTTTTATAAGGCAAATCTACTTGATACTACCAAGTGTTGTTTTTTAAGGATTGAGTCATCCTCATCGTATATGCCTACATCCAATGATCAGTTTTTAGTGCTTCCTCAAAGGAAACAAGTTCCTCTTTTTTGCATATACTAGCAACAAGGGCATGATGCACAAAAGAATAAGATTCATGATGAGAACCTATATGTATCCTACTAGGCAAAGGAGTAGCTACTTTGCTATCTCACAATGTTTGTGCCAGCCATTTTTACATACTCTTGAATGCCTATATGGCTTCCCTTTCCTTATGTCCACACTGCATCATCCATAATTTCCTTATCAATAGACTAATATGTGGGCTAAAATTCAAGCTAATTTTCCACCTCTATGAGACGATTTTTAACACCTTGTTAAGCATTCATTTAATTCATATATGGCTCTTCATGTCATTGTATAAAGGTGGGAGTATATCAAAGATATGCATGGACTAAACTGGGTTCAATTGTCATGTGCATAGTTTGTTGAGTATTTCTTTTTGGCACTTGGTGCTGGTACATCAACAACACATGCTTAGCTCTTTCTTTTCAGCACTTGGTGGTGCTGGTTTACATCAACCACAACCATGCTTGACTCTTTCTTCTTCTCCTCATCTACTATTTTTTTTACATTCATTGATATAATGGCCTTCTTGGAAAAAGTGGGTTGATTTTTTCTTTGTCTTGTAGCTACCTTGAGAAAAGGCTTTGCCTTTCCTTTTTAATTGGCATTAAATGCTATATCTCCCACACACATACTAGTTCGGTTATGTTGGGATTGGTTTTCTTACAACAAGAGCACTACAGCCAACTCATTAAATGCCAAATCTCCCACACACATACTAGTTCGGTTTTGTTGGGATTGATCTTCTTTTACAAGAGCAATACAACAAACTCATTAAATGCAAGGGTATTGGGGTTTCCCTTCATCTCATGAGCCAAAGTGTGGATGCGAAACCCTGGTATAAATTTGGTAAAACTGTAAGAATAGTATGAACTATCCGGATAGGCCTCACCAATACATAAACATCTTTGATCCTTTCTCAGACTCTAACGCTAATACAAGCCATACCTCATTATGCCTTTGGTAAAGTGTAGCAAGTGCATCCCAAGCTAGCTTGGCAGTTTTACATTGAGCGAATTGCTCCTTTTTATAGAAAGTGCCACCAATACATGTGCCTATGCATCCCTGCCATCCCACTTGACTTGTTCTCATGTGGGAGTTCAAATATACCACGTTTATATCTAAACTAGTATCACCATCCAATGTACATGTATAAGGCATGCCACAATGCCAACAACAACATTCTAAAGCCCCTTGGCAACCACGCATCATATAGGACCACACAACAGGTAATCAGTCCCAAAAAGCTTATCCTCAGTTGAAAGCTTCTCAAATACATTATTCCCTGCTATTTCAGCCTACAATAGCAAATCTCTCACATAAAATTAAATTTCACAACTACCTATTGATATGGTTAATGCCTAGATGCCATTCTATCCCTTGTTTCTCAACTTAAAATCTTGGTTCCTCTAGGATCTAGCCATCTTTGTGAGATCCCTCTGCCCCCTCCAGTTACCAAGGTAGTCTTTAGCTTATCAAAAGCACTCTGGCACCTGGCAGACCATTGAAACCAAATATTCTTCTTGAGAAGATTAGTCAGGAGGGAAGCTATGAGAGCATACTTTGGTATAAAAATTGTATACCAACCAGTCAATCACAAGAATCCTCTGACTTCTTTCATTGTCTTTGGTTCAGGCCAATCTATGACTGCTTGGACTTTTGCGAAATCTGGAGAAATTCCATCTTTTGATACCAGAAAGCCCAAGTATTCAACATGGTCGACAGAGAAAGTACATTTTCTCTTTTTGGCAAAGAGTTGGTGCTTCCTTAGAATCTCAAGAACTTTTCTGACATGAGCTTCATGGTCAGCTACTACATTCTTTGAGTAAATCAGAATATCATCAAAGAAAACAAGAACAAAATCATCCAAGTATTCTCTGAGAATGTCCTACATTAAGCAATTGAATGTAGCTGGGGCACTTGTCAATCCAAACGGCATGACAGTGAATTCCTAATGCACATACCGAGTATTGATGGCTATCTTCGGGATATCTTGCTCATTAATCCTGGTCTGATAATACCCTGATTTGAGATCTATCTTTGTGAAGATCTGAGCTCCACTTAGCCTGTCCAGAAGCTCATCAATTTTGGGGATAGGATACTTATACTTAACTGTCAATTGATTTAGACCTCGGACAGTCAGTTAAATTTCCATCTAGATGGAACTAGATACGATCTGTCTCAAGGTGAGTGAAAAGAATCTTCCCACTTGCCAATTCAACTTGCATAGATTTCCCTGATTTCTGATCTAAGACTAGCTTATGCAAGCATCCAGGGGAAATGAAAGAATGAGTACTACCTGAATCAATCAAAAGCTTAAAAGGCTTACCCTAATACTCAGCTGGAGTATTGATGACGGAGAATTGACAATTTGGCCCTTGATTTTCAATTGCTGCATAAATTTGGCCTCTTTCTTCTTCCACTACTTTTGCTATTGTGACTACTCTGGCTGCTGCTGCAGTCTAAGACGGAACTCTTTCTCTTTGGTTGCCCCAGTTCTGGGAAGGAGTTCTGAGGCTACTCTGGATAGAGGTAGATGGCTAAGCTGGAGTTCTCCTGGGATTTCCTTGATTCTAGCACGGGGACCCTGATTGGACTGATAATAAGGAGTCTGTCTCAGAACTCTGGGACCCTGGCTTCCTTGGCCCAGAGAAGGAGATGGGCAGTCCTTGAGGTAGTGCCCAAGACCTTGACATCCGAAGCATCTGTTCTCGCTTCGAAGGTCTTCTCTTTGCATTTTGGAGATAGCTGGAGTTCCGGAGAATGTACTTCGAGGGAAAGGTCTCCCTTCATTTCTAAAGCTTCCCGTTTCCACATTCTGGTTAGGACCTTGGAGTCTCTTTGGAGGCAGAAAGTTGAAAGAACTTCACAGTGTCTGAAATCTCTTGAAGGATGAGGGAGATGACTTTGGTGGAACTTTTACACGATGAAGGCTTTGGCAAAGTCCTTCGCCATTCTGACAGCTTCAGCCAAGGACACTGGCTTGGCATTTTTTACCAATGTGTCCAAGGGTTCGTTCATTCCTCGAATGAACCTCGCCATGAGTTGCTCTTCATCAAGAGGTGGTGAATATTGGAGTAGAAGAGCAAAGGCCTGGTGATATTCCTCGATGGTTTTGCTCCCCTACTTTAGCTCTAAGAATTTGTTCATTTTGGTTTCCAAAAATCCAGGGGGACAAAATCTCTTTCTCAAATAGGTTTTTAGGTTGGTCCAGGACTGAGTATTTCTGTCGAGACGGTTGGTTTCACAATGGTTCCTCCATGCTACCCGGGCTGTTTCCACTATTTTTAGCCGGGCAAGAGCCATTTTGCTCCGCTCATTGTAACCTGTGACATCAAAATATTCTTCCATGGCTTCCACCCATTTCTCCACAACCTCGCCTAGGTTCTCCCCTTCTCCTTTGAAGGGTCCTAGCTGAGTCCTATGAAGAGCCTTACGAACATCAGGGTCAAGCTCGTCATCTTCAGAGAGAGGGTCTGGCTGACGGCCACAGTTTCCTCGTCTCATGATTCTGCCAAAAATTATATATTATTAAATTTTTATATTGATATCGTCGTGAGATCCTAAGACTTAAGAGGTTCGAAAAAACAATTTCTTAAACAAAACAATGATCTTATTGGAGATCTATGACATATGTCCGATAACAGATTTTTTTTTTTATCAGATCGTCCATAAACAATGATTTATACAACAGGGATTTTTTCTCCAGAAAATATTTCTTTATTTAAATATAAGTTGCAATATGTACATAGAGTAGCTCGGCTCCAGAATTCAAAATCTCCTCGGGAGACGCATATGATGACGGTACTGGGCCATAGCCATGGGCCATAGCCATGCCCTGATACAAACGTCCACTTACTAACAAGGGAGCTATTATCTTCCACTTAGGAATAAAGCAACTAAAGAGCTTGTAGACTTGACATGAAAGTTTGAAATTTCGAGGCATCGAATGATATAGAATGACACCACGCACCATTTTCAGCTTTAATAGAATCATTGCCAATGAGAGGTTTTGCCTTAACATTGCACGCCGGTCATCACAAGAGGCGTGGACATACTGCCCTGCAAACCACTTATGCTATCGTCTCTCCGCTGGGTCAAGAAAATATAATTCCTCGAAATGGCTTGCGAGTCTTGCTCGGCTTGTTCGAGTTGAAGCAGAAGAGATGAGATGCTCAAAGGCGAACGCAGTCATATCTTGTGAGACTGGGTGAGGTCAAGAATACTGGATAAGTATGGAACTTCCATCTATAATTTCCAATTCAATTTATAAGTTTTCAATTTTTTTGAAGTTTACTCAACATAATATTAGCAAGCGAAAAACATTATTTCTCAAAAATTTAAGTAATTTATGCTATTGTTACGTAAATTTTACAACAGCGCTCTGATACCAACTGTGAGATCCCTCTACCCCCTCCGCGCACCGGACTCTCGGTAGCTAGCAGCGGAACCAGCCCCCTCATGCGCGGGGTAGGGTTTCTCACTCGGGGCCTCGCCCACAAATGTCCGGGCACAAGACTAGGCTGGTGGTCACTCCGAAAACCGAAACCGGGAAAATTTCCCATGCCCGAAAAGCGGGGACGATTCCACCTTTTTGAATTTTCTTAACAAATTTTTCTAACGTGATCAATTCTAAGCTATCCTTCAACTAGATAAACCAGATAGAAGGAAACTATCACTGATATAATTTGATCATTTTAGTAAATTCAACGCTTTTTTCTTGTGATCAAGATCAGGCACAGCCGTTGATCCACCCATTTGAGAAATTTATCAAGGAATTGACTAACTACTCACATCCTAGTGTAATCCTAAGATTTTTCAGTTTGATTATAAAACTCCACTGATTCCAACCTAACCCCATCCGGCCTATGGGTTAGCCCCCACCACCCTGCCCCACTAGAATCGGTAGATCCAAACAAGTACTCCCCCACCCATAATTGAAATGACATTCTTAACTTTAGCTTTAGAAAACAGATACGCACACACTCCTCTTTAAAACTTTAATCTATAAAATAATCCATTGACAAACAATTTACGGGTTACATACTTCAAAACTTCCATTCAGTCTTTATTTCTCACAAAAGAGTATCACTCTGGAATCTCCGTTGAGACCAGTGAGTCAACAACGAGATCTAGTGTGATAGACTACAAAAAACATAAGTCCATCATATAATATCTTCCTCGACATACGCATGGATGTCCTCGGCACCGCGAGCCCGTGCATCTCCTGGTCAGAACCCTCCCTCCTTAGGTGTCCTGGCACTTTACTCAGGGACCGTTTCGTCGGCCCTCGTCCATCGTACCGGAAGCGTACCATTTTAATCATACCGAGACTGGTCAAGACCTGGGCAGGCTTTGCCGCCTGAGCTATCCCTTGAACACTCCCCGCTAGCTATTGCAACCGAACTTCCCTTAGAAAACATAAATGCCAAATGCTCCCTCTAGCATTCTTGCGTAAGATAGTCCTTTTAAGAAAACAAGGTTTCTATGCAAGTTTTCAGTTTAGATTTTGTTTGAAAACCATGAATAATCTTAAATCCGTATCCCAATACTTCTAGATCCAGGTTTGAATTCCAAACAGAATGTCTCGAATTCTGTTAACTTGAATAGGCTAAATGAAGAAATAACATGCCAATTGGATGCTCTTGTTTTTTTTTTTGCAAAAAGAATGCCACCAAAGATAAAGAAGACTAATCTTAGAAAATGGTCTTCATTGGCTGGTCCTTCCACTTCACATGTGGCAATAGAGATTACTCCTATGTCTTTGATTGAGGTAACTAAGCCAAAGGGAGAGATGCAAATGGAGGTTTCTTTGGCAAAAAATGATCAAGAGAAAGATATTATATTGTGAAAGGTGGGGCAAGGTGTAGGTTGTTAGATCCATCTTCTTGCCCATGAGTTCCTTTGTGTCGGCCGGTTAAACAAGACGTGGTTGCCTAACCTACAGCTTATGACTAGGTGGGTGAGAGGACTTAGGTAGAATGTGGTTGCCCTTATAACTTCTATTCAATATGAGGGATATGTTCCTAAGAAGGGGGTGTTTACCATATCTATGTGTTCTCATGATGGGAAAGAGATTTTGGTGACAGATAAAGTGAGGTCAAATGGGATGCACATTTATGAAAGTGGATAGGGAGTTTGAAGAAGACTTGGGAATGAGCCTTGCCTTGGGTTTTATGAAAAAAAAGTGTTTTACGTTTGGGAGGGGAACAACTATGTATAGTGGCCTGGATGTATGTGATCAGTGAATGCTATAAATAGATAAGGTATATGCACATCAAAGTTGTGTGTACATTGATTGATCCTAGAAGAGCTCGTAAGATCTCCTTATTGGCTGGGCTACAAACGAATGAATGAGTACATCTTTTTCTCAATTTAAACACCACCATAACTTTTCCACTACATTACTCCTCTCTCCTAATTCAAGTCTCAAATAATGAGATATTTCATCTCTCCTAATTCAAGTCTAGTTCCAAAAAGTAAGCTGAACTGACCCAAAAATGGTCAAAAATTGACCAAACTGATCTGGAAAATTCTAGAATTCGTTTGCTTGGTTAGAGGCTCACTTTTTCCTATAAATTACACAAAAGCAATGTCCACTATCTGTGGGGGAACCGTTTGGTGGTGCTGGAGGATGTCCTCTGAGCTGACAAGAAAGGTCTCTGGAGGTGGGGTTGTCTGGCTCTCTGAAGGGCCTGTGTTCTCTCTCAAAAGACTCATGAGTGTGCGGTGTGATGCCGCTGTGGGCCCGTACACAGACACACATACATGCAGGTGCGCACACCATATGTACATACATACATACACCGTACACACAGACACACATACGCGTGCATGCACCATACGTATGCACGTACATACATACATATGTACATACGTTGGTACGTGTGTGTGTGTGTGTAGAGAGAGAGAGAGAGAGAGAGAGAGAGAGAGAGAGAGAGAGAGAGAGAGAGAGAGAGAGAGAGAGAGAGAGGTAGTGGTTTTGGTGATGTATATAGCCAAATTTTGAGGATCTCTTATGTATGTGTTTCTGATGACAGCCTGGAGTTCAAGGGGAAACATTGAGCTAGATGAAGCATCAGAATTGGGAAGAATTGATCAGAGATATTCGAGCTACAAAAGACCTACAAGAATAAGCTTTTCTTATTCCGCCAAGCTTTCCGGGACAAAGAAGTACTATTTATGCTTGATATTAAGCATCTTCATTGTGCTCTTATGCTGATAGTATATTTTACTTTCTTTAACTAGAGAGGGATTGTGCCTTTATTTTCATGACATAAGTAATGCTGGAGGTAAAGCTAAAAGTGGGACCTTGTCCAGTTAAAAATCTTGCTGCACAGCAGAAGCATCCTCTTTACGAGCTGCATGGGTAGTTATTGACAGGTTCGAACACCCTTGCGTAAAGTTAGAGTTCTCATTTTTTTGTTTGAAGCAACGGCAAAGTGCAATGGGGTCCTGAGGCTGAAAATCTTGCTTTTAGAGGGTCTAAAAGACGAACCCTCCACTTGTCAAAGTGAACACATCCGCAGTTCATGTCAGCCCTGGTTAGCTCTTTTATTGATGTGTGGCAAGAAGTGGTCTTTGCTGGCCTCAAGGTAATATCCTCCACGTGCCTCCAAAGAGGGGCTTGTTGCACAGATGAGGGTGTCCTGCCACCATCGAGGCTTCCCCAGCCATTCCTGAGTCTTGCATCCGTGTAGGAGTGGTGTTCGCGTAGGATTCTCGTTTAAGTACTCTTGTTGCAGATTTAGCTCATGATGATCCTCTATGATTATCCATCTCTCTAACTTTTCACTAATGAGCACTCAGGGAGTCTGGCTTCAAACTCCTGTCTCTCAGCGAGACAGTCTCACAAGTCTCTCCTTGTCTGTATGTTAAGTAGATAGAGGGCTTTGCATCTCTAATTGTTATCCTGTATACCTCGCAAAGAAGATCGCTGGACTATGGCATGTATAGCATGTCATATCTCATACATCAAAACCAGAGGATGATCATGGAGGTGATACATGTGCGAGCATCTTGGCTCTTTTCATTTGTCAGGTTAGTCACTTTGTTATGGCATGCCAAGAGCCAGGTAAGTGGTCTTCCAGATAACCTCATGTCAAACTATGCCTAGCATATGCATGGGTTGGCAAAACGGTGGGAGTTTCCTGAATGGAGAATCCCACGACCATGATTGTATAACCAGAGTCTTCAAAGACATTTTAACTTTGTAAGTGCTTTCTTTGGGAGTTGGGGCACCATGAGACGACATGTTAGCTGATGTGTCTTAACCTCAGGCAAGAGATGATTTGGTTGCAAAAGATGGTAAGGGAATGGCTGCAATTTTCGTTTATGTATATCGTAAAGTTTATTCACTTGAGTATGTTCCACAGGAGTCTTGAATGTATTGAAATCTAGAGCGGGTGCCTCTGGCAAAAATGCGATTCTAATATTTCTATTTGTATTAGTTCTAACAAGGATATTGCTGAACTTGATCAGCAACATGAAAAAAGGCAAAAAGTACCTATGAAGAAGCAGTAAAAGGTTGTAATTGTGTGATAAAATTCATACAAATTAATATTCAAACCGAAATTTATAAATTGGTAATTGGGTCTTCAGATAGAAGTACCGCAATTGTATGGAATCCCTGACTTGCTTGAGGCCTAGACATAATGGTATTTACCTTATAGTTCCAAGGACCGTGACTACCCGTATATACTGAGGGTATAACTCCAGCTCTTTGCTGGCAGTATATACGAGTAACTCTAAGACTTGAAATTGTAAAAGCATTAATACTATCTAGATGATGAATTCAAATGTGATTGATATGATTTTAAATTTTGATTGAGAACTGATGAGTTGATTTGGATTCTGATTGAAAAATGAAGATTTCTAAATTTTGGCTGAATTGTAATAACTAAGTAAAACCACAATAAGGATGAATGGGACGAGTCCCTGTGATAATGTTTGTAGCTGGAATGAGGTTAATTACTTCAGTAAATCACTATGAGATTAGTGGATTGTGCTGGTAGATTGCTGCTATAAACACTTGACCCAGTGGATCAAGTTAAGGGGTGTCAAATTAAAAATCTTTAAAATTAAAAATTTCCATGACGGACTGTTTAGATAGAAATCTCGGTCTAATGGACCATTATTGTGATAAGGATTTGAATGTTACGATCTGAGTGAATTATTATCTGATGATGAGTTTTATATAAGGGATCTTTATCCCATGATTATGTTGGGTTCTCCAGACTATAAGGAGCCCAGAATCAGTTGGATCTTAAGGAAAAGAATTCTCCTCTAGTTTTGCGAGATGAGGATATCTCGCGTTTTTTAAGTGGGGTAGAATGTAAGATTCCTCCCCAGTCTCTTAGGATGTCCAGTATCTTCCTCTGTAATCATATCTCTCTTCAAAAATATAAAAGATCTTGTTTCTACCTGTTCTGACTTAGAGAGAGAAAATATTCTAGAGAGAGATTATTCAGATTTTGGATATTTTTGGATGAAAAATTCTTATTAAAATAAGTTCCCCTGAAACAAAAGTTCAAAAAGATTTTTAGAAGGTGTATTAAAAATCAAGTATAATCTGTTCAAGAGGCCTTATCCTAGGGGTCCAGATTTTCAAAAAAAATTAAATTAAGGTTTTGAGGGACCAATCAAATTCATCCAAATGTGTGGAGAAGATAAATAGAAAAAATAAATAAAATCCTCCCAAAAATGAGTAAATACTCACATAAGATGAAGAGTGGACTAAGGACCAAAGGAATTACTAAAAAAATAGATTTTTAATACCTTACAATGGGAATTTCCTCCTCATGAAGGAGGTGCCTACTTCACACGTGTGGTGGAGTTTAAAATTATAAAAAATTGAGATATTTCATCTCTCTTCTCTCCTAATTCAAGTCTAGTTCTAAAAAGTAAGCTAAACTGACCTAAAAATGATCAAAAATTGACCAAACTGATCTGAAAAATTCTAGAATCAGTTTGCTTGGTTAGAAGCTCACTTTCTTCTTTAAATAGAAGCCTCCCCCTTTGTTGAAGCTTAATAGTGTTTTATGCACTGTTACTCTGCTTTTTCCAAGAGCCAAGAACTGTGAATTTCTTAATAATTCACTAGTTTTTGACCATTCCCTCTTTTAAAGAATTGGTGGCCACTCTTATTGCAAACAAGAGTAGATCCCTCATACCATCAAGCCAAAGAAAATCTCCTAAAATTTCATGTAAGTAAGAAATCTTACTTTTTCTTATTCTTTTAATGGTTTTCTAAATTATTTGTTATCTTAAAATGATAAACAGATGCTATGCCTTCTTGGAAAGGCTTTCCCCCTCTCTCATTCTTAAAATCAGCCCTTCTTTATCCTAGTTAAGTGATCTAATTATTAGAATTAAACTTTTCATATTGTTTCTCTTAAAAGTGAAAATTGATTAGTTTAGAGTGTTTAAAATCAATTGGGAATAATTTTTAAGTAATTTTAAGTTAAGAAAATTTAAAAAATGATCAACCATACAAAGGAGGTTATGGCAAAAATTTTTAAAAATTGATGAAATAAGTTTTATCTTTTACTATCCAAAAAGAGTAATCCCTACCAATTGTGTATTCTAAAAGTGTAATTTTTATTTTATACATAGAAAGATGCGTAAAGAAATTTAGTTTTATTTCAAAAGAGTTATTCTCATCAATTTTCATTTTATGCATAGAAAGATGTATAAAGAAATTTAATTTTATTTCAAAAGAGTTATTCTCATCAATTTTCACTTTATGCATAGAAAGATGCATAAAGAAATTTATTTTTATTTCAAAAGAGTTATTCTCATCAATTTTCATTTTATGCATAGAATGATGCATAAAGAAATCTATTTTTATTTCAAAAGAGTTATTCTCATTAAAATTGAATTTATGCATAGAAAGATGCATAAAAGATAATTTTTTTAATTTTGAAAGTGTTATTCTCCTTAAAATTGAAATTATGCATAAATAGATGTGTGAAGAATCTTTATATAAGAAAATAAGGATTCTCTTGCATTCTAAGAATGGATGTGATGAGATAGGATGTGAATCAAATAGATGAGAATGAACGAATGGATGGATGGATGTGGATATATGTGAAGAATAGAAGTGGATGTATGTTAAAGAATAGATGTGGATGTATGTGATAAGTATGGATGTGGACGTGTGTATGTGAAAGGATAGATGTGGATGTATATGTGATAAGTATGGATGTGGATGTATGTGAAAGGATAGATGTGGATGTGTATGTGATAAGTATGGATGTGGATGTATGTGAAGAATGGATGTGGATGTATGTGAAAGAATGGATGTGAAAGGATAGATGTGGATGTATATGTGATAAGTATGGATGTGAATGTATGTGAAAGGATAGATGTGGATGTGTATGTGATAAGTATAGATGTGGATATATGTGAAAGGATAGATGTGGATGTGGATATATGTGAAAGGATAGATGTGGATATATGTGAAAGGATAGATGTGGATGTGTATGTGATAAGTATGGATGTGGATGTATGTGGGAGAATATATGTGGATGTAAATGTGATGGATATGAATGAGAATTGAAGCGATGAGATATGATGTAAATTGGATAGATATGAATGATAAGGGATGTGAATGAATGATAAGGGATGTGATGTGATGTGAATCGAGATGTGAATGAATGATAAGGGATGTGAATGGATGTGATGTGATGTGAATCGGGCTGTGAATGAATGATAAGGAATGTGAATGGATGTGATGTGATGTGAATCGGGATGTGAATGAATGATAAGGGATGTGAATGAATGATAAGGGATGTGAATGGATGTGATGTGATGTGAATCGGAATGTGAATGAATGATATAGGATGTGAATGAATGATAAGGGATGTAAATGGATGTGATGTGATGTGAATCGAGATGTGAATGAACGATAAGGGACATGAATGAATGTGTTAGCATGTGA
Source organism: Cibotium barometz (assembly GCF_041138505.1). Classification (NCBI taxonomy): domain Eukaryota; kingdom Viridiplantae; phylum Streptophyta; class Polypodiopsida; order Cyatheales; family Cibotiaceae; genus Cibotium; species Cibotium barometz. Next base: position 33,491,425 of record NC_141052.1, on the reverse strand, counting down.
ATCAGGATGTGAATGAATGAAATGTGATGAGAAATGAATGTGATAAGATGCGATGTAAACTGGATAGATGTTAATGTATGTGAAGTGATGAGATATATGGGTAGATGCAAGTGGGTGAGATCTGATGATGATAAATGAGGAAATAAGTGATGAGATAGAAAAAGATGTGATTAGATGAGAATGAGAATGCTTATGAAATGAGGTGGATTGATGTGTGGATTGATGTGCATGGATGTTTGGATGGTGTGGATTGACGTGTGGATTGATGCGGATGGATGTATGGAAGATATGGATGGATGTGTGGATAATGTGGATTGGTGTGTGTATGATGAGTGAAGGATGCGGATTGATGTGGATGGATGTATGGATGAGATGGATTGATGTGTGGATAATGTGGATTGATGTGCATGGATGTTTGAATGATGTGGATTGATGTGGATTGGTGTGTGTATGATGAGTGAAGGATGTGGATTGATGTGGATGATGTGGATGGATGTATGGATGAGGTGGATTGATGTGTGGATAATGTGGATTGATGTGCATGGATGTTTGAATGATGTGGATTAATGTGGATGGATGTATGGATGATGTGAATTGATGTGTGGATGATGCGATTGAATGTAGGAATGATGTGATGTGATTGGGATCGATGATGAAACTAAAATTGTGGTAAGCTACAGGCATATTTAGGTAGCATCCTGCATGCATGTAAAGATGCCCGCTTGCCTAGGTAGCACCCGCCGACATGCATTGGGTGCTCCCGGTGTGTGCTGGTAGCTCTTAGGTAGCACCCACCAGCATGCATTGGGTGCTTCTAGTGCATGCCGGTAGCTACCGGCATACTTAGATAGCACCCGACATGCATTGGGTGCTTGTGGTGCATGCCGTTAGCTCCCAATGCATGTCGGTAGCTATCAGCATGCATTGGAAGCTACCCGCATGCATTCGGTGCTCTCGGAGCATGCAGGTATCTATCGGCATACTTAGGTAGCACCTCGCATGCATTGGGAGCTCCCTGTGCATGCTTGCAACTACCAACATATTTAGGTAGCATCTTGCATGCATTAAAAGATGCCCGCTTGCCTAGGTAGCACCCGCATTGGGTGCTCCCATGCATGCTGGTAGCTACCGGCATACTTAGGGAGCACCCAACATGCCTTGGGTGCTTCTGGTGCATGCCGGTAGCTCCCGGTTCATGTCGATAGTTATCGGCATGCGTTGGAAGCTACTGGCATGCATTCCGTGCTCTCAGTGCATGTTGGTAGCTACGAGCATACTTAGGTGCGGTCAGCATGCATTCCATGCTCTCGGTGCATGCCGGTAGCTACCGGCATACTTAGGTGGTAGTCGGCATGCATTGGGAGCTCCCGGTGCATGGTAGCAACTACCGGCATATGTAGGTAGCATCTGGCATGCATTCAAAGATACCTGCTTGCCTAGGTAGCACCCTGCATGCATTGGGTTCTTCTGCTTCATGCTAGTAGCTCCCGGTGCATGTTAGTAATTATCAGCATGTATTGGAAGCTATCGGCATGCCGATAACTACCGGCATACTTAGGTAGCACCCGGCATGCATTGGGAGCTCTCGGTGCATGTCCGGAATCAGTGGCATACATTGGAAGCTACCGTCATGCCTAGGTAACACCCATCATGCATTGAGTGCTCCCGGTGCATGCCAGTAGCTAACGGCACTTAGGTCACACACCGACATGCATTGGGTGCTCTGGTGCGTGCTGTTAGCTCCTGGTGCATGTTGGTAGTTATCAGTATGCATTGGAAGCTACCCCCATGCCTAGGTAGCACCCAGCATGCATTGGTTTCTCCCGGTGCATGTCGGCAACTACCAGCATACTTAGGTAGCACCCGGCATGCATTGGGAGCTCCAAACATGGCAGCAATTACCGGCATGCATTCGAAGCTATCAACATGCCTAGGTAGTGCATTAGGACCTCAATGGAAGGCTTCTTGGGCCCTTTTATTTGGCAGTTTAAGGAAGTCAAACCTTTTCTCTTAAGAAGAAACGTTTTCTAATTAGAAGCTTCAAAACGGCTACTTTATTCGAATTTGAATTTTGGGGGGAAAATGGAATTTAAAATCTAGCGGATAAAACCATATCATGTAACATATCTATGGAAAGCTCTTGATGCGTAGATCACGGATCTGTAATCTCCGCTCAAATCGGAGCTTGTATGTAGAAGTTATGGAGGTCCGAAAATTGTAAAATTGCCCCCCCCCCCCTTTGGGAAAAAAGTGCACCCTTTGACCACTCTTACACCTCTCTTAAAAACCCAACATTTCAATCCACATGGCAACCCCCCATTTGGCTATTCCTTAATCACCTTGATTAGGCTTGGGCAAATTAAAGGGCCCAAGAAGACCCCATTCACTTCCTAATGAAAGATCCCTATCTCCTCCGCGTAACGAATCCTGGGGTGCTAGCAACGGAAGTAGCACTTCTTGCACGGGGCAAGGTCCTTCACTCGAGGCCTCGCCCACGAATATCCGAACAAGAGACTAATCCCTCGTTCTTCCAAAACTAAACTCGGAAAAACTTCCCTCGCCCGGAAAGCACAGGCGATTCCTCCACCAAGATATTTTTACTCTAACGTAGTCAAGAGCCTTAACTAACTGAGCTGATCTAATCGAACCCGTAAGTATCATAGTCAGATCAAGGAAAAGACTTGCACTTGGATCATAGAGGCCAACGCTTTTTTCCTCATTGAGAGGCACAGCCGTTGATTCTTTTCCATAGAACAATTTTTATCCGGGATTTACTTCATCTATCGTACCATAACAGAATTGAGTCTTATTTTAGGGACCCATCAGTCCAACCTAACCCCATCCAGTCATGTGGGTTAGCCACCTGCCCAACCACTGTAGTGATGGGATCCATTTAAGAATCTGGTTAGGTTTCTTCAATGGACACCCTTCCACCCAGTCAGGGGTGATGATGATTGTCCATGATCGTTTTCAGCCTTCTGTTGTGTATCAAGATGTACATGGTAGATTTATGGTTGTGGAGATCACTTATGAAGAACAACTTCTTTGGTTGGTTGGTGTGTATGCTCCCCATACAGTAGGGGCTCGGGTGGGATCTGCAGCAAAGTTTCAGGTTAGGAAAACCAGGTTTTCTCATGGGGGATTTTAATATCTACTCATCTGATGATCAAGCTAATTTCCCTCTCTATAATGGATAATTCGGAAAGGCGGGTTTGGGACTCTTTTATGTCTCTAGTCCTTAAGTAGGACATTTTGTCCTAGCTGCATCATTATGATTCTGGCTTTACTTTTCACTCTCGCCAGTATCCTAGTACTTGGAGCAAGTTGGATAGAATGTATGTTATGCACGATGATTTATTTTTGCTTGAGACATTGAAAGTAGTTGTGGAGAGGCAGCATGTTCTCTCGGATCATTTCCCAATTGTCTTAGACATAATTCATCAGCCTTTGGATGTTTTTAAAACTTTGCTTGAGAGGCTACCTTTGCGCTTCAATCATAGCTTTCTTGATTATGAGGTCTTTCATGGATACATGCTACAATTGATTGATAATTCTCAGCTATGTTTTATACAGCAGCAGGGAATGTCAGCCTGGGATTTCTTTTTCTCTAATGTTCAACGCCTTGCTCATCAGTATGGTATTCATCAGGCCTCGAAAAGGAGGTAAGAGCTGACACTGTTACAATCTTTACTAGGGACCTTGCAATCTCGCGCGGCTATATCACCAGGGAATGATAGAGTCGATATTGTTGTTGCTTGACTCTCTCGTAGAGTTTCTGCATGTTAGGAGGCAAGCTATACGAGGGCTAAGTTATCTGCCCGATTGGAGGCCCTTAAGGATAATAATTTTCAGAGACACATGAATTTTACGCTAGTTGCATCCCCGTTATGCTAGAGAATATTGTGAGGCTTGAAAATTCATTGGCAGAGATGATTTCAGAGCCTCATAGCATCATTGATTTGTGTGTTCAATTTTTCCAGGAGCTTTTGGGCACTCCTGAGGTGCTATCTAATGATGTTCATCAAGCACACGCTAGTATTCTAGCATTGGTGCAACATCAAGTATCTGTGGACGCAACCAATATTTTAGACAAATCAGTTGGTTGGCTTTGTGCTTCTCATTTGCCCAAAGACAAGAGCCCAAGTTGGGATGGTATTACTAATGAATTGTTTTCCAAGTATGTGGGGTCCATTGACATCCATTTGTCAGGAGATCTGGGAATCTAGAGCTCTGCCTGATTCTTGGAAAGTGGGGGTGATTCGGTTGTTGCCAAAGGTGCCTTCTCCCTTTGCTTTAAAACATTGGAGGCCTATCTCATTGATGGGTTGTATGTATAAGGTTTTCTCTAAAGTCTTGGAAACAGTTTGCACAAGTTTGTGCCGGACTTAAAACACCCTGATCAGTATGGGTTTATAAAGGGGCGTAATATCTTGCATAATATCCTTAATGTTCAAATAGGCATTGATTATGCAAGGAAAACAAAGCAAGAGGTGGTGATGGTTCAACTGGATTTGGAGAAAGCCTCTGATCATGTCAGCTAGTCTTTCCTTGCTAAATTGATGCATTCTATGGGTTTTGGGCCACGTATGTCTCATTTGATTTACACTCTAAGCCATGGATCTTAGTCTCGGATTATGATGAATGGTGGAGTTACGTCCCTAGTGTCCCTTAGTCGATCTCTATGGTGGCAAGGATGTCCGTTGAGCCCTTTGCTATTTGCTTTGGTTACCCATCTCATGCTTACTTTGCTTAGCAATTGGTGGGTCAAGCACTGGCTAATGATTCATTAATGTTTCTTAAAGCCAACAAATCCAACGTTGAGAGGGCAATGGCAGCTTGGTCTTTGTTTGCGAAAGCTTGTGGGTTGTATATAAATACCCAGAAGTCAACCTTTCTTAGTTGCACAGAGAGAGATTTATAGGAGCTTGTAGACATATGACCTGACGTACTCTACTGGCTCCCCTCGGAAAGTGAATTGAGGCTCTGATCTCGTCACCCATGCCTATGTGGTGTTAAGCACCACAACCTCACTGTCAGATCTCTATCCGCACAGAAAGCCTGTAATGCATCCAGGTGTCTCTATAGTCCTCCCACAGAGTCTGAGATTAGAACAATATCATTAGCATATAACAAGATGGGTATCAACACCCCTGCCAGGCATGCCCCTAGGCCTCCCAATCTGTCTACATAATCAGAGACCGCATCAATGTATAGTCCAAAGAGGGTGGGCTATAGCGAGCATCCTTGCTTCACCCCTATCGTGCTGGTCACCCACCTATCAGATAGTCCGACTCTGCCTGTTCACAGACTCATACAAAGCATATATCCCCCACTGCATATCCTCGGGTACCTCAATGTCATGCAATCTGTGCATAAGCCTGGCACGTGGTCCCCCACTGCATATCCTCGGGTACCTCAATGTCATGCAATCTGTGCATAAGCCTGGCACGTGGTACGGTATCGAAGGCTTTGCGGAAGTCCACAAAGCAGTAGTATATCCTTCTCTTCTCTTCTCTTCCCTCTTCAATAAGTGCCCGAAGTGTCAGTATGTGATCCAAGGTAGTAAATCCTCTCCTGAAGCCAGCCTGTCCATGTGCTTGATGACCATGCCTCTCTGCCCATCGGCTCAGCTCCGACTCCAATATAGAGCCATATAATTTGGCCAAGTGATGACCAATCATGATCGTCCTGTAGTTTCCTGGTACCATGGGGTCCCCACTCTTAAAGAGTGCTACAATGATATGCTCTGTCCAGCTTGTCAGGAAACCCTCACAAATGGCACGATTAAACACATGTATGATGAGCGGATCCAAAGTGTCTCGTGCATATGAGAAGTGCTCTCCAACTAGCCCATCATGATCCTGCGCCTTTCCATTCTGTAACCTGTCTATCACATCTAGCACCATCCGCATAGTAAAAAAGGTGCTGCTAGGCGGTCTAGCTCCCACCCCAGTGGAGGGGGGGTGGGGGGCTGTCTTGGTGCATCATATAGCTCTCTAGCATAAGTATGCCATGCCTCAGGTGCAGTAATCGGAGTACCAGGCTGTCTCTCTTGAAACATCTTTCATAGATATTATGGGCCATATTTGGTGCTCAAGAGGGTTGGTGACGGCCTACAAGCTTGATTTGCTCATCCAAATTTGTCAAAGATATTTATTTGTAGAATGTGATGCTTCAGGAGATTGTATTGGTGGTCTTAAACCAAGAAGAGCATGAAGATTATAAAATTCAAAAAAGAATGCTACCACCAATGAAAAGGAGTTAATGGATACTTTGAAGATTTGGAAGCATTACCTCTTGGGTGGTGAGTTTATAATCAAAACAGACCATCAAAGCCTTATGTATTTTCTACCTCAGCCTAAGATCTATGAAAAGCATCTTAGATGGGCAAACTATTTGGCACAATTTCATTTTCATATTGTGCACACACCTGGGAAAGAAAATATGGTAGAGCTTATGCCTTATCAAGAAGACCCTAAATACATGTTGTCTCCATAATCTATCATACAAATTTCAATGTTATGAGGGATGTTTATATTTTTGATGAATTTTTTGAGTGTTATGAGGTATGTATATGTTTTTGATGAAGATTTTCAGCTTGTGTGGGATAAATTGTAGCATGGTGAAATAGTGACTTCTTATGCCATCAAGGATGGATTTCTGTTAATGTAAGACATGTTATGTGTGACAAAGGATTTCTCATTTAAAGTGATGGAGGAATGTGAAGGGTGAAAAACTCACCTCTCAACTATAGATTCCATCATGGATCTCCCCTAAGCCAAGGGCTAAGGTTCCACTCCCACATGCCAAGCTAGTTAGCTTTGGCATCCCATAGCATGAGAGCTTGTCCTAAGGGACCCTTGGAAAAAGACCGCCTATGAACCACCATGTCAACTATAGATTCCATCCGGAATCTCCCCCAAGCCAGCGGATAAGGTTCCGCTCCCACACCCCAAGCTAGTCAGCCGTGGCGCCCCATGCCATGTGAGAGCATGTCCTAAGGAACCCTCAGCAAGACCACTCGTGACCCACCATGTCCATGGTAGGAGTAAGACTACTCTCATTTAGCCATAGATCAATTGTCAAGTGAGAAAACTTATGAACACAATAACCCATAAGTCACGTATATAGTGACTATTGTCGCTAAATAACCATCCAGTCACATAAATGTTGAAATATACAAGTGAATAGGGTGTGTGCGGGAACAAGCCCTTGGCAAGAGGCTGTGGCTGTAAAAGAGAATCTATAAATGTGAGAGAACTTGTGAAAAGGTGAGAAGAATCTACTGGGAGAGAATAAAGGGTAGCATGAGAAGATTTAGGAAGTGTGGAGATATTCTGGGAAAAGTAAAGAGGTGGAGAGAATCAAGCAAAAGAGGTGGAGTGAATCAAGGAGAAATTAGTGGAATTAGATGCTTGGATGTAAACACTATAAATTGAGGCATTGGCCTAATGAGAATTTGCTGGTTTTTGATTATCCATGTCTACATTAAGCTATTTGTTAATTACTCACTAATCACATCTTAATTATCATCCAATCACTTTGTTAATGATGTTGATTCTAGCATTCGATCTACCATAGCTCATCACATTGCTATAATCTTAACATGGTATCAAAGCCAAGCCTAGAATCCATCAATTTGTGAGCTCATTATCTTGCTAATCATTTTGCTAATTAGGATTAGTAGAAAATTAATATTTTTCTCTCTTTTTCAACTATTCTCTGCACCCCCAGCTAGTGGAGGAGCTCTATCTCCTTACACACTCAACATTAGCTCCATTGCTTCTAGCCATAGATAGCCAACACCCTTGTGCTCCAGCCAGTCAAATCAGAAGTGCAAACCGTCGGCGAATGCAGGAGAAATCACGTTTTTTGCAGGCACCAATTTTCAGAAGGGAATTTGAGATTTCTTCTTGCTCAGTTGCAATGGATCTAATTTCTCATAGCTCCAAGGGTTTTCAAGCATGCTCTACAAGCTGGTGAAGTCAGAATTCAATTTGATCAAGTCTACACTGAGATCCAAGCTCTTCATCAAATTTGCAGGTGACTTTGGTAAAACAGAGATTAAGCATTCAATGTTTGGTCAAATCTTGTGTTTCTTGTCTTAATCCTCTACTAGACTCATTGCTATTGATAGTCTTGAAAGGATTTGAGCTCATTTGAACTCTAAGGCCTCAGATCTAGGCTCCCCGCGTACTCTGTTTTTTGTACACAAAATAGAGGATTAATTTGCTAATTAGTGATTAATCAATGCTAATCACTATGTTTTGGTGCAATTGAGGTTCAAATTAACCATTAGGTATCTGATACAGATCCCTATAACTTCAGATTGCAATTCAGAGTTGGTTTGATACTCCAACCATTCTGTACAAATTGGTTACCCTTGATTTAATGTAATTTCTGGTTATTTTATGCTGATAAATTAATTGTAATCATCTCTTAAATACCAGATTGAGTTGTAAAAGGGTAGACACTGCCCTTGAATCTTGAAATTGGATCAAGAGGTAAGACCCCCTTCACATCATCATGAGTACAGCGCAAGAAATAGCCAAATTTAATGGGGAGCAGTTTTACACATGGCAGACAAAAACCATGTATTTGCTCATGAGGAAAAATCTGTGGGGGCTAGTTGAGAGAAGAGATGAATGCCCAGAGGTGAGAGGAAAAAATGAGTGGAAGAGCATGAATGAAAAAGCATTGGGACTTATTACACTCAGTTTAAATGATGAAATCATTCATCACATCACAGGGATACAATGGGCAAAAGATGCATGGGATGAACTCAATAAATTATTTGGCACACAAGCTAAAAATTCAAAGATAAATCTGTTAATGCAATTCTACAAATTGGATATGAAGGAAAGTGAACCTTTAATCACACACTTGAACAAATATAAAAGCATTAAGCACAGCTATTGGCAAAAAGGTAGAAGATAATGAGGCACTAGCAGTGCTTCTGAAGAGTGTGGACAAAGGTGAATATGAAAATATTGTAGCAACACTAAAGAATGTACCTGAATTGAAGCTACACGAGATAGGAGCTCTACTAGAGCAAGAGAGCAGAGGCAAAGAGAATAAATGGCTCGACTCAACAGTAGGAGAAGAAAAAGCATTCTTCACCTGAGGAGGATTCTCTCGACGAGGACGAGGATGAGGAAGAGGCAGAGTAGGAGGAAGGACCTTCACTTGCCACAACTGTGGAAAGCCAAGACACATGGCAAGAGACTGCTACAGCAAACCCAGTGGAGAAGAAACGACATCGGCAAACTTCATGGAGGCTCCAAAGGAAGTGGAGTCGGATCATCTTTTTTGAGAGAGAGAGAGAGAGAGATCCCACAACCCAATGTAACCTACCCCAACAAAGTAAAACCACCTCTGAGCCACCGATGATGTAGGCCACGTGGTAGATGTATGTGTGAGCACTACTTTCATCAAGGTCGCGGGCACTTGTAGTAAGCCTTGGACACATAGAGAGAGAGTGTAACAAGGACTATGAGTTTAGGGACTTGAGGCACTAGTCGCGTTAGCTATGCATACTTTGAAGATTTGGAAGCATTACCTCTTGGGTGGTGAGTTTATAATCAAAACAGACCATCAAAGCCTTATGTATTTTCTACCTCAGCCTAAGATCTATGAAAAGCATCTTAGATGGGCAAACTATTTGGCACAATTTCATTTTCATATTGTGCACACACCTGGGAAAGAAAATATGGTAGAGCTTATGCCTTATCAAGAAGACCCTAAATACATGTTGTCTCCATAATCTATCATACAAATTTCAATGTTATGAGGGATGTTTATATTTTTGATGAATTTTTTGAGTGTTATGAGGTATGTATATGTTTTTGATGAAGATTTTCAGCTTGTGTGGGATAAATTGTAGCATGGTGAAATAGTGACTTCTTATGCCATCAAGGATGGATTTCTGTTAATGTAAGACATGTTATGTGTGACAAAGGATTTCTCATTTAAAGTGATGGAGGAATGTGAAGGGTGAAAAACTCACCTCTCAACTATAGATTCCATCATGGATCTCCCCTAAGCCAAGGGCTAAGGTTCCACTCCCACATGCCAAGCTAGTTAGCTTTGGCATCCCATAGCATGAGAGCTTGTCCTAAGGGACCCTTGGAAAAAGACCGCCTATGAACCACCATGTCAACTATAGATTCCATCCGGAATCTCCCCCAAGCCAGCGGATAAGGTTCCGCTCCCACACCCCAAGCTAGTCAGCCGTGGCGCCCCATGCCATGTGAGAGCATGTCCTAAGGAACCCTCAGCAAGACCACTCGTGACCCACCATGTCCATGGTAGGAGTAAGACTACTCTCATTTAGCCATAGATCAATTGTCAAGTGAGAAAACTTATGAACACAATAACCCATAAGTCACGTATATAGTGACTATTGTCGCTAAATAACCATCCAGTCACATAAATGTTGAAATATACAAGTGAATAGGGTGTGTGCGGGAACAAGCCCTTGGCAAGAGGCTGTGGCTGTAAAAGAGAATCTATAAATGTGAGAGAACTTGTGAAAAGGTGAGAAGAATCTACTGGGAGAGAATAAAGGGTAGCATGAGAAGATTTAGGAAGTGTGGAGATATTCTGGGAAAAGTAAAGAGGTGGAGAGAATCAAGCAAAAGAGGTGGAGTGAATCAAGGAGAAATTAGTGGAATTAGATGCTTGGATGTAAACACTATAAATTGAGGCATTGGCCTAATGAGAATTTGCTGGTTTTTGATTATCCATGTCTACATTAAGCTATTTGTTAATTACTCACTAATCACATCTTAATTATCATCCAATCACTTTGTTAATGATGTTGATTCTAGCATTCGATCTACCATAGCTCATCACATTGCTATAATCTTAACATGGTATCAAAGCCAAGCCTAGAATCCATCAATTTGTGAGCTCATTATCTTGCTAATCATTTTGCTAATTAGGATTAGTAGAAAATTAATATTTTTCTCTCTTTTTCAACTATTCTCTGCACCCCCAGCTAGTGGAGGAGCTCTATCTCCTTACACACTCAACATTAGCTCCATTGCTTCTAGCCATAGATAGCCAACACCCTTGTGCTCCAGCCAGTCAAATCAGAAGTGCAAACCGTCGGCGAATGCAGGAGAAATCACGTTTTTTGCAGGCACCAATTTTCAGAAGGGAATTTGAGATTTCTTCTTGCTCAGTTGCAATGGATCTAATTTCTCATAGCTCCAAGGGTTTTCAAGCATGCTCTACAAGCTGGTGAAGTCAGAATTCAATTTGATCAAGTCTACACTGAGATCCAAGCTCTTCATCAAATTTGCAGGTGACTTTGGTAAAACAGAGATTAAGCATTCAATGTTTGGTCAAATCTTGTGTTTCTTGTCTTAATCCTCTACTAGACTCATTGCTATTGATAGTCTTGAAAGGATTTGAGCTCATTTGAACTCTAAGGCCTCAGATCTAGGCTCCCCGCGTACTCTGTTTTTTGTACACAAAATAGAGGATTAATTTGCTAATTAGTGATTAATCAATGCTAATCACTATGTTTTGGTGCAATTGAGGTTCAAATTAACCATTAGGTATCTGATACAGATCCCTATAACTTCAGATTGCAATTCAGAGTTGGTTTGATACTCCAACCATTCTGTACAAATTGGTTACCCTTGATTTAATGTAATTTCTGGTTATTTTATGCTGATAAATTAATTGTAATCATCTCTTAAATACCAGATTGAGTTGTAAAAGGGTAGACACTGCCCTTGAATCTTGAAATTGGATCAAGAGGTAAGACCCCCTTCACATCATCATGAGTACAGCGCAAGAAATAGCCAAATTTAATGGGGAGCAGTTTTACACATGGCAGACAAAAACCATGTATTTGCTCATGAGGAAAAATCTGTGGGGGCTAGTTGAGAGAAGAGATGAATGCCCAGAGGTGAGAGGAAAAAATGAGTGGAAGAGCATGAATGAAAAAGCATTGGGACTTATTACACTCAGTTTAAATGATGAAATCATTCATCACATCACAGGGATACAATGGGCAAAAGATGCATGGGATGAACTCAATAAATTATTTGGCACACAAGCTAAAAATTCAAAGATAAATCTGTTAATGCAATTCTACAAATTGGATATGAAGGAAAGTGAACCTTTAATCACACACTTGAACAAATATAAAAGCATTAAGCACAGCTATTGGCAAAAAGGTAGAAGATAATGAGGCACTAGCAGTGCTTCTGAAGAGTGTGGACAAAGGTGAATATGAAAATATTGTAGCAACACTAAAGAATGTACCTGAATTGAAGCTACACGAGATAGGAGCTCTACTAGAGCAAGAGAGCAGAGGCAAAGAGAATAAATGGCTCGACTCAACAGTAGGAGAAGAAAAAGCATTCTTCACCTGAGGAGGATTCTCTCGACGAGGACGAGGATGAGGAAGAGGCAGAGTAGGAGGAAGGACCTTCACTTGCCACAACTGTGGAAAGCCAAGACACATGGCAAGAGACTGCTACAGCAAACCCAGTGGAGAAGAAACGACATCGGCAAACTTCATGGAGGCTCCAAAGGAAGTGGAGTCGGATCATCTTTTTTGAGAGAGAGAGAGAGAGAGATCCCACAACCCAATGTAACCTACCCCAACAAAGTAAAACCACCTCTGAGCCACCGATGATGTAGGCCACGTGGTAGATGTATGTGTGAGCACTACTTTCATCAAGGTCGCGGCGGGCACTTGTAGTAAGCCTTGGACACATAGAGAGAGAGTGTAACAAGGACTATGAGTTTAGGGACTTGAGGCACTAGTCGCGTTAGCTATGCATACTTTGAAGATTTGGAAGCATTACCTCTTGGGTGGTGAGTTTATAATCAAAACAGACCATCAAAGCCTTATGTATTTTCTACCTCAGCCTAAGATCTATGAAAAGCATCTTAGATGGGCAAACTATTTGGCACAATTTCATTTTCATATTGTGCACACACCTGGGAAAGAAAATATGGTAGAGCTTATGCCTTATCAAGAAGACCCTAAATACATGTTGTCTCCATAATCTATCATACAAATTTCAATGTTATGAGGGATGTTTATATTTTTGATGAATTTTTTGAGTGTTATGAGGTATGTATATGTTTTTGATGAAGATTTTCAGCTTGTGTGGGATAAATTGTAGCATGGTGAAATAGTGACTTCTTATGCCATCAAGGATGGATTTCTGTTAATGTAAGACATGTTATGTGTGACAAAGGATTTCTCATTTAAAGTGATGGAGGAATGTGAAGGGTGAAAAACTCACCTCTCAACTATAGATTCCATCATGGATCTCCCCTAAGCCAAGGGCTAAGGTTCCACTCCCACATGCCAAGCTAGTTAGCTTTGGCATCCCATAGCATGAGAGCTTGTCCTAAGGGACCCTTGGAAAAAGACCGCCTATGAACCACCATGTCAACTATAGATTCCATCCGGAATCTCCCCCAAGCCAGCGGATAAGGTTCCGCTCCCACACCCCAAGCTAGTCAGCCGTGGCGCCCCATGCCATGTGAGAGCATGTCCTAAGGAACCCTCAGCAAGACCACTCGTGACCCACCATGTCCATGGTAGGAGTAAGACTACTCTCATTTAGCCATAGATCAATTGTCAAGTGAGAAAACTTATGAACACAATAACCCATAAGTCACGTATATAGTGACTATTGTCGCTAAATAACCATCCAGTCACATAAATGTTGAAATATACAAGTGAATAGGGTGTGTGCGGGAACAAGCCCTTGGCAAGAGGCTGTGGCTGTAAAAGAGAATCTATAAATGTGAGAGAACTTGTGAAAAGGTGAGAAGAATCTACTGGGAGAGAATAAAGGGTAGCATGAGAAGATTTAGGAAGTGTGGAGATATTCTGGGAAAAGTAAAGAGGTGGAGAGAATCAAGCAAAAGAGGTGGAGTGAATCAAGGAGAAATTAGTGGAATTAGATGCTTGGATGTAAACACTATAAATTGAGGCATTGGCCTAATGAGAATTTGCTGGTTTTTGATTATCCATGTCTACATTAAGCTATTTGTTAATTACTCACTAATCACATCTTAATTATCATCCAATCACTTTGTTAATGATGTTGATTCTAGCATTCGATCTACCATAGCTCATCACATTGCTATAATCTTAACATGGTATCAAAGCCAAGCCTAGAATCCATCAATTTGTGAGCTCATTATCTTGCTAATCATTTTGCTAATTAGGATTAGTAGAAAATTAATATTTTTCTCTCTTTTTCAACTATTCTCTGCACCCCCAGCTAGTGGAGGAGCTCTATCTCCTTACACACTCAACATTAGCTCCATTGCTTCTAGCCATAGATAGCCAACACCCTTGTGCTCCAGCCAGTCAAATCAGAAGTGCAAACCGTCGGCGAATGCAGGAGAAATCACGTTTTTTGCAGGCACCAATTTTCAGAAGGGAATTTGAGATTTCTTCTTGCTCAGTTGCAATGGATCTAATTTCTCATAGCTCCAAGGGTTTTCAAGCATGCTCTACAAGCTGGTGAAGTCAGAATTCAATTTGATCAAGTCTACACTGAGATCCAAGCTCTTCATCAAATTTGCAGGTGACTTTGGTAAAACAGAGATTAAGCATTCAATGTTTGGTCAAATCTTGTGTTTCTTGTCTTAATCCTCTACTAGACTCATTGCTATTGATAGTCTTGAAAGGATTTGAGCTCATTTGAACTCTAAGGCCTCAGATCTAGGCTCCCCGCGTACTCTGTTTTTTGTACACAAAATAGAGGATTAATTTGCTAATTAGTGATTAATCAATGCTAATCACTATGTTTTGGTGCAATTGAGGTTCAAATTAACCATTAGGTATCTGATACAGATCCCTATAACTTCAGATTGCAATTCAGAGTTGGTTTGATACTCCAACCATTCTGTACAAATTGGTTACCCTTGATTTAATGTAATTTCTGGTTATTTTATGCTGATAAATTAATTGTAATCATCTCTTAAATACCAGATTGAGTTGTAAAAGGGTAGACACTGCCCTTGAATCTTGAAATTGGATCAAGAGGTAAGACCCCCTTCACATCATCATGAGTACAGCGCAAGAAATAGCCAAATTTAATGGGGAGCAGTTTTACACATGGCAGACAAAAACCATGTATTTGCTCATGAGGAAAAATCTGTGGGGGCTAGTTGAGAGAAGAGATGAATGCCCAGAGGTGAGAGGAAAAAATGAGTGGAAGAGCATGAATGAAAAAGCATTGGGACTTATTACACTCAGTTTAAATGATGAAATCATTCATCACATCACAGGGATACAATGGGCAAAAGATGCATGGGATGAACTCAATAAATTATTTGGCACACAAGCTAAAAATTCAAAGATAAATCTGTTAATGCAATTCTACAAATTGGATATGAAGGAAAGTGAACCTTTAATCACACACTTGAACAAATATAAAAGCATTAAGCACAGCTATTGGCAAAAAGGTAGAAGATAATGAGGCACTAGCAGTGCTTCTGAAGAGTGTGGACAAAGGTGAATATGAAAATATTGTAGCAACACTAAAGAATGTACCTGAATTGAAGCTACACGAGATAGGAGCTCTACTAGAGCAAGAGAGCAGAGGCAAAGAGAATAAATGGCTCGACTCAACAGTAGGAGAAGAAAAAGCATTCTTCACCTGAGGAGGATTCTCTCGACGAGGACGAGGATGAGGAAGAGGCAGAGTAGGAGGAAGGACCTTCACTTGCCACAACTGTGGAAAGCCAAGACACATGGCAAGAGACTGCTACAGCAAACCCAGTGGAGAAGAAACGACATCGGCAAACTTCATGGAGGCTCCAAAGGAAGTGGAGTCGGATCATCTTTTTTGAGAGAGAGAGAGAGAGAGATCCCACAACCCAATGTAACCTACCCCAACAAAGTAAAACCACCTCTGAGCCACCGATGATGTAGGCCACGTGGTAGATGTATGTGTGAGCACTACTTTCATCAAGGTCGCGGCGGGCACTTGTAGTAAGCCTTGGACACATAGAGAGAGAGTGTAACAAGGACTATGAGTTTAGGGACTTGAGGCACTAGTCGCGTTAGCTATGCATACTTTGAAGATTTGGAAGCATTACCTCTTGGGTGGTGAGTTTATAATCAAAACAGACCATCAAAGCCTTATGTATTTTCTACCTCAGCCTAAGATCTATGAAAAGCATCTTAGATGGGCAAACTATTTGGCACAATTTCATTTTCATATTGTGCACACACCTGGGAAAGAAAATATGGTAGAGCTTATGCCTTATCAAGAAGACCCTAAATACATGTTGTCTCCATAATCTATCATACAAATTTCAATGTTATGAGGGATGTTTATATTTTTGATGAATTTTTTGAGTGTTATGAGGTATGTATATGTTTTTGATGAAGATTTTCAGCTTGTGTGGGATAAATTGTAGCATGGTGAAATAGTGACTTCTTATGCCATCAAGGATGGATTTCTGTTAATGTAAGACATGTTATGTGTGACAAAGGATTTCTCATTTAAAGTGATGGAGGAATGTGAAGGGTGAAAAACTCACCTCTCAACTATAGATTCCATCATGGATCTCCCCTAAGCCAAGGGCTAAGGTTCCACTCCCACATGCCAAGCTAGTTAGCTTTGGCATCCCATAGCATGAGAGCTTGTCCTAAGGGACCCTTGGAAAAAGACCGCCTATGAACCACCATGTCAACTATAGATTCCATCCGGAATCTCCCCCAAGCCAGCGGATAAGGTTCCGCTCCCACACCCCAAGCTAGTCAGCCGTGGCGCCCCATGCCATGTGAGAGCATGTCCTAAGGAACCCTCAGCAAGACCACTCGTGACCCACCATGTCCATGGTAGGAGTAAGACTACTCTCATTTAGCCATAGATCAATTGTCAAGTGAGAAAACTTATGAACACAATAACCCATAAGTCACGTATATAGTGACTATTGTCGCTAAATAACCATCCAGTCACATAAATGTTGAAATATACAAGTGAATAGGGTGTGTGCGGGAACAAGCCCTTGGCAAGAGGCTGTGGCTGTAAAAGAGAATCTATAAATGTGAGAGAACTTGTGAAAAGGTGAGAAGAATCTACTGGGAGAGAATAAAGGGTAGCATGAGAAGATTTAGGAAGTGTGGAGATATTCTGGGAAAAGTAAAGAGGTGGAGAGAATCAAGCAAAAGAGGTGGAGTGAATCAAGGAGAAATTAGTGGAATTAGATGCTTGGATGTAAACACTATAAATTGAGGCATTGGCCTAATGAGAATTTGCTGGTTTTTGATTATCCATGTCTACATTAAGCTATTTGTTAATTACTCACTAATCACATCTTAATTATCATCCAATCACTTTGTTAATGATGTTGATTCTAGCATTCGATCTACCATAGCTCATCACATTGCTATAATCTTAACATGGTATCAAAGCCAAGCCTAGAATCCATCAATTTGTGAGCTCATTATCTTGCTAATCATTTTGCTAATTAGGATTAGTAGAAAATTAATATTTTTCTCTCTTTTTCAACTATTCTCTGCACCCCCAGCTAGTGGAGGAGCTCTATCTCCTTACACACTCAACATTAGCTCCATTGCTTCTAGCCATAGATAGCCAACACCCTTGTGCTCCAGCCAGTCAAATCAGAAGTGCAAACCGTCGGCGAATGCAGGAGAAATCACGTTTTTTGCAGGCACCAATTTTCAGAAGGGAATTTGAGATTTCTTCTTGCTCAGTTGCAATGGATCTAATTTCTCATAGCTCCAAGGGTTTTCAAGCATGCTCTACAAGCTGGTGAAGTCAGAATTCAATTTGATCAAGTCTACACTGAGATCCAAGCTCTTCATCAAATTTGCAGGTGACTTTGGTAAAACAGAGATTAAGCATTCAATGTTTGGTCAAATCTTGTGTTTCTTGTCTTAATCCTCTACTAGACTCATTGCTATTGATAGTCTTGAAAGGATTTGAGCTCATTTGAACTCTAAGGCCTCAGATCTAGGCTCCCCGCGTACTCTGTTTTTTGTACACAAAATAGAGGATTAATTTGCTAATTAGTGATTAATCAATGCTAATCACTATGTTTTGGTGCAATTGAGGTTCAAATTAACCATTAGGTATCTGATACAGATCCCTATAACTTCAGATTGCAATTCAGAGTTGGTTTGATACTCCAACCATTCTGTACAAATTGGTTACCCTTGATTTAATGTAATTTCTGGTTATTTTATGCTGATAAATTAATTGTAATCATCTCTTAAATACCAGATTGAGTTGTAAAAGGGTAGACACTGCCCTTGAATCTTGAAATTGGATCAAGAGGTAAGACCCCCTTCACATCATCATGAGTACAGCGCAAGAAATAGCCAAATTTAATGGGGAGCAGTTTTACACATGGCAGACAAAAACCATGTATTTGCTCATGAGGAAAAATCTGTGGGGGCTAGTTGAGAGAAGAGATGAATGCCCAGAGGTGAGAGGAAAAAATGAGTGGAAGAGCATGAATGAAAAAGCATTGGGACTTATTACACTCAGTTTAAATGATGAAATCATTCATCACATCACAGGGATACAATGGGCAAAAGATGCATGGGATGAACTCAATAAATTATTTGGCACACAAGCTAAAAATTCAAAGATAAATCTGTTAATGCAATTCTACAAATTGGATATGAAGGAAAGTGAACCTTTAATCACACACTTGAACAAATATAAAAGCATTAAGCACAGCTATTGGCAAAAAGGTAGAAGATAATGAGGCACTAGCAGTGCTTCTGAAGAGTGTGGACAAAGGTGAATATGAAAATATTGTAGCAACACTAAAGAATGTACCTGAATTGAAGCTACACGAGATAGGAGCTCTACTAGAGCAAGAGAGCAGAGGCAAAGAGAATAAATGGCTCGACTCAACAGTAGGAGAAGAAAAAGCATTCTTCACCTGAGGAGGATTCTCTCGACGAGGACGAGGATGAGGAAGAGGCAGAGTAGGAGGAAGGACCTTCACTTGCCACAACTGTGGAAAGCCAAGACACATGGCAAGAGACTGCTACAGCAAACCCAGTGGAGAAGAAACGACATCGGCAAACTTCATGGAGGCTCCAAAGGAAGTGGAGTCGGATCATCTTTTTTGAGAGAGAGAGAGAGAGAGATCCCACAACCCAATGTAACCTACCCCAACAAAGTAAAACCACCTCTGAGCCACCGATGATGTAGGCCACGTGGTAGATGTATGTGTGAGCACTACTTTCATCAAGGTCGCGGCGGGCACTTGTAGTAAGCCTTGGACACATAGAGAGAGAGTGTAACAAGGACTATGAGTTTAGGGACTTGAGGCACTAGTCGCGTTAGCTATGCATACTTTGAAGATTTGGAAGCATTACCTCTTGGGTGGTGAGTTTATAATCAAAACAGACCATCAAAGCCTTATGTATTTTCTACCTCAGCCTAAGATCTATGAAAAGCATCTTAGATGGGCAAACTATTTGGCACAATTTCATTTTCATATTGTGCACACACCTGGGAAAGAAAATATGGTAGAGCTTATGCCTTATCAAGAAGACCCTAAATACATGTTGTCTCCATAATCTATCATACAAATTTCAATGTTATGAGGGATGTTTATATTTTTGATGAATTTTTTGAGTGTTATGAGGTATGTATATGTTTTTGATGAAGATTTTCAGCTTGTGTGGGATAAATTGTAGCATGGTGAAATAGTGACTTCTTATGCCATCAAGGATGGATTTCTGTTAATGTAAGACATGTTATGTGTGACAAAGGATTTCTCATTTAAAGTGATGGAGGAATGTGAAGGGTGAAAAACTCACCTCTCAACTATAGATTCCATCATGGATCTCCCCTAAGCCAAGGGCTAAGGTTCCACTCCCACATGCCAAGCTAGTTAGCTTTGGCATCCCATAGCATGAGAGCTTGTCCTAAGGGACCCTTGGAAAAAGACCGCCTATGAACCACCATGTCAACTATAGATTCCATCCGGAATCTCCCCCAAGCCAGCGGATAAGGTTCCGCTCCCACACCCCAAGCTAGTCAGCCGTGGCGCCCCATGCCATGTGAGAGCATGTCCTAAGGAACCCTCAGCAAGACCACTCGTGACCCACCATGTCCATGGTAGGAGTAAGACTACTCTCATTTAGCCATAGATCAATTGTCAAGTGAGAAAACTTATGAACACAATAACCCATAAGTCACGTATATAGTGACTATTGTCGCTAAATAACCATCCAGTCACATAAATGTTGAAATATACAAGTGAATAGGGTGTGTGCGGGAACAAGCCCTTGGCAAGAGGCTGTGGCTGTAAAAGAGAATCTATAAATGTGAGAGAACTTGTGAAAAGGTGAGAAGAATCTACTGGGAGAGAATAAAGGGTAGCATGAGAAGATTTAGGAAGTGTGGAGATATTCTGGGAAAAGTAAAGAGGTGGAGAGAATCAAGCAAAAGAGGTGGAGTGAATCAAGGAGAAATTAGTGGAATTAGATGCTTGGATGTAAACACTATAAATTGAGGCATTGGCCTAATGAGAATTTGCTGGTTTTTGATTATCCATGTCTACATTAAGCTATTTGTTAATTACTCACTAATCACATCTTAATTATCATCCAATCACTTTGTTAATGATGTTGATTCTAGCATTCGATCTACCATAGCTCATCACATTGCTATAATCTTAACATGGTATCAAAGCCAAGCCTAGAATCCATCAATTTGTGAGCTCATTATCTTGCTAATCATTTTGCTAATTAGGATTAGTAGAAAATTAATATTTTTCTCTCTTTTTCAACTATTCTCTGCACCCCCAGCTAGTGGAGGAGCTCTATCTCCTTACACACTCAACATTAGCTCCATTGCTTCTAGCCATAGATAGCCAACACCCTTGTGCTCCAGCCAGTCAAATCAGAAGTGCAAACCGTCGGCGAATGCAGGAGAAATCACGTTTTTTGCAGGCACCAATTTTCAGAAGGGAATTTGAGATTTCTTCTTGCTCAGTTGCAATGGATCTAATTTCTCATAGCTCCAAGGGTTTTCAAGCATGCTCTACAAGCTGGTGAAGTCAGAATTCAATTTGATCAAGTCTACACTGAGATCCAAGCTCTTCATCAAATTTGCAGGTGACTTTGGTAAAACAGAGATTAAGCATTCAATGTTTGGTCAAATCTTGTGTTTCTTGTCTTAATCCTCTACTAGACTCATTGCTATTGATAGTCTTGAAAGGATTTGAGCTCATTTGAACTCTAAGGCCTCAGATCTAGGCTCCCCGCGTACTCTGTTTTTTGTACACAAAATAGAGGATTAATTTGCTAATTAGTGATTAATCAATGCTAATCACTATGTTTTGGTGCAATTGAGGTTCAAATTAACCATTAGGTATCTGATACAGATCCCTATAACTTCAGATTGCAATTCAGAGTTGGTTTGATACTCCAACCATTCTGTACAAATTGGTTACCCTTGATTTAATGTAATTTCTGGTTATTTTATGCTGATAAATTAATTGTAATCATCTCTTAAATACCAGATTGAGTTGTAAAAGGGTAGACACTGCCCTTGAATCTTGAAATTGGATCAAGAGGTAAGACCCCCTTCACATCATCATGAGTACAGCGCAAGAAATAGCCAAATTTAATGGGGAGCAGTTTTACACATGGCAGACAAAAACCATGTATTTGCTCATGAGGAAAAATCTGTGGGGGCTAGTTGAGAGAAGAGATGAATGCCCAGAGGTGAGAGGAAAAAATGAGTGGAAGAGCATGAATGAAAAAGCATTGGGACTTATTACACTCAGTTTAAATGATGAAATCATTCATCACATCACAGGGATACAATGGGCAAAAGATGCATGGGATGAACTCAATAAATTATTTGGCACACAAGCTAAAAATTCAAAGATAAATCTGTTAATGCAATTCTACAAATTGGATATGAAGGAAAGTGAACCTTTAATCACACACTTGAACAAATATAAAAGCATTAAGCACAGCTATTGGCAAAAAGGTAGAAGATAATGAGGCACTAGCAGTGCTTCTGAAGAGTGTGGACAAAGGTGAATATGAAAATATTGTAGCAACACTAAAGAATGTACCTGAATTGAAGCTACACGAGATAGGAGCTCTACTAGAGCAAGAGAGCAGAGGCAAAGAGAATAAATGGCTCGACTCAACAGTAGGAGAAGAAAAAGCATTCTTCACCTGAGGAGGATTCTCTCGACGAGGACGAGGATGAGGAAGAGGCAGAGTAGGAGGAAGGACCTTCACTTGCCACAACTGTGGAAAGCCAAGACACATGGCAAGAGACTGCTACAGCAAACCCAGTGGAGAAGAAACGACATCGGCAAACTTCATGGAGGCTCCAAAGGAAGTGGAGTCGGATCATCTTTTTTGAGAGAGAGAGAGAGAGAGATCCCACAACCCAATGTAACCTACCCCAACA
The DNA here is from genome assembly GCF_041138505.1 of Cibotium barometz. Taxonomy (NCBI): domain Eukaryota; kingdom Viridiplantae; phylum Streptophyta; class Polypodiopsida; order Cyatheales; family Cibotiaceae; genus Cibotium; species Cibotium barometz. Next base: position 33,468,995 of record NC_141052.1, on the reverse strand, counting down.
AAGTAAAACCACCTCTGAGCCACCGATGATGTAGGCCACGTGGTAGATGTATGTGTGAGCACTACTTTCATCAAGGTCGCGGCGGGCACTTGTAGTAAGCCTTGGACACATAGAGAGAGAGTGTAACAAGGACTATGAGTTTAGGGACTTGAGGCACTAGTCGCGTTAGCTATGCATACTTTGAAGATTTGGAAGCATTACCTCTTGGGTGGTGAGTTTATAATCAAAACAGACCATCAAAGCCTTATGTATTTTCTACCTCAGCCTAAGATCTATGAAAAGCATCTTAGATGGGCAAACTATTTGGCACAATTTCATTTTCATATTGTGCACACACCTGGGAAAGAAAATATGGTAGAGCTTATGCCTTATCAAGAAGACCCTAAATACATGTTGTCTCCATAATCTATCATACAAATTTCAATGTTATGAGGGATGTTTATATTTTTGATGAATTTTTTGAGTGTTATGAGGTATGTATATGTTTTTGATGAAGATTTTCAGCTTGTGTGGGATAAATTGTAGCATGGTGAAATAGTGACTTCTTATGCCATCAAGGATGGATTTCTGTTAATGTAAGACATGTTATGTGTGACAAAGGATTTCTCATTTAAAGTGATGGAGGAATGTGAAGGGTGAAAAACTCACCTCTCAACTATAGATTCCATCATGGATCTCCCCTAAGCCAAGGGCTAAGGTTCCACTCCCACATGCCAAGCTAGTTAGCTTTGGCATCCCATAGCATGAGAGCTTGTCCTAAGGGACCCTTGGAAAAAGACCGCCTATGAACCACCATGTCAACTATAGATTCCATCCGGAATCTCCCCCAAGCCAGCGGATAAGGTTCCGCTCCCACACCCCAAGCTAGTCAGCCGTGGCGCCCCATGCCATGTGAGAGCATGTCCTAAGGAACCCTCAGCAAGACCACTCGTGACCCACCATGTCCATGGTAGGAGTAAGACTACTCTCATTTAGCCATAGATCAATTGTCAAGTGAGAAAACTTATGAACACAATAACCCATAAGTCACGTATATAGTGACTATTGTCGCTAAATAACCATCCAGTCACATAAATGTTGAAATATACAAGTGAATAGGGTGTGTGCGGGAACAAGCCCTTGGCAAGAGGCTGTGGCTGTAAAAGAGAATCTATAAATGTGAGAGAACTTGTGAAAAGGTGAGAAGAATCTACTGGGAGAGAATAAAGGGTAGCATGAGAAGATTTAGGAAGTGTGGAGATATTCTGGGAAAAGTAAAGAGGTGGAGAGAATCAAGCAAAAGAGGTGGAGTGAATCAAGGAGAAATTAGTGGAATTAGATGCTTGGATGTAAACACTATAAATTGAGGCATTGGCCTAATGAGAATTTGCTGGTTTTTGATTATCCATGTCTACATTAAGCTATTTGTTAATTACTCACTAATCACATCTTAATTATCATCCAATCACTTTGTTAATGATGTTGATTCTAGCATTCGATCTACCATAGCTCATCACATTGCTATAATCTTAACATGGTATCAAAGCCAAGCCTAGAATCCATCAATTTGTGAGCTCATTATCTTGCTAATCATTTTGCTAATTAGGATTAGTAGAAAATTAATATTTTTCTCTCTTTTTCAACTATTCTCTGCACCCCCAGCTAGTGGAGGAGCTCTATCTCCTTACACACTCAACATTAGCTCCATTGCTTCTAGCCATAGATAGCCAACACCCTTGTGCTCCAGCCAGTCAAATCAGAAGTGCAAACCGTCGGCGAATGCAGAAATCACGTTTTTTGCAGGCACCAATTTTCAGAAGGGAATTTGAGATTTCTTCTTGCTCAGTTGCAATGGATCTAATTTCTCATAGCTCCAAGGGTTTTCAAGCATGCTCTACAAGCTGGTGAAGTCAGAATTCAATTTGATCAAGTCTACACTGAGATCCAAGCTCTTCATCAAATTTGCAGGTGACTTTGGTAAAACAGAGATTAAGCATTCAATGTTTGGTCAAATCTTGTGTTTCTTGTCTTAATCCTCTACTAGACTCATTGCTATTGATAGTCTTGAAAGGATTTGAGCTCATTTGAACTCTAAGGCCTCAGATCTAGGCTCCCCGCGTACTCTGTTTTTTGTACACAAAATAGAGGATTAATTTGCTAATTAGTGATTAATCAATGCTAATCACTATGTTTTGGTGCAATTGAGGTTCAAATTAACCATTAGGTATCTGATACAGATCCCTATAACTTCAGATTGCAATTCAGAGTTGGTTTGATACTCCAACCATTCTGTACAAATTGGTTACCCTTGATTTAATGTAATTTCTGGTTATTTTATGCTGATAAATTAATTGTAATCATCTCTTAAATACCAGATTGAGTTGTAAAAGGGTAGACACTGCCCTTGAATCTTGAAATTGGATCAAGAGGTAAGACCCCCTTCACATCATCATGAGTACAGCGCAAGAAATAGCCAAATTTAATGGGGAGCAGTTTTACACATGGCAGACAAAAACCATGTATTTGCTCATGAGGAAAAATCTGTGGGGGCTAGTTGAGAGAAGAGATGAATGCCCAGAGGTGAGAGGAAAAAATGAGTGGAAGAGCATGAATGAAAAAGCATTGGGACTTATTACACTCAGTTTAAATGATGAAATCATTCATCACATCACAGGGATACAATGGGCAAAAGATGCATGGGATGAACTCAATAAATTATTTGGCACACAAGCTAAAAATTCAAAGATAAATCTGTTAATGCAATTCTACAAATTGGATATGAAGGAAAGTGAACCTTTAATCACACACTTGAACAAATATAAAAGCATTAAGCACAGCTATTGGCAAAAAGGTAGAAGATAATGAGGCACTAGCAGTGCTTCTGAAGAGTGTGGACAAAGGTGAATATGAAAATATTGTAGCAACACTAAAGAATGTACCTGAATTGAAGCTACACGAGATAGGAGCTCTACTAGAGCAAGAGAGCAGAGGCAAAGAGAATAAATGGCTCGACTCAACAGTAGGAGAAGAAAAAGCATTCTTCACCTGAGGAGGATTCTCTCGACGAGGACGAGGATGAGGAAGAGGCAGAGTAGGAGGAAGGACCTTCACTTGCCACAACTGTGGAAAGCCAAGACACATGGCAAGAGACTGCTACAGCAAACCCAGTGGAGAAGAAACGACATCGGCAAACTTCATGGAGGCTCCAAAGGAAGTGGAGTCGGATCATCTTTTTTGAGAGAGAGAGAGAGAGAGATCCCACAACCCAATGTAACCTACCCCAACAAAGTAAAACCACCTCTGAGCCACCGATGATGTAGGCCACGTGGTAGATGTATGTGTGAGCACTACTTTCATCAAGGTCGCGGCGGGCACTTGTAGTAAGCCTTGGACACATAGAGAGAGAGTGTAACAAGGACTATGAGTTTAGGGACTTGAGGCACTAGTCGCGTTAGCTATGCATACTTTGAAGATTTGGAAGCATTACCTCTTGGGTGGTGAGTTTATAATCAAAACAGACCATCAAAGCCTTATGTATTTTCTACCTCAGCCTAAGATCTATGAAAAGCATCTTAGATGGGCAAACTATTTGGCACAATTTCATTTTCATATTGTGCACACACCTGGGAAAGAAAATATGGTAGAGCTTATGCCTTATCAAGAAGACCCTAAATACATGTTGTCTCCATAATCTATCATACAAATTTCAATGTTATGAGGGATGTTTATATTTTTGATGAATTTTTTGAGTGTTATGAGGTATGTATATGTTTTTGATGAAGATTTTCAGCTTGTGTGGGATAAATTGTAGCATGGTGAAATAGTGACTTCTTATGCCATCAAGGATGGATTTCTGTTAATGTAAGACATGTTATGTGTGACAAAGGATTTCTCATTTAAAGTGATGGAGGAATGTGAAGGGTGAAAAACTCACCTCTCAACTATAGATTCCATCATGGATCTCCCCTAAGCCAAGGGCTAAGGTTCCACTCCCACATGCCAAGCTAGTTAGCTTTGGCATCCCATAGCATGAGAGCTTGTCCTAAGGGACCCTTGGAAAAAGACCGCCTATGAACCACCATGTCAACTATAGATTCCATCCGGAATCTCCCCCAAGCCAGCGGATAAGGTTCCGCTCCCACACCCCAAGCTAGTCAGCCGTGGCGCCCCATGCCATGTGAGAGCATGTCCTAAGGAACCCTCAGCAAGACCACTCGTGACCCACCATGTCCATGGTAGGAGTAAGACTACTCTCATTTAGCCATAGATCAATTGTCAAGTGAGAAAACTTATGAACACAATAACCCATAAGTCACGTATATAGTGACTATTGTCGCTAAATAACCATCCAGTCACATAAATGTTGAAATATACAAGTGAATAGGGTGTGTGCGGGAACAAGCCCTTGGCAAGAGGCTGTGGCTGTAAAAGAGAATCTATAAATGTGAGAGAACTTGTGAAAAGGTGAGAAGAATCTACTGGGAGAGAATAAAGGGTAGCATGAGAAGATTTAGGAAGTGTGGAGATATTCTGGGAAAAGTAAAGAGGTGGAGAGAATCAAGCAAAAGAGGTGGAGTGAATCAAGGAGAAATTAGTGGAATTAGATGCTTGGATGTAAACACTATAAATTGAGGCATTGGCCTAATGAGAATTTGCTGGTTTTTGATTATCCATGTCTACATTAAGCTATTTGTTAATTACTCACTAATCACATCTTAATTATCATCCAATCACTTTGTTAATGATGTTGATTCTAGCATTCGATCTACCATAGCTCATCACATTGCTATAATCTTAACATGGTATCAAAGCCAAGCCTAGAATCCATCAATTTGTGAGCTCATTATCTTGCTAATCATTTTGCTAATTAGGATTAGTAGAAAATTAATATTTTTCTCTCTTTTTCAACTATTCTCTGCACCCCCAGCTAGTGGAGGAGCTCTATCTCCTTACACACTCAACATTAGCTCCATTGCTTCTAGCCATAGATAGCCAACACCCTTGTGCTCCAGCCAGTCAAATCAGAAGTGCAAACCGTCGGCGAATGCAGGAGAAATCACGTTTTTTGCAGGCACCAATTTTCAGAAGGGAATTTGAGATTTCTTCTTGCTCAGTTGCAATGGATCTAATTTCTCATAGCTCCAAGGGTTTTCAAGCATGCTCTACAAGCTGGTGAAGTCAGAATTCAATTTGATCAAGTCTACACTGAGATCCAAGCTCTTCATCAAATTTGCAGGTGACTTTGGTAAAACAGAGATTAAGCATTCAATGTTTGGTCAAATCTTGTGTTTCTTGTCTTAATCCTCTACTAGACTCATTGCTATTGATAGTCTTGAAAGGATTTGAGCTCATTTGAACTCTAAGGCCTCAGATCTAGGCTCCCCGCGTACTCTGTTTTTTGTACACAAAATAGAGGATTAATTTGCTAATTAGTGATTAATCAATGCTAATCACTATGTTTTGGTGCAATTGAGGTTCAAATTAACCATTAGGTATCTGATACAGATCCCTATAACTTCAGATTGCAATTCAGAGTTGGTTTGATACTCCAACCATTCTGTACAAATTGGTTACCCTTGATTTAATGTAATTTCTGGTTATTTTATGCTGATAAATTAATTGTAATCATCTCTTAAATACCAGATTGAGTTGTAAAAGGGTAGACACTGCCCTTGAATCTTGAAATTGGATCAAGAGGTAAGACCCCCTTCACATCATCATGAGTACAGCGCAAGAAATAGCCAAATTTAATGGGGAGCAGTTTTACACATGGCAGACAAAAACCATGTATTTGCTCATGAGGAAAAATCTGTGGGGGCTAGTTGAGAGAAGAGATGAATGCCCAGAGGTGAGAGGAAAAAATGAGTGGAAGAGCATGAATGAAAAAGCATTGGGACTTATTACACTCAGTTTAAATGATGAAATCATTCATCACATCACAGGGATACAATGGGCAAAAGATGCATGGGATGAACTCAATAAATTATTTGGCACACAAGCTAAAAATTCAAAGATAAATCTGTTAATGCAATTCTACAAATTGGATATGAAGGAAAGTGAACCTTTAATCACACACTTGAACAAATATAAAAGCATTAAGCACAGCTATTGGCAAAAAGGTAGAAGATAATGAGGCACTAGCAGTGCTTCTGAAGAGTGTGGACAAAGGTGAATATGAAAATATTGTAGCAACACTAAAGAATGTACCTGAATTGAAGCTACACGAGATAGGAGCTCTACTAGAGCAAGAGAGCAGAGGCAAAGAGAATAAATGGCTCGACTCAACAGTAGGAGAAGAAAAAGCATTCTTCACCTGAGGAGGATTCTCTCGACGAGGACGAGGATGAGGAAGAGGCAGAGTAGGAGGAAGGACCTTCACTTGCCACAACTGTGGAAAGCCAAGACACATGGCAAGAGACTGCTACAGCAAACCCAGTGGAGAAGAAACGACATCGGCAAACTTCATGGAGGCTCCAAAGGAAGTGGAGTCGGATCATCTTTTTTGAGAGAGAGAGAGAGAGAGATCCCACAACCCAATGTAACCTACCCCAACAAAGTAAAACCACCTCTGAGCCACCGATGATGTAGGCCACGTGGTAGATGTATGTGTGAGCACTACTTTCATCAAGGTCGCGGGCACTTGTAGTAAGCCTTGGACACATAGAGAGAGAGTGTAACAAGGACTATGAGTTTAGGGACTTGAGGCACTAGTCGCGTTAGCTATGCATACTTTGAAGATTTGGAAGCATTACCTCTTGGGTGGTGAGTTTATAATCAAAACAGACCATCAAAGCCTTATGTATTTTCTACCTCAGCCTAAGATCTATGAAAAGCATCTTAGATGGGCAAACTATTTGGCACAATTTCATTTTCATATTGTGCACACACCTGGGAAAGAAAATATGGTAGAGCTTATGCCTTATCAAGAAGACCCTAAATACATGTTGTCTCCATAATCTATCATACAAATTTCAATGTTATGAGGGATGTTTATATTTTTGATGAATTTTTTGAGTGTTATGAGGTATGTATATGTTTTTGATGAAGATTTTCAGCTTGTGTGGGATAAATTGTAGCATGGTGAAATAGTGACTTCTTATGCCATCAAGGATGGATTTCTGTTAATGTAAGACATGTTATGTGTGACAAAGGATTTCTCATTTAAAGTGATGGAGGAATGTGAAGGGTGAAAAACTCACCTCTCAACTATAGATTCCATCATGGATCTCCCCTAAGCCAAGGGCTAAGGTTCCACTCCCACATGCCAAGCTAGTTAGCTTTGGCATCCCATAGCATGAGAGCTTGTCCTAAGGGACCCTTGGAAAAAGACCGCCTATGAACCACCATGTCAACTATAGATTCCATCCGGAATCTCCCCCAAGCCAGCGGATAAGGTTCCGCTCCCACACCCCAAGCTAGTCAGCCGTGGCGCCCCATGCCATGTGAGAGCATGTCCTAAGGAACCCTCAGCAAGACCACTCGTGACCCACCATGTCCATGGTAGGAGTAAGACTACTCTCATTTAGCCATAGATCAATTGTCAAGTGAGAAAACTTATGAACACAATAACCCATAAGTCACGTATATAGTGACTATTGTCGCTAAATAACCATCCAGTCACATAAATGTTGAAATATACAAGTGAATAGGGTGTGTGCGGGAACAAGCCCTTGGCAAGAGGCTGTGGCTGTAAAAGAGAATCTATAAATGTGAGAGAACTTGTGAAAAGGTGAGAAGAATCTACTGGGAGAGAATAAAGGGTAGCATGAGAAGATTTAGGAAGTGTGGAGATATTCTGGGAAAAGTAAAGAGGTGGAGAGAATCAAGCAAAAGAGGTGGAGTGAATCAAGGAGAAATTAGTGGAATTAGATGCTTGGATGTAAACACTATAAATTGAGGCATTGGCCTAATGAGAATTTGCTGGTTTTTGATTATCCATGTCTACATTAAGCTATTTGTTAATTACTCACTAATCACATCTTAATTATCATCCAATCACTTTGTTAATGATGTTGATTCTAGCATTCGATCTACCATAGCTCATCACATTGCTATAATCTTAACATGGTATCAAAGCCAAGCCTAGAATCCATCAATTTGTGAGCTCATTATCTTGCTAATCATTTTGCTAATTAGGATTAGTAGAAAATTAATATTTTTCTCTCTTTTTCAACTATTCTCTGCACCCCCAGCTAGTGGAGGAGCTCTATCTCCTTACACACTCAACATTAGCTCCATTGCTTCTAGCCATAGATAGCCAACACCCTTGTGCTCCAGCCAGTCAAATCAGAAGTGCAAACCGTCGGCGAATGCAGGAGAAATCACGTTTTTTGCAGGCACCAATTTTCAGAAGGGAATTTGAGATTTCTTCTTGCTCAGTTGCAATGGATCTAATTTCTCATAGCTCCAAGGGTTTTCAAGCATGCTCTACAAGCTGGTGAAGTCAGAATTCAATTTGATCAAGTCTACACTGAGATCCAAGCTCTTCATCAAATTTGCAGGTGACTTTGGTAAAACAGAGATTAAGCATTCAATGTTTGGTCAAATCTTGTGTTTCTTGTCTTAATCCTCTACTAGACTCATTGCTATTGATAGTCTTGAAAGGATTTGAGCTCATTTGAACTCTAAGGCCTCAGATCTAGGCTCCCCGCGTACTCTGTTTTTTGTACACAAAATAGAGGATTAATTTGCTAATTAGTGATTAATCAATACTAATCACTATGTTTTGGTGCAATTGAGGTTCAAATTAACCATTAGGTATCTGATACAGATCCCTATAACTTCAGATTGCAATTCAGAGTTGGTTTGATACTCCAACCATTCTGTACAAATTGGTTACCCTTGATTTAATGTAATTTCTGGTTATTTTATGCTGATAAATTAATTGTAATCATCTCTTAAATACCAGATTGAGTTGTAAAAGGGTAGACACTGCCCTTGAATCTTGAAATTGGATCAAGAGGTAAGACCCCCTTCACATCATCATGAGTACAGCGCAAGAAATAGCCAAATTTAATGGGGAGCAGTTTTACACATGGCAGACAAAAACCATGTATTTGCTCATGAGGAAAAATCTGTGGGGGCTAGTTGAGAGAAGAGATGAATGCCCAGAGGTGAGAGGAAAAAATGAGTGGAAGAGCATGAATGAAAAAGCATTGGGACTTATTACACTCAGTTTAAATGATGAAATCATTCATCACATCACAGGGATACAATGGGCAAAAGATGCATGGGATGAACTCAATAAATTATTTGGCACACAAGCTAAAAATTCAAAGATAAATCTGTTAATGCAATTCTACAAATTGGATATGAAGGAAAGTGAACCTTTAATCACACACTTGAACAAATATAAAAGCATTAAGCACAGCTATTGGCAAAAAGGTAGAAGATAATGAGGCACTAGCAGTGCTTCTGAAGAGTGTGGACAAAGGTGAATATGAAAATATTGTAGCAACACTAAAGAATGTACCTGAATTGAAGCTACACGAGATAGGAGCTCTACTAGAGCAAGAGAGCAGAGGCAAAGAGAATAAATGGCTCGACTCAACAGTAGGAGAAGAAAAAGCATTCTTCACCTGAGGAGGATTCTCTCGACGAGGACGAGGATGAGGAAGAGGCAGAGTAGGAGGAAGGACCTTCACTTGCCACAACTGTGGAAAGCCAAGACACATGGCAAGAGACTGCTACAGCAAACCCAGTGGAGAAGAAACGACATCGGCAAACTTCATGGAGGCTCCAAAGGAAGTGGAGTCGGATCATCTTTTTTGAGAGAGAGAGAGAGAGAGATCCCACAACCCAATGTAACCTACCCCAACAAAGTAAAACCACCTCTGAGCCACCGATGATGTAGGCCACGTGGTAGATGTATGTGTGAGCACTACTTTCATCAAGGTCGCGGGCACTTGTAGTAAGCCTTGGACACATAGAGAGAGAGTGTAACAAGGACTATGAGTTTAGGGACTTGAGGCACTAGTCGCGTTAGCTATGCATACTTTGAAGATTTGGAAGCATTACCTCTTGGGTGGTGAGTTTATAATCAAAACAGACCATCAAAGCCTTATGTATTTTCTACCTCAGCCTAAGATCTATGAAAAGCATCTTAGATGGGCAAACTATTTGGCACAATTTCATTTTCATATTGTGCACACACCTGGGAAAGAAAATATGGTAGAGCTTATGCCTTATCAAGAAGACCCTAAATACATGTTGTCTCCATAATCTATCATACAAATTTCAATGTTATGAGGGATGTTTATATTTTTGATGAATTTTTTGAGTGTTATGAGGTATGTATATGTTTTTGATGAAGATTTTCAGCTTGTGTGGGATAAATTGTAGCATGGTGAAATAGTGACTTCTTATGCCATCAAGGATGGATTTCTGTTAATGTAAGACATGTTATGTGTGACAAAGGATTTCTCATTTAAAGTGATGGAGGAATGTGAAGGGTGAAAAACTCACCTCTCAACTATAGATTCCATCATGGATCTCCCCTAAGCCAAGGGCTAAGGTTCCACTCCCACATGCCAAGCTAGTTAGCTTTGGCATCCCATAGCATGAGAGCTTGTCCTAAGGGACCCTTGGAAAAAGACCGCCTATGAACCACCATGTCAACTATAGATTCCATCCGGAATCTCCCCCAAGCCAGCGGATAAGGTTCCGCTCCCACACCCCAAGCTAGTCAGCCGTGGCGCCCCATGCCATGTGAGAGCATGTGTAAGATCCCTGTTCCCACCGAGCAACGGATTCGGGGTACTGGCAGCGGAAGTAGCGTTTCTCGCGCGGGACAGGGGTCCCACACTCGGGGCCTCGCCCACGGATATCCGGATAAGAGACTAATCCGTCGGTTGTTCCAAAACCGAACCTGGAAAAACTTTCTTAACCGGAAGCACGGGCGATTCCACCAGGATAACTTTTTACTCTAACGTAGTCAAGATCATTTCTGATCGAGATGATCCAATTACATCTATAAGATATTTAGTCAGTTCAAGGAAGAAACTTGCACTTGGATCATTGGGATCAACGCTTTTTTCCCCATTCAAGAGGCACAGCCGTTGATTCCTATCCATAGAACAGTTACTGTCCAAGATTTTTTTTTTTCTATCGTAAAAACAAAAGTTTGAGTCTCGATTTACGGATCCATCAGTCCAGCCTAACCCCATCCAGTCCCATGGATTAGCCAACCGCCCAACCACTGTAGTGATGGGATCCAATTTTTAATTTGGTTAGGTTTTGTCCCGGGTACCAAGGAAAAGAGTTCCAAGGCCCCCTAGCCGGATGTTCATGCAAAATAAAACTAGTCACACCACTCACACACCCAATATGAAATTGCCTTTTTCAACCAGATTCAACCAGTTTAAAACAATCCTTTAATAAAACCCTAGTATCATTGATCACCATCTTCCAATTTATCCAATTGATTCTTAATTTCCCATCATTCCTTCATCAGAGTATCTATGGCATCATTGGCAACTAGAACGCTCAGGAGCCGTTTCGATAGTTCCTAGCCCATAATACTTGGCAATATAATCACTTAACAAGATGGACTCTCGTTGAAGATCAGCAAGATCAACCAACAGATCCATATAAGGAGCCATGGACTCATCCATTGAAGACCAGCAAGGTCAATCAACCAGATCCATGCTCGATTTCAGAAAACAACTCCAACTCTGTTCCAATATCTTCCTCGACGCACGCGTGGGTATCCTAGGCAACCCAGAGCCCGAGCACCGTATGGTCAGCACCCTCTAGGATCCTTCGCAGGTAACCTAGCGCTTCACGCATAGGCCGCTTCCTTGGCCCCTCATCCACCGTACCGGAAGCTCACCATTTTAATCGCACCGAGGCTGGTCAAGACCTCGGCCGACCTTGCTACGCGAGACGTCCTTCATTGACTCCCCGTCAGCAGTTGCAACTTTACCATCACGACTTTAATCACAAGATGGTCAAAATGCTCCCCCCAGCATTCTTGACATAAAACAATCATTTACAAACAGCATTTACAAACAGTATTTACAAACAGTTTACAACACAATTTCTATTTTAACTTTCATTTTTCCACATTATCCCTCATCAATCTACATTACTTATTCCATATTCCATTTATATGTATACTCATCCCATCACATCATTTCTATCTCATCACTTCAGATTCCCTCACATCGCATATCGTATATTCACATCCATACATCCACATCTATATGCGTACATTCACATCTACATGCATACATCTACATCTCTATGCATACATCCACATCCACATTCACATTCACCTCCATACATCTACATCTACGTGCATACATCCACATCTCCATTCACATCTACATCTATACATCTACATCTACATGCATCCATCCACCTCCACATCCACATCTACATCTATACATCTACATCTACATGCATACATCCATATCTCCATTCCCCTCTACATCTATACATCTACATCTACATGCATCCATCTACCTCCACATCCACATCTACATCTATACATCTACATCTACATGTATACATTCACCTCCACATCTACATCCGTATCTATACATCTACATCTACATGTATACATCCACATCCACATCTATACATCTACATCTACATGCATACATCCACATCTCCATTCACATCTATATCTATACATCTACATCTACATGCATCCATCCACCTCCACATCCACATCTACATCTATACATCTACATCTACATGCAAACATCCACATCTCCATGCATAATAAAATTCTTTTAATTAATCTAGGATGATAGTTCCTAGAATATGGTAGGAAGTCCTCTTTTTATGCTTTGAATGAATTTATTTTATGCGTAATTTCTATAAAAATTTTGCCATAGCTCCGCTACTATGACTGATAAATCTCAATTTTTTTTTTCTAAGGGATAAAGCTCATTATTAAAGAAATAATTAGAATGGTCTCTAATTGGATCATCAATCCATAATGGTCTCTAATTGGATCATTAAGAAAACAATTAGAATGGTCTCTGATTGGATCATCAATCCATAATGGTCTCTAATTGGATCATTAAGAAAACAATTAGAATGGTCTCTAATTGGGTCATCAATCCATAATGGATTGAATCATCAATGTGCATAAACTAAAAGCATAGCAAAAAGCCATTAATTTGGCCTCAAGCATAGCTTAATCTTGGATTAAGGAAAGGCTTTATGAAAAGCTTCATTTGGATTGAGAATGGGTCATGAGTATGACCATTTCTTGAGTGAGAGAGAGAAATTACATAAAAACCATTAGAATTTAAACATAAATGGAAATTAACTTCCATAGCAATTAAAAAACCATACCAATTAAGCTTCTCAAGCTTAAGAGGGGTTGAGAAGAGAGAATCATTGAGTAATTATAGAAAAGATCAAAAATTCAATGTACTTACCTTATAATTTGCTTGATTCTTTATTCACGGTAGAGGCCCCCAACCAATCAATTGGTTTAGTATGTTGATGGAGCCACCAATGGGGATTGAAGAAAGAGAGAAGTATCAAAAACTAGTGAATTATTAAAGAATTCACAGTTCTTGGCTTAGGTAGAGTAACATAGCATAAGATACTATATATTTTGGCTTAGATGGAGTAGAGTAACAAAGCATAAGACACTATCTAATTTGGCTTAGGTGGAGTAGAGTAACAAAGCATAAGACTCTATCTAATTTGGCTTAGGTGGAGTAGAGTAACAAAGCATAAGACACTATGTTTTTTTCAACAAGGGGAGGCTTCTATTTATAGGAAAATTTGAGCTCCTAACCAAACAAACTGATTCTAGAATTTTCCAAGTCAGTTTGGTTGAATTTGGACTAGATTTGGACCTAGTTTGGTTACTTTTTGATTCGGTTTGGTTTCATTTTGATTTGGTTTGGTTCAAGAGAGATGAGAGATAAAAATATCACATTATTTTTGAGTTTAAAACTCATTCAAGCATGTTAAATATGCACCTCCTTTAAAGAATTCACCTTCCTTACATATGTGTCAAAATTTTATTGCTCATAGTTTTTTACTAATAAACCTTGTACATTTTCAACTCTTCATCTTATGTGAAATATGCACCTCCTTTAAAGAACTCCTCTTCCTTACATATGTGTCATAGTTTTTTTACTAATAAACCTTGTACATTTTCAACTCTTCATCTTATGTGAAATATGCACCTCCTTTAAAGAACTCCCCTCCCTTACATATGTGTTTATTTACTAATAAACCTTGTACATTTTCAACTCTTCATCTTATGTGAAATATGCACCTCCTTTAAAGAACTCCCCTTCCTTACATATGTGTTTATTTACTAATAAACCTTGTACATTTTCAACTCTTCATCTTATGTGAGCATTTACTCATTTTTGGATACCCAAAATATCTCATATTTTTAATATTGCTCATAGTTTTTTACTAATAAACCTTGTACATTTTCAACTCTTCACCTTATGTGAGCATTTACTCATTTTTGGGTATCTTCTTTTTACAAATAGGATTTATCTCCTCCCTACACATGTATTGATGCTATTGGCCCATAGGAACTTTAATTGGACCATAGTCTAAAGATTTCTGAAAATCTATACCCTTAGACTAAGGTTCTTTATACCTATTTCCAATTAATTCCAATTGCACATTGGAAAATTCTTTTTGAATTTCTGTTTCAGGGGAACTTATTTTAATAAGATGAGTTATTTTTCTATCCAAAAATATTCATAATCTGAATATTCTCTCTCTAGAATATTTTCTCTCTCTAGGTTAAAACAGTTAGAAACAAGATCTTTATATTTCTGAAGAAGGATTGATTACAGGGGAAGATACCAGACATCAAAAAGGGGGTTGGGGGAGGAATCTTACATTCTACCCCACTTAAAAAACGCGAGATGTCCTCATCTCGCAACTTGGGATAATTTCGCAAGATGTACGAATATGAGACTTAGAGAAAAATTTTAATCAAGATTAACCACCAAGAAAAGTCTTAAAGAGAGCAAGATTCAAAATAAGAACAAGATTTAAACTTTATTCATTCTCGGAACTTATACAGTAAAGATAGAAGAACTCTTTACACTTCCATAAGCCCGTCCATCATATGGTCACAAAAGCAGTCCTCACAAGCTGCACAAGTATAGGGTAACTCATCTATGGGAATGATTCTGCTGGTTATTGCCGCACCTATCTCAGTGGTATGAGGAGATCTAACAAAAGGACCTCTGAGAGGCAAGCCAAAAACGGGGTAAAGGCATATCTTCTCATGAGGAAGAAAACACGCCAGTAAGAAGACTCGCTCAGAAAACCCAAGATGCCTCGATCTCATGACGCAGTAGTATCGGGGACCCAAACCCAAGGCTTCAATAACCATGGCCAAGCAGACATTGTTACGAAAGTGCTGCTGACCCCAGGGGGTTACCCTAGTTATGTTTTGATAGGTCCGCCATTTGGTCTGCGCTACAGAAGTTCCTAGGTGAGGAAAAAGTGAGCGCTCATACTGTTCTATAAAGTCTTTCTTCACAGACTCTCTTGCGTCTTGAAGGTGAGAAATCATCATGGATAAAACTAATTCTTGTTGCCAAGCCATGAAGGAGATTAAGAAAGAAAGGAGATTGATGGGAGTAAGATTACTGTGAGCGATAAGTAAAAGTTACGACTTATATAAAGGAAGGAGCTAGCGTAACCTAGAAGCCAACGGTAACTTGCCACTGAAGTTTTACCGTCTTTCCATGATTTGTGTTTAACACATTTTTCTATAGAAGGCATTAAGAATTTTGAGATGAGGAGATAAAAGAAACTTGTAGGCTAAGTCACCTACTTTCATTGAATTCAGATATAAGGATCACAATATCTGGGGGATAACTTCTTATACTCCCCAAGAGATAAAGAACTTCTTTTGGACCGTACTCGAATGAAAACCAAAACCTTGGTATCCAAAACACCGATTCTCACTTCTAAACTCATTGTTCTAAATCCTTAAAACAGGCGTGACTCCTGAGAAGTATTCTAGGAAAAGGGTATTCCTTTTTTTTTTTAACAGAAACTTTCTTTTATTTTAGAGAGGGAATAATTATAAGATCCGAAAGGAAGATTCTTACTCCTATATACCTCGAAGGCTGGGGAGGAATCTTACATTCTACCCCACTTAAAAAGTGCGAGATGTCCTCATCTCGCAAGGTAGAGGACATCTCTTTTTCTTAAGATCCAATTTTATTCTAGGGTTCCTTATATTCTGGTCAACCCATCAGAATACTGGAATAAATATCCCTTATATAGAACTCATCATTAAATAACAATTCATTCAGATCATGTCATTCATATCTTTAACATGATAATGGTCCATTAGACCGAAAAGTTTCCTTCGGAACATTCCTCCACGGAAATTTCAGTCAAGCGAGTTCTCAATTTGACATCCCTTAACTTGATCTACCGGTCAAGTATTAATAGCAGCAATCTGACAGCACAACCCACTAATCTCATAGTGATTTGCTGAATTCATTATCATCATTCTAGTTATGAATATCATCACAGGGACTCGTCCCATTCCCCCTCATTGTGGTTTCATTATATTTCAACTAATTTTTAAAAATCAACATTTTTCAATCAGCATTTTCAATCAGAATCCAAATCAATTCATTCATTCTCAAACAGAATTAAAAATCATATCAATCACATTCGAAATCATCATCTATATAGCATTAACGCTTATAATTTCAAGTCTTAGATTTACTCGTATATACTGTCAGTAAAGAGCTGCAGTATACTCTCGGTATATACGGGTAGTCACGGCCCTTGGAATTATAAGGTAAATACTATCATGTCTAGGCCTCAAGCAAGTCAGGGATTCTATATAATTGCGGTACTTCCATCTGAAGGACCAATTACCAATTTATGAATTTCAGTTTGAATATCAAATTGTATGAATTATCTCACACAATTATAACCTTCTTGTGTTTCTTGATAAATTTTTGATATATTTGTCTTCTCAGTTGATCTTTATTAACCAAATGCTCTGATACCAACTGTAAGATCCCTGTTCCCACCGAGCAACGGATTCGGGGTACTGGCAGCGGAAGTAGCGTTTCTCGCGCGGGACAGGGGTCCCACACTCGGGGCCTCGCCCACGGATATCCGGATAAGAGACTAATCCGTCGGTTGTTCCAAAACCGAACCTGGAAAAACTTTCTTAACCGGAAGCACGGGCGATTCCACCAGGATAACTTTTTACTCTAACGTAGTCAAGATCATTTCTGATCGAGATGATCCAATTACATCTATAAGATATTTAGTCAGTTCAAGGAAGAAACTTGCACTTGGATCATTGGGATCAACGCTTTTTTCCCCATTCAAGAGGCACAGCCGTTGATTCCTATCCATAGAACAGTTACTGTCCAAGATTTTTTTTTTTCTATCGTAAAAACAAAAGTTTGAGTCTCGATTTACGGATCCATCAGTCCAGCCTAACCCCATCCAGTCCCATGGATTAGCCAACCGCCCAACCACTGTAGTGATGGGATCCAATTTTTAATTTGGTTAGGTTTTGTCCCGGGTACCAAGGAAAAGAGTTCCAAGGCCCCCTAGCCGGATGTTCATGCAAAATAAAACTAGTCACACCACTCACACACCCAATATGAAATTGCCTTTTTCAACCAGATTCAACCAGTTTAAAACAATCCTTTAATAAAACCCTAGTATCATTGATCACCATCTTCCAATTTATCCAATTGATTCTTAATTTCCCATCATTCCTTCATCAGAGTATCTATGGCATCATTGGCAACTAGAACGCTCAGGAGCCGTTTCGATAGTTCCTAGCCCATAATACTTGGCAATATAATCACTTAACAAGATGGACTCTCGTTGAAGATCAGCAAGATCAACCAACAGATCCATATAAGGAGCCATGGACTCATCCATTGAAGACCAGCAAGGTCAATCAACCAGATCCATGCTCGATTTCAGAAAACAACTCCAACTCTGTTCCAATATCTTCCTCGACGCACGCGTGGGTATCCTAGGCAACCCAGAGCCCGAGCACCGTATGGTCAGCACCCTCTAGGATCCTTCGCAGGTAACCTAGCGCTTCACGCATAGGCCGCTTCCTTGGCCCCTCATCCACCGTACCGGAAGCTCACCATTTTAATCGCACCGAGGCTGGTCAAGACCTCGGCCGACCTTGCTACGCGAGACGTCCTTCATTGACTCCCCGTCAGCAGTTGCAACTTTACCATCACGACTTTAATCACAAGATGGTCAAAATGCTCCCCCCAGCATTCTTGACATAAAACAATCATTTACAAACAGCATTTACAAACAGTATTTACAAACAGTTTACAACACAATTTCTATTTTAACTTTCATTTTTCCACATTATCCCTCATCAATCTACATTACTTATTCCATATTCCATTTATATGTATACTCATCCCATCACATCATTTCTATCTCATCACTTCAGATTCCCTCACATCGCATATCGTATATTCACATCCATACATCCACATCTATATGCGTACATTCACATCTACATGCATACATCTACATCTCTATGCATACATCCACATCCACATTCACATTCACCTCCATACATCTACATCTACGTGCATACATCCACATCTCCATTCACATCTACATCTATACATCTACATCTACATGCATCCATCCACCTCCACATCCACATCTACATCTATACATCTACATCTACATGCATACATCCATATCTCCATTCCCCTCTACATCTATACATCTACATCTACATGCATCCATCTACCTCCACATCCACATCTACATCTATACATCTACATCTACATGTATACATTCACCTCCACATCTACATCCGTATCTATACATCTACATCTACATGTATACATCCACATCCACATCTATACATCTACATCTACATGCATACATCCACATCTCCATTCACATCTATATCTATACATCTACATCTACATGCATCCATCCACCTCCACATCCACATCTACATCTATACATCTACATCTACATGCAAACATCCACATCTCCATGCATAATAAAATTCTTTTAATTAATCTAGGATGATAGTTCCTAGAATATGGTAGGAAGTCCTCTTTTTATGCTTTGAATGAATTTATTTTATGCGTAATTTCTATAAAAATTTTGCCATAGCTCCGCTACTATGACTGATAAATCTCAATTTTTTTTTTTCTAAGGGATAAAGCTCATTATTAAAGAAATAATTAGAATGGTCTCTAATTGGATCATCAATCCATAATGGTCTCTAATTGGATCATTAAGAAAACAATTAGAATGGTCTCTGATTGGATCATCAATCCATAATGGTCTCTAATTGGATCATTAAGAAAACAATTAGAATGGTCTCTAATTGGGTCATCAATCCATAATGGATTGAATCATCAATGTGCATAAACTAAAAGCATAGCAAAAAGCCATTAATTTGGCCTCAAGCATAGCTTAATCTTGGATTAAGGAAAGGCTTTATGAAAAGCTTCATTTGGATTGAGAATGGGTCATGAGTATGACCATTTCTTGAGTGAGAGAGAGAAATTACATAAAAACCATTAGAATTTAAACATAAATGGAAATTAACTTCCATAGCAATTAAAAAACCATACCAATTAAGCTTCTCAAGCTTAAGAGGGGTTGAGAAGAGAGAATCATTGAGTAATTATAGAAAAGATCAAAAATTCAATGTACTTACCTTATAATTTGCTTGATTCTTTATTCACGGTAGAGGCCCCCAACCAATCAATTGGTTTAGTATGTTGATGGAGCCACCAATGGGGATTGAAGAAAGAGAGAAGTATCAAAAACTAGTGAATTATTAAAGAATTCACAGTTCTTGGCTTAGGTAGAGTAACATAGCATAAGATACTATATATTTTGGCTTAGATGGAGTAGAGTAACAAAGCATAAGACACTATCTAATTTGGCTTAGGTGGAGTAGAGTAACAAAGCATAAGACTCTATCTAATTTGGCTTAGGTGGAGTAGAGTAACAAAGCATAAGACACTATGTTTTTTTCAACAAGGGGAGGCTTCTATTTATAGGAAAATTTGAGCTCCTAACCAAACAAACTGATTCTAGAATTTTCCAAGTCAGTTTGGTTGAATTTGGACTAGATTTAGACCTAGTTTGGTTACTTTTTGATTCGGTTTGGTTTCATTTTGATTTGGTTTGGTTCAAGAGAGATGAGAGATAAAAATATCACATTATTTTTGAGTTTAAAACTCATTCAAGCATGTTAAATATGCACCTCCTTTAAAGAATTCACCTTCCTTACATATGTGTCAAAATTTTATTGCTCATAGTTTTTTACTAATAAACCTTGTACATTTTCAACTCTTCATCTTATGTGAAATATGCACCTCCTTTAAAGAACTCCTCTTCCTTACATATGTGTCATAGTTTTTTTACTAATAAACCTTGTACATTTTCAACTCTTCATCTTATGTGAAATATGCACCTCCTTTAAAGAACTCCCCTTCCTTACATATGTGTTTATTTACTAATAAACCTTGTACATTTTCAACTCTTCATCTTATGTGAAATATGCACCTCCTTTAAAGAACTCCCCTTCCTTACATATGTGTTTATTTACTAATAAACCTTGTACATTTTCAACTCTTCATCTTATGTGAGCATTTACTCATTTTTGGATACCCAAAATATCTCATATTTTTAATATTGCTCATAGTTTTTTACTAATAAACCTTGTACATTTTCAACTCTTCACCTTATGTGAGCATTTACTCATTTTTGGGTATCTTCTTTTTACAAATAGGATTTATCTCCTCCCTACACATGTATTGATGCTATTGGCCCATAGGAACTTTAATTGGACCATAGTCTAAAGATTTCTGAAAATCTATACCCTTAGACTAAGGTTCTTTATACCTATTTCCAATTAATTCCAATTGCACATTGGAAAATTCTTTTTGAATTTCTGTTTCAGGGGAACTTATTTTAATAAGATGAGTTATTTTTCTATCCAAAAATATTCATAATCTGAATATTCTCTCTCTAGAATATTTTCTCTCTCTAGGTTAAAACAGTTAGAAACAAGATCTTTATATTTCTGAAGAAGGATTGATTACAGGGGAAGATACCAGACATCAAAAAGGGGGTTGGGGGAGGAATCTTACAGCATGTCCTAAGGAACCCTCAGCAAGACCACTCGTGACCCACCATGTCCATGGTAGGAGTAAGACTACTCTCATTTAGCCATAGATCAATTGTCAAGTGAGAAAACTTATGAACACAATAACCCATAAGTCACGTATATAGTGACTATTGTCGCTAAATAACCATCCAGTCACATAAATGTTGAAATATACAAGTGAATAGGGTGTGTGCGGGAACAAGCCCTTGGCAAGAGGCTGTGGCTGTAAAAGAGAATCTATAAATGTGAGAGAACTTGTGAAAAGGTGAGAAGAATCTACTGGGAGAGAATAAAGGGTAGCATGAGAAGATTTAGGAAGTGTGGAGATATTCTGGGAAAAGTAAAGAGGTGGAGAGAATCAAGCAAAAGAGGTGGAGTGAATCAAGGAGAAATTAGTGGAATTAGATGCTTGGATGTAAACACTATAAATTGAGGCATTGGCCTAATGAGAATTTGCTGGTTTTTGATTATCCATGTCTACATTAAGCTATTTGTTAATTACTCACTAATCACATCTTAATTATCATCCAATCACTTTGTTAATGATGTTGATTCTAGCATTCGATCTACCATAGCTCATCACATTGCTATAATCTTAACATGGTATCAAAGCCAAGCCTAGAATCCATCAATTTGTGAGCTCATTATCTTGCTAATCATTTTGCTAATTAGGATTAGTAGAAAATTAATATTTTTCTCTCTTTTTCAACTATTCTCTGCACCCCCAGCTAGTGGAGGAGCTCTATCTCCTTACACACTCAACATTAGCTCCATTGCTTCTAGCCATAGATAGCCAACACCCTTGTGCTCCAGCCAGTCAAATCAGAAGTGCAAACCGTCGGCGAATGCAGGAGAAATCACGTTTTTTGCAGGCACCAATTTTCAGAAGGGAATTTGAGATTTCTTCTTGCTCAGTTGCAATGGATCTAATTTCTCATAGCTCCAAGGGTTTTCAAGCATGCTCTACAAGCTGGTGAAGTCAGAATTCAATTTGATCAAGTCTACACTGAGATCCAAGCTCTTCATCAAATTTGCAGGTGACTTTGGTAAAACAGAGATTAAGCATTCAATGTTTGGTCAAATCTTGTGTTTCTTGTCTTAATCCTCTACTAGACTCATTGCTATTGATAGTCTTGAAAGGATTTGAGCTCATTTGAACTCTAAGGCCTCAGATCTAGGCTCCCCGCGTACTCTGTTTTTTGTACACAAAATAGAGGATTAATTTGCTAATTAGTGATTAATCAATGCTAATCACTATGTTTTGGTGCAATTGAGGTTCAAATTAACCATTAGGTATCTGATACAGATCCCTATAACTTCAGATTGCAATTCAGAGTTGGTTTGATACTCCAACCATTCTGTACAAATTGGTTACCCTTGATTTAATGTAATTTCTGGTTATTTTATGCTGATAAATTAATTGTAATCATCTCTTAAATACCAGATTGAGTTGTAAAAGGGTAGACACTGCCCTTGAATCTTGAAATTGGATCAAGAGGTAAGACCCCCTTCACATCATCATGAGTACAGCGCAAGAAATAGCCAAATTTAATGGGGAGCAGTTTTACACATGGCAGACAAAAACCATGTATTTGCTCATGAGGAAAAATCTGTGGGGGCTAGTTGAGAGAAGAGATGAATGCCCAGAGGTGAGAGGAAAAAATGAGTGGAAGAGCATGAATGAAAAAGCATTGGGACTTATTACACTCAGTTTAAATGATGAAATCATTCATCACATCACAGGGATACAATGGGCAAAAGATGCATGGGATGAACTCAATAAATTATTTGGCACACAAGCTAAAAATTCAAAGATAAATCTGTTAATGCAATTCTACAAATTGGATATGAAGGAAAGTGAACCTTTAATCACACACTTGAACAAATATAAAAGCATTAAGCACAGCTATTGGCAAAAAGGTAGAAGATAATGAGGCACTAGCAGTGCTTCTGAAGAGTGTGGACAAAGGTGAATATGAAAATATTGTAGCAACACTAAAGAATGTACCTGAATTGAAGCTACACGAGATAGGAGCTCTACTAGAGCAAGAGAGCAGAGGCAAAGAGAATAAATGGCTCGACTCAACAGTAGGAGAAGAAAAAGCATTCTTCACCTGAGGAGGATTCTCTCGACGAGGACGAGGATGAGGAAGAGGCAGAGTAGGAGGAAGGACCTTCACTTGCCACAACTGTGGAAAGCCAAGACACATGGCAAGAGACTGCTACAGCAAACCCAGTGGAGAAGAAACGACATCGGCAAACTTCATGGAGGCTCCAAAGGAAGTGGAGTCGGATCATCTTTTTTGTGAGAGAGAGAGAGAGAGATCCCACAACCCAATGTAACCTACCCCAACAAAGTAAAACCACCTCTGAGCCACCGATGATGTAGGCCACGTGGTAGATGTATGTGTGAGCACTACTTTCATCAAGGTCGCGGCGGGCACTTGTAGTAAGCCTTGGACACATAGAGAGAGAGTGTAACAAGGACTATGAGTTTAGGGACTTGAGGCACTAGTCGCGTTAGCTATGCATACTTTGAAGATTTGGAAGCATTACCTCTTGGGTGGTGAGTTTATAATCAAAACAGACCATCAAAGCCTTATGTATTTTCTACCTCAGCCTAAGATCTATGAAAAGCATCTTAGATGGGCAAACTATTTGGCACAATTTCATTTTCATATTGTGCACACACCTGGGAAAGAAAATATGGTAGAGCTTATGCCTTATCAAGAAGACCCTAAATACATGTTGTCTCCATAATCTATCATACAAATTTCAATGTTATGAGGGATGTTTATATTTTTGATGAATTTTTTGAGTGTTATGAGGTATGTATATGTTTTTGATGAAGATTTTCAGCTTGTGTGGGATAAATTGTAGCATGGTGAAATAGTGACTTCTTATGCCATCAAGGATGGATTTCTGTTAATGTAAGACATGTTATGTGTGACAAAGGATTTCTCATTTAAAGTGATGGAGGAATGTGAAGGGTGAAAAACTCACCTCTCAACTATAGATTCCATCATGGATCTCCCCTAAGCCAAGGGCTAAGGTTCCACTCCCACATGCCAAGCTAGTTAGCTTTGGCATCCCATAGCATGAGAGCTTGTCCTAAGGGACCCTTGGAAAAAGACCGCCTATGAACCACCATGTCAACTATAGATTCCATCCGGAATCTCCCCCAAGCCAGCGGATAAGGTTCCGCTCCCACACCCCAAGCTAGTCAGCCGTGGCGCCCCATGCCATGTGAGAGCATGTCCTAAGGAACCCTCAGCAAGACCACTCGTGACCCACCATGTCCATGGTAGGAGTAAGACTACTCTCATTTAGCCATAGATCAATTGTCAAGTGAGAAAACTTATGAACACAATAACCCATAAGTCACGTATATAGTGACTATTGTCGCTAAATAACCATCCAGTCACATAAATGTTGAAATATACAAGTGAATAGGGTGTGTGCGGGAACAAGCCCTTGGCAAGAGGCTGTGGCTGTAAAAGAGAATCTATAAATGTGAGAGAACTTGTGAAAAGGTGAGAAGAATCTACTGGGAGAGAATAAAGGGTAGCATGAGAAGATTTAGGAAGTGTGGAGATATTCTGGGAAAAGTAAAGAGGTGGAGAGAATCAAGCAAAAGAGGTGGAGTGAATCAAGGAGAAATTAGTGGAATTAGATGCTTGGATGTAAACACTATAAATTGAGGCATTGGCCTAATGAGAATTTGCTGGTTTTTGATTATCCATGTCTACATTAAGCTATTTGTTAATTACTCACTAATCACATCTTAATTATCATCCAATCACTTTGTTAATGATGTTGATTCTAGCATTCGATCTACCATAGCTCATCACATTGCTATAATCTTAACATGGTATCAAAGCCAAGCCTAGAATCCATCAATTTGTGAGCTCATTATCTTGCTAATCATTTTGCTAATTAGGATTAGTAGAAAATTAATATTTTTCTCTCTTTTTCAACTATTCTCTGCACCCCCAGCTAGTGGAGGAGCTCTATCTCCTTACACACTCAACATTAGCTCCATTGCTTCTAGCCATAGATAGCCAACACCCTTGTGCTCCAGCCAGTCAAATCAGAAGTGCAAACCGTCGGCGAATGCAGAAATCACGTTTTTTGCAGGCACCAATTTTCAGAAGGGAATTTGAGATTTCTTCTTGCTCAGTTGCAATGGATCTAATTTCTCATAGCTCCAAGGGTTTTCAAGCATGCTCTACAAGCTGGTGAAGTCAGAATTCAATTTGATCAAGTCTACACTGAGATCCAAGCTCTTCATCAAATTTGCAGGTGACTTTGGTAAAACAGAGATTAAGCATTCAATGTTTGGTCAAATCTTGTGTTTCTTGTCTTAATCCTCTACTAGACTCATTGCTATTGATAGTCTTGAAAGGATTTGAGCTCATTTGAACTCTAAGGCCTCAGATCTAGGCTCCTCGCGTACTCTGTTTTTTGTACACAAAATAGAGGATTAATTTGCTAATTAGTGATTAATCAATGCTAATCACTATGTTTTGGTGCAATTGAGGTTCAAATTAACCATTAGGTATCTGATACAGATCCCTATAACTTCAGATTGCAATTCAGAGTTGGTTTGATACTCCAACCATTCTGTACAAATTGGTTACCCTTGATTTAATGTAATTTCTGGTTATTTTATGCTGATAAATTAATTGTAATCATCTCTTAAATACCAGATTGAGTTGTAAAAGGGTAGACACTGCCCTTGAATCTTGAAATTGGATCAAGAGGTAAGACCCCCTTCACATCATCATGAGTACAGCGCAAGAAATAGCCAAATTTAATGGGGAGCAGTTTTACACATGGCAGACAAAAACCATGTATTTGCTCATGAGGAAAAATCTGTGGGGGCTAGTTGAGAGAAGAGATGAATGCCCAGAGGTGAGAGGAAAAAATGAGTGGAAGAGCATGAATGAAAAAGCATTGGGACTTATTACACTCAGTTTAAATGATGAAATCATTCATCACATCACAGGGATACAATGGGCAAAAGATGCATGGGATGAACTCAATAAATTATTTGGCACACAAGCTAAAAATTCAAAGATAAATCTGTTAATGCAATTCTACAAATTGGATATGAAGGAAAGTGAACCTTTAATCACACACTTGAACAAATATAAAAGCATTAAGCACAGCTATTGGCAAAAAGGTAGAAGATGATGAGGCACTAGCAGTGCTTCTGAAGAGTGTGGACAAAGGTGAATATGAAAATATTGTAGCAACACTAAAGAATGTACCTGAATTGAAGCTACACGAGATAGGAGCTCTACTAGAGCAAGAGAGCAGAGGCAAAGAGAATAAATGGCTCGACTCAACAGTAGGAGAAGAAAAAGCATTCTTCACCTGAGGAGGATTCTCTCGACGAGGACGAGGATGAGGAAGAGGCAGAGTAGGAGGAAGGACCTTCACTTGCCACAACTGTGGAAAGCCAAGACACATGGCAAGAGACTGCTACAACAAACCCAGTGGAGAAGAAACGACATCGGCAAACTTCATGGAGGCTCCAAAGGAAGTGGAGTCGGATCATCTTTTTTGAGAGAGAGAGAGAGAGAGAGATCCCACAACCCAATGTAACCTACCCCAACAAAGTAAAACCACCTCTGAGCCACCGATGATGTAGGCCACGTGGTAGATGTATGTGTGAGCACTACTTTCATCAAGGTCGCGGGCACTTGTAGTAAGCCTTGGACACATAGAGAGAGAGTGTAACAAGGACTATGAGTTTAGGGACTTGAGGCACTAGTCGCGTTAGCTATGCATACTTTGAAGATTTGGAAGCATTACCTCTTGGGTGGTGAGTTTATAATCAAAACAGACCATCAAAGCCTTATGTATTTTCTACCTCAGCCTAAGATCTATGAAAAGCATCTTAGATGGGCAAACTATTTGGCACAATTTCATTTTCATATTGTGCACACACCTGGGAAAGAAAATATGGTAGAGCTTATGCCTTATCAAGAAGACCCTAAATACATGTTGTCTCCATAATCTATCATACAAATTTCAATGTTATGAGGGATGTTTATATTTTTGATGAATTTTTTGAGTGTTATGAGGTATGTATATGTTTTTGATGAAGATTTTCAGCTTGTGTGGGATAAATTGTAGCATGGTGAAATAGTGACTTCTTATGCCATCAAGGATGGATTTCTGTTAATGTAAGACATGTTATGTGTGACAAAGGATTTCTCATTTAAAGTGATGGAGGAATGTGAAGGGTGAAAAACTCACCTCTCAACTATAGATTCCATCATGGATCTCCCCTAAGCCAAGGGCTAAGGTTCCACTCCCACATGCCAAGCTAGTTAGCTTTGGCATCCCATAGCATGAGAGCTTGTCCTAAGGGACCCTTGGAAAAAGACCGCCTATGAACCACCATGTCAACTATAGATTCCATCCGGAATCTCCCCCAAGCCAGCGGATAAGGTTCCGCTCCCACACCCCAAGCTAGTCAGCCGTGGCGCCCCATGCCATGTGAGAGCATGTCCTAAGGAACCCTCAGCAAGACCACTCGTGACCCACCATGTCCATGGTAGGAGTAAGACTACTCTCATTTAGCCATAGATCAATTGTCAAGTGAGAAAACTTATGAACACAATAACCCATAAGTCACGTATATAGTGACTATTGTCGCTAAATAACCATCCAGTCACATAAATGTTGAAATATACAAGTGAATAGGGTGTGTGCGGGAACAAGCCCTTGGCAAGAGGCTGTGGCTGTAAAAGAGAATCTATAAATGTGAGAGAACTTGTGAAAAGGTGAGAAGAATCTACTGGGAGAGAATAAAGGGTAGCATGAGAAGATTTAGGAAGTGTGGAGATATTCTGGGAAAAGTAAAGAGGTGGAGAGAATCAAGCAAAAGAGGTGGAGTGAATCAAGGAGAAATTAGTGGAATTAGATGCTTGGATGTAAACACTATAAATTGAGGCATTGGCCTAATGAGAATTTGCTGGTTTTTGATTATCCATGTCTACATTAAGCTATTTGTTAATTACTCACTAATCACATCTTAATTATCATCCAATCACTTTGTTAATGATGTTGATTCTAGCATTCGATCTACCATAGCTCATCACATTGCTATAATCTTAACATGGTATCAAAGCCAAGCCTAGAATCCATCAATTTGTGAGCTCATTATCTTGCTAATCATTTTGCTAATTAGGATTAGTAGAAAATTAATATTTTTCTCTCTTTTTCAACTATTCTCTGCACCCCCAGCTAGTGGAGGAGCTCTATCTCCTTACACACTCAACATTAGCTCCATTGCTTCTAGCCATAGATAGCCAACACCCTTGTGCTCCAGCCAGTCAAATCAGAAGTGCAAACCGTCGGCGAATGCAGGAGAAATCACGTTTTTTGCAGGCACCAATTTTCAGAAGGGAATTTGAGATTTCTTCTTGCTCAGTTGCAATGGATCTAATTTCTCATAGCTCCAAGGGTTTTCAAGCATGCTCTACAAGCTGGTGAAGTCAGAATTCAATTTGATCAAGTCTACACTGAGATCCAAGCTCTTCATCAAATTTGCAGGTGACTTTGGTAAAACAGAGATTAAGCATTCAATGTTTGGTCAAATCTTGTGTTTCTTGTCTTAATCCTCTACTAGACTCATTGCTATTGATAGTCTTGAAAGGATTTGAGCTCATTTGAACTCTAAGGCCTCAGATCTAGGCTCCCCGCGTACTCTGTTTTTTGTACACAAAATAGAGGATTAATTTGCTAATTAGTGATTAATCAATGCTAATCACTATGTTTTGGTGTAATTGAGGTTCAAATTAACCATTAGGTATCTGATACAGATCCCTATAACTTCAGATTGCAATTCAGAGTTGGTTTGATACTCCAACCATTCTGTACAAATTGGTTACCCTTGATTTAATGTAATTTCTGGTTATTTTATGCTGATAAATTAATTGTAATCATCTCTTAAATACCAGATTGAGTTGTAAAAGGGTAGACACTGCCCTTGAATCTTGAAATTGGATCAAGAGGTAAGACCCCCTTCACATCATCATGAGTACAGCGCAAGAAATAGCCAAATTTAATGGGGAGCAGTTTTACACATGGCAGACAAAAACCATGTATTTGCTCATGAGGAAAAATCTGTGGGGGCTAGTTGAGAGAAGAGATGAATGCCCAGAGGTGAGAGGAAAAAATGAGTGGAAGAGCATGAATGAAAAAGCATTGGGACTTATTACACTCAGTTTAAATGATGAAATCATTCATCACATCACAGGGATACAATGGGCAAAAGATGCATGGGATGAACTCAATAAATTATTTGGCACACAAGCTAAAAATTCAAAGATAAATCTGTTAATGCAATTCTACAAATTGGATATGAAGGAAAGTGAACCTTTAATCACACACTTGAACAAATATAAAAGCATTAAGCACAGCTATTGGCAAAAAGGTAGAAGATAATGAGGCACTAGCAGTGCTTCTGAAGAGTGTGGACAAAGGTGAATATGAAAATATTGTAGCAACACTAAAGAATGTACCTGAATTGAAGCTACACGAGATAGGAGCTCTACTAGAGCAAGAGAGCAGAGGCAAAGAGAATAAATGGCTCGACTCAACAGTAGGAGAAGAAAAAGCATTCTTCACCTGAGGAGGATTCTCTCGACGAGGACGAGGATGAGGAAGAGGCAGAGTAGGAGGAAGGACCTTCACTTGCCACAACTGTGGAAAGCCAAGACACATGGCAAGAGACTGCTACAGCAAACCCAGTGGAGAAGAAACGACATCGGCAAACTTCATGGAGGCTCCAAAGGAAGTGGAGTCGGATCATCTTTTTTGAGAGAGAGAGAGAGAGAGAGATCCCACAACCCAATGTAACCTACCCCAACAAAGTAAAACCACCTCTGAGCCACCGATGATGTAGGCCACGTGGTAGATGTATGTGTGAGCACTACTTTCATCAAGGTCGCGGGCACTTGTAGTAAGCCTTGGACACATAGAGAGAGAGTGTAACAAGGACTATGAGTTTAGGGACTTGAGGCACTAGTCGCGTTAGCTATGCATACTTTGAAGATTTGGAAGCATTACCTCTTGGGTGGTGAGTTTATAATCAAAACAGACCATCAAAGCCTTATGTATTTTCTACCTCAGCCTAAGATCTATGAAAAGCATCTTAGATGGGCAAACTATTTGGCACAATTTCATTTTCATATTGTGCACACACCTGGGAAAGAAAATATGGTAGAGCTTATGCCTTATCAAGAAGACCCTAAATACATGTTGTCTCCATAATCTATCATACAAATTTCAATGTTATGAGGGATGTTTATATTTTTGATGAATTTTTTGAGTGTTATGAGGTATGTATATGTTTTTGATGAAGATTTTCAGCTTGTGTGGGATAAATTGTAGCATGGTGAAATAGTGACTTCTTATGCCATCAAGGATGGATTTCTGTTAATGTAAGACATGTTATGTGTGACAAAGGATTTCTCATTTAAAGTGATGGAGGAATGTGAAGGGTGAAAAACTCACCTCTCAACTATAGATTCCATCATGGATCTCCCCTAAGCCAAGGGCTAAGGTTCCACTCCCACATGCCAAGCTAGTTAGCTTTGGCATCCCATAGCATGAGAGCTTGTCCTAAGGGACCCTTGGAAAAAGACCGCCTATGAACCACCATGTCAACTATAGATTCCATCCGGAATCTCCCCCAAGCCAGCGGATAAGGTTCCGCTCCCACACCCCAAGCTAGTCAGCCGTGGCGCCCCATGCCATGTGAGAGCATGTCCTAAGGAACCCTCAGCAAGACCACTCGTGACCCACCATGTCCATGGTAGGAGTAAGACTACTCTCATTTAGCCATAGATCAATTGTCAAGTGAGAAAACTTATGAACACAATAACCCATAAGTCACGTATATAGTGACTATTGTCGCTAAATAACCATCCAGTCACATAAATGTTGAAATATACAAGTGAATAGGGTGTGTGCGGGAACAAGCCCTTGGCAAGAGGCTGTGGCTGTAAAAGAGAATCTATAAATGTGAGAGAACTTGTGAAAAGGTGAGAAGAATCTACTGGGAGAGAATAAAGGGTAGCATGAGAAGATTTAGGAAGTGTGGAGATATTCTGGGAAAAGTAAAGAGGTGGAGAGAATCAAGCAAAAGAGGTGGAGTGAATCAAGGAGAAATTAGTGGAATTAGATGCTTGGATGTAAACACTATAAATTGAGGCATTGGCCTAATGAGAATTTGCTGGTTTTTGATTATCCATGTCTACATTAAGCTATTTGTTAATTACTCACTAATCACATCTTAATTATCATCCAATCACTTTGTTAATGATGTTGATTCTAGCATTCGATCTACCATAGCTCATCACATTGCTATAATCTTAACATGGTATCAAAGCCAAGCCTAGAATCCATCAATTTGTGAGCTCATTATCTTGCTAATCATTTTGCTAATTAGGATTAGTAGAAAATTAATATTTTTCTCTCTTTTTCAACTATTCTCTGCACCCCCAGCTAGTGGAGGAGCTCTATCTCCTTACACACTCAACATTAGCTCCATTGCTTCTAGCCATAGATAGCCAACACCCTTGTGCTCCAGCCAGTCAAATCAGAAGTGCAAACCGTCGGCGAATGCAGGAGAAATCACGTTTTTTGCAGGCACCAATTTTCAGAAGGGAATTTGAGATTTCTTCTTGCTCAGT
This sequence comes from Cibotium barometz, assembly GCF_041138505.1. NCBI lineage: Eukaryota > Viridiplantae > Streptophyta > Polypodiopsida > Cyatheales > Cibotiaceae > Cibotium > Cibotium barometz. The sequence goes on along the minus strand of NC_141052.1, from coordinate 33,437,171 downwards.
TGCAATGGATCTAATTTCTCATAGCTCCAAGGGTTTTCAAGCATGCTCTACAAGCTGGTGAAGTCAGAATTCAATTTGATCAAGTCTACACTGAGATCCAAGCTCTTCATCAAATTTGCAGGTGACTTTGGTAAAACAGAGATTAAGCATTCAATGTTTGGTCAAATCTTGTGTTTCTTGTCTTAATCCTCTACTAGACTCATTGCTATTGATAGTCTTGAAAGGATTTGAGCTCATTTGAACTCTAAGGCCTCAGATCTAGGCTCCCCGCGTACTCTGTTTTTTGTACACAAAATAGAGGATTAATTTGCTAATTAGTGATTAATCAATGCTAATCACTATGTTTTGGTGCAATTGAGGTTCAAATTAACCATTAGGTATCTGATACAGATCCCTATAACTTCAGATTGCAATTCAGAGTTGGTTTGATACTCCAACCATTCTGTACAAATTGGTTACCCTTGATTTAATGTAATTTCTGGTTATTTTATGCTGATAAATTAATTGTAATCATCTCTTAAATACCAGATTGAGTTGTAAAAGGGTAGACACTGCCCTTGAATCTTGAAATTGGATCAAGAGGTAAGACCCCCTTCACATCATCATGAGTACAGCGCAAGAAATAGCCAAATTTAATGGGGAGCAGTTTTACACATGGCAGACAAAAACCATGTATTTGCTCATGAGGAAAAATCTGTGGGGGCTAGTTGAGAGAAGAGATGAATGCCCAGAGGTGAGAGGAAAAAATGAGTGGAAGAGCATGAATGAAAAAGCATTGGGACTTATTACACTCAGTTTAAATGATGAAATCATTCATCACATCACAGGGATACAATGGGCAAAAGATGCATGGGATGAACTCAATAAATTATTTGGCACACAAGCTAAAAATTCAAAGATAAATCTGTTAATGCAATTCTACAAATTGGATATGAAGGAAAGTGAACCTTTAATCACACACTTGAACAAATATAAAAGCATTAAGCACAGCTATTGGCAAAAAGGTAGAAGATAATGAGGCACTAGCAGTGCTTCTGAAGAGTGTGGACAAAGGTGAATATGAAAATATTGTAGCAACACTAAAGAATGTACGTGAATTGAAGCTACACGAGATAGGAGCTCTACTAGAGCAAGAGAGCAGAGGCAAAGAGAATAAATGGCTCGACTCAACAGTAGGAGAAGAAAAAGCATTCTTCACCTGAGGAGGATTCTCTCGACGAGGACGAGGATGAGGAAGAGGCAGAGTAGGAGGAAGGACCTTCACTTGCCACAACTGTGGAAAGCCAAGACACATGGCAAGAGACTGCTACAGCAAACCCAGTGGAGAAGAAACGACATCGGCAAACTTCATGGAGGCTCCAAAGGAAGTGGAGTCGGATCATCTTTTTTGAGAGAGAGAGAGAGAGAGATCCCACAACCCAATGTAACCTACCCCAACAAAGTAAAACCACCTCTGAGCCACCGATGATGTAGGCCACGTGGTAGATGTATGTGTGAGCACTACTTTCATCAAGGTCGCGGGCACTTGTAGTAAGCCTTGGACACATAGAGAGAGAGTGTAACAAGGACTATGAGTTTAGGGACTTGAGGCACTAGTCGCGTTAGCTATGCATACTTTGAAGATTTGGAAGCATTACCTCTTGGGTGGTGAGTTTATAATCAAAACAGACCATCAAAGCCTTATGTATTTTCTACCTCAGCCTAAGATCTATGAAAAGCATCTTAGATGGGCAAACTATTTGGCACAATTTCATTTTCATATTGTGCACACACCTGGGAAAGAAAATATGGTAGAGCTTATGCCTTATCAAGAAGACCCTAAATACATGTTGTCTCCATAATCTATCATACAAATTTCAATGTTATGAGGGATGTTTATATTTTTGATGAATTTTTTGAGTGTTATGAGGTATGTATATGTTTTTGATGAAGATTTTCAGCTTGTGTGGGATAAATTGTAGCATGGTGAAATAGTGACTTCTTATGCCATCAAGGATGGATTTCTGTTAATGTAAGACATGTTATGTGTGACAAAGGATTTCTCATTTAAAGTGATGGAGGAATGTGAAGGGTGAAAAACTCACCTCTCAACTATAGATTCCATCATGGATCTCCCCTAAGCCAAGGGCTAAGGTTCCACTCCCACATGCCAAGCTAGTTAGCTTTGGCATCCCATAGCATGAGAGCTTGTCCTAAGGGACCCTTGGAAAAAGACCGCCTATGAACCACCATGTCAACTATAGATTCCATCCGGAATCTCCCCCAAGCCAGCGGATAAGGTTCCGCTCCCACACCCCAAGCTAGTCAGCCGTGGCGCCCCATGCCATGTGAGAGCATGTCCTAAGGAACCCTCAGCAAGACCACTCGTGACCCACCATGTCCATGGTAGGAGTAAGACTACTCTCATTTAGCCATAGATCAATTGTCAAGTGAGAAAACTTATGAACACAATAACCCATAAGTCACGTATATAGTGACTATTGTCGCTAAATAACCATCCAGTCACATAAATGTTGAAATATACAAGTGAATAGGGTGTGTGCGGGAACAAGCCCTTGGCAAGAGGCTGTGGCTGTAAAAGAGAATCTATAAATGTGAGAGAACTTGTGAAAAGGTGAGAAGAATCTACTGGGAGAGAATAAAGGGTAGCATGAGAAGATTTAGGAAGTGTGGAGATATTCTGGGAAAAGTAAAGAGGTGGAGAGAATCAAGCAAAAGAGGTGGAGTGAATCAAGGAGAAATTAGTGGAATTAGATGCTTGGATGTAAACACTATAAATTGAGGCATTGGCCTAATGAGAATTTGCTGGTTTTTGATTATCCATGTCTACATTAAGCTATTTGTTAATTACTCACTAATCACATCTTAATTATCATCCAATCACTTTGTTAATGATGTTGATTCTAGCATTCGATCTACCATAGCTCATCACATTGCTATAATCTTAACATGGTATCAAAGCCAAGCCTAGAATCCATCAATTTGTGAGCTCATTATCTTGCTAATCATTTTGCTAATTAGGATTAGTAGAAAATTAATATTTTTCTCTCTTTTTCAACTATTCTCTGCACCCCCAGCTAGTGGAGGAGCTCTATCTCCTTACACACTCAACATTAGCTCCATTGCTTCTAGCCATAGATAGCCAACACCCTTGTGCTCCAGCCAGTCAAATCAGAAGTGCAAACCGTCGGCGAATGCAGGAGAAATCACGTTTTTTGCAGGCACCAATTTTCAGAAGGGAATTTGAGATTTCTTCTTGCTCAGTTGCAATGGATCTAATTTCTCATAGCTCCAAGGGTTTTCAAGCATGCTCTACAAGCTGGTGAAGTCAGAATTCAATTTGATCAAGTCTACACTGAGATCCAAGCTCTTCATCAAATTTGCAGGTGACTTTGGTAAAACAGAGATTAAGCATTCAATGTTTGGTCAAATCTTGTGTTTCTTGTCTTAATCCTCTACTAGACTCATTGCTATTGATAGTCTTGAAAGGATTTGAGCTCATTTGAACTCTAAGGCCTCAGATCTAGGCTCCCCGCGTACTCTGTTTTTTGTACACAAAATAGAGGATTAATTTGCTAATTAGTGATTAATCAATGCTAATCACTATGTTTTGGTGTAATTGAGGTTCAAATTAACCATTAGGTATCTGATACAGATCCCTATAACTTCAGATTGCAATTCAGAGTTGGTTTGATACTCCAACCATTCTGTACAAATTGGTTACCCTTGATTTAATGTAATTTCTGGTTATTTTATGCTGATAAATTAATTGTAATCATCTCTTAAATACCAGATTGAGTTGTAAAAGGGTAGACACTGCCCTTGAATCTTGAAATTGGATCAAGAGGTAAGACCCCCTTCACATCATCATGAGTACAGCGCAAGAAATAGCCAAATTTAATGGGGAGCAGTTTTACACATGGCAGACAAAAACCATGTATTTGCTCATGAGGAAAAATCTGTGGGGGCTAGTTGAGAGAAGAGATGAATGCCCAGAGGTGAGAGGAAAAAATGAGTGGAAGAGCATGAATGAAAAAGCATTGGGACTTATTACACTCAGTTTAAATGATGAAATCATTCATCACATCACAGGGATACAATGGGCAAAAGATGCATGGGATGAACTCAATAAATTATTTGGCACACAAGCTAAAAATTCAAAGATAAATCTGTTAATGCAATTCTACAAATTGGATATGAAGGAAAGTGAACCTTTAATCACACACTTGAACAAATATAAAAGCATTAAGCACAGCTATTGGCAAAAAGGTAGAAGATAATGAGGCACTAGCAGTGCTTCTGAAGAGTGTGGACAAAGGTGAATATGAAAATATTGTAGCAACACTAAAGAATGTACCTGAATTGAAGCTACACGAGATAGGAGCTCTACTAGAGCAAGAGAGCAGAGGCAAAGAGAATAAATGGCTCGACTCAACAGTAGGAGAAGAAAAAGCATTCTTCACCTGAGGAGGATTCTCTCGACGAGGACGAGGATGAGGAAGAGGCAGAGTAGGAGGAAGGACCTTCACTTGCCACAACTGTGGAAAGCCAAGACACATGGCAAGAGACTGCTACAGCAAACCCAGTGGAGAAGAAACGACATCGGCAAACTTCATGGAGGCTCCAAAGGAAGTGGAGTCGGATCATCTTTTTTGAGAGAGAGAGAGAGAGAGATCCCACAACCCAATGTAACCTACCCCAACAAAGTAAAACCACCTCTGAGCCACCGATGATGTAGGCCACGTGGTAGATGTATGTGTGAGCACTACTTTCATCAAGGTCGCGGGCACTTGTAGTAAGCCTTGGACACATAGAGAGAGAGTGTAACAAGGACTATGAGTTTAGGGACTTGAGGCACTAGTCGCGGACTATCAAGTAAGAGGGAAACTTGGTATAGGGTCCCGATGTGCTAGGAGTATTCACTTGAGGGGAGGTGTTGAAATATACAAGTGAATAGGGTGTGTGCAGGAACAAGCCCTTGGCAAGAGGCTATAAAAGATAATCTGTAAATGTGAGAGAACCTGTGAAAAGGTGAGAAGAATCTACTCGAAGAGAATAAAGGGTAGCGTAAGAAGATTTAGGAAGTGTGGAGATATTCTCGAAAAAGTGAAGAGGTGGAGAGAATCAAGCAAAAGAGGTGGAGTGAATCAAGGAGAAATCAGTGGGATTAGATGCTTGGACTATAAATTGAGGCATTGGCCTAATGAGAATTTGCTGGTTTTTTATTATCCATGCCTATATTAAGCTATTTCTTAATTATTCACTAATCATATCTTAATTACTCACTAATCACATCTTAATTATCGTCTAATCACTTTGTTAATGATGTTGATTCTAGCATTTGATCCACCATAGCTCATCACATTGCTGTAATTTTAACAATAAATAGCCATTAACCATGGATTATCAATAATAATGAACCCTAGCCACCTGTAACCTGCCTACATCCTTCCCACAAATTTCAAGGCTCTCTAACCCTACCTAGATTAGGACCTCATATTGAGGATAAGTGTTAGGTACATAACATACTTCCCCTCCTAAGACCTTTCCTCTCTAGGAAACAAAGTTAGGGAAACCCCGCTCTAAACTAGCAGCTGTCTCCCAAGTCGAGTCCTCCCCGTCATGTCTTTCCACTTGATCTTATACTCAGGGATTAACTTATTCTAAAGCTTCATCTCCCTGAAATTCAGTATAAGATCTGGCTCATGTGGAACAAAGGACAAGTCCTCAACCTCTACTAGCTCATAACGTGTAACAATGTTATCCTCAGTCCCTAGTTTCTCCTTGAGTCTACTCATATGAAAATCTGGATAAACTTTTATTAGGAGGCAATTCTAACTTATAAGCCACCTCATCAATCCTTTTTAGGATCTGATAATGTCCATAGTACCTAGGGGACAACTTCGCAACCTTCCACATCTACAATGTCATAGAACTCGTGGATATCTCTAGATAAGCAAGCATTCCCTTGGAAAATTCCCTCTTGGAACACTCCTATCAGCATAAAACTATGCTCTATCCTGAGCACTTTTGAAAAATTCCCATGCACTAACTAGCATCTCTTGCATATCTGCTAAGAAATCTCTAGCCACATCAATATTTATACCCTTATGTCCCGATATAGTTATTGAAGATCTAGGTTGGTAATCGTACATTAGCATAAATAGACTGTAATTAGTAGCCAAATGCTTAGCACTATTGTAGGTAAATTTGACCATTGGGATGTACCTCTCCCAATTCGATAGTCACTTGGAGACGTATGCAAGAAGCATATCCTCTAGAACCCAGATAACCTCATGCTCTATCCTTGTCTATGGAAATCCGATAATAAAATCCATGGAAATAGTTTCCACTTCCCCAAGGGAACCTCTAGAGGATATAACAACCCTTTGCGCTTAGCCTTATTCCCTTTGCGCTTAGCCTTATTCCCTTTGCGCTTAGCCTTATTCACTTGAGCTTGATGACATTTCACCACATAGTCTCGGACTTTTGCTTTCATCTTAGGCCATTTAAATATCTATTTTACCAAACCATAAGTTAATTGTATCTTGGGATAACCTCCTGTAGAAGCGTCATGACATTCGTGAATGATTCTATTTCTAATCTTAGCATAATCTGGTACATACACTCTATCATCCCAAAATAATGATCCATTCCAGATCAAGAACTGATTATTAGCCACCCTAACACGAGGTTCTATAGTCCTTCAAGCGACTTTTTTGAGCATTGCCAAACTAAAAAAACAAGCGGGGCATGGCAAATGTGATCCCAAAAATAAGGCCAATTTAGAAATGATTATTTAACGTCTACCAAAAAATTTCACTGGAATCTCCTTCCAATTTGTTACATTCAATTTCAATTTCAATTTTATCATCCATTCATGGACATATACTATATGAAGATGGCATGGAAAAATAGACTTCAACCTTCAAGTCTATAAGTTATGTGATCATGCGATTTTTACCACACAAATTTGAGTAAATAGAGTGTAATTCTAGTGAATCAACAAGAATATTGAGCTACAACAAAAATGGTCTTGGAAGCTCATGAACAAAAATGGTCTTGGAACACATAAAAACTTTGAAGTAGTTGGTAAAAACTACGAAAGACAATGGCTAGAATTTCAACCATAGACAATCATGTAGAGTCACACACACTCATCATCAATAAACAAATAGCGGATGTGGCATCACTCCTTGTGTTCCGTCTCAAATCGTGGGTCTTTAGCCATGGTTCTTGCCATTGGTTCCACTTACTACTACGGGGGAAGCCGACATCACATTGAATTCAAAACAAAAACATGTGTTTAGACATTACAAACAAGTTTGCACATTCTAATCTCTATCTCACACAACCATGCCATCAAGTTGTATCAACCATACCTCATTAGAGATACGGCCAATTCACTATCGCCACACATACAAAAATGACCAACAACTTGTCATCATTAATAAGGCTATAACAACACAACGATGTTGACCATACAGGGAGCCAATATTCATTAGAATTCATAACCAAAATCATAACATCCAAAATCATAAGAATCCATAATGTAAACCATTGTGAAATCCACAACAAGTGAAAGCAAAGGAATCACAAGCAACAACCAAAAATACTATGGAGAAGGTGCAAATGCTCACTAGTCACACAAATTATCTCCCGCATGCACATTAATCTCATTGTCACCATCCCATGAACTGCAAGCCTCCCCATGTCTTTCCCTCTTCCTAGCAAGAAGCATGGGCTTCTCTTATGATGACACAAGTCTCTCATCCCTATCCATCGAGGCACACACACGGCCTCTCTTCAACCATGCCTTGAGAAAAGGGGTTGTACCACATCCCAACTCAAGGCAAATACCATCATGTGCGATGGTAAAATAACTCTAGAAATTAAGCCATAAATTTGATGCTCCTCTCCAAAGCACCATGAATATCCTCGCTGGGCAGGCTCTCTAGTGTGTGATACCTTTGGAAAATGGTGGTAAGCCACTGAATCCAAAGGCCGCATATGTAGAGCCTCAAAGAATGGTGAAATCTCCAAGAAAAAAAATGGAGGAACCATCCCTCATGTATAACCAAAAAAAGAGCACAGGGGAAGCATTTTGCAAATCAAGAAGGACAAATGATCAAACCAAAGACAATGCCTCATTCTAGTATCAAGCACAAAGTTGCAAGAAACATTGGCAACAATACTACCTCTGTCTAGAAGCCTCCACTCTCATAGTGGCCATACGGGGAGTGATGCATGACAACAATCCACCCTGCCAGATCTCTAGATCAAATATATGGTACCACCAATCTACCCAACCAATAGTCTCCCCTATAAACCAATGCAAAAATAATCATTTCATTACAACCATTTGCAAATTAAAAAATTCAAAGAAAACATGGATAATGTTTAGGGAATACCTCCCATGGATGTCATAATCAACAACCAGCCTAAATCAGAGAGAGTGTCAATGCAACCAAACAAATTGCATATCACACATGATCCTCTGGCGATAGTCCCAAGGAGGCCTACTGATGGTACTGTATAGAACACCTCCAAAGGGGAGGTCCAAAAACACAAAATTTATTGCCCAAGACATGGAACTCCCCTTCCTAGCATACTCCCAACCGTGTACTTTACACCTCTGCATATGCTCATGAATCTTCGTGTATGTTGGATATTTCATTGCCCCAAAAAATCCCTCCCAACAGTGATGTAGTCACCAACAACATCTAGACACTTGGGATCATCTCCCAAAAAATCCTAGCTAAGCATATAGTCTGACTGACATACATAAGTGGTTGTTCTCTTTGATAGGAGCCTCTATGTATTAACACCACTCGCTTCTTCGACATAGAATGCCACATGAAATATTTCAAATATAAGAGGTTTAATAAAAACAGATTAAACAAGCTATGAAAGGCTATAGATGACACTTACCATGTTCAGATGCTATGTCTTCAGACACCCCGTCATCATCATCCCTAGAGAGTGTCTCTATCTACATCCAGATACCTTGGCCAACACGATGTTAGGACTACAAAGAAAGAGATATCTGTCTCATAAGCAATATCCATAAAGTATCAACATCATAAGAGTTAAGCAAGCTTTTTTTACCTCCCTCCTATGAAACATTTGCCTTATCCAGCACCTTCTCAACCACCCTTGGTTGTTCTTGTGAAACTTGTGCATGGAGCTCCTTCTCCCTCTCCAACACCCAACCCTTCTCCAAGTCTATCCACCATGGATAATTTTTTAATTCCCACTTCAAGCATCCATGCATGGGTGGAGGATACATATTGTGGCCTCATTTGCAATCACTAACCACACTGCTTTTCTCTTACTAGTATAGTGTGCAAATGAACCTTATCTTTCACGTAAACAAATTATTTGTATGTATATACATACACACATAGCACATTAATTATTGTTTTAGTTATAGAAATAAACTAAGAATTAGATAAAATTCTTCTCTAGTCTTCAAAAAGTAGATATTCACATAAGATGATACCTTTAGACAAGTCTCTAGGCCGCCATCTGGATCAAATTAAGCTTCTTCAGCGTCTTTGCATCACCCTTTTTCTCCTTGGACTCTCCATGAGTCTCTAAAGGAAATAAGTGTTTCCTCTTCTCAAACTTCACCTCTTCATAGTAGCTCTACATTAAGGAATCTTTGGGGACCACAACTCCACCAGAAACATCTCGAAAATCTCTAAGAAGATCTTGAGCTCTGTGCAATATTTTTTCGAGAATCACTTCTCTCCAAAGCGAACTACAAAACAAAGACATAGTTGTGCAGCCCAAAGTAGCTTAGATATTAGAGCAAGAATGCATGGACAACATATGCAAGAGACTAATACAATAGGGTGCCATGTGTGAAGCCAAATTACAATAGAAGGCTACAACTTATTGTCTGTATATATAGTCTCCTCGAGCAAGGTTGAACATAAATTTAGTGGTCTTCTTCGCCTCCAGTAAAGACAACTAATAGATTTTAGATTTGATGGGAACATAACAGAAGGCAAGTAGGTTCAACTTCTCCAAAGTTGCATAGCTATCTACTCCCCATTTTAGAGGCAACCACCAGTCATCATCATACTTAAAATTATATTGAGAATCTAAACCAAACAAAAAAGGCGGTACACACACACACACACACACACACACACACGAATAAAAGAGCACCTCTTCAAAACTTGACATATTTTGTTTGAGCTTGCAAGTTAATATCTCCAACCACACATTAATCATTATATGCTTTTGAAATTTTCAATAAAGGTAGAGACAACTTCTCTTTACCTTCCCAATTCTATTAACCGTATTTTGATTGCCCAAATCCTCAGTATCCTTCTCCTCTAATTTTTTTATCTCATCTTCAGACAATGTCAATCTTGCCCGCTTGAGCTTCTTGTTTAGCGATTGTGTGATTTGAACCTAGAAAATCATTGAACTACAAACATTAACAAAAATTTGAAGCATGTAACAAAGAATAAAACCATAAAATTGATAAATGAAGGCATCATAGAAACAACTCACATTGTACACAATCTTTCCAAGATATCTACAAGTAAGAGGGTACCATGGCTCGGCACCCTTAGTGTATTTCCTTCTAATTTGAGCTATTCACCTCCTATCTCTCTCAAACTTTCTCAAGTAGATTCTTTAAGTAGTCCTCATGATTAGCATCACAAATGTTTACACAATTCACTATCTCATCTCGCAATGTTGTGCCAACCAAAGCACGTGTATTCAAATTATAAACAAAATAAAATAGTCTCATTGAATATTCAAATATCTATCTTTTGTATTTTTGGACAGTAAAGTCCATAAATACATAAATGAACAAAGATAAAGATAGACTGACTAGTTCATTGTTGTTGCAAGCTCGATAGAAGTGTAATCTTACTTACTCTTGTCAGATCTATGATGGTACACAAAGCACACTGATGCTTTGCCCTTGTATTTTAAAATCTCTCTTTTATTATAGCTTTCCAAGCCACTGTTCGGTGGTTCTTTTCCCAAATGTAAAACATCCTACCTGTTGTAAGCATGTGCAAATCAAGGATTCTCTAAATGTCCTCCTCAAACTCCTTGTTGATGTCTTGCCAAATACGATCCCAGTATGCCATTATCTCTTTACTAATCATTGTGCTCTCTCTATCTATCACATGTCCACATGGACACTATAAAGGCACGCTTTTTCAGCAGATATCCTTCCTTACCATACACTGTTTTCCAACCTGACACCATCTTTCAATCCCCTCGCCTTTACATATCGAATAAGCCTCCATAGTGGAATCATTGGACATTAAATCAACTAATAAAAAGGCTAGTTTTTTGCATTATATCTTCTTTCCTATCCATATAAGTTTTGTTCTTGTCCTTGTTATCGTCAGGTGGAGGAATCGCATATTTCATAACATATGGAATAATTTGCATGTTACCTTATTTTGGGGCCAGTTCATTGTCCACCTCATGATTTCTACTTGCAAGTAGAATCATCAAAAGTGTATCTTTCAACTTCTTCACCCACATCCTCTTCTTCATAGAAATCTATCCCTACCACTCTACTAATCTCGTCCAAACTCTTTGAGGGGTAGAGGATCACGGTTTGTATTATTTCCCCTCTACCACTCTACTACTCTCGTCCAAACTCTTTGAGAGGATCACGGTTTGTACTAATCTCGTCCAAACTCTTTGAGGGGTAGAGCCGAGTTTGGAATAGGAATCGAATGTAAGCCACAAAATGAGGTCCTTAGGGATCACAACACAAGACAAGGGTGCATGAGAGAGGGTATGTCATGATCTACTAAAGGTCTTCCTTCACATTGAGAGAGAATTGGGGCCTATGGCTATACTGTTACAACCTGCATGTCCACGCTTTTACCCTCTCGGCCTTCGTGAACAAGAAAGCTTGCGAGATGCATGGCCCTTTCTCGTCGGAAGGCAAGCTCGCAGAACTCTTTGAGCGCTTTTGAAGCGAATTCATAGCTGGCGATTTTGCGCTGCTGTTTCCATTCCTCACCACAATACAGAGCTAGAGAGACTAGAGCTTTTAAACATATACAACCATACATATAATTAGCTGAAAACGCTCATGAGAGAGAGAGAGAGAGAGAGAGAGAGAGAGAGAGAGATTATAGCCTATACATGACATAGTTGAGATGCTGCACAGCAATAAGCTGTGTATAGTCTAGGATAGGAATTTACATGCTGCATAATATTGATTTCAAAGGCCCGGTGTATATATATATATATAGAGAGAGAGAGAGAGAGAGAGAGATTATAACTCCAGTCACTGCAAATTGGGCAGCCCATTGGACATAATTACATCAAATTGAGTAGCCCAATCGACACCATATTAGTTGCGTGACTAATGATTATCAAATACCTTGATATAGTTCTGGAAGTTGGTTTTGAGCATGTGCTCCACATTGGCAGGTTCTGTGGTGTAGTAGTGGTCGACTCCAGGGTAAGCTACTCGGAAGGCTTTGTTGTTGAAATATACAAGTGAATAGGGTGTGTGTGGGAACAAGCTCTTGGATAGAGGCTGTAAAAGAGGAGATGTAATTGTGAAAGAACCTGTGAAAAGGTTAGGAGAATCTACTGGGAGAGAATAATGGGTAGCATGAGGGAATTTAGGAGTGTGGAGTTATTCTGGGAGATAATCAGGGAAAAGAGAAGAGGTGGAGAGAATCAGGCAAGAGGTGGAGATATTAAGGGAGTGAATCATGGAGAAATCAAGGGGATTTGATGCTTGATGTAAACACTATAAATTGAGGTATAGCCCTAATGAGAATTTGCTGGTTTTTGAGTATCCATGCCTACATTAATCTATGTGCTAATTATTCACTAATTACGTCTTAATCACTTGCTAATCACTTTGTTAATTATGTTGATTCTAGTGTTTGATCCACCATAGCTCATCATTTAGCTCAAATTTCAACATGGTATCAGAGCCATGCCTAGAATTAACCAGATTTATGAGCCCATTAGTGAATTAATCAGGATTAGTAAGTAATTAGCAAAAAAAAATCAGTTTTTAGTGAGTTTTCACTCTTCCCCTTCACCCCCAGCCAGTGGAGGACTCTATTCTCCATGCACAGTCAACATTAAGTCACAAGCTTCTAGCTTAAGCTAGCCAACACCCTTGGCTACCAGCCCATCTACTCCACGCAGCAAACCGCCAACGGAAGAAGCGAAAATCAACGTTTGAGCCGGCGCGTTTTTTCTGAAGGAAACTCCAGATTTCTCTTTGCTCCAATCAAATTGCTTCAATTCCTCCTAGCCCAAGGGGTAATCAAGCATGCTCTACAAGCTGGTGAAGACAGAAATCAATTTCATCAAGCCTACAGAGAGATCCAAGCTCTTCATCAAATCTGCAGGTGACTTTGGTAAAACAGAGATTAAGCTTTCATTATTTGGTCAAATCTTGTGTTTCTTGGCTTAATCCTCTACTAGACTCATTGCTATTGATGCCTTTGAAAGCATTTGAGCTCATTTGAAGTGGAAGGCACCAGATCTGGGCTCCCCGCATACTCTGTTTTCTGCACACAAACCAGAGCATTAATTTACTAATCAGTGATTAATCAGTGCTAATCACTGTATTTTGGTGCAATTGAGGATTCAAATTAACCATTAGGTATCTGATACAGATCCCTAAAGCTTCAGATTGCAAATCGGAGTTGGTTTGATACTCCAACCATCCCGTACAAATTGGTTACTCTCAATTTAATGTAATTTCTGGTGATTTTATGCTGATAAAATTGTTGTAATCATCTATTAAACACCAGATTGAGTTGTAAAAGGGTAGACACTGCCCTTGAATCTTGAATTTGGATCAAGAGGTAAGACCCCCTTCACATCACCATGAATTCAGCACAAGAAATAGCCAAATTTAATGGAGAACAGTTTTATACATGGCAAACAAAAACCATGTATTTGCTGATGAGGAAAAATCTGTGGGGATTAGTTGAAGGGAGAGATGAATGCCCAGAGAGAGGAGAAAATGAGTGGAAGAGTAGGAATGAAAAAGCATTGGGGCTTATTGCACTCAGTTTAAATGATGAGATCATTCATCATATCACAGGGATACAGTGGGCAAAAGATGCATGGGATGAACTCAATAAATTATTTGGTACACAAGCAAAAAATTCCAAGATAAATCTATTAATGCAATTCTACAAACTGGACATGAAGGAAAGTGAACCCTTAATCACACACTTGAACAAATATAAAAGTATTAAGCAACAGCTGGCAGCTATTGGCAAAAAGGTAGAAGATGATGAAGCATTAGCTGTACTTTTGAAGAGTGTGGACAAAGGAGATTATGAAAACATTGTAGCAACACTAAAGAATGTACCTGAACTGAAGATACACGAGATAGAAGCAGCTCTACTAGAGCAAGAGAGCAGAGGCAAAGAGAAGAAAGAGCTCGACTCAACAGCAGGAGAGGAAAAAGCATTCTTCACCCGAGGAGGATTCTCTCGAGGACGAGGACGAGGAAGAGGCAGAGTAGGAGGGAGGACCTTCACTTGCCACAAATGTGGAAAGCCAGGACACATGGCGAGAGATTGCTACAGCAAACCCAGTGAAGAAGGAACGACATCGGCAAACTTCATGGAGGCTCCAAGGGAAGTGGAGTCGGATCATCTTTTCTGAGAGAGAGAGAGGGAGAGCCCACAACCCAATGTAACCTGCCCCAACAAAGTAAAACCACCTCTGAGCCACCGATGATGTAGGCCAAGTGGTAGTTGTATGTGTGAGCACTTTAGTCAAGGTCGCGCGCACTTATAGTAGCCTTGGACACATAGAGAGAGAGAGTGTCAAGGACTATGGAGTTTAGGGACTTGAGGCACTGGTCGCGGGCTATCAAGTAAGAGGGAAACTTGATACAGGGTCCAGGTGTGTTAGAATTATTCACTTGAGGGGAGGTGAATATACAAGTGAATAGGGTGTGTGTGGGAACAAGCTCTTGGATAGAGGCTGTAAAAGAGGAGATGTAATTGTGAAAGAACCTGTGAAAAGGTTAGGAGAATCTACTGGGAGAGAATAATGGGTAGCATGAGAGAATTTAGGAGTGTGGAGTTATTCTGGGAGATAATCAGGGAAAAGAGAAGAGGTGGAGAGAATCAAGCAAGAGGTGGAGATATTCAGGGAGTGAATCATGGAGAAATCAAGGGGATTTGATGCTTGATGTAAACACTATAAATTGAGGCATAGCCCTAATGAGAATTTTCTGGTTTTTGAGTATCCATGCCTACATTAATCTATGTGCTAATTATTCACTAATTACGTCTTAATCACTTGCTAATCACTTTGTTAATTATGTTGATTCTAGTGTTTGATCCACCATAGCTCATCATTTAGCTCAAATTTCAACATTGTATCGCCTGCAATACTTTGTGACATAGTCATGGAAACATTGGAAGTTGGCTGCATGGGAGAGGACTGCCCCTATGAGAGGCCAGCTAGGGGGCCCTTCAGAAGCTTTCTTGTTGAGATTCAAGCTCGATGTCAGTGTGAGCCAGCTATGCTATGTGCTGGCAGATTAGGTAGGAACATGTGTGAGACATAAATGATCGCGTGTCCAGCTGGTCATAGTGTGTGGACATTAGCTAGGGTTAGTAGAGTGTGGACACAACTCATTGTGTGTTGTGTGAATTATGGATTAGTGCATTATGCTTTGTGTGAGAGTGGACATGGCTTCCCTCTATGGTTAGGGTTTGCAATATACATTAGGGTTTGCTCCTGTGTGTGTGTCTCCTCCCCCTCTACCGATCTTTCAACATGGTATCAGAGCCTTGTGCTGTTTATTAGCGTTTATGAGTGAGTGAGTGAAGAGGGAGAAGAAGAAGCTGTGAAAAGAAGCTGTGAAGCTGCCATTGGAGCTGTGAAGCTTGGAGCACACCAAATACTATCAGATCTGAAAGCTTGGCCTACCGGGTAAGGTCTTCTAAACATCCTTGAGCGGATTGCAGGTGAAACAGGCAAAAGCAAAGCATTTTAGAGCAAATCAAAGCAAAGCAAAATTCTGGTTTTTGAAGTTTTCCATTAAAGCTTGGGAACATTGATGTATGGTGGAAATATGTGTGATTCTGGCAAAGCAAACATGTATCTGACAATGAGAGATGTAATGGCAACTCTTATGCAAGCCCTACTGTGATTTTGGAGCAATTTACATGCATTTAATTGAGTGGAAAACTCTGGTTTTTGAGCTCTCACAAAACAGTGAAAAAGAAGCCCAAATTTGAAGCATTTGGAGTGTGATTTTGGCTCAAATCCGACCATTGGTGGGTTGCACACATACCTAGGTGTCTTGGGCACTTGTAGCACTCATCAATTATCATCATAAAGCTTCCCAAAGGGCTCTACAGCAGGCGGCGCAGCCCATACAGACAAAACAGAGCATTTTTCTGGTTTTTTCACCACGAGGAGGTCGATTATCACTCGGTTGCTAGATATCTTCCACAACTCTCTTAGAAATTGGATGCTTTACATCTTGGAGAAGAGGGCTATGTGATTTGTTTGGTCAATGATGCTTAATTGAGCTGGGAATGAGCTGATTAAAACAGGCTGTCCACTGGTTGCAGAGAAACAGAGCATTTTAATCGAGCAATTAATCTTTGGTGTTTTACAATTGGACAAATTCCTCTTACATGGAGTTGATGGACACTATTGCTAAGCCAATGAATGCCTGGTTGCTCAATTTGGTGAAATATTGAAGAAATTAGAGCCAAATCATTACTGGTTTTTCTGGTTTTTCCAAAAACAGAGAAAGGGGTTTTCAAAAATTGATAATTACACATGTCAAATGGAGTTGATACTCAACATTGAGGTTCATTAGGTGTAAATGCAAGTTGCCTAGACTTGATTGCACCATTACATTGTGATTTGGAGCCTTGGAAGGCGTGTCAATTCAGGGTATCCCGCACTGCGTGAGACAGTTCATCTTGGATGATTACAGGTTGATTTCCTACATCAAATTTGGAGTTTGTTGGCTATCTTGGAGTATCTGGAACATTCATTGGAGTGTGGTTGAGCTGAGGAAGGCTCATTTACAGATTTGAAGTGTGCGGAAGGTGTATGCATTGAGCAACATGTCGGACAATCCAGTTCAGATTGTTGGTGAAAAGCTGGATAGGAAGAACTTCCAGGCATGGAAGTACAGGATAAAGAGTTTCTTGAAAGGAAAGGGATTTTGGAATCTCATTACAGGTGCTGAGCCAGAGCCTGAGCTACCTCGGCAACCTACACAGCAGCAGCTTATTGCTCATAAGCAATGGTCAGAGAGAGCATTCAAAGTGCTGCATTATTTGTCTATATGCATTTCTGATGCTATGCTCATACACATTCAGGATGCTGAGAATCCCAAAGATGCATGGGATACTTTGGTCAAGATGTTTGATACAGATACGAGTGCTCGCAAGTCTCAATTGCGACAGCAGATACACAATGTGAAAAGGAATAAAAGGAGCATACATGATTATGTGCAAGAAATCAAGAAGTTTGCAGATGCATTGGCCACAATAAATGCCCCCATGCCTGATGATGATTTGGTGGATATTACCTTGCGTGGTCTTGGCAAGGAATACAAATCCTTTGATACATCTATCTCAGTGAGGAGTACAGGTCTACCCGACTTCGATGAGTTGGTTTCACTCTTGTTGGTTGAGGAAATCAAGCTCAGTGATTCATTTCTGGATGCATCTACTAGCCATGATGATGGCAGAAATCAGGCATTTTACTCGCAGAGAGGTTTTAGAGGCAGGGGGAGATTCGCATCACGTGGACGTGGTGGTAATGGTCGTGGATGGCAGGATAGACCTCCACAACAGAATTTTCAGCCTTCTTATGGTGCTCGAGGTGGTCGTGGTTATGCACCTCAAAGAGGCAGAGGTACCCCCCGTGGTCGAGGACGTTGGCAAGGCCAACAAAATTCTATGCAAGATGTGGAATGCCATTATTGTGGCAAATATGGTCATATGGCGAGAGATTGCTTTCGCAAACAGAATGATTTGAGAGGGGGAAGAGCACAACGTGGTGGTCATTATGGTGGAAACTATGCACAACATGGTGGCAACTATGCATCAAGTAGCAATGATGGAACTGCAAATCATTTGTTTGCCATGAAGCATGTTGTGGGTTCTATGACAACAAATGCTGAGAATGATGATACATGGTATATGGACTCAAGAGCATCAAATCATATGACATGCCATGGTGAATGGTTTGAGCACATGAAGCCAATGGATGTCAAAGGCTATGTGGAAACAGGTGATGATACCCAGCATGTCATTACACATGTTGGAAGTGTACCATTGGTCATGCATAATGGTCAGACAAAGTCTATGTCAGATGTGCTGTATGTGCCTTCGATCACTAAAAGCTTGGCCTCAGTTGGTCAAATGGTAGAACAGGGATTACAGGTTAGATTCAATGAGCATGGATGCTTTTTTGAAGACTTCAAACATGGATGTAGAGTGATTGCTAAAGGCAAGAAAGAAGGAAGACTGTTTAAGCTGGATGCTCGTATTCCTGAGCTAAAAGTAGCCATGTTCTCAAAGAGCAGGAATGTGGTACGGGATATTGATATGTGGCACAAGAGGATTGGTCACGTCAATATACAGAGATTAAAGAACATGCAAACAAGAGGCATTGTCAATGGATTGCCTAGGTTCAAATATGATGGACATATGCATGTTTGTGAAGCCTGTCAGTTTGGGAAGCAGGCAAGGTTGAGATTTCCTAGAGAAGGAAATATGAGTAACAGGCCACTTGAGATAGTACACAGTGATGTATGGGGTCCTGCACAAAACCCATCTATCAAAGGCAGTTTATACTATGTTACATTCATAGATGATTTTAGCAGGATGACATGGATATACTTTCTCAGGGAGAAGAGTGAAGTATTGGAAAAATTCATGGATTTCAAAGCTTTTGCAAAAAAGCAGTATGGCTGTTGGATTAAATGTCTGAGGACAGATGGAGGTGGTGAATACACCTCAAAAGCTTTTGAGCATTTCTTGAGGAAGCATGGAATAAGGAGACAATTGACATGCAGGTATACACCTCAGCAGAATGGTGTGGCTGAGAGAAAGAATAGAGTTATATGTGAAGTGGCAAGGGCAATGCTTAATGAAAAGAGCATGCCAGATTACTATTGGGCAGAAGCATGTGCTACTGCAGTATACATATTGAACAAAACACCTACAGCAGCCATTCATGGAAGCACGCCAGAGATGCGGCTCACAGGTTACAGGCCAGACATTGGACATCTTAAAGTTTTTGGATGCATAGCTTATGTTCATGTGCCTGATGAAAGGAGAAGAAAGTTGGATCCTAAGGCAGAGAAATGTATATTTGTTGGATATGCACAGGATCGAAAGGCCTACAAGTGTTATAATCCACAAACTAGACAAGTGGTCATCTCACGTGATGTGGTGTTTGATGAGCTTGCTAGTTGGTATAAAGCAAAAGATGAGGGTGTTATTGAGTCACTTGAGGCTGATGTACATGTGAACTTGCCACCACAAGCAAGTTCTAGTTCTACTACTATGTCTGGGCCAGCAGCAGAGCAGAAGCTGAGAGTAGCAGTGTACGTCCATGGTCAGGACGTTTGAGGCATGAGAGTGTAAGCACTGGGAGTAGTGCTATGGACAAAGGTAAAAAGAAAGTCGAAGGAATTGGAATCACAGGATATGAGTCATCTAGTTCTGAGAGTTTGGATGAGGAGCTTGGCATACCTGTTTTACGCACACCTGGTGCTAGACAGGACAGATATGTGCCACCACATGCTAGAGTTACAGGTGTACAGAGTGACCCGCATGCATTGCAGAGATCCCAGAGGGTCAGATATCCTGTCTACAGGTTGACATACAGAGATTTTGCTATGCACTATGCATACATGACATCTATGGTGAAGCTAGAGATGCACGCATTGGTCCATAATGATACATGGGACTTGGTTGCACTACCAAAGGACAAGAATGTTATTGGATGTAAATGGGTTTACAAAGTGAAGTGCAAATCTGATGGTTATATTGAAAGACATAAGGCAAGATTGGTAGCAAAGGGTTATGCACAGACCCAAGGATTGGATTATGATGAGACGTTTAGCCCAGTGGCTAAGATGGGCACAGTGAGAGCAGTCATTGCTATGGCTGCAGCTAATGGTTGGGAAATGCATCAGATGGATGTTAAGAATGCATTTCTGAATGGAGATCTACAAGAGGAAGTATACATGGCACAGCCAGAAGGGTATGTACACCCTAGATATCCCACTCACGTATGCAGGTTGAAAAAGGCATTGTATGGTCTGAAGCAAGCACCTCGTGCTTGGAGTGATAAGATGAGCAGATATCTTATCTCACTTGGTTTTCAGATTTCTACAGCAGATTCTTCACTGTATGTGAAGAAGACACAGCATGGGATTGTGTTACTAGTCATCTATGTGGATGACTTGATTATTACAGGTGATCATAGTGCAGATGTGATGCATGTCAAGAAAGCTTTGAGTGGGCAATTTGACATGAAAGATCTTGGTGAGTTGAGATACTTCCTTGGAATTGAAGTGGTGAAAGATCATGCAGGTACTTGGTTAGTACAGCGCCAATATGCATTGGATATGCAAAGTATGGCATGACAGGGTGTAAGCCTATGAGTACACCATTGGAGCAAAATGTGAAGTTGCGGGCTGATTATGGCGAGGAATTGGATGATCCTTCTATGTACAGAAAGATGGTTGGTAGTCTCATATACATGACTATCACACGCCCGGATTTGAGTTATGCGGTGGGGCTAGTCAGCCAGTTTATGCAGAGCCCCAAGAAACCACATTTGGATGCAGTGAGACGCATCATGAGATATGTGAAGACCACAGCACATTATGGTCTATTTTATGAGAGTGGTAAAAGCTTGGACATACATGGCTACACAGATGCTGATTGGGCAGGTAGCGCATATGACAAGAGGTCTACTAGTGGATATGCTTTTACACTTGGAAGTGCCGTGGTGAGTTGGAGTAGCAAAAAGCAACCTACAGTTGCTTTATCCAGTACAGAGACTGAGTACAGAGGAGCAGCCATTGCTACTTGTGAGGCTATATGGTTAAAGAGTCTCTTGGCAGATTTATGTGAGCCTCTTGATGGGAAAGTTGTCATACATTGTGACAACATGAGCAGTATACAATTGGCAAAGAATCCAGTATTTCATGCGAGGACCAAACACATTGAGGTCCATTATCACTTTGTCAGAGAGAAGGTGCTTGATGGTACAGTTGATCTTCACTATGTGAAGACTGATGACCAGGTGGCTGATATCTTCACGAAGCCACTTAGCAGGGAGAAGTTTGAGTACTTCCGGACTATGTTGGGAGTACATGGGATGAGCTTGAGGGGGAGTGTTGAGAGTCTTGATATCCCAAGCTCATCTACATCTTCATCAGCAGTACATCATGAGCTTGAGAGGGGCTGTTGAGATTCAAGCTCGATGTCAGTGTGAGCCAGCTATGCTATGTGAGCCAGCTATGCTATGTGCTGGCAGATTAGGTAGGAACATGTGTGAGACATAAATGACCGCGTGTCCAGCTGGTCATAGTGTGTGGACATTAGCTAGGGTTAGTAGAGTGTGGACACAACTCATTGTGTGTTGTGTGAATTATGGATTAGTGCATTATGCTTTGTGTGAGAGTGGACATGGCTTCCCTCTATGGTTAGGGTTTGCAATATACATTAGGGTTTGCTCCTGTGTGTGTGTCTCCTCCCCCTCTACCGATCTTTCAACATTTCTCTCACTCCATCTCTATAGCAAGAATACCCCACACACGCATGCTATTATAAGCACAGCCACAGCACGTACAGAAATCAACTAAACGTGTTCCATGACAATTAAATTAATGGGTACAGTGTGTTGTGTGCGCGGAGACTTTCTACTAGTGATAGTATATATTATATTTATAGTACAAAAATTTTTTTTTTAATGCAAAGAAATTTAAATTAAGTGGATGGTACAAAATTACTCACGGCCACGTTGTGGATGGTAGACTTGGTTACCTACAACTTTGACAAAGATGGGCTTGGTTCCATGGATGATGGGTTCATATAAGATACTGCCGAATGGTATTTATGGACAGAGACTTGACTAGTTGGAGGATGTCCTCAAACCAAATATATATATATAT
This sequence comes from Cibotium barometz, assembly GCF_041138505.1. NCBI lineage: Eukaryota > Viridiplantae > Streptophyta > Polypodiopsida > Cyatheales > Cibotiaceae > Cibotium > Cibotium barometz. Next base: position 33,415,000 of record NC_141052.1, on the reverse strand, counting down.
ATATATATATATATATATACTTATTTTAAAAAATAATTATGAAATTAATTAGAATCTGAAAAAAGTCTTTCTATTAAAATATTTTTTTGATTAGCTTTGAAATCTCTCTCTCTCTCTCTCTCTCTCTCTCTCTCTCTCTCTCTCTCTCTCTCTCTCTCTCTCTCTCTCTCTTCACATACATACATACATACATTATATGTGTGTGGGGGGTGTGTATTTGTATATATGAGTAACCTCGCCCGTCTTCGATGGGTAAGAGCCTACCCCTCCTTGAACCTCCAAATTCTTACCATGTTTCAACGTAGCAATCTTGTGAAACTCTTCCTTTATATACTATAGAGATATATGTATGTATGTATATATATATATGTATAAATATGTATGTATGTATATATATATATATATATATATATATATATATATATATATATACACACACACACATGTATGTGCATGTGTGTATGTATACACACATACATATATATGTATAAATATATATATATACACACACGCATAAAAATGCACACATACATACCTATGTGTGTGTGTGGAGAGAGAGAGAGAGAGAGAGAATCTTTTCTCGGTGTGGGATTACTCTTTTACCCTATATGCCCTCTCCCAAACGTTGTTGTACACTAGCAATTGGGTAGGGTTTTGTTAGCATGGGTAGAAAAAAATGATTAACCTGCTAGCACAAATCACACAGGTTTAAGTTGAGCCAGTCAGCCCATTATTCCATGGGCACATAGCAGAATCCCCTGTGTAACATTATGGCTCCATAATTAGACAAACTAAAGCTCTAGTACAACTCTTATTTGTTATTATTCGACTAGCAACATTAAGGTTTGTTTAGTACTCTTACTTATGGTGGCAGCCATACCACTTTAAATTTCTTTGGGTGGTTCCTTGCATGGGTATGTATAAGAGTAGCGATAGAAATTTGTAGTGAGCATGATGCTTGGGGATCTCCTAAGGATATTGAACCAAGTCTAAGGTTGTATGTGCATGAGAATCAAAGGAAGAGACGCATGCACAACACAATTTGGTTTTTTGGGCTAGGAGTATGTGATGAGGGGGATGGTAGCATGGGAGTGGGATCTAGGCTTAATAGGGAGTTTGATTTAGAGTTGCGATTGGTGAGGCCCGAAGAGGAACTGTTGGAGGAGACAATACTAGAGCTAGGTATTCCAATAGTTGGTGAGCATGCTCCCTCCAAGCTACTAGACAATAAATCATTGTTGAGGGTGGCATGGTTGTGCTCTTTCCTTGAGATCAACAAGGATGTAGAGAAGATGGATCAACACTTTTGACTAATGAAATCATACTTCTTGGAGCTTTATGCTTCTATGGCTATGGTGGTACTCCCTTGAGTGCATGTGGTACTCCATCATGAGTGCATGTGGTACTCCATTATGAGTGTAATCTTTACGATGATATCCTCATTGTATCTATCTAAGCAAGTAGTTATGATCAAAGACAATGTGAAGCAAAAGCACATAGGCTACCATTTAAAGTCTCCGTAGAACTTATATTCTCATGGTTTACAATGATTGGAATATAGTTACAAAACGATTGCTTTAAGCATTGCTAGTGAGCCTATACAAAAACAACAAACACGGATTTATCTTACAAAACCTACTACCTTGATTTGGATTTGAATTTTAAAATTGCATTTAAATCAATCGATATTGCTTTTTAATTAGAATTGATACCAAACAAGAGTATTGAGATGAGGGAGGATGGACCAAGAGCCTTAAGAGAAGCCAAAATGATGTATATGTTTGTTTGTAGACATTGATACACACATGCACAAATTTCTTAAGAGATGCCAAAATCATGTATATGTGTGTTTGTAGATGTTGACACACACATGCAAAAAGGTCTTGCAAGATAAACAAAAAGAATAAGGAAAAAAGCTACACCTCTCACAATTATGACTCCCAAACTCCAAGTCCCTTTGTTTAAGCACAAACTTAGGTTATTTGAAAAAGGGAGCATGATCACCCCCTTCCTTTCACCTTAATATAACACCATGCACCACCAAAAGGTGCAAGTGACACAAACTGTTGTTTGGGTTTTGATGCACCAAGAAATCTCTTAATGTTCTTCTCCGTACATCATTGTGAGTAGTTTCTCGTCTCTCCTACTTGGCCATTTTCTCTAGCCTCTTTTTTCACTTACATGATTGTCATTGCCACACACACGCGCACACAGAGAGAGGAATTTCCTAGGCATGCTAGAGGTTCACACATCACACTCTATTGATGACCTCAAGTCTATTTTTTTAATTGAACAATGGTAACTTTGACAAAGGTTTGCATTTTTTATTTTTTATGGGTGAAAGCTATGTGTAAATGATAGCATTGAGGTTTCTAATAATGAAGTCATCTTGGTGCATTAAATACAAAAACAAATAATAAAGCCCCAAGTGGATTTAATGAGCATTAGATGTACATAATGATGATTTACATGCATTCATCAATTTTAAAAAAAAACTTTTTTTTATTCTTAAAAAATTTGACATAAAGGCATTTGATCACCCAAATCACAAGTGGAATACTAGGTTCTTGCTACATAAAAAATAACAATATAGGATATCAGCAACCATGATTGGAATGAGGTGGCTTTAATTGATTGATCGTAAGAGGAGGAATGCAAGAAAAGTAGGACACAAGAAAAACAACATTACGACACAAAAATGTGAAGGAAACATAGAGCATTACATAAGGGTCATCATTAACAATGACACTAACTATTTATTAAATGAAATATTTAATAAAGTTGAAATAAATTTATATGGGGTACTTGTTTAGATGCTAAATATGCATTTCTTTGAATGCTTACTTTTGTGATGTGACATGAAGAAAGAATTGAGAACCTTGGTGAGATTTTATTCATGCTTTCAAGCAATAAAGTAGATTTGAGGCATACCTTTGAATTGTGATTTTAGAGACATAAAATAGTGATGTAAGTTAGATTTGAAACCTTTTTATCTAACTATTAAGACCTTAAAACTATATAATCAATTAAGCGTTATTATCTCGCTTGTAAGTTTAGCTTTATGAACAGATATATGTACACTATCAGGTCTTTGTCCTCTTTGGTTCTTTTTTTGTCGAGCCATTGCTTCAAGTCATGATTTTCACTTTTTGTTGTCTTGTTTTTTCTTTTCTTCTTTCTTCTTGTGGATTCGATAGAGCATATGTTGGATGAGTGGTCTATAGTAGCGTTTTAGTTTGCTACCATTGAAAAATACTACCATTTCTTGTCCATCCAGGGTTGAAAAGATGCAGGAGAGAAGAGAACTTAAGCTCTTGCAACCACACACACACTCACACAAACCCTAGAAGATAACACACAAGGTGAGAGGCTGAAAATTATTCCTCTTCTTCACACAACAAAAGAGGTCTACAAAGAAGATAAAGTGACTAACACACATAATAGAGTATATACAAGCGGTCCATAATGTGAACACTATAAGAGGAGTGGGTAGATGTGGACTATTCGATGTAGTCCAGCTGTAGAATCTCTGGCGAAGATATGTTGGTGCCAGCTAAGTGTTGGCTCATGTTGAGCTTGAAATCTCAACACTCCCCCTCAAGCTCAACTCCAGCTCATGAACTTCAAGCATATCTCAAAATCTACGGATCTTCTCAGCTCCCAAGGCCTTTGTCAAGATGTCAGCGACGTGATCCTATGTGCTAACATAGGACAAGTCGATGTCGCTTGCCAAGACTCTCTCTCCCTGATGAAGTGGTAATGTACCTCAACGTGTTTTGTCCGTGCATGGAAATTGGATTCTTGGCCAATTGTATACTGCTAAGATTGTCACAATATATGACAACTTTTCTCTCCACATGCAACCCCAAATCAGCAAGTAGCTTGCGTAACCAAGCTACCACACAACGATGCCAGCATAGCTCCTCTATACTCTGCCTCTGTACTCGACAAGACAATTGTGGGCTGCTTCTTGCTACTCCATGTCACAACAGCACTCCCTAATGAAAATATAAATCTTCACGTACTTTTTGCATACCTTCAACTTTAAACTTAGGCAGCCCTGTCACAATTTCTTTCATTTGTATGGACTTCATTCTTTGCACATTTACATGCCCAATTCTCTTATGCCAAATGTTTGTATCTACAACAACTCTTGAACCATTTGTAAACATTGCAGCACTTACTTCATGCATATTTACATTCAATGTAAACATTATGCCTACTCTGTTGCCTTTTGCAACCAACTTGCATTTATCTTTAAAGTCTTCTATATAACATCCATCAGGCCCTTAAACCGGACCTGCAAACCCTTCTCAATCATCTGGCCAACAAAAACCAGATTCTTTGTAATATTTGAAACATGAAGTACATCTGCAAGGTACTTCACCTTAGCATCTTGCATAGACAATGGCACATCTCCAACATGGACAATCGGATAAGCAGTGTCATCCCGTATTTCAACAAAACCTGGGCTTTCAAGACTCTTCATTTCCTTGAACCACTCACCATGACTTGTCATGTGGTTCCAAGCACCTGAATCAACATACCATACATCATCTTTACATGCTGCTACATCATTTCTAAACACAACATCAACCACATGTTGCATGACAAACAACCTCTCATTATCCTCATTATTTCTGCTAGAGGATTTATAGTTGTTTTGTTGCACTTTTCCATTTCGCATGTCACTTTGCTTCTTATAGCAATCTTCCTGCACATGTCCAGGTTTACCACATTAAAAACAACCTCGTGTATCATTATGCTGCCTTTGCCAATTACCATGACCTCTTTGACTCCCCCTACCTCTCAACTGACCTCTTCCACCTGTGTGTTGTTGTTGTGAATCCTAGGACTGTTGCTGCTAACTATAATTCTAATTACCTATTCGGCCACCACCTTGGCCACGTCCAGGACCTCTATAGAACAAGACATGACTGCGTTCGCCTTTGAGCATCTTATCTCTTCCGCTTTAACTCGAACAAGCCGAGCAAGACTCGCACGCCATTTCGAGGATTTATATTTTCCTGACCCAGCAGAGAGACGATAGCATAAGTGGTTTGCAGGGTAGTATGTCCATGCCTCTTGCGACCGACGTCGTGCAATGCTGAGGCTGAACCTCTCATTGTTGGCAATGATTCTGTTAAAGCTGAAAATGGTGCATGGTGTCATTCTATATCATTCAACGCCTCAAAATTTCAGACTTCCATGCCAAGTCTACAGACTCCTTAGTTGCTTTATTCCTAAGGAGAAGATGATAGCTCCCTTGTCAGTAAGTGAACGTTTGTATCAGGGCATGGCTATGGCCCATGGCTATGGCCCAGTACCTTTGTCTTATGCGTCTCTCGAGGAGATTTTGAATTCTGGAGCCGAGCTACTCTATGTACATATTGCAACTTTTATATAAATAAAGAAATGTTTTCTAGAGAAAAATTCCCTGATGTATAAGTGATTGTTTATGGACGAACTGATAAAGAAAAATTTGATATCGGACATATGTCATAGATCTCCAATAAGATCATTGTCTTGTTTAAGAAATTGTTTTCCAAACCTCTTAAGTCTTAGGATCTCGTGGAGGATATCAAAATAAAATTTTAATAATATATAATTTTTGGTAGAACCATGAGACGAGGAAACCGTGGCCGTCAGCCAGACCCTCTCTTTGATGATGATGAGCTTGACCCTGATGTTCGCAAGGCTCTTCATAGGACTCAGCCAGGACCCTTCAAAGGAGAAGGGGAGAACTTGGGCGAGGCTGTGGAGAAATGGGTGGAAGCCATGGAAGAATATTTTGACGTCAGAGGCTACAATGAGCGGAGCAAAATAGCTCTTGCCATGCTGAAAATAGTGGAAACAGCCAGGGTGGCATAGAGGAACCACTGTGACACCAACTGTCTTGACAGAAATAGAGTAGGCCATGTTAATGTAGCAAATTACTCAATAGAAATGGAGAGTAGGCCATGACCAAATTAAAAAACCTCATCTTTATCCCAAGATAGAACTAGTATGATGTCCGATTTGATGAGAAAACCACACTAGTACAGAGTGTCCACATTTGAGACCCCGACCCACCCTCTACTGTGCTTACTGCCAAAGGTTGGGAAATCATGAAAACGTCAAACCGCTATCACCAAAGAGCTTCTTAATAAGGAGCTCTACCCACATACCTTGCCACCTAGCTTGAGATAACGACCATAGGCCTTGCTTACCCCAACACAACATAATGCACCTCAACCTGGCCATGAAGTGGCCTTGCGAGGAATCCTTAGGGTACCTAAAGTACCCTTGCCACCCCCATTTCTTCCTTAGGAAATATTTCAAGAAGGTGAGGAGGGAGAAACTATCAACAACACCATCTTCAAACCCGCTAATCCAAGCAACCCACATCTACAAATTCTAAGTTACAACGTGGTATGTAGCCTGTGTACCTAGTGTCTGTGAGTGTATGTCCGTACCATCACAGACATATGTTCATTCCTTTACACATTATCGTACTTTCCAAGTGACTGGTTGCTTCCCCCACCAGGAAATACTCAAGACACAACTGTACATTTTCTAAGTGAATGATTGTTCCTCCACTAGCAAACGCCCATTCCTTTGTTTATCTTGCATGACTATACCACCCTCTAGTATAAATGACCATTCCTATTTTTAACCCCTCTGCGATCGTAACTCTAGCAACATACGGCTGCGACTCTAACTAAGCCATGCCCGTACCTTCATGAGAGAATGCTCATTTCTCTGTAAATGAATGATCATTTCTAATCTCCCAGAGGGAAAATATTTCCTTGTCCAAAGTGTGATTTTGCACTGTTACTCGACACATTCATGCACCTATGCATAGGAAAATTTGTGCAAAACAGCCCCTTGTTTAACAACGTTGAACCATCCTACGCACAATCACTTGTAAGGTATGACACTTCAATCACTTGTAAGGTATGACCCTTCAATCAACACAACATGGAGTCAAATGGTGTTAGTCCTTAATAGAACCAGTGAAAGCTAAGAACATCCAAGCATGGGACACACAATCCCCAACTTAGAAACAAGAGAATTTGTAAGATTCCTCCCCCCCAGCTTTTGAGATGTATAGGTGTAAGAACCTCCCCTTCAGTCTCTTGTAATCATCCCCCCCTCAGAAATGGAAAAAGATATTGTTTTACTCTGTTTTGGCCTTGTGAGAGAAAATATCTAAAGAGAGGTAATTCCAAATTGATATATTTTTGTATACAAAAATTCTCCTAATGTCTAAGATGAATTCCCCTGAAACAGAAGCTCAAAATGAACTTTCCAATGTGCATTAGGAATTAATTGAATATGTGTATAAGGGACCTTAGCCTAAGGATCTACATTTTCAGAAATTTTTGGATTATGGTCTAATTAAGGTTCCAATGCGCCAATGGGATTAATCCAAGTGTTGGGATGAGATAAATACAATGAATAAAATAAAATAGCCCAAAAAATGAGTAAATGCTTACATAAGATGAAGAGTTGACTGAGTATAAGGCTTATTAGTTAAGAACTAAGGTATATTAGTTAAAAAATGAGATATTTAGGTTAAATGATGCATTTTTGACACCTTAGTAAGGTGGGAATCCCACTTGAGCTAGGCGCCTTCTTCATCATCATTTCTTGGGTTTTTTAATTCAAAAAAATGTGATATTTTTATATCTCCTCTCTCCTGGAGAAAACTGGATCAAAAAGGGAGCCAAACTGATCCAAGTCTTGTCTAAATTTGGTCAAACTGAAGCTGGAAGGCTCTAGAACCCAGTTGGACTTGGTTAGTGGCCTCCCTCACCTATAAATAGACCCTCATTCCTTTGTATTTTCATATTGGAGCATTACCATGCCAGTCTTATCCTCAAAATTATTATATTTCTATTATCCCTTTATTTTACCTCTTCTCTTTGGAGCTTGGAGCGTCTCTCTCCTCCAACATCTCTTGGAGATTGCTCTCTCTCTCTCTCTCTCTCTTGGTAGCCAAGGACTTGCTTGGCGGCATCATTGCTAATCAAAGAATCAAGCCAAACTTAGAGGTAATCCTAATTTTTATGGTTTTTTTCCAATTATCTCAATAATTTTCTTCTTCTCAACCCTCTAAAGCTTGAGAAGCTTTTAAAGTAATGGTTCTTTCTTCAAATCAAGCTTTCCAAAGATTCATAATGTCTAATTAGAATTTTGTTAATCTTTATGCTTAATTATAATGTTTTCTTTAAGAAAATCTCTCTCTTGATAAGATTAATCATCTTTATGGCTAGATCCTTAGTAAAAGGATGTTTTTCAATGATTATCTCTTGTTTCAATCTAAACTCTAGGCTTGATGAGCTAGAGAATGAGAATTGATATTTTCATGATTTTTTTAAATTAGAAAAAATGATGATTAATTCTTTTTGGATTGATTATGAATAGGAAAATTTACTTTAACTCATTCTAAATTGGAAGAGGATTATTCTAAGAATTTTGGAAATGAGGAATGGTTAATTTAGTTTAATCAAGAAAAATAATCAAAATTATGCTTATAATTATGCTTAGTATACATAGTTTAATTTTAAGCTTAAAAGAAGAGTTTCTATCATATTTTCATTACAAGTTTTCATTCAATTAGAAAATTAAAAATTTTGAGTAATATCAGCAAAGCTATGGTAAATTTTTCAGAAAAAATTTACATATCTTATTTTTATGCATCATGCTAAAAGAGGAACTCCTACCATATTCTAGGTTTAGATATTTTATGCAAAAAGAATGATTTTTACCATATTCATGGAAAATACTTTTTAGTATTTATGCATAAATATTTAATTAAGAGAAAAGAGAATTTTTTTATAAACCTATTTTTTTAGATGTAAAAAGAGGAATTCCCATGATATTCGAGATCCAAACAATTAAATGTTAAAAGAGGAATTTTTGGCATAATTCAAATTATAAGTATTTATAAAAAAGTAGAACTTCTTAGTATTATCATTTTCTTAAGAAAAATGGGTAGAATTGATTTTTTAAATCCCATGAATCTTTTATTCAAAAAGAAGAATATTGAATATATCTTATTTTGAGAAATTTGAGAAAGAATGAGAAAATATCCATCGAGAAACTTGGATAATTCTTAATCAGAAGAACAAAATCTGGAATCGTGGGAGGATCAAGGCTCCAATAAGTAGATGAAAATTTAGATTTAGTTTTCATTAATGAAGCTTAAGGAATGAAAACACAATACGTAAATGCTCTTTCTGAGTTTTTACCATAAATTTTTGATAAAGTTCATTTTTCCTTTTTAAACCTTCAACAACACTCTGATACTTAGATTTAATGGGATCGAGAAAAAGTTGTCTTTAACTAAGCCAAGCAATTGGCAGAAACTTCGAAAATTTCTATTAGTATCGAAAGTAGAGTAACCGTACTAAATATAAATGGATGTGATGTGATGTAGGCCTAGATAGATGTGATAAGATGTGATGTATATGGATGTGAATGGATGTGATGAGATCTAGATGAATGTGAATGGATATGATGAGATGTGGATGGATGTGAATGGATGTGATGTGATGTGTATGGATGTGAATGGATGTGATGTGGATCTGAATAGATGTAAATGGATGTGATGTGATGTGGGTCTAGATAGATGTAAATGGATGTGATAAGATGTGATGTGTATGGATGTGAATGTATGTGATGAGATGTGGATGGATGTGAATGGATGTGATGAGATGTGGATGGATGTGATGTGATGTGGACGGATGTGAATGGATGTGATGAGATGTGGATAGATCTGAATGGATGTGAATAGATGTAATGTGAGGTGAATGGATGTGAATGGATATAATGTGAGATGAATGGATCTGAATGGATGTGATATGTTGAGAGTGTATGTAAATGGATGAGAATTGATGTAGGACAATGGAAATGGATATGAAGGGATGTGGAATGTGCGATGTGAATTAATGTAGAAGAATATACAATAATGAGAAATGACGTGGAACGATGTGAAAGGATGGGAGTTGTTAAAAATTGTAATTTGTATATGACACCTATTTTTAAAAGACTGGCTGGGAAGCATTTTGACTATCTTGTCGATTAAGGTCGTGAGGACCTAAGTGAAAAGGTTGTAGCAGCTAATGGAGAGTCAATGAAGGACGTCTCGCATGGCAAGGTCGGTCAAGGTCTTGACCAACCTTGGTTCGATTAAAATGGTGAGCTTCCGGTACAATGGATGAGGGACCAAGGAAGCAGCCTATGAGTGAAGCACTAGGTGACCTGCAAAGGAGCCTAGAGGGTGCTGACCATACGGTGCTCGGGCTCTGGGTTGCCACCGAAGATGTAAGATCCCTGTCCCCACCACGCAACGGATTCGGGGTGCTAGCAGCGGAAGTAGCACATCTTGCGTGGGGCAGGGTCCCACACTCGGGGCCTCGCCCCACGGATATCCGGATAGGTGACTAATTCCTCGATTCTTCCAAACCGAACTCGGAAAAACTTCTATTGCCCGGAAAGCACGGGCCATTCCACTAGGATAACTTTTCCCTAACGTAGTCAAAAGCCTTAACTAACTGAGCTCATCTGACCAAACCCATAAGTCCCATAGTCAGATCAGGGAAAAAGCCTTGTACTTGGATCATAGAGACCAACGCTTTTTTCCTCATTGAGAGGCACAGCCGTTGATTCTTTTCCATAGAACATTTTTTGTCCGAGATTTACTTCATCTATCGAACTAAACAGAAATTGAGTCTCGATTTATGGATCCATCAGTCAAGTCTAACCCCATCCAGTCCCATGGGCCCAACCACTGTAGTGATGGGATCCAATTAGGAATTTGGTTAGGTTTTGTCCCGGGTACCAGGGAAAAGAGTTCCCAAGCCCCCTAGCCGGATTTTCAAGCAAATTTAACTCCAGTCACACCACTTACACACCCAATATGAAATTGCCTTTTTCCTAGATTCAAATATATTTAATTCAGTCATTGAATGAAATCATAGTGTTACTGATCATAAACTTCCAAGTATCTAGTTGAATCTTAATTTCCAATCATTCCTTCATCGGAGTATCTATGGCATCATTGGTAACCAGAACGCTCACCACCTGTTCACTCAGGGGCCTTTTCTATAGTTCCTAGCTCATAGTACCCGGCAGATAATCACTTATAAAAATCAAGATGGAATCCTCGAAGATCAGCAAGATCAACCAACCGATCCATATAAGAGAGCTATGGACTCATCAGTTGAGGACTAGCAAGGTCAACGAACGAGATCCATACTCGGTTTCAGAAAATAACTCTTACTCCTTGTTCCAATATCTTCCACGATGCACGTGTGGGTATCTTCAGCGACCCAGAGCCCGAGCACGGTATGGTCAGCACCCTCTAGGATCCTTCGCAGGTCACCTAGCGCTTCACTCATAGGCCGCTTCCTTGGTCCCTCATCCACCGTACCGGAAGCTCACCATTTAAATCGAACCGATGCTGGTCAAGACCTCGGCCGACCTTGCTACACGAGACGTCCTCCATTGACTCTCCCTCCAGCAGTTGCAACTTTATCAGTTAGGTCTCCATGACCTTAATCAAAATACTTCCCCAGCATTCTTGACATAAAACAGTCATTTACAAAACAGGTCACAAATACAGTTTCTATAATGAACTCACGTCTTTCCAGATTGTTCCACATCAATCCATATTACTTAACCCAATTCCAAATCATATGTGTATCCATTCTTGACCAAATACATCATTTTCCATCCCATAACATCAGATTCATTCACTTCACATAACATCCATTCCTATCTTTCTTAATTTACATTACGTCTCATCACATCCATTTCTCATTACATCTCATTCGTTCACCTCATATTATTCATTCACATTCTGATTCACATGACATCTCATCTCATCCATTCGTTCATATCAACTTCATATCCATTCATATGCATTTTTGCATTCATTATTCCACATACACATCCACATTCGTACATCCACATTCACATCTACATCCATACATCCATTTTTACATCTACATTCATACATCCACATTCACATCTACATTCATACATCCACATCCACATCCACATTCATACATCCACATCCACATCCACATTCACATTCATACATTCACATTCACATCTACATCCATACATCCATTTTCACATCCACATCGATACATCCATATTCATACATCCACATCTACCTCCACATCCATACATCCATTTTCACATCCACATCGATACATCCATATTCATACATCCACATCTACCTGCACATCCATACATCCATTTTCACATCTACATCCACATTTATACATCCACATTCACATCTACATCCATACATCCACATCCATACATCTATATCATACATTCACATCCGCGTTCACATTCATACATCCACATCCATACATCCATATCCACATTCACATTCACATACATCCACATTCTTACATCCATATCCACATCCATATCCTTATCCACATTCCATATCTACATTCATACATCCACATCTACATTCATAATCCACTTCCATACATACACATCCATATTCATACATCCATATCCACATCCATATCCATACATCCATATCCATACATACACATCCATATTCATACATCCATATCTACATTCATACATCCACATCTACATTCATACATCCACTTCCATACATACACATCCATATTCATACATCCATATCCACATCCACATCCACATCCATACATCCATTTTTACATTCCCATTCATATAACCACATACGCCTTCACATCTATTCTTTTACATCACATCCATTCTCGCCCTATCACAACTCATATACATCTTATCCCATCAGATACACTTCTTACCTCATCCCATACACATCTTATCACATCTTAACTCATCTTATCACATCCTAACTCATCCCATATGCATCTTATCACATCCTATCACTTCTCATACACATCTTATCACATCCTAGCACATGTCATACACATCTTATCACATCCTATCACTTCCCATACGCATCTTATCACATCACTTCTCATACACATCTTATCACATCCTATCACTTCTCATACACATCTTATCACATCCTATCACTTCCCATACGCATCTTATCACATCCTATCACTTCTCATACACATCTTATCACATCCTAGCACATCTCATACACCTCTTATCACATCACTAGCACATCTCATACGCATCTTATTAGGCATAAAGACAACTTTAGTAGGAATAACACTTTTATAATAATCCTTTCATGCATTTTACTATGCATAAATTCTAATTTAATGAGAATAATACTTTTGAACTAAAAATAATTCTTTTATACATCTTTCTATGCATAATTTTCATCTTAATGAAATTAACACTTTTAGAATAAAAATAAATCTTTTATGCGTCTATCTATGCATAAAATCAAAATTGATAAGAATAACTCTTTTGAATTAAAAATAAAATTCTTTATGCATCTTTCTATGCATAAAATCAAAATTGATAAGAATAACTCTTTTGAATTTAAAATAAAATTCTTTATACATCTTTCTATGCATAAAATCAAAATTGATGAGAATAACACTTTTGGATTAAAATAATTTCTTTATGCATCTTTCCATGCATAAATCCAATTTAGTAGGAATTACACTTTTAGAATAAAAGAATTTCTCTTATGCATCTAATTTGTGCATAAAATCCATTTATGATGAAAATCTCACTTTTAATATAAAAAAAATCTTTTATGCATTCGTTTATGCATACAAATCATTCATGATGAAAATCATTCTTTTAATATAAAAGAATTTCTTTTATGCATCTAATTTATGCATAAAATCCATAAATGATCGAAATCTCACTTTTAATATAAAAAAATCTTTTATGCATATGTTTACGCATACAAATCATTTATGATGAAAATCAATCTTTTGATATAAAAGAATTTCTTTTATGCATCTAATTTATGCATAAAATCCTTTATGATGAAGATCACACTTTTAATATAAAAAATTTCTTTTATGCATTTACTTATGCATAAAAATCAATTATGATGAAAATCACACTTTTATAATAAAATATTTCTAGTATACATTTTTATATGTCTAGAATGAAAATAACCCTTTAAGAATACTCATACGATGGGGATTACTCTTTTTAACATAAAATTTAATTACTAGAAATCCTCTTTTTCTTAATTTGTCAATTACGCATGACATAAAAATGAATTTCTCCATGATTACAATGAAATTCTTTCAATTGATCTAGGATGATAATTCCTAGAATATGGTAGGAAGTCCTCTTTTCATGCTTTGAATGAAATTATTTTATATGTAATTTTTACAGCAATTTTGCCATAGCTCCACTGCAATTATTTTAAAGGATAAAGCTTAACATTAAGGGAATGATTAGAATGATCCCTAATTGGATCATTAACCCATAATGGATTGAATCATCAATATTCATGAAATGTATAAACTAAAAGCATAGAAAAAAGCCATTAATTTGGCCTCAAGCATAAATTAATCTTGGATTAAGAAAAAGCTTTATGAAAAGCTTCATTTGGATTGAGAATAGGTCATGAGAATGACCATTCTTTGAGTGAGAGAGAGAAATTACATAAAAACCATTAAAATTAAGCATAAATAAAAATTTATGTAATTCTTTACTACCATTCATCAATTAACTTCAATAGCATTCAAAAATCATTCCAATTAAGCTTCTCAAGCTTGAGAGGGGTTGAGAAGAGAGAAACATTGAGAATTTATAGAAAAGATCAAAATTCACCATTTATCTTACAAATTGCTTGATTCTTTGTTCACGGTAGAGGCCCCCAACCAATCAATTGGTTTGGCGTGCTGATGGAGTCACCAATGGAGATTGAAGAAAGAGGGAAGCTCCAATTTCTTCAATTTGGAGAGAATTTTAGAGAATAGTAAAAATTAGCATTATTTCAGCATAATTTTGGCATAGTATAATTCTCATACTTTTTTACAAAGACTCAGGTTCTATTTATAGGAGAGGGAGGCTCTAACCAAGACCAACGGATTTCTAGAATTTTCTAGATTTTAGTTTGGTTGAATTTGGACTAGATTTGGACCTAGTTTGGTTCCTTTTTTATTCGGTTTGATCCAAGAGAGAGGAGAGATAAAAATATCACATTATTTTTGAGTTTAAAACTCATTCAAGCATGTGAAGTAGGCACCTCTTTGAAGGGACTCCCCTTCCTTACATATGTGTCAAAATGGAATGATTATATCTAAAATATCTTATTTTTTTAGTAATACTCATAGTTTTTTTACTAATAACCCTTGTACATAGTCAACTCTTCATCTTCTGTGAGCATTTACTAATAACCCTTGTACATAGTCAACTCTTCATCTTCTGTGAGCATTTACTCATTTTTGGGTAATTTCTTTTACAAATTGGATTTATCTCCTCCCACACACATGGATTAATCTTATTGGCCCATAGGAACCTTAATTTAAAATTTCGAAAAAATCTTGACCCTCAAGATAATGCCTCTTGAGCAGATTATACTTAATTTCTAATGCACCTTCTGGAAATCTTTTTGAACTTCTATTTCAGGGGAACTTATATTAATAGGATGATAAATTTTTCTATCCAAAAATATTCAAAATCTAAATAATCTCTCCCTAGAACATTTTTTCTCTCTAGGCCAAAACAGGTAGAAACAAGATCTTTGATATTTCTGAAGAGGGATTTGACTACAGGGGAAGATACTGGACATCCTGAGAGGCTTGGGAGGAATCTTACATTCTACCCCACTTAAAAAACGCGAGATGTCCCATCTCGCAAAACTAGAGGAGAATTCTTTTTCTTAAGATCCAACTGATTATGGGTTCCTTATATTTTGGTGAACCCAAACATAATGCCGGGATAAAGATCCCTTATATAAAACTCATTATTAAATAACAATTCACTCAGATCATAACATTCAATTCCTTATCACAATAATGGTCCATTAGACCGAAATTTCTATCTGAACAGTCCTTCATGGAAATTTTTTATTTATGCAGATTTTAATTTGACCTCCTTTAACTTGATCCACTGGGTCAAGTGTTAATAGCAGCAATCTGCTAGCACAATCCACTAATCTCATAGTGATTTGTTGGAGTTATTAACGTCATTCCAGTTATGAACATCATCACAGGGACTCGTCCCATTCATCCTCATTGTGGTTTTGCTCAGCTTATTACATTTCAACCAAATTTCAAGAATCATCATTTTTCAATCAGAATCCAAATCAACTCATCAGTTCACAACCAGAATTTAAAAATCATATCAACCACATTCGAATTCATCATCTGGATAGCATTAATGCTTATAATTTTAAGTCTTAGATTTACTCGTATATACTGCTAGTAAAGAACTGCAGTTATACCCTCGGTATATACGGGTAGTCATGGTTCTTGGAACTATAAGGTAAATACCATCATGTCTAGGCCTCAAGCAAGTCAGGGATTCCATATAATTATGGTACTTCCATCTGAAGACCCAATTACCAATTTACAAATTGTATGAATTTTATCACACAATTACAACCTTTTAGTGCTTCTTGATAAATTTTTGTCATATTTGGCTTCTCGGTTGATCCTCATTAGCCAAATTGGCTCTGATACCAACTGTAAGATCCCTGTCCTCACCGCGCAACGAATTCAGGGTGCTAGCAGTGGAAGTAGCACATCTTACGTGGGGCAGGGTCCCACACTCGGGGCCTCGCTCCCACGGATATCCGGACAGGTGACTAATTCCTCGATTCTTCCAAACCGAACTTGGAAAAACTTCTCTTGCCCGGAAAGCACGGGCGATTCCACCAGGATAACTTTTTCCTAAGGTAGTCAAAAGCCTTAACTAACTGAGCTCATCTGACTAAACCCGTAAGTCCCATAGTCGGATCAGGGAAAAAGACTGTACTTGGATCATAGAGACCAACGCTTTTTTCCTCATTGAAAGGCACAGCCGTTGATTCTTTTCCATAGAACAATTTTTGTTCGAGATTTACTTCATCTATCGAACTAAATAGAAATTGAATCTCGATTTATGGATCCATCAGTCCAGCCTAACCCCATCCAGTCCCATGGGTTAGTAGCCAACCGCCCAACCACTATAGTGATGGGATCCAATTAGAAATTTGGTTAGGTTTTGTCCCGGGTACCAGGAAAAAGAGTTCCTAGGCCGCCTAGCCGGATTTTAAAGCAAATTTAACTCCAGTTCCAAGATTCAAATGTATTTAATTCAATCATTTAATGAAATCATAGTGTACTGATCATAAACTTCCAAGTATTCGGTTGAATCTTAATTTCCAATCATTCCTTCCATCGAAGTATCTATGGCATCATTGGCAACCAGAACGCTCACCACCTGTTCACTCACAGGGGCCTTTTCTATAGTTCCTAGCTCATAGTACCCGGCAGATAATCACTTATAAAAATCAAGATAGAATCCTCGTTGAAGATCAGCAAGATCAAACAACAGAAGAAAACAACTCTTACTCCTTGTTCCAATATCTTCCACGACGCACGTGTGGGTATCTTCGGCGACCCAGAGCCCGAGCACCGTATGGTCAGCACCCTCTAGGATCCTTCACAGGTCACCTAGCGCTTCACTCATAGGCCGCTTCCTTGGTCCCTCATCCACCGTACCAGAAGCTCACCATTTAAATTGAACCAAGGCTGGTCAAGACCTCGATCGACCTTGCTACGTGAGACGTCCTCCATTGACTCTCCGTTCAGCAGTTGCAACT
Source organism: Cibotium barometz (assembly GCF_041138505.1). NCBI lineage: Eukaryota > Viridiplantae > Streptophyta > Polypodiopsida > Cyatheales > Cibotiaceae > Cibotium > Cibotium barometz. Next base: position 33,397,299 of record NC_141052.1, on the reverse strand, counting down.
TTATCAGTTAGGTCTCCACGACCTTAATCACAAGATGGTCAAAATGCTTCCCTAGCATTCTTGACATAAAACAATCATTTACAAACAGGTCACAAATACAGTTTCTATAAATGAACTCACGTCTTTCCAGATTGTTCCACATCAATCCATATTACTTAACCCAATTCCAAATCATATGTGTATCCATTCTTGACCATATACATCATTTTCCATCCCATCACATCAGATTCATTCACTTTACATAACATCCATTCCTATCTTTCTTAATTTACATTATGTCTCATCACATCCATTTCTCATTACATCTCATTCGTTCACCTCTTATATTATTCATTCACATTCTGATTCACATGGCATCTCATCTCATCCATTCGTTCATATCAACTTCATATCCATTCACATACATTTTTGCATTCATTATTCCACATACACATCCACATTCGTACATCCACATTCACATCTACATCCATACATCCATTTTCACATCTACATTCATACATCCACATTCACATCTACATTCATACATCCACATCCACAACCACATTCATACATCCACATTCACATCTACATCCATACATCCATTTTCACATCCACATTCATACATCCACATCGATACATCCATTTCCACATCTATATTCATACATCCACATCCACATCCACATCCACATCCACATCTACATCCATACATCCATTTTCACATCTACATCCATACATCCACATCCATACATCTATATCATACATTCACATCCGCGTTCACATTCATACATCCACATTCATACATCCATATCCACAATCACACATCCACATTCACATTCACATACATCCACATTCTTACATCCATATCCTTATCCACATTCCATATCTACATTCATACATCCACATCTACATTCATACATCCACTTCCATACATACACATCCATATTCATACATCCATATCCACATCTATATCCATACATATTCATACATCCACTTCCATACATACACATCCATATTCATACATCCATATCCATACATACACATCCATATCTACATTCATACATCTACTTCCATATATACACATCCATATTCATACATCCATATCCACATCCACATCCATACATCCATTTTTACATTCCCATTCATATAACCACATACACCTTCACATCTATTCTTTTACATCACATCCATTCTCGCCCTATCACAACTCATATACATCTTATCCCATCAGATAAACTTCTTACTTCATCCCATACACATCTTATCACATCCTAACTCATCCCATATGCATCTTATCACATCCTATCACTTCTCATACACATCCTAGCACATGTCATACACATCTTTATCACATCCTATCACTTCCCATATGCATCTTATCACATCACATCACTTCTCATACACATCTTATCACATCCTATCACTTCCCATACACATCTTATCACATCCTATCACTTCTCATACACATCTTATCACATCCTATCACTTCCCATACGTATCTTATCACATCCTATCACTTCTCATACACATCTTATCACATCCTAGCACATCTCATACACCTCTTATCACATCCTAGCACATCTCATACGCATCTTATTAGGCATAAAGACAACTTTAGTAGGAATAACACTTTTATAATAATCCTTTCATGCATTTTACTATGTATAAATTCTAATTTAGTGAGAATAATACTTTCAAAATAAAAAGAAATCTTTTATACATCTTTCTATGCATAATTTCCATCTTAATGAAATTAACACTTTTAGAATAAAAATAAATCTTTTATGCATCTACCTATGCATAAAATCAAAATTGATAAGAATAACTCTCTTGAATTAAAAATAAAATTCTTTATGCATCTTTCTATGCATAAAATCAAAATTGATAAGAATAACTCTTTTGAATTTAAAATAAAATTCTTTATGCATGTTTCTATGCATAAAATCAAAATTGATGAGAATAACACTTTTGGGTTAAAATAATTTCTTTATGCATCTTTCCATGCATAAATCCAATTTAGTAGGAATTACACTTTTAGAGTAAAAGAATTTCTCTTATGCATCTAATTTGTGCATAAATTCCATTTATGATGAAAATCTCAATTTTAATATAAAAAATCTTTTATGCATATGTTTATGCATACAAATCATTTATAATGAAAATCATTCTTTTAATATAAAAGAATTTCTTTTATGCATCTAATTTATGTATAAAATCCATAAAGGATGAAAATCTCACTTTTAATATAAAAAAATCTTTTATGCATATGTTTATGCATACAAATCATTTATGATGAAAATTATTCTTTTGATATAAAAGAATTTCTTTTATGCATCTAATTTATGCATAAAATCCTTTATGATGAAAATCACACTTTTAATATAAAAAAATTCTTTTATGCATCTACTTATGCATAAAAATCAATTATGATGAAAATCACACTTTTATAATAAAATATTTCTAGTATACATTTTTCTATGTCTAGAATGAAAATAACCCTTTAAGTCAATATTAGATAAAATGGAAAAAATCCCTCAAAATGGGAATGTATTTAAAAAAATTGTTTTGGCCATAACTTGAACATGCAAACTCCAAATTTGTCGGACAAAGTAGATCTAGATTCTACTTTTCAAGCTCTTTCCAATGATATGTCACACGAATATGTTTTGACAAACTTTTGGATGAGTTTACCATACCTCCACTTTTTTCATGGGAATGGGATTTTTCCCACTTTATCTAATATTGACTTCTTTAAGAATACTCATACGATGGGGATTACTCTTTTTAACATAAAATTTAATTACTAGAAATCCTCTCTTTCTTAATTCATCAATTATGCATAGCATAAAAATCAATTTCTCCATGATTACAATGAAATTCTTTCAATTAATCTAGGATGATAATTCCTAGAATATGGTAGGAAGTCCTCTTTTCATGCTTTGAATGAAATTATTTTATATGTAATTTTTACCAAAATTTTGCCATAGCTCCGCTGCTATGACTGATAAATCTCAATTATTTTAAAGGATAAAGCTTAACATTAAGGGAATGATTAGAATGATCCCTAATTGGATCATTAACCCATAATGGATTGAATCATCAATATTCATGAAATACATAAACTGAAAGCATAGAAAAAAGCCATTAATTTGGCCTCAAGCATAAATTAATCTTGGATTAAGGAAAAGCTTTATGAAAAGCTTCATTTGGATTGAGAATAGGTTATGAGAATGACCATTCTTTGCGTGAGAGAGAGAAATTACATAAAAATCATTAAAATTAAGCATAAATGAAAATTTATGTAATTCTTTACTACCATTCATCAATTAACTTCAATAGCATTCAAAAATCATTCCAATTAAGCTTCTCAAGCTTGAGAGGGGTTGAGAAGAGAGAAACATTGAGAATTTATAGAAAAGATCAAAATTCACCATTTAGAGGCCCCCAACCAATCAATTGGTTTGGTGTGCTGATGGATTCACCAATGGAGATTGAAGAAAGAGGGAAGCTCCAATTTCTTCAATTTGGAGAGAATTTTAGAGAATAGTAAAAATTAGCATTATTTCAGCATAATTTTGGCGTAGTATAATTCGCATATTTTTTACAAAGAATCGGGTTCTATTTATAGGAGAGGGAGGCTCTAACCAAGACCAACTGATTTCTAGAATTTTCTAGATTTCAGTTTGGTTGAATTTGGACTAGATTTGGACCTAGTTTGGTTCCTTTTTTATTCGATTTTGATTCGGTTTGATCATCCAAGAGAGAGGAGAGATAAAAATATCACATTATTTTTGAGTTTAAAACTCATTCAAGCATGTGAAGTAGGCGCCTCCTTGAAGGGACTCCCCTTCCTTACATATGTGTCAAAATGGAATGATTATACCCAAAATATCTCATTTTTTTAGTAATACTCATAGTTTTTTTACTAATAACCCTTGTACATAGTCAACTCTTCATCTTATGTGAGCATTTACTCATTTTTGGGTAATTTCTTTTACGAATTGGATTTATCTCCTCCCCACACATGGATTAATCTTATTGGCCCGTAGGAACCTTAATTTAAAATTTTGAAAAAAACTTGACCCTCGGGATAATGCCTCTTGAGCAGATTATACTTGATTTCTAATGCACCTTTTGGAAATCTTTTTGAACTTCTGTTTCAGGGGAACTTATATTAATAGGATGAGAAATTTTTCTATCCAAAAATATTCAAAATCTAAATAATCTCTCTAAAATATTTTCTCTCTCTAGGCCAAAACAGGTAGAAACAAGATCTTTGATATTTTTGAAGAGGGATTTGATTACAGGGGAAGATACTGGACATCCTGAGAGGTTGGGGAGGAATCTTACAGAAGATACCCACGTGTGCATTGGTGGGGAAGAATAATGAGTTAGAGCTATTTTCTGAACACAAGTATGGATCTGGTTGTTTGACCTTGCTGGTCTTCAATGGATGAGTTCATGGCTCTTTTACATGGATCTTTTTGGTTGATCTTGTTGATCCCCAACTGAGAGTCCATATGGTTTTTATGTGATTAAACTCCTAGGTACTATGGGCTAGGAACTATTGAAAAGGCCCCTGAGTGAGCAGGTGGTGAGTGTTCTAGTTGTGCCAATGGTGCCATAGGTATGCTGAGGAAGGAATGACTAAAATTGGATTTTATGGTTGGAAAGTGGAAAACTTAGAAATTGGATCTGGATATTTTGGAGGATTATGATCAGTGTTACTATAGTTTCATTAAAAGATTGTTTTAAAGACAGCCGAATCTATGAAAAAGGCAATTTCATATTGGAATGGATGAGTTTCCATGGATTGTGTGGAATCTAGCTTGGATTTTCTCATTAAGGATGTTACCAAAATTGGGTGGGTCAGTAAGATCTTTACTACATCTCGCATGCATGGTGAAATGTGTCACAAAGAGGGTCAAAGTTCTTGCAATGTACCAAGCTAATAGTGATTTGAATCTCCTCAAGCCATCAAAGACCATATTTGCATACATGTTCATTGTAGTTGCGAGGTTGGTCAAAGTACACCATGGGCTCTTGCATGCTATTGTCTCTAGAGAGTGGCAGGCTTGGCATAACGAGCCCAAAGCAATGGCATTTACATGGTCAGTGAAAATTGATGCATGGTAGGTAGACGCCAAGAATCCAATGAAGGCAATTCAACCTTTATAGAGTGTGCTACACATCATTGACATGGAGGGGAGCACTCTTGGAATCTTATATGAGTTAATGGATAGGATCTGTGAAGCACTTAACTGATGCACTGTCTTGTCAGATGAGAGGCTAGATGAGAGGCTAGATGAGATGTAAACAATGGCATTATTGACTCTTATATGAGTTCATGGTGGATAGGATCTTTGAAGCACTTAATTGATGCAATGTATTCTGAAATGAGAGGTAACTAATGACATTATGGACTTCAAAGTTTAGAAAATACAACCATGGCTGTTTTTTCCCTTTTTGGACTCATGCCATGGCTGGTTTTTAGGGTATCCAAGAGGTGTGGAGTTGTAGATGGAATGGTTCCATAAACCAATCCATGCAGTTTCTAATATGTTTCACCCTTTATTGTGCAATGAGGACCAATACAACAAGGAATAGATTGAAGAGGGATGGCAAGAGTACACTATCATCGGTGGACATGGGGTGATGTTAATCTTTTGAGAGAGATAGAGGGTGAGATCTTATCCCTTTCTTAGTGTTTTAAATCATTTTATTTGAGAATTACCATTTATTTAAATCTCTATTTCACTAAGAATAACCAAAAAATGGTAGCCATTCTTTTGATTAGGAAACAATTGTTTTATGAGAGAGACTCGTCTCTTGGTGGTGGGACAAATATGGGCTTACAATACTCATCTTATGAGTCTAAAACTTGTGAATCATGATTACATGTGACATAATACATAATGATATATGATACTTATAGCATTTCTTGTCTTCTTAATGACAAAAATGCATTGCCACTAGAGTTCTTTGAAAGGATTGTAGCTCGTGTCCTTGTGAGAGTAACTAGAGTACCTAGTCCCTCTTTCATACAAAGAAGAGGAACAAATTGAGCATTGCTCATTTGAAACGGTTGGTGTATTTTCATTGTTACAACCTCTGTCTCATTGAGCAAAGAGGTAACCCCATCAAGCCACGTTATGTGAACGAGGAAAAAATTGACAGTGACTTTTAGACTTGTCCCATGTGGTGTGCACTAGTCAAAACAAGTTAAAATAGTTTAAATGAAACTAGTTAAAATACATGAATAAGAAATGATGATGCATATGCCCTAAGACAATATTCAAAACAATCTTCAAAGTGTGAAAGTTAAAAGACCAATACATCAAATGATATATGCCATATGGCATATCATATATGCTCTAAAGACTAAAACCAAAAAGACTATAGCTAGCAATCCCATAGGCTAGTAGCTATTAGCAATGCAAAATATATAAATGATCGAAAGTTCTCAAGACTCAATCATCAATGATTGAGTGATCAAAGAAACTAAAACATGTCTCATACAAAATGATAGAAATAAATGTCCATGATCCAAGAAGTCATGACTCGTGACTTGGGAGCCACGACCAAGCCTCGAGGATCTTTATCTTCTAGTTATTCACAATCTCCTCCATGCCCTCATCATTAGACTCCTCTTATATATCTGATTTAGTGCTAGAATAGGAGGATGCCTCATGGCTCTCATCAGGATCATCCTGAAGCTTTGCAACCATGCTCGTCTCTGCTACTAAACTGGTACTAGCACTAACTGCTTCCACACATGATCAAGCCCTCTGTGTGAGTGTCATCATCTTCTCATAGAGAATGACATAAATGCCATGCTCATCCTAAGGAATCTTAGTAACATCCTTCACCTTCTCAATGTCAATTTTGTCCACGTTTACCTAACATGGTTCAATGGGTTTGCCTCTCTGCTCAATCAGATGGAGGTTGTAATGACAATACACCAACCATTTGAATTGAGCGATTTGAATTGAGCGGTGCTAATTTTGTTCCTCTTCTTTGTATGGAAGAGGGTCCAACTACTCCAATGCCTCTCACAATAACCCAAGCTACAATCCTATATCAAAGAACTCTAATGGCAATGCGTTTTTGTCATTAAGAAGACAAGAAACTCTATAAGTATCATAGATGCATTATGTATTATGTTACATCATGTAATCACATTCACAAGTTTTAGACTCACTAGATGAGGAGTGCTAAGCCTATATTTCTCCCACCAAGAGATAGGATAAAGCTGACTCTCTCTCATAACAGTTGTTGCCCAACCAAAAGCATGGTTGCCATTGCAAAAAATCAAGAGCTCACCCTCTAGCTATCTCAAAAGGTTAACATCACCTCATTTCCACCGATGGATGCACTCCTATCATCCCTCTTCAGTCTCCTGATTGTTGTTGTACTGGTGCTTATTGCACCACAAAGGGTGCACTATGTGGGCAACTACATGGATTGGTTTATGGAACCAATCCCATACACCTCTCAAACTAAAAACTAGCCATGGTATGATTCCAAAAAGGAAAAAAATAGCCGTGATTGCATTTTGTAAACTTCAAGGTCCATAATGTCATTGGTTACCTCTCATCTGACAAGACATTGCATCGGTTAAGTGCTTCACAAATCCTGTGCATGAACTCATATAGGAGTCCAAGAGTGTTGCCCTCCATGTTAGTGATGTGTAACACACTGTACAAAGGCTAAATTGCCTTCACTAGATTCTCGCCCTCTCTGCTACCATGGATCATTATCACTGACCATGTAAATGCCACTACTTTGGGCTGGTTACGATCCTCCCAAACCCACCACTCTCTAGAGACAACACTAATCAAGATCCCATGGCATACTTTAACCAACCTCTCAACTCTACGATATGAACATGTATGCAAATATGGTCTTTGATGTCTTGAGGAGATCCAAATCACTATTAGCTTGATACATTGTAAGAACTTTGGCCCTTTGTGACAAATTTCACCATGTCTACAAGATATGTTAAAGATCTTACTAACCCACCCAATTTTGGTAACATCCTCAATGAGAAAATCTAAGCTATGGGCTGCATATGAAGTTCACACAATCCATGGAAACTCATCCATAAGAATTCTACCCATAGATACACAATTAGACCCATTATCTGTGACAACCTGCACAATGTCATCTGGACTGCCTCACCCAGCTCTCATGTGACAACTATGGCAAGTACAGATGCATCTATGGCTTTCCGAAGAACATGGTGCCCTTGCATGAAGACACAACAATGTTATAAAGATTCCTCTTCTACACATCTATTTACCCATCACACAAAATTGTGCAACCATAATTCACCCATGTGGCCTTCAAAGGCTCTATCTCTTACTTAGCATGCAATGTCTCCCTTCTCAGCTCTTTGATATGCAAGGGCTCATAATTGGTCCCTCCCTCTCATTCCATATGTAGATAATTTATTTTATTGCTTTCTTCCAACGAGGGGTGTGTACCATGTTAACTGACAAACCACATTGTATATGAAGAATTGTATATGAAGAGCTTTGTCAACTCCTTGGTAGCTTCATTTAAATGTTGCTTCTATATGAGCTATTTTATAAAAGCTCTTCTATATGAGGAACTTTTATACATGTCGGCATAGACTCCCTTGGCCATTTTTTTAAATGGAACCATTGCCTTATGTGTGCCATATGAAGGCAAATATTTGATGGACATTTAAGCCATATGATGGAAAAACTCTGATGGATTTATATGCCATATGAGGGCTTATCGCAGCAATAATGGCATCTTACCCGAGTTGTATCATAACATGGCAATGGTAGTGCTTCGATGGATATGTTTGTTTTGGCATCTAATATGAAAATGGAAATGCTATGTGATATGGATGTTATATGTATGTTATGTTACATTCTAATTTCATTTCAATTATGTTCATAACATTTGAATTGTGTCCATAATCGAGGGGAGGTGAAAGAAAGCGTGGGAAAAGGGAAAGAGGGGAAAACAAACCCCCTGCTGAACGCCTTGCCTTTCTGAATGCCTTTGATGATTGCAATGCCATCGTCTTCATGCGTTACGTCGATCCCCTATCAAGTAATCACATCTTTTTTTTCTTAAACTTCAATGTTGCATGTGAGGAGCATGAATGATGATGAAGAGAATGGACATGAATTCGGAATGGGGGGTGCCCCCTCCTGCAGGATGTTACAGAGTTGCAGTGGAGAGAAGGATACATACATTTCCTGATGGGATGAAGGTGAGAAAGGCATGTGTCACCCTATGCGATGGGCCCAATGGAATGGTTGTGGGGAAAGGATGCCATGGATTTCAAACCTGAACGCTTCATCAAACAAGGGGTTTGTCAGCAGGAGTCGCCATTCAAGCATATGTCCAGAGATGGCCTGAGAATGAATGCTCTTCCAAGGTCTCAAAAAAATGGCTTGAATTGCACATGCTACACCATACCAACCTCTTTACTCCTATTTTCAGTCATTAGATGCCCATCAAAAAATGCATACACATGTTAGTGTCCCCATGGATAGAACAAACCATCCTTATACTTGATGATTAATCAAGCAATTACGCGGACAGCTTTTTGGTCAGCTATGTGAGAAGTGTAAAAGTATGCCATAAAGGCTATAAAATCCACTTGTAAATCCATGATAAAACATGGCTCATGACAAGTCTTAATAAGCAAGTGTGTAAAGTCTCTAATGAGTCGTGTCTCTAAGACAATAGTCATAAATAATGTGAGGGAAAAGATTGCACAACCTTGTGGGCCCTTGGCACCGATTGGTGATCGATTGAATAATTGTTATCAGCATTGTGTCATCAACCACAGAGTGAACTTGACATGAATCCTGAGTCTCACCATCAATTGACGAGGAAAATAAATATCAGTCCACACCATTCACAATATCAATCTCAAAACCCATCTTTCAACTACTAGATGAATGACCAAAGATGGCCTAGGTCCTAGCTCTTAACAAAATAAGCTCTAAGGTGTGCAAACCACATGGGAAATATTCCCATGTTTATGTGGGAAAAGGCCTCTTTTTCCCACATCATGAAATTGATTTTATTTTATTTTTGAAATTCTCTACGTGGTTTGCAATACCTTAAACCTTCTTGTGTAAGCATGTGTGTTTGTGAAACTTTGACAAATTGTGTCCACCTACACCTCTGCTTCCTTTCACACCTACACCCTTCTCTGCCCGCTCTGACCTCATCGTTCCATCAGTATCCCAATATTGGTTAATGGTGCATGAGCTCAATTAAGGTTCCACACCAATTCATTATGCCCAATCCCTATTCCTATTATGATTCATTATTCCTACCAAGTGCTTATTCAAGGAATCTCTCTCAAGTATTATTGAAAATCTCTAATATCCATACCAAATCTAAAAATATTGATAATACATTAAAATCTAAAAAACCAAATTTTATTGATAATACATTAAAATCTAAAAATGTATTTTACTAGATTTTCATTAGTCCTACCAAGTGGTTATTCACCTACTCTCTCTCAACTATTATTGATAATCTATAATATCCATACGAAATCCAAAAAAAATCATATATAGAAATCTAAAAATCTATTTTACTAATATTCATTATTCCTACCAAGTGGTTATTCACCTACTCTCTCTCAAGTATTATTGGTAACATGTACATTCCATACAAAATATAATAGTATATATTGATAATCTATAATATCCATATAAAATCTAAAAAATCAAGTGTTATTGATAATATATAGAAAATCTAAAAAACTAATTTACCACCATACATATGGATTACATTAAAGAGCTTCCTTTAATTATTACAATAAGAAGCTTCACATTTTTATTTATCTCTAATATCCTACTTAGCAATAATATCTACTCGATTGGATTTTTTAATAAATACCAATTTGTGTATTTGCTTCTTCAATAATTACAAGCTCTAAATTGGATTTTCCTTTCTTAATTACCATCTTTGAATTGGCTTTTCCTATAATATTGCCCTACCAAGCATGCTAACTACCCTTCTCAACTAAAAAAATATAGTACCAAGAAAAATTTTATTTTTAGTTTTATAGTAGCAATAAAAAAATTTCAATGCATGCCAACTACCCTCTCTCTCTCTCTCTCTCTCTCTCTCTCTCTCTCTCTCTCTCTCTCTCTCTCTCTCTCTCTCTCTCTCTCTCTCTCTCTCTTAGGCCACGCCATAATAAATCTACAAAGAAGCCCCTTGAGTGAGAGAGAGAGAGAGAGATTCTTAAACTATAAAATCTTGGAGAAATTGTGTGTGTGTGTGTGTGTGTGTGTGTGTGTGTGTGTGTGAGAGAGAGAGAGAGAGAGAGAGAGAGAAATCCTTGAACTGCTACAGCTACAAGAGAGAGAGTGTGTGAGCACACCAGACCACACAAGAGTAGGGCTTGGCTTTTGCCTCCTATGAATGTCACTCCAAACGTACTACTCCAAGAAACCATGAGGTAATCTTCCCTTTCACTACAAAATTTTTGTGAGCTATGTACAATACATTTGATTGTTGCACTGTAAAGAGAGAGAGAGAGAGGGATTTTAAAAATACGACCAAAAAGAAAAGAAAATAAAAACTATTTGAGATGACCTCGGCCAACTGTACTTCACTCAAGTTGAGGTCACACTGATGAAGAGAATTTCACAAGTTACATGGATGTAAAACTTAGATGCAATGACATTTATTATCATCAATAGCCATGGTGGTGTGGTGCTTGGCACTAGATGAGGCAATGTACTAGTATTGCCTTGGGTGTGGGCAGCTCTAGAATCTAGGAAGGTGAAGCTCGTGCTAGTATGCTCTTGAGTCCCTGTTGCAGCATGGTCTCGTGGATTACAAGATATGGGCTAGTCTATGGTATAGTCGTGTGATACTACAAAACTAGGATCTGCTTAGCTAACACGAGGTGTTACCATTTCGCTCATTATGGGCATTCTTGGTTTGGATGTGCCGACTTGCACCATAGGTCTTTGGATCCTTTCATGTTCAATGACCCTATATATGCAATCCCGGGTACGCTGTAATCATTCCTCCTCCGTTGTGGCCATAAACATTGATTGGACAATCCCTTCCCAACTAACACCAATAAGCTTGGCTTGTGGCAAAATCCACAAGAGTCTCTGTCAATGTGTTGACGTACTCTCAATCATTTGTGAGAAGGGGTTGATCCATGATTTTCAAGCCTATCTCTTTCCCCAAGGTAGACACAATGTTATTGCTTGTGGTCGAGACCATCGGTGTGGCAGACAGTACTTGTGTAGGACTTCCTAGATTGGGACTCGTTTTGGGCATACTGGGTTGTTTGGGCTGTTAATTGGGTTGTTTGGGCTGTTAATTGCTACTATGTCAATTACAAAGTCTCTTCTTTCTTTTCTCTAGCAGCCTTGATCATTGCCTCTACCACCTGCACTTCTTCTAATGTCCTGCCATTAGGCATAAGTACTTGTGTGTAGGGGGTGGTTCAATGGTCATAGTTGTTGCAACAAGGGCTCTATGGACAAGCATATCAATGTGAACGCTCTCTACTTGTAAACGATAAGAGTACACCAGGTGTCTCTCTGGAGTTTACCTCAACTCCATTATATGGTCTCTGTAAGTAGTAAGATTTGGTTCAAAGATGTGAACGCTCTCTGCTTGTAAACGATGAGAGTACACCAGGTGTCTCTCTAAATTTTACCTCAACTCCATTATATGGTCTCTGTAAGTAGTAAGATTTGGTTCAGAGATGGCAGTTGAGACCGAACCTTTGAGGTAGCTAGCTACATGGTCAAAAAGACTGGTATCTGGCTTGACTGGTCAGGCCTGGTTAGGGTTCTCACTTCCATTGACTCAAAATTTGATGATGTATCACTGGACCCTAGTATAGGTCCTTGCACAATGCTAAATTGGGTTCCGGCTGAAGGTCTTGATCCTAGTGTAGACCGGTACACGTGCGTAGCTCAATAGATGCGCTATCGTCTAAATAGTCCTCTAATAAACACCTAGATCGTAGGTACATGTGAATATGGAGTGTTGGAAGGTCCTACAAATGTTGTGATTGTGAGAATTTTTTGAATTTTTTCCTTTGAAAACTATTTTTTGTGAAAATTTTTGGATTATCCAAAGTTTTTCCAAAACATGTCTTTTGTGTTTCTTAACCCATTTAGCACCAGAAATAGTGTATTTTTTCAAGCACTACAGGCACTAGCTCCCATAGTTAATGTTATATGCACATTATGTGTGCATATACTAGGAGGCTAACCCACATTAGGCTTGTGAGCATGGGAGCATGGGAACAAGCTCTAGTGGAGCATGGGTTAGGACTAACCTTAAGGGTTAAGGTTAGGGTCATGCATCCAAGGATCACACATGGGAAATGGAGAGTCAAGAGTCACTTGAGGGCCCTCCTATATAATATGGGCATGGGGCACACTCAAGGGAGGCTATGGCATCTTGATATTATCTTGAGGCTTAGGCTATGGTCTCTTGATGTTATCTTGAGGCTTAGGCTATGGCATCTTGATATTATCTTGAGGCTTAGGCTATGGTCTCTTGATGTTATCTTGAGGCTAGGTTATGTTATGTTCTCTTGTGTAGAGGATCATAACTACTCACCTACCATTTCACACTATAGCTACATGCTACTGGATTGGAGTTATAACTCTTGATGGTATGGGACATCAAGGTAAAGGTATGATGTACTTCATTATAATTCATGTGTGTATCCCTTGGACTTGGGGGTGGTCGGGTGGATGAGTTTATGCCTGATTTATGCATGTTTATGCATAACAATTATCTATAGAGATCTTAGGGATTTAACACAGGTATCAAAGCAATCTCTAGTTAATTGTTGTTATTTTTTTCCCTTATTGAAATTTTTTAGTATTTTTTAAGTAAATTTTAATATTTACTAAATATAAAATGTTATTTTATTGATTTCTATTGATGATTTGCACAAGGATCGTCAATATGGTAGTTGGAAGGCATGTTACTACTATTCAATGGACGAATCGACGTTGCGGGGGAATTCCGTGAGTTTAATGCTATTTTTTTCTATTTTTTATGATTTAAAATAAGTATTAATAGAAAGTTTTACGAAAATACCACATATTTTATTGTGGATATTTTTGGTAGAATGGATTCCTTGAATTTCTATAGTTTTTAGGAATTTTTTCCTAATTGTGTAGAAATTTTTTGAGCATTTTTATGGTTAAAAATGTATTTTTAATGCATTTTTGCAAGTTTTCCACGGATATTCTATCCATTTTCTACCGATTTTCTGCTGAAATGCAGTAGGGGCAGCATGTTGATGCATGAAATGCTCTCCCGTGTGCGTGGGATTCTCTTCGTCTCTCAAATCTGAATTTTCTTTCTATTTTTCTCCCGCTCGTAAGAACACCTCTTAGTTGGCATAGTTTGATTAAACTTTAATCATAATTAATATTATTGATTATGAGTAATTTTTTATAATGCAATGTTAACCTCTCTGATTAACAAAGAAGAGAGAAGAGAAGGAAGAGGTGGAGAGTGAAGTTTAATTTTGAGAAGAAGGAGAGAGGAGAGTGGAGAGAGGGAGATCCTTCTCCCTCTCTCTCAATTCTGCGCGCACGCACGGCGGGGGGGGGGGGGGGGGGGCGGCGCAGCAGACAGCCGGCGAAATTCGCTCCCCCCTTAGAAAATATTTTTTTTCAATAAAGCTTTATTTTGTAAAAATTATATTAAACAAAGTGTTTTTTTTAATTCCAAAAAAAAGCTTTTAAAAAAGGGGGAGAAAATATGAATTTTGAGAAAAATAGTTCTCTGAAAATATCTAAAATTTTTTCTCTTAAAACCTCTTGGCTTTCCGCATTCTTGGGAAACCTTTTATCTTTCCAAATTCCCAAGAAACCTTTTGGCTTTCCAAATTCCGGAAAATATTTTGACCTTTCGGATTTCGGAAACTTTTGACCTTTCACATTCTGATTTTTTTTGTCTTTTCATTTTCCCGAAACTGTTGGCTTTTCGTATTCCGGGAAAACCGTTGGGATTCCGAAATTTTTTGACCGTTCATATTCTAAATGCATTCGGAGTTAATTAAAAATTTTAAAAAATTCCTGTAAACTAGTGGAAAATTAGACAAAGGTTATTTTAAATTACAAGAAAATGTGGGGTTGGTGTTTGGCATGTGGTGTGTCCAGTCGAGCGCCCGTGACCATTCAAATTCCTTTAAAAGTATATATTTTGAGCTAGAAAATTAAAAAATCCATTTAAATTATAAATTTTCATTGGATTTGAGAATTGTCAGGCAGAATTGGAATTTTCGTGAACGATGGGATTCTCAGGAGAAATTAGGAAATTTCTAGAAATTATTTTTTAGAAATCCTAGAAATTGATATTTTTTAAAATATCAATGGTATTTTGATAAATTTAATTGCTAAAAATTTTCTCAAAAAATATAGGTTTGGAATGCCATAAAATAGGTTTGGTGGAATTCAAAATTATCATATTTTGAGGTCCTATAAAATTAGGAAAAATAAGAAAAAAATCATGATAATTTTTTTTCTCAAGAATTTATTATTTTTTAAGGTTATGTAATGTTGACGCATTTTTTCTCGTGCTGACATTAGATAGATGCAGGTTATTCGTATATTATTAATACGATTATACCTCGTATTAGTAGATATTTCTGTTTGGATTAATTCTAAACGATGTTTTCATGATTTTTTGCCATTGTTTAGCCATTCTTTTTGGATATGTTCCATACTTTTGATGGCTATAATCTACGTTCAAAGTGTGTTTCACCTTTGACAATTTTCCATGATAATTTATTTTGCACTTATTTTAGTGTGGTCTGTGCTTAATTTCTTAAGCCTAAGACAAATTCTATCATGGGTCAGTTGATCGGTTTGTTTTGGTGGATTTTATTGGATGTTTTCCAAGTTTTATATGGACTCATCCGGTTTTGCCTAGATCCCTTATGTCTAGGGGTTTTTTAATGAGTGTTACACACATGAGTTTCACTTGCTTACTTTGGAGTTTTGCTTGAACGACACCACATTCATATATCCCGAATTGATGAGTTGGCCACCAATTTTAATGCTTCTTTTGGCATGATTAATGTCCATTAGATGGCATGCATTGATCAACTATGGTTTTCAGAGATTTGAGAAGCTTCTATGCTTTTATCCATGGTTTTATAAGGATCTTTTGATCTTTTGGATAATATCGTGTGCTTTGAAGGTAGCATTTGCGTTCGTTTTTTGCACATAATTTTAGACTATGTTCCTTGTACGTTTGTAAATATTCCAACTCGGATACCTAGTTGCTTATATATCTAGGTGAGTTATTTTTCTACCCCAGCTTTATTGTGTTTATTGGGTAGTTATCATTAGAAAGGCGCCAATAATTCAAATTCTTTTCTAATGATGTGCTCGGAAAGAGTTATTCATTGATGTTGTCTCACGTATATAGAGGCAAGTTTTAGTATGTGAAAGTCTAGGATAAGGCCCTCTTATTCCTTTTATACAGGATTTTATTCATATTTCCTAGACGGCATACAAGGGCGTTTCAAATTGGTAAGGTATGTATGGGTGGTATCATGGTGGTATGGGACGCTAGGGATCCCTCACATATATTATCTTATGGGATAATTTGGGCTCACGAATGTTGCTTTACTTCTTACATCACTTGGCATGTTGACCTCAACATTCAAAGACAATCTCATTTTCTGAATTCACTAGAAGTTATAGTGTAGGCATTCTCTCGAGATAAACTTATTTTATCTATAGCTTGCATGTATTGATGAGTGTAATCTCGTCGGCATTTTCACTTGTTGAAATCTCTTTCTTTAGAGTTTAATGAGTTTATCTTGTTGTTTCGGATTAAGGAAATTTGGATTTTTCCTTTGTTGGCATTTCTTTCTCTAGTTCTGTACTTTAGGTGATTTATACAGCCAACCTAAAGGTTTACGGATGGACATATGTGACTCATCGAGATGTTAATGACTCTCTATGTTGATATGGGTAACTCGGGATGCCGATAATTCCATGAGCAGATGTGGGTATATTGGGCCACCGATGGATACCTTGTTCTTGGTGTTATAATGCCATGTTTTCCTACTTTATTCTGAATGGTTTACAATGAGGAAATTACTTTGAGTATGAATTCCTCTAATCATTCGTAGTCTAATGGGAAAACAAAGCGTATGAATCAGATTATAGAGGATATGCTTCGTGCATATGACTCTGGAAAATCATCAAATTGGGAAAAGTATCTTCCTATGGTGGAATTTTCCTATAAAAGTTTTAAACATACGGCTATTGGTTTTTAGTCCGTTCATGCTTATGTATGGGTATCAACCCACGAGGCACCTATTGATGTCGGTCTTAAGGACATCGAGCTTGATGCAATGAGGGATTTCTTGCATGATATGTAAGAAATGCTGACCAAAGCTCGGGATTCTATCGGGAGTGCTCAGAATAGGGCACGGTTCTATGCTGATAGAGGATGCTCAACTTGGTCTTTTGAACCAGGAGCGTTGGTTTATTTTAATGTTCCTAAAGATTCTCAGACTTTATCAATAGGAAAATGCTTGAATTTATCTCCTAGATATTGTGGTCCATTTTTGAGTTATACATCGGATTCCCACGGTTGCGTATGAGCTAAAACTACCTCCAATTGTCAGAGTTCATCCAGAGCATGGGTTAGGACTAACCTTAAGGGTTAAGGTTAGGGTCACGCATCCAAGGGTCACACATGGAAAATGGAGAGTCAAGAGTCACTTGAGGGCCCTCCTATATAATAGGGACATGGGGCACACTCAAGGGAGGCTATGGCATCTTGATGTTATCTTGAGGCTTAGGCTATGGTCTCTTGATGTTATCTTGAGGCTTGGTTATGTTATGTTCTCTTGTGTAGAGGATCATAACTACTCACCTACCATTTCACACTATAGCTACATGCTAGTGGATTGGAGTTATACCTCTTGATGGTATACTTGATGGTATAGGACATCAAGGTAAAGGTATGATGTCCTATACCTTTACCTTGATGGTATAGGACATCAAGGTAAAGGTATGATGTACTTCATTATAATTCATGTGTGTATCCCTTGGACTCGGGGATGGTCGAGTGGATGAGTTTATGCCTGATTTATGCATGTTTATGCAAAACAATTATCTAGAGAGATCTTAGGGTTTTAACAGTTAAGCTCCTTAACTCTGTAAAAATATAAATTTTTGGGGTGTCACACAAGTTGCACCAACACGATCGCAAGATCCTAAGACATATTAGGTAAGTTTTTTATTTTTTTATTTTTTACTTTTTACATTTTTGGTTAACTATTTATAGTTTCAATTTTCGGTTTTATTGAAAAGGGCTTTTTTCTAGAATCTTTGACTTGGGCCCTGCTTATAACATGCATACAATGAACCTAGAGAGCCACTCAAAACATGCTTTTTTTGGCTAGTGGCCTAAAATCCTGCATGCATTAAATACGGACAACTAGTCAAGATGCCCCATATAAGGGAGAGGATTATTAACTCACGTTAATTACACTAATGCAAAAATGCATAATGTGTAGAAAACACATATTTCCTGTGTATTGCAAATCCTCCCCTAATTTTTGTTTTTATCTCGATTTCTCCACGTAAGGAGTCGAAATTGGGATAAACACTATGCTAGAAAACCGATGTTATGGTCTTTTTAACCCAATTCTTTCAATTTCGTGTTCAATTAACAGTTTTTTGAAATTAAAAAATGTAAAAAAAACAAGAAATGTAAAAAACCACAAATTGAACTTGTAAATGATATCTAGAAGAAGAACTTACCTAAATACATAAATTACAAAACTCATAGAAATTATAAAAATTATAAAAATTGAAAAACATTCAAAAATTAAAGAAAATTAGAGAAATTACAAAAAATCTAGAAATTACAAAAATTGAACATAAATTTCTTCAAATCTCAACACTAATGCAACAACAATTTAACCATTTTTTCTATCATTCTTGAAAAAACATAAAAAATAGAAATAAAAAAATCAATCATATGCACACACACATTCAAAATGCATTGTCGCTATGCACTGGGGCTATTGTCGCTATGCACTGGGGCTATTCCCTGCTGGCAATAGAGACACTTATGGAAATCCCTTACACCATAGAAAGAGTGTAGGAACAAACCAAGGTCATGGGACTTTGTCCAACCGCACTCGAGAGCATAAACCGCTCAACCAAGAAGCTAATCTTCCATAACCTTGCTCATAAATAATAATTACATGGGCAAGGTGTGTCACTCATCGCGTGAATACTTGTTCTTGGATTCTTGTAAGAGATGATGTTACTGCACAACCATACTGTAAAGCTTAACTCCGCACTCTAAAGGAAGCTCGAACCTCCTCTCACTTAATCTCCCTCTCTCAAATACACTCGCACACATACACAATGAGCGTATAATAGCTCTAATTGAATGAGGTAAACAAATGACACACAAGCGAGCAAGAGAGAAGAGAAGAAGAGCACTCTATTAGTTGCATACGATTAATGAATGGTGAGAATACAAATTGACCCTTATCTTGGCCCCTTAGCCTTCACACCTTAGCCAGCCATACTTAAAATATAGGTCCATAGCTTTCCAGGGCCTCCTAGGCTTGTACAAACACTTAATCTAAGCATTCAATATCCATAATTAATCTTGTGGCATGCCTTTCATAGACAAGCGACAATCGCACACGTAAAATATAAAATATTAGCATTTTTAATGTCAATGTCCAAATAAAAAGATGATTGCCAATGGATGGAGTCAATGCTAGAGAGGTGTCCAATGAGAGTTAATAATGGGGTGGACATGTGCAGCTTAAAAAAGATGACAAGTAATCAGGTGCCACTAATGATGTTCTAGCAAATGTATCAATAAAAGAAGCCAAAGCTTAGAGGTTTTTGTCAAACTATGAGAACAAACAGATTACAATAGTATGGGAATGTTGGAAATCTCTATGCGAGCACACAACTAACCAAGCTAATGATCCAAGGATGACAAAGCTTCATATATGAGAGTATGGATGGAGCTTGATAATTTTATAAAACTCTTATATTAGCAAAGGACTGAAGGTGATTATGTAAGTCAGTTTAAAACAACAATCAAGCTGCTTGTGAAAACAATTGTAGCTTCATGGGGGAACAAGGACACAACCTTCTACTTAGTAAGATATTTGGATCCATGTAATTCATACATTGATTAATTAATTATCTATCAATTATTAATATGTTCTTTTTTCTTCTTCAGTGTGAAGCATATTTTGTTTGCACATGGCGCATACTTTGTGGAGAACCAAGGGTCTCTTGCTACATGGAATACTCAAGGTATGGAAAAATCACACTATGCCACTTGTATCAACTATTTTCGTATAACTCGACACGGTGGTATGTAAACAAAAACAAAAACATTATGAGAGCTCTTCAAGACATTACCAAAGGCAAATGCAATGATACAATGTAGTTCTTAAAAGCCAAGTTTGTTTATACCTCACAAAAATATATTAACATCAATATATTATCAACATTCATCGTGCTTAATAAAGCATACCTTTATGCAAGGTGGAGAATTAGTCATGGTGATGCAAATCTTATAAAATTTTGAAGAGAGGCTTAGCTTTGAAATGAGTAATCCAAACTATGTATCGAGAACTATGTATCGAGAACTACCTTATATTAAGATAAACACTATGTAACCGATTTCTTTTTTCCAATACAAGTAGCAAAAGTTTTCTTCTTCTTTAAAAAGTCTTATTTTCCCCTTCTTTCTCTATTTCTCTTCCTCAGACAATTTGTGCTCCTTTTTGGTGTCCTCTTTCTCGGGCAATTGTTTACCCTCCTTTTGATGGCTATCCTCTTCAGATAATTGTTTGCCCACATCTTCTAGATTGTCTTCCTCGGGTAGCTTGGCTCTATATCTCAGTAACTTTTAGAATTGGTAGCCTCCAAGAGCACGGGTTTTCAAATCACGAACTACCTTAGCATAAGCTGCATAACGTAGAAATTACCCTGCAGGGATATAGATGCTATAATCCTGCTACACATGAATTGAGGGTAAGTAAGGATGTTGTATTTGATGAGATAAGTAGCTCGGATGCTGCTGAAAAAGATGTTGTTGGGGCTGATGTAAGTGGAAACGTGG
This sequence comes from Cibotium barometz, assembly GCF_041138505.1. Lineage (NCBI taxonomy): Eukaryota > Viridiplantae > Streptophyta > Polypodiopsida > Cyatheales > Cibotiaceae > Cibotium > Cibotium barometz. Next base: position 33,376,173 of record NC_141052.1, on the reverse strand, counting down.
TTGCACAGAATGCAAGTTAGTAATCACAATCATTGAGTAGACCGAGAGATTCCTCATCCAGCAGTTCAATTGATAGACCATGGAGTGGAAGGTTGCATCATAATACCAGTCCTAGAAATGTTGTTGGTACATCACATAAAGGCTTCCCTCGCCCGAAAAGCACGGGCGATTCCTCCAAGATATTTTTGGTTCTAACGCAGTCAAGGTCATTTACTGACCGAACTGATCCAACTAAACCTGTAAGTCGCTTGGTCAGATCAAGGAAGAAACTTGCACTTGGATTATAGAGATCAACGATTTTTTCCCCATCGAGAGGCACAGCCGTTGATTCTTTTCCATAGAACCAGCTAGCATTTGGGCTTGACAAATTAATGCCATTAGAATATCCTGTTCCACGCCATTGAATATCTACTCGTCACAATCTTCATGGAAATCCCTTGTCAAAAAGACTTATTGAAATCTTCATGGAAATCCCTTGTCAAAAAGACTTATTGAAATGGAAAAACTCAATGAGTTGAGATGAAATTCTCCTTACGGATTATTGGTTGAAAAGTTTTGATGTAAGGAAAGAAAACTCAAATATAACAGCCTAGGTCCCTAAAGAGGCACACAAATCACTCCTCAAGGGATAGTTCAGATTGAGACCCTTGTTGAGATGTCAAGCTCAACATGAGCTGACACTTACGAGGCGCCTACATGATCGTTCGACATTTACATCATTGGCAGGTTTGGTAGATGGCACCGACATATCTTCGCCAAAGATTCTACAAGTGGACTATCTTCTTTGTAGACCTGTTTTGTTGTGTGAAGAAGAAGAAGAATTTTCAGCCTCTCACCTTGTGTTTTCTCTTCTAGGGTTTGTGTTTGCTTGCGAGCTCAATCTCTCTTCTCCCCTACATCTTTCATGGTATCAAATCTTGGTTCATGCTAAGGGCTGAGTGTGGCAAGCAAGAGAAGCACATGAAGCGGTACGAGGGTAAGAGCTTCATCTACTCTTCCTCCTTTGTGTGGCTACTACACCCTTGTCGGGAGCTCTTCGGGAGGCATTGGCAAACGAACTCCGATTGAGGAGATTTCTTCACACAAGAGCAAAGCGCTGCAAGGCAACTATAATATTTGTTGGACAATATTTTTTGGGTTGAAAATGCGATTCGGGCTTGTCTGGATCTCCGTTTTTTAGTTCGCTCATGCGTTCACCGGGCACTATGGGTAACTTCTGATTCTCTACACAGAACTCTATTTTTTGGATCTGCAAGAAGGGAGATTGGTTGTGCAGACGCTGTGTGTGTTGCAAAGAGGTCTTAAAGTTTCCATTGGGTGTATGTATGCAAAGTAAGGTCACTAGTCGTCGTGATAGTACAACAATCTGTACAGTATAGCAGGGCAAACAAGAGTACTATTTTTTGGTAAATTTGTGTTGCAAAAAAGATGTCGAATGATGGAATAAACGAGACTGTTGTAGAGAAGCTTGACAAGAACAACTTCCATTCTTGGAGGTTTAGATTGACAAATTTCCTGATATGGGAAAACGGTACTGGGTGAAGGTGAACACGAGGAGGCACCAAAGATACCAGAGATTAATCTAACTACTATGCAGATGTCAAAGAATTCAAGGATTGGAATCAAGGAGCGAGGAAAGTCATGTATTGGCTTTTTATTAGTATACAGGACACGATGATTGGGCATATATACAGGATGCCAAGTCACCTAAGGAGGCATGGGACACCTTGGTGAAGTTATATGAAACCAACACCAAGGCACGAAAGATTCAGTTGAAGAATGAGCTTCATACTGTGGAGAAGAAAAATATATCTGTGAATGATTATGCCTTGAAGATCAAGGGCATTGTGGAATCCCTTGTATCAATTAGTGTTTCTATTGTTGAGATGATGATAAGGTGGAAGTGTGTCTACATGGTCTCGGGCCACAATATATAGCATTCAAGACGTCTATTTAGACTCGAGAGAACATTCCCAACTTCACAGATTTGGTGTCAATGCTGATCATTGAAGAGAACAACTTGGGGTGAGATCAGCAGGCCTTCTACACAAGTGCAGGTAGAGGACGAGGTAGAGGTCGTGGACGTGGCCAAGGTGGTGGCCGAACAGGTAATCAGAATTATAGTTAGCAGCAACAACAGTCCCAGGATTCACAACAACACACAGGTGGAAGAGGTCAATTTAGAGGCAGGGGGAGTCAAAGAGATCATGATAATTGGCAAAGGCAGCATAATGATACACGAGGTTGTTTTTAATGTGGTAAACCTGGACATGTGCAGGAAGATTGCTATAAGAAGCAAAGTGACATGCAAAATGAAAAAGTACAGCAAAATAACTATGCATCCTCCTAGCAAAAATAATGAGGATAATGAGAGGTTGTTTTTCATGCAACATGTGGTTAATGTTGTGTTTAGAAATGATGTAGCAGGATGTATGGTATGTTGATTCAGGTGCTTGGAACCACATGACAAGTCATGGTGAGTGGTTCAAAGAAATGAAGAGTCTTGAAATCCCAGGTTTTGTTGAAATAGGGGATGACACTGCTTATCTGATTGTCCATGTTGGAGATGTGCCATTGTCTATGCAGGATGCTAAGGTGAAGAACCTTGCAGATGTACTTCATGTTCCAAACATTACAAAGAATCTGATTTTTGTTGGCCAGATGATTGAGAAGGGTTTGCAGGTCCGGTTTAATCTTGATGGATGTTATATAGAAGACTAAAAAGATAAATGCAAGTTGGTTGCAAAAGGCAACAGAGTGGGCATAATGTTTACATTGAATGTAAATATGCCTGAAGTAAGTGCTGCAATGTTTACAAAGGTATGCAAAAAGTATGTGAAGATTTATGTTTTCATTAGGGTTTCATTAGGGAGTGATGTTATGACATGGAGTAGCAAGAAGTAGCCCACATTTGTCTTGTCGAGTACAGAGGAAGAGTATAGAGGAGCTATGGTGGCATCGTTGTGTGGTATCTTGGTTACGCAAGCTACTTGCTGATTTGGGGTTACATGCGGAGAGAAAGTTGTCATATATTGTGATAATCTTAGCAGTATACAATTGGCCAAGAATCCAGTTTTCCATGCACGGACAAAACACGTTGAGGTACATTACCACTTCATCAGCAGTAGCAGAGAGAGTCTTGGCAAGCGACATCGACTTGTCCTACATTAGCACACAGGATCAGGTCGCTGACATCTTCACAAAGGCCTTGGAAGCTGAGAAGATCCGTAGATTTTGAGATATGCTTGGAGTTCATGAGCTGGAGTTGAGCTTGAGGGGGAGTGTTGAGATTTCAAGCTCAACATGAGCCAACACTCATGAGGTGCCTGCATGACCATTCTTGACGTTTACATCACTAGCGGGTTTGGTAGCTGGTACCAACATATCTTCGCTAGAGATTTTACAGATGGACTACATCGAATAGTTCACATCTACCCACTCCTCTTAGCGTGTTCACATTATGGACCACTTGTATATACTCTATTATGTGTGTTAGTCACTTTATCTTCTTTGTAGACCTCTTTTGTTGTATGAAGAAGAAGAAGAATTTTTAGTCTCTCACCTTGTGTGTTCTCTTCTAGGGTTTGTGTGAGTGTGTGTGTGCTTGCAAGAGCTTAAGTTCTCTTCTCCCCTGCATCTTTTCAACCCTGGATGGAAATGGTAGTATTTTTCAATGGTAGCAAACTAAAATGCTACTATAGACCACTCATCTAGCATATGCTCTAAGGAATCCACAAGAAGAAAGAAGAAAAGCAAAAAAAAAGACAACAAAAAGTGAAAATCATGACTTGAAGCAATGGCTCGACAAAAAAAGAACCAAAGAGGACAAAGACCTGATAGTGTACATATATCTATTCATAAAGCTAAACTTACAGGCAAGATAATAACGTTTAATTGATTACATAGTTTTAAGGTCTTAATAGTCAGATAAAAAGGTTTCAAATCTAACTTACATCACTATTGTATGTCTCTAAAATCACAATTCAAAGGTATGCCTCAAATCTACTTTATTGCTTGAAAGCATGAATAAAATCTCACCAAGGTTCTCAATTCTTTCTTCATGTCACATCACAAAAGTAAGCATTCAAAGAAATGCATATTTAGCATCTAAACAAGTACCCCATATAATTTTATTTCAACTTTATTAAATATTTCATTTAATAAATAGTAAGTGTCATTGCTTTATTAATGATGACCCTTATGTAATGCTCTATGTTTCCTTCACATTTTGGTGTCGTAATGTTGTTTTTCTTGTGTCCTACTTTTCTTGCATTCCTCCTCTTACGATCAATCAATTAAAGCCACCTCATTCCAATCATGGTTGCTGATATCCTATATTGTTAGTTTTTATTTAGCAAGAACCTAGTACTCCACTTGTGATTTGGGTGATCAAATGCCTTTATGTCAAAAATTTTAGGAATAAAAAAAAGTTTTTTTAATTGATGAATGCATGTAAATCATCTTTATGTACATCTAATGCTCATTAAATCCACTTGGGGCTTTATTATTTGTTTTTGTATTTAATGCACCAAGATGACTTCATTATTAGAAACCTCAATGCTATCATTTACACATAGCTTTCACCATAAAAAATAAAAAATGCAAACCTTTGTCAAAGTTACCATTGGAAAATAAAAAAAATAGACTTGAGGTCATCATCAATAGAGTGTGATGTGTGAACCTCTAGCATGCCTAGGGAATTCCTCTCTTTGTGTGCGTGTGTGTGTGGCAATGACGATCATGTAAGTGAAAAAAGAGGCTAGAGAAATGTCATGAGAATATATTTTAAGTCCTCTTTAAAAAAATTATTTTTTCCTCTTGAGTAATTTGGGGACGCCTAGGTTACTCTTGCGTCATGCCGGCTAGGTTAATATCGTGGGTGACACCACCATACATATTAATACGTGCGGTATATGACGTATGCTTGGGGCCGTCTATGATTATTTCAATTAGGTTTGTATGGCAGGGTGATTCCTCGGATACTTACGCCTGGTAGTCATGAGTTGGATATGGTTTGTGCCTGTTTAATATTTGTGGGATTAATTTAATTATTCATTGGGCTTATATTTTCAGGTGATGAAGATTACGAGGATTGATAAATAATGTTGAGGAGAATGTTTCTTATGTGCATCATATTTATTTTTACAAGCGTAGCTTGTAACCTTAGTAGTTGATTTTTCCATTTTGATACATTGGAAAAAATACATTTATAATGTTGAATTTATTAAAGCCTACAGGCTTTACTCTAGCCCTAATTTTTGGGACACTCTATTTTTGTTGTGGAAGAGTGTCGTGCTCTCTAAAAGCACACTTTGTATATTTTGGGGGCCATGGCCTATTTTTGCTTGGAAGCTAATAAAAATACTCGTGTGGGGGGAAGGCCACGCACAAGGGGGGGGGAAGATTGCACCCAGTCTTGTGTTGATGGTGATGTTTTTCTTTCTCTTGTCTTATGTTTTGTTATGTGCTTTAATTTTTAATTTAATTCAAGTAGTTGTTTTAATATTTGATATAATTTATGAGTTTTTGATTATTCTCTTCAAGAAGATTAAAGGGTCCCGTGTCAGTGGTATCAGAGCTTTGGTGTAATTTAATTTTCTTGAAGGCGGTCAAAAGAGGTGAAAGAGACAAAAACACAGGTCATTTTGGTAATTTTCTTGAATTTAAATTAAAGAAGAACACGTTTAGGGATTTTTTTATGTATGGATGAAATAAAGCTTGTTTTTAACTATTGGGTAATCAATCTCCATCAATCTATTACCCAAAGGGTAAAACTAGGTGAAAAACCATTAGTGGGTTTCCCAAAACCATAAAACCACCTTCCTCTTCACTAATCCTCTTCTTAATCTGTCCGTACGGATTGAAAGAGCAAGGAAAGGAGCATGGAGGGTCATAGCATGATTGCTAAACCAATAAGGCTGTCTGAATTCTATAATCAAGGGTGGGAGGTGATGGATTTTTCTTAATTTCTCTCAATTAATAAAAGCGGCAAGCCTCTGCACACACAAATCAAAACCTATATATATATATATAATTTTAATTAATTTCTTTTCCCTCTCTCTCTCTCTCTCTCTCTCTCTCTCTCTCTCTCTCTCTCTCTCTCTCTCTCTCTCTCTCTCTCTCTCTCTCTCTCTCTCTCTCTCTCTCTCTCTCTCTCTCTCTCTCTCTCTCCTTCATACCCGGGCGGCAGCGCACTCCTCTCTCCATCCGACCGCCGGCGGGCGAGCGCTGCGAATTCAAGGGGGGAAGGAATTTTCAGACCACAATTTATTATTTGCGCTTATTGACGCTTAAAAGCTTTGTGAGCTTTTGCTTTCAACCCATATTAAAAAAAAAGGGGGTTCTCCCTCAAATCTTGGCCGGCTGCGCGAAATTCAGTAGGCGCTGATTTTTTTTTTCATATTAAAATTCTCCCTTTTTACTCTTGCACGCTGCGCTGTCGAGATAGGCGTGGGAGAAAAAGAAATTGTAAATCTTATAAAAGCTTTATTAAGCTTATTAATCAGCATAAAAGCTTTATAGATTTTAAAAAATATATATATATTTTTACGCTTTTGACTAAGCTTTAAAAGCTTTCAAATAAGCTTAAAGCTTTACAAATAAGATCAATAAAATGTTTTACAAAAGAAAATACTTTTTGACTATTCCCATCATATTTTATGGAAAAGGATCCCATGTACATATAGTTAGTTTGGATTTCTTCTACAAATTTTTAGAATTTACCTCAAGAGAAATTTTGAGACTTTAGTCAAATTCTTGTGGTGAATAATGTTGTTTCTAAATCCTCATGAAGTACGAATAATATAAACAGCTTGTTAGTGAAGATATCATTAAAATGTTGCTTTAACCTACGGCTAGTTTTCTAATTTTAAAAGGTACATGGATTATTTCTTGAAAAATTATGCATTTGTGGATTGAGCTAACCTGGCAGGACTCACATCTATGTCGACGTTTCATATGAGATAAGAAACCCTATCTTTTCTCTTATTTTAAATTTTTCCTATTCCTTTTAATTGTCAGAAAATGGGTGAATATCCGCAACACCGTCGTACTATTCAGGAACAGCTTGATTCTCTCCATATTCTTTTGAATCAAGAACGAGAGCATCGGGACAACTTTCAAAGAAAGATTGAACGACATCTGTCTAGAATGAACAAATATATTAAGAAGAAAGTTAAAACTCTGGAAGCATCTGACATGCATATCCCGACCAATGACATCATATCCAAGTTGTCTATTGTCAAGTGTTTCAAGTGTAAGATGATGGGACATTATGCTAAATCTTGCCCAACTAAAAAGAAAAACCAAATTGCACCAAAGGACAAGCTTGACACCAAAGAGGTTAACCCACTCAACACATTAACCAAAGGTGGAGGTATGTGTTAAAAATTATTTATTGTATACAATTTCTTGTTTGCTTTTGTATGTGTCTTCTGAATATTCTTTCCTTCTAGAGCTAGTTCTAGAATTTTAGAAAACTTTAGCTCCCGAAAAGAATTTTAGATACCGTGACCTAACTAGAAAGATCAAGACAAGATTAGCAAAAGTTATCTTCAAGATCTAGTTGCCCAAATTCAAGTAAAAATGATTGCTAGATATTTCATAGAAGATTAAGACCAATTTGAAGATTCAAGAACCAAGCAAGTTTCTCCAGTCTTTGATTCAAGTTATCAATTGCTTCACCATCGAATTTAGTGATGATGAGAAAAGTAAAGAAATAGATCTCAAGTGACTAGAAACCAAGCTTAAGTTATATGCCAATCACAATTACGAAGTTTATACCAATTCAAGTAAAGTTTTGTCTAAATTTTTAAGTGTTCTAGTTTAAGATCTATCCAAGTATAAGATTCTTTCTAGACCAAGAATTGCTCTAAGTCAAAGATATATTCAATCACAAGATTTAAACCCCTTAAAAACAAGATTTATTCAAGAATTGCAATTATGATTAATTAAAGACTAATCTCTCAATTTTCGTCCATTCAAGTATTTTTAATCTAAACCAAGATTCATTACTAGTATATCAAGTTCTTGCTATCAACTAGGACGCAAGATGTCTATTTTTCTTCAAGTTCTGACTTCAAGTTTAAGATTAACCTTAAGATCAAGATCCCCTTTAGATTTCATTGTTTACAAGTAAGATTCACAAATTCAAGAATTATAAACCTATTCAAAGATTATAATTTTTGAATTTAGTTAGACAATTACAAGATTAAGATCAAGAACAAATCCCCATAATTCATCAAGTTATTGACAGTAATGTAAGTGATTTTTTTCAATCTTAAGTTGATAAGAATTTCCATTTCGACCTAATTCATTTTTGGAATAAGACTTGTAGTCTAATTTTAAGGATAGAGAAAAGTTATGTCAGAATGAAAGTTTCAGAGGGAATTCGCTACTCCGTCTCAAACTTCTGTTCTTAAGGTAGTGTCGTATGGAATTAATCTATGGTATGGGACATTAGATTGGTTTCACATGGCTACACCAGACGTATCTATGTCTTCTATCTTTCACCAGCGAGTGTTTGTATGTGGAAGGTACCTGTGGAATGGGACACTTAGATACATTTCACATGCGTTCACTTGTTTGGTTTTATTTTCAGAAATTGTTTGATGTGATGATCTTGTCCTCCACTTGTGCCATGAAGCCATCCACTCATTGATTGCGCAACTGAGGACAGTTGATTCCCAATAGGGAAGATTGTTATGATCCATGTTATTTGACGAATGATAGTCATGGTCATTTAATATTTAATGGATACTCGAGAAATTTTTCCAAGCTTATCGTGAGATCCTTCGTTCTTTTCAAACCCAGCAAACCTGCAATTGAGGGCAATTGCAAACTCAAGCAAGAGAGATGTCATGAGAATATATTTTAAGTTCTCTTTAAAAATATTATTTTTCCCTCTTGAGTAATTTGGGGACGCCTAGGTTACTCTTGCATCATGCCGGCTAGGTTAATATCGTGGGTGACACCACTATAAATATTAATACATGCGGTATATAACGTATGCTTGGGGCCATCTATGATTATTTCAGTTAGGTTTGTATGGCAGGGTGATTCCTTGGATACTTACGCCTGGTAGTCATGAGTTGGTTATGGTTTGTGCCTGTTTAATATTTGTGGGATTAATTTAATTATTAATTGGGCTTATATTTTCAGGTGATGAAGATTACGAGGATTGATAAATAATGTTGAGGAGAATGTTTCTTATGCATATCATATTTATTTTTACAAGCGTAGCTTGTAACCTTAGTAGTTGATTTTTCCATTTTGATACATTGGAAAAAATACATTTATAATGTTGAATTTATTAAATCCTAAAGGCTTTACCCTAGCCCCAATTTTTGGGACACTCTATTTTTGTTGTGGAAGAGTGTCGTGCTCTCTAAAAGCACACTTTGTATATTTTTGGGAGCCATGGCCTATTTTTGCTTGGAAGCTAATAAAAATACTCTTGTGTGGGGGGAAGGCCACGCACAAGGGGGGGAAGATTACACCCAGTCTTGTGTTGATGGTGATGTTTTTCTTTCTCTTGTCTTATGTTTTGTTATGTGCTTTAATTTTCAATTTAATTCAAGTAGTTGTTTTAATATTTGATATAATTTATGAGTTTTTTATTATTCTCTTCAAGAAGATTAAAGGGTCCCGTGTCAAGAAAATGGCCAAGTAGGAGAGACCAGAAACTACTCACAATGATGTACGGAACATTAAGAGATTTCTTGGTGCATCAAAACCCAAACAACAGTTTGTGTCACTTGCACCTTTTAGTGGTGCATGCTGTTATAGTAAGATGCATGGTGTTATAGTAAGGTGAAAGGAAGGGGGTGATCATGCTCCCTTTTTCAAATAACCTAAGTTTGTGCTTAAACAAAGGGACTTGGAGTTTGGGAGGAGTCACAATTGTGAGAGGTGTAGCTTTTTTCCTTGTTCTTTTTGTTTATCTTGCAAGACCTTTTTGCATGTGTGTGTCAACATCTACAAACACACATATACATGATTTTGGCGTCTCTTAAGAAATTTGTGCATGTGCGTGTCAATGTCTACAAACAAACATATGCATCATTTTGGCCCCTCTTAAGGCTCTTGGTCCATCCTCCCTCGTCTCAATACTCTTGTTTGGTATCAATTCTAATTAAAAAGCAATATCGATTGATTTAAATGCAATTTTAAAATTCAAATCCAAATCAAGGTAGTCGGTTTCGTAAGATAAATCCTTGTTTGGTTTTTGTATAGGCTCACTAGCAATGCTTAAAGCAATCATTTTGTAACTATATTCCAACCATGAGAATATAAGTTCTAAGGAGACTTTAAATGGTAGCCCATGTGCTTTTGCTTCACATTGTCTTTGATCATAACTACTTGCTTAGATAGATACAATGAGGATATCATCGTAAAGATTATAAAGGAAGTGTAATGATGGTGAGAGAAAGAGAGAAAGATTACACTCATAATGGAGTACCACATGCACTCATGAGATGGAGTACCACATGCACTCAAGGGAGTACCACCAATGTCATAGAAGCATATAGCTCCCAGAAGTATGATTTCATTAGTCAAAAGTGTATTATGCCCCTAGTTACAATATTCACTTATATACTTGCTCACCTTTTCACACTCATTAATGTTGGGCCTCCATACTTGCCCGGCCATATCCATGCACATGGGCTCCCTTTGAGTCTAATTCCAAGCCCCCTTCATTACAAACCATCCCCACCCAAAGGTTTCATCCTCGAAACCATGTATGGTACAATGCATGGGCTATTGGGAATCTTCTTGTCTTCTCTCATGAATGCGGAAGTACATTTTTTGCAACTCCAAAAGTGCCTCACACAAAAGAACTCCACATAGTTCTGTCCACTTATTTGATGTTCATATGGACTGCTCTCTATGATATCCATAAGCCCATGGAGTATTGTTGAGTGTTGATTGATGAGTGTTGAAGTACACCAATGGCCATGGTTGTCCATACAGTAAATTTGCAGCAATGACACCTTTCATGCCATCATCCCATTCCATACATATAGTTGTCCAAAGAAACCATACATCTGTACTTATTTCATGAAGACTCAAGCATAAGGTAATAGGTGATCCACACCAAGTCCCCATCCATAAGGTTGACTTCCAGAAATGCCCGATTTAAAAGGAAACCCATCCGCTTCAAGTGGCAATGCATAATATCCACCCGGGTCATATGGAAATCCATCCGCTTCAAGTGGCAATGCATGCTATCCACCTGGATCATATGGAAATGAATCCACATCAAGTATCTTTCCATGTATACGAGGATCAAATGGGTATGAAACATCATGGTTGGAAGTGTCATCACCGACCAAAGATCCACCATCAAAGTTCACCCATGAATCACTTCCATAAACCAAAGCATCATCATCATCATTTTCCAAAACATTTTCTCATAAATGTCATCATAAGGATCACAATCAACCACATTATTGCTTTCATCCACACCATCATTTTGTGAATCCATATCATGTGCCACATATTCATGGTCGGAACCACAAATTCCTCATGTAATGCAACACCATGAAGATCTTGGTAAGAGTTGTCTCCTTCATCAAGAAGAGTCTCATTGCATTCATCTTTATCCATATAATTCTCCCTAAGAAGATATCCATATAATTCTCCCTAAGAAGATATCCATGCATTTGCTCTTCAAATTCCCCATCAACACTTGCATCTTCATGCCTGTCCACTGGTTCATTTTCAGCCATCCATACATGCATTGAAGCCACTTGACATAAATCATTAGCATCACCTTCATCACTTGAAGTGTCCCCATAGCAATGGCTTTCAACAATAAGAGATGTGGACTGAAGTGAACTCCTAGTAGAAATCCCATGTATAGACAGGGTAGGCTTGTAGAAGAGCTCCACTAACAACATGATCTCATTAAGAGCAATGTCATTGTCAATATCCACCACTTGCATGAACTCCTTGCCTAATTTTTGCACAAATCCACCTATGATCTCCTTCTCCTCAATGTTAGGCACAAAGAAGGAAAGGTACCAATATTCCACTTAGGCAATGAATCCACATGTAATAATGGCATGCATTTTTCCCTAAAGCTCCATTACTCTTAATTAGCCCACAAAGTTTTGTACCACTTCATAGGCTAGATTTTCCCAATCCCATTTGTACTCATGCATTACTTGCAACCACCATTGTCTAGCTTTGCCTCCAAATTTTCATGTTAGTTGCTTCACTTTGTCTCCCTCATCGCATGGAAATGCACAAAAGTAGGCATCCCAATTGTGAATCCATTCCTTGAGCTCTATACAAATGACTCCTTCCCCATTAAAAGAGAGCAAAGCTTCTACAAATGATTCACCATGCTTGAACCATAAGCTTCCAACATAGGATTAGAAATTATACGATACACAAATTCATCCTTTGTCAAGGACTTTGGTAACTTGGAGTGTATGACCTCATCATACAGCCGTGAATACCTATCTTTGTCATCTTCATTAGAAATTATGGCTATTTCCTTTTGTTTTGACTCCATCAAATCTTGCCTATCCTTTTATTCCTTTCCATAGGGCTTTGACAATGGTGATTCAACATGAGAAACATCTTTTGGGTTCTCTTGAAGTGTTGTCTTCATACTTTTAGTGTTCCCATTGAAAGTTCTCACCTCAATTACAACATTTCCATGCCAACTAAGCCCATAAGATGATGGATTTGGAAATGACCTTTATGGTTGTGATCAGCCTCTTGTCCTATCAAGAGAAGTGTCAATATTTTCACAGACCTTTGCACTTCATTTATCCCATCACCAAGCTTCTTGAAGCCCTAATTCATAGCATTGAACATTTTCTCCCATGAGAACATTGCTTTGCCGCATATGCTCACCATTTTGCCTCAAAAGCTCCCTGTTTTGGAAGCAAATATCTCTTTGTGCATCCTTCATAACTTCGGTGATAGTAACCTTTAGCATATCTAAAGTAATGTGCTCTAAAGAAACTTGTGCACTTCCACTCGTGTGCCCTGGCATGCCCTCATTCACCATGTGATCACTCATGTCATGTAAAGGCATTCCCTCTTGTTTACGGTCACCCATGGTACCAAATTAGATTTTTTGGTGCTATCGATGTCGGAATTGAAAGATCAAAGGCTTTCCACGTTCATCTCGATGATGAGAGGAACACTACTATCACCCTGGATCACCACTTTGAGCACCCCATATACCTCTTTGTTTTGACTTTTAGATGAAAGTCAACTATGAGGGGTTGACCATCCAAACGGTCACGGAATTGGGAACTTGTATCGCGGGTGTGAGATTTTTTAGAATATTTTATCATAGGAGTGAATTCGAATAATTATTTGTGATGCATGGTTCATGTGTAAAGCATGGTAGTGATGAATGATTTCCATTTGTTATAATTATTTTTGTGAGTGATTCCAAAGTAATTGTGATCTAACATTGTGGATTATGTTGAGTATAGATCGTGAGTTCGAGACAACCAAGGTGGACATTGGACGAGATTATGTAGCTAAGCACATGTGTGCTGCTAAATATTTAATTTTGCATAGTTTGGTCCATTGTACATATGTTGGGCAAGATTTATTTTTGATGAGATGCTTTAAAAGAATTAAACTAAGGTTCAATTTTGTAAAAAGCCCAATTTTGGAAAAGCTATACTATTTATGGCTCCAAGGACTAAATATATTAATATAATTTAAATACTGCGTGTGGGAGTGGAGCCACACATATCGCAGGGGGGTGGGAGATTGCACCCAGTCTTGTGTTCTTTGATTCTTATGTTCTTTAATTTATGCTATAATGTTATGGTTAATTTTTATTATTATTTAATTTATAAAATAATATAATCTCCATGTGCCATGGTCCTATAACAGTGGTATCAGAGCACCGCAAATTCAAGAATTAAATTTGGGTCATGAAGAGTTGAAGAAAAATCAACAAATTGATTAATACTCAAAGGTTATTAGCTTGGAGCAAATTTAAAGGCTTTTCAACAAATTCAAAAATACTTGTACCAGAAGAGTAGAATTTGCAGCAAGAGTAGAAGGCTTTGGACAAGGACACAATTTATCCAAAAATCTAAGAGGTAAAGAAGACTAGGTAAAGAAGAGAAGAAGGCTTTGGACAAGGACACAATTGATCCAAAAATCCAAGAGGTAAAGAAGAGAAAATCCAAGAGGTAAAAAGAAGACTAAGTAAAGAAGAGAAGAAGACTAGGTAAAGAAGAGAAGGTATGGAAAACCTTAGGACAAAAGAAGCTATGATTATATGAATTTTGTGGACCAAGGGCTAGGAATTTGGATCAAGGGCTAGGATGAAAGCCAGCCTCTTGAAGAAAACCACCCTTCTTCTCCCAAAACCACCCTTCTTCTCTAAAAACCACCTTTCTCAATTCAATTCCTCTCCATAATATATCCTTATGGATGAAATCAGCTTTCTGAGGAGATTACAAGCCTATTCTGAGTATTGCTAAGCTCATCTCACGGAGAATTTCGATATTGGAGGGCTCATAAAATTTATCCTCCCCTTCTCCAAAAATAACAGTGCTTATATTAGTGGTTTACTTTTATTGGAAAGCGAAGATTTATATATATATATATATATATATATATATATATATATATCCAATTGATTCTTTTTTTTTCCCCTCTCTCTTCTCTCCAATTCAACGGACGGTGATGGCGGCCTTCTACTCATTTTCTTTTCCTTCACTCCCATTCGCGTTGCGCGTGGTGGGGCGTTTCTCTACTGTGCGTAGATTGCATGTTGTGGTGCCTTTCATGTTGGGAAGCTTTTTACAAGCTTTGATAAGCTTATTAAATAAGCTTAGTGTAATGTAAGCTTATATATATATAATATATATATATATATATATATATATATATATATACCCCTTCCACTTTCTTTGCCTAATCCGCTTTTGCTCGCCACCGCTACTAGAGGAGTTTCTGTCGATTTTCTTTCCTTTAGCTACAATGATGTTTCAGTTCCTAAGTCTCTCAAGTCCGGGACGGAGGCGCAGCACACGGCATGCCCGGCAAGCTTGGATATAGTTTCCCGATTGAAAACCCATGGATCATAGACGGTATCTCCCCATGGCCTATATATATATATATATATAAGCTTACTAAAGCTTATTATAAAGTTTATGTGTTAAAATCTTATTATATAAAGCTTAACATTAAAAGCTTTATAACTTAAATCTTTAATAATTATTATATATATATATAAGCATAATTTCAAAAAAAAAGAGCTTTTGAAGATTTCAAAGGAGAGAAGGCTATAATTTCAAAAAAAATCATTTAAAAGATTCTTGCAACTAAGATTTCACATTATTTCCAAGGAGTATGTTTGAAGATTTTCGAAGAGATTTCAAACAAGCTCTTTTCTCGAATTTGTCAACATCAAAGTATACCGGATTATTATACTTATTTTTCATGGGATGCCATCAACTTCGAGCTCTTTGACAACCCTTCTTTCAAAGTACACAGGATTCAGATAAGTTTTCCACCTTCTCTATTTTATTTCTGCAAATTCCATAATATTTTACTTGTTTCTTTTACAATGGCAATTTATCCACAAAACCACCCACCATCCAAGATCAAGTAAATGCACTTCGAGCTCAGTTGTTAAGTGAGAAGAGGTAAAGAAAGATTTCGAGCGGAGATTTACTCGCAAGAAGCGAAGGCGTACGTATTCCGAATCTGATTCTTTGGATTCTGACAATGACCCTATTCAAAGAACTGTGCGAGCTACTCTCAAAGCTCAAGAGTCTTGAAAGGGACACAAGATCAGTAGAAAAGCTTTTACTTTTTAGGATTATGATGGCAAAAAGGATCCACATGTCATACTTGCATAGTTGAGTCAAATTGATGATTATTTTTCTGGTGAAAAGTTTTCTGAGAAAGATAAGATTAAATGTGCTACTAATCATTTGGTAGATAGTGCAGCTCTTTGGTGGAATATTATTAGACAGGGAAAACAAAAAACAAAGACATGGAAAGACTTCCAGAAGCTGATTAAGAAGGACTTCTTACCCCCATCATATAAGAGTAAAGTCAGACAACGATGGGATATTTTTAGATAGCTCGAAAAGAAGAACATATGAGCCTATATTGATAGATTCTGGCAAACTCTATTGTTGCAACTTCAAGCTATAGAGAAAGTGCGTGAGAAAGAGCAAAGGAGAAAGTTCATAGCAGGACTCAAGCCAGTTATTAGAGCAGAAGTGAACATGTTTCATCCTCGTTCTTTTAGCAATTCCATCTCTCTAAGAACATATTGCAAGAAGAAGAATGAATTTCTAAGGGATACTACAGTGCGGATTCTCATATTCTTCCATCTTCTCGATCTACACATTATAAGAAACTTCAACACAAAGATAAAACAGAGAAGCACGATGGTCCACTAGTGAATGGAAAGAGTACTGAAGCTACAGAAAGACCAATAATGGAGATCAAAAATCACATGTGATTACATGCTACATATGCCACAAAGAAGGACATTATGGATATCAGTGTCCCGAAAAGAGAAAGAATCGAGTTGTGGCCGTGAACGTGGTTCAAGACGAAGACAAAGGCAACCAACCTAAACAAGAGGCTACTCCCAACCTTGATTTTTACCACTAGAGAGGTAAGCCTAAAACTCATACTTAAATTCTAATATATTGGTAAAGATAGTTCAATGATTGATATGTACTTTCTATACGCGAAAGAAAATACATATTACATCATTCACTATCAGGACATGGGTGAACTAACAATGATGCACACGTAAGATTGCTCCTCCAGCTAAGCTTTTACCTCAATCACCTGTAATCATTCCCTATTTCAGAATACAAGAAAATATTATTTTTCTTTGTTTTTGCCTAGAGAGAAAAAAATTCTAGAGAGAGGTAATTCAATATTGAGATATTTTTAGATATAAAAATTCTCATAATATCTAAAATATATTTTTGTGAAACAGAAGTTCAAAATAAATTCTCTAATGTGCATTAGGAATCAATTAAAAATGTTATAAGGGACCTTAGCCTAAGGGTCTAGATTTTCAAAAAAATTTAGATTATGGTCCAATTAAGGTTCCTATGGGCCCATAGGATTAATCTAAGTGTTGGGATGAGATAAATCCAAAGAATAAAATAAAATACCCAAAAATGAGTAAATGCTCACATAAGATGAAGAGTTCACTAAGTATAAGGTTTATTGGTTAAAAATTAAGAGATATTACTTAAAACAAAATGAGATATTTTGAAAAAATGATGAATTTTTGACACCTTGGTAAGGAGAGGCGGACCTTTGAGGTAGGCGTCTCTTTCACATGTGCGGAAGGGTTTTTTAATTCAAAAAATTGTGATATTTCTATCTCTCCTCTCTCTTGGATCAAACTGGATCAAAAAGGGAGCCAAACTAGTCCAAATCTTGTCCAAATTGAGTCAAACTGAAGATGGAAAATTCTAGAACCCAATTGGACTCAGTAGTGGCCTCCCTCACCTATAAATAGACCCTCATTCTTTTGTGTCTCATTTGTGAGCTATACCATGCCAGTATTACATTAAAATAATCATATTTTCTATTATCCCTTAAAATTCCTCTACTTTTGGGGAGCTTGGAGCTTCTCTCTCTTCAACAACTCTTGGAGCTCTCTTCTGCACTTGCTAAACCAATTGATTGGTTGGGGGCTTCACTTCTAGAAAAAGAAACAAGCTAATCCTGGTAAGAATGAATTTTATGGTTTTCTGTTAATTTCCTCAAATGACTTCTCTTCTCAACCCCTCTCAAGCTTGAGAAGTTTTCTAAATGGTTGTTTTAATTCAAATCGATCTTTCCCTAAGAATCATAAGGTTCAATTAAGAGAAAATTAATCATTATGCTTATTTCGAATGCTTTCTTATGTATCTCTCTCTCTTTAAAAAAAAATAGTCATCTCTATAGTTAATTCTTTAGGATGCTTCTCATTGATAATGTCTTATTTCAAAACCAAACTCTAGGCTTGATAAGCTAGAGATTAAGAAAATGGTATTTTCATGATTTTGTGTTAACAAAATAATGGTTAGTTCTTTTAGATTATTTATAAGTAGTTAAAAACTACTTTGATTGATTCTAAATGAGAAAGAGATAATCCTATCAAATTTGGAAAAGAGGAATAATGGAATTAGCTTAATCTAGTGGGATAATCATAATTAAGTTTATGATTATGATTAAAATTCATAGTTTAGATTTAAGCTTCAAAAAATAGATCTTCTATCATATTTTCATTACAACGTTTTATTCTTTTAGAAAAAATAAAAATTATCAGTAATAGCGGCAAAGCTATGGCAAATTTTTCTGAAAAAGATACATATCTTATTTTTATGCATAATACTAAAAGAGGAACTCCTACCATATTATTGTAGGTTTAGAAATTTAAAGAAAAAAGAATGATTTTGACAAAATTGAGAAAAGAATACTTTTTTGTAATTATGTATAATTATTTAATTAAGAAAAAGAGAAATTTATATATATATATATTTTTTATGTATAACAATTTTTAAATGATAAAATAGGAATTCCCATGACATTTGGAATTCAATCATTTAAATGCAAAAAGAGGAATTTTTAGCATATTCAAAAATAATGGATATTTTTATTTAATTTAAAAAAGAGAAATTTTAGACAAATTTATTTTATGTATAAGAATTTTTAAATGATAAAAGAGAAATTCCCATGACATTCGAAATTCAATCATTTAAATACAAAAAAGAGAAATTTTAAGCATATTCAAGAAAATGGATATTTGTATTTAATTAAAAGAGAAATTTTAATGGTATTTTGAGTAGAAAAAGGTTTAAATTAATTTTGATATCAAAAAAGAGAAATTTTCACCATAATTCCACCTAGAAAATTAGGGTTGATAACTCAATTGGTGGAAAGAATATTCTTAAATATTTTAAGTGGATAAATCACCAAATTATTATTTACCCAAAATTGGATTAATGGAAGAAGAGTATCTTTATAAAAACCTGATATTCTCGTATAGAACTATTTCTTAATTTTCCTTATGGTTAGGAAGGAATGAAATTCATAAAGTTAGAATTTTCCTTACGGTTAGAAGTTTAGTAGATGTTTATCTGAAGAAAATCCTTATTAGGAATCAAAGTTAGTGGTAAACTGAATAATTTTGGTTAGACCACAACTGTGAGAATGGTGCCCAGTAAACTACTTGCCCATCTCTTGAATCTAAATCAAGAAAAAACCTCGTGACCAATTCCAATTCTTGACAGAAAGAATAGACTACCGTTGAATTAGCGTAGTTTTCCCTTAACCGAAATCACCAAGAATCTAGTTGGAAATTCAGTCAAATGATGGGTAGATTACCCTGATGAGAGATCAATGATTGTCATTAAGAAAATCTGGATTAATGGAAAAGGGTTTTGTGGAACCAATCTCGAACCAAGAATTCTACTTACATCATAGAATCTCTGTTTTCTTTTAAAGGACTGTTTGGAGAAAGCATTTGGTATGTGTTTAGCTAAGGAGAGACTCGTTGCAACAGCTTGCGGGGAGTCATCGAGGGACGTTGCTCGCGGCAAATCCTGCCGAGGTCTTGACCAGCCTCGGTATGGTTAAAATGGTATGCTTCCAGTACGATGGATGAGGACCGACGAAGCGGTTCCTGAGTGAAGTGCTAGGACACCTTGGTAGGATCCTAGAGGGTTCTGACCAGGTGATGCACGGGCTCACGGTTGCTAGGACACCCATGGGTATGTCGAGGGAGATACGGTTGAACTGAAAAGAATTACTTTTGTGAACTGAATTTTGATATTGGATCTCGTTGTTTGACCAGCTGGTCTTCAACGGGGAGTCCAGGTAATATACTTTGTAAAACAAGGGACTCAATATTTTGGAGGATTATGATCAATAATACTATGATTTCATTGAAAGATTGTTTTAAAGATAGCTGAATCTAATAAATTGCAAATTCATATTGGGTGTGTAAGTGGTTTGACTACCTTGAATTTTGCTTGAAGCGCAGGTTATTGGGCCTGGGAATTCTTTTCCCCAGTACCCGGGAAAAACATAACCAAATTTTTATAAAGGAATCCCACCAATACAAAGGTTGGGTGATTGGTAACCCATGGGCCGGTTGCCGAATCAAGGGATTCCTACAATACAAATAGTTATGATTACGTTACATTAGTTAGATTAAGTCCTAGGAAGACTTTTGTTCTATGGGAGGGAATCGGTGGTTCTGCCTCAAAAAAGGGGTAAAAAAGCGGTGATTATATGGACCAAGTGCAAGTCTCTTCCTTGATCTGACCATGTGACTTTCGGGTTTGGTCGGATCAGTTTGGTTAGTTAAGACTTTGACTCATCAGATCAATTCTCCCATTAGATGATTTTCCTGGTGAAATCGCCCGTGCCTTTCGGGCAAGGGAAGTTTTTCCGGGTTCAATTTTGGAGGAACTGCCTGGCTAGTCTCTTGTCTGGAATCCGTGGGGTGTGGATCCCTGCCCCGCGTGAGAGGCTAACGCTGCTTCTGCCACCAGCGCCTCAAAGGGGGCGAGGGTCTCACAACTGGTATCAGAGCTTTGTTGAAAGCTAATAAGGAAAAATGAATTCTTATTAGAAATTCATAATAAGAACTCAAAAAGAGCATCTACGTATTGTATTTTCATTCCTTAAGCTTTATTAATGAAGATTTTTAATCAAAGAAATTGGTTTTATAGATGGAAGTTCCATGCTTATTCGGTATTGCCGATCTTACCCAGTTCACAAGATATGACTGCTTTCGCCTTCGAGCGTATCATCTCTTCCACTATACGACTCGAACGAGCTGAGCCAATCTCGCAAGCCATTTCGAGGATTTATATTTCCAGACCGAGCGGCAGAGAGACGACAGCACAAGTGGTTTGTAGGGCAGTATGTCCAGGCCTCTTACAACCAGTGCACAATGCTGAGGGAAGATATCTCGTTGACCATGATTCTGATGAGGCTAAAAGTGATTCATGGTGTTATTCTATATCACCCCATGCCTCGAGATTTCAGACTTTCCTGCCATATCTACAGACTTCTTAGCTACTTTATTCTAAAGGATAAGATAGTAGCTCCCTTGGCAGTGAGGGAACGTTTGTATATCGGGGCATGTCTGTAGCCCAGTATCGTCATCTTATGCATTTCCCGAGGAGGTTTTGACTTTCTAGAGCCGAGATGCTCTATGTACATATTGCAACCTTTATATAAATAAAGAAATTTTTTGTAAAAAAATTCCATGTTATATAAGTGATTATTTATTATATGAAGAATTGAATCAGGGTCCCCCACGCCAGAATCAGGGCAACCCCAGAAGAGTGCTAGCTCAGCCTACAGCCTCCATGCAAAGCAGGCTCCGAACTCCCTCCCAAAGTTGGGGTAACCAAAGAGAGAGAGTTTCACTTCAGACTACAGAGAGTAGCTAGAGCTATCACTATAGCTGAGGAAGTGGAGGAAGAAAAAGGACAGATCTATGCCACAATTGAGCATCAGGGGAAGAATCGTCAATTTTTAATCCTCTAGAATCTAGCAGAGTACTAGGGTAAGCAATTCAAGCTTTTGATTGATGCAGGCAGTACTCATTCTTTTATTTCCCCTGGATGTCTGCGTAAGTTAGTCCTAAATCAAAAATCAAGGAAACCTATGCAAGTGGAATTGGCCAGGTGAAAAGATTCTTTTCACACATCTTGAGATAGACCTTATTCAGTTTAGTCTAGATGGGAACGTAACAGATTGCCAGTTCAGAGTCCTACCCTTGGGAATCTATGATGGAATCCTTGGAATGGATTGGCTCCATAAGAATCAGGCTGACAGTCACAATGGAACCATCTCTTTCCTTGACCTTCACGGGAATAAAGTTCAAGGAACTGGAATTTCCGGATCCCCAGTGCTGCAAAACAATTAGTCAAGGCTTCTAAATTATTAAAAGGGCTCAGAAAGAGGCAAGCTGTTTATGTTGTTAAGATGAATCCGATAGACATAAAATGCAAGGCTAAAGAACCAAAGTGGTTAAGTGAGTATGCAGATGTGTTCCCTGAAGAGTTAACAGAGATGCCTCCGACTCGCGAAGTAGATCATGAGATCGAGTTAACCCCCGGAGCTCAGCCAGTAGCCCAGCATGCATACAAAATGCTAGTCCTTGAAGCCATAGAACTTAAGGAGCAGTTAAGATAACTGTTAGAGCAAGGATTCATTAGACCCAGTGTCTCACCTTGGGGTGCTCGCGTTCTCTTTCAAAAGAAGAAAGATGGAATGTTAAGACTCTGTATTGACTATAGAGGATTGAATCGATTAACAATTAAAAATAAGTATCCTATCCCTAGGATCGATGAACTTCTGGATCGGTTAAGTGGAACCAATTCATGTTTTACATTCCATCCCCTCAAATTCCCGGATTATATCATACATCCCCACAGATGACACCTCTATCATCTCATTTCCACCCTGTAAGCATGCTCTTTCCATAGCAAAAAGCACATCCATAGTATCCACAAATGACACCTCATCAAGCACCCCTGAAATAAACTCATTCTTCTCCAAAAGACCACACTGCTCAAGACTTTTTTGTTCATTTTGTACATGTCGACGCATGCCATGCTTCAAATCCTTGGCTTTTACAAAGACTAGTGACCCGTAGCTAGAAAATCCCTGAAAATTTACGGAAAAGTTATTTACATTGATTGAGTCCTGCGAGAACTCATTTTCCCTTGTACCATTGGAATCCCGCTTTACAATGGCACCTAGCCAAAATCCCTCATCTCCCTGTAGTTCATGAATTCTCTGTCCAAATGTTCATAAAGATAGATCTCAAATCCGAGTACTACCAGATCAGAATCAAGGAATAAGACATCCCAAAGACAGCATTCAACACTTGCTATGGGCATTATGAGTTCATAGTCATGCCGTTTAGATTGACTAATGCCCGGGGGTGATGTTTAATCGTCTTATGCAGGATATTCTCAGAGAATACTTGGATGATTTTGTTCTTGTCTTCTTTGATGACATCTTGATATACTCAAAGAATGTTGCAGATCATGAAGATCATGTGTGCAAGGTCCTGGAAATCCTAAGGAAGCACCAACTCTTTGCAAAAAAGAGCAAGTGTTCTTTCTCTGTTGACCAGGTGGAATACTTAGGATTCATAATGTCTAAAGATGGGATTTATCCTTACTCCGCAAAAATCCAAGCAGTTGTAGATTGGCCGAAACCCAAGACGGTAAAGAAAGTCAGAGGATTCCTAGGATTAACCAGATGGTATAGTATCTTTATACCCACGTATGCTCAGATAGCATTCCCTTTAACTAACCTTCTCAATAAGAGTACCCTATTTCAGTGGTCTGCTCTGTGTCAAAGTGCCTTTGATAAGCTAAAGACAGCCTTAGTAACCAACCCTGTCCTTAAATTGCCAAATTTTACCAAACCTTTTGAGGTAGTTCATTACTGATGCGAGTGGGTTTGCCTTAGGTGGTGCTCTTATGCACGAAGGTCATGGAGTGGCCTATGAATCCAGAAAAGTCAGAACACATGAGAGAATTTTTACCGTCCATGACTTGGAGTTACTCTCAGTAGTTTATGCTTTGAAGTTATGGAGACATTATCTTTTGGGACAGAGGTTCACCTTGATGATAGATCATCAAAGTCTGAAAGTGGATCTTCACCTGAAGGGATCTCAACATGCGTCAAAGGAGATGGATACAAACCTTGAAGGAATTTGATTTTGAAATTATGTATCGGCCAGGGAAAGAAAATGTGGTGGTAGATGCGCTCAGCAAAAAAGCCTCCTTGCTTGCAATTACAGTGGTGTCAAATCCATTGATTAGTGAAGCAAGAGAGAGAATCTTGCAGGACAAATTCTTTGCCCCTATTGCTACCCTTCTGATGCAAGAAAGCAAGACTCCTCAAGAAATGAGTCGAGTTCTTGGGTACAAATTGGATGAAGGATGCATGTATTATAATAATCGGCTATGTATTCCCAATGATGAGGGAATAAAGGGAAGGATTCTAAGAGAAGCCCATGATAGCCTAATAGCTGGACATTGAGGGTTTATAAAAAACCTATATGTCTATGAAGAAAAGCTTCTTCTAGCCAGGACTCAAAAAGGATGTATTTGATTGAATGTGCGGCAATGCTTAAGGTGTCAGAGAGTCAAGATGCTAGGAAATCCACAGATGAGGTGGGAATGTATCAATATGGACTTTGTCACTGGATTACCTTCAGTGCAATCAGGTTACAACTCCATTTTTCTGGTAGTTGACAGACTAACCAAAGTTACCCATCTGATTCCAATGAAAGAAACATACACTGCAATGGATGTCACCAGAGTTTTCCTTAAAGAGATCTTCAGATTGCATGGCTTACCCAAGAGGATAGTAAGTGACAGAGATCCCAAGTTCACATCAAAATTATGGACTGCATTCTTTGAAGTAGTGGGAACGTTCTTGGATCTCAATAGAGCCTATCACCCCAAAACAGATGGCCAGACCCAAGAAGTGGTTAAGCCATTTGCACCTGGTTGAATTTGCTTACAAATGATTCTTATCATCGAAGCATTGGGATGAGCCCTTTCAAAGCTCTGTATGGACAACATTGCCTTACACCACCATTGACTTGGTCCGACCCATTGGTTAGAGTCAAAATGTCCAGACAAATGCTTGATGACATGGACTAGCAAATGCAATCAATCCGTAAAGATATTAAGGCAGCCCGAGATAGGCAAAAGCAGTATGCAGATAAAAAGAGATCAGAGAGAGAGTTTGAGAAGAATCAAATATGGTCTTCATTCGAGTACGACCAAAAAGAAGTTCCTTATCTTTAGGGAAGTATAAGAAGCTCTCTCCCAGATACTGTGGACCGTATGCTGTTATAAAGAAAGTAGGCGATCTAGCTTATAAACTTCTTCTCATCTCAAGGTACATAATGTATTCCATGTCATTTTGTTTAAGAAATATGTACCCAGCCCGAGTCACGTGCTTGATGATGAACAATTGATTTCTCCGACTCAAGGCCAGATGGTACTCTAACCTGAAGAAGTCCTTGACGTTCAAGAGAAGGTTCTCAGGGGAGAAAACTCCTCACGGAGAGTTTTTAGTCAAGTGAAAGTTCTTCCCTCTAGAAGACGCCACTTGGGAGAAAAAAGAAGAGATGGTAAAAGATTACCCCCACTTTGCGAGATGAGAACATCTCGCGTTTTTTCAAGTGGGGAAGGGTGTAAGATTCCTCCTTAGCCTAAATAATGAATAAGCTTTTACCTCAATTCCCTGTAATCATTCCCCATTTCAAAATACAAGAAAATATTATTTTTCCTTGTTTTTGCCTAGAGAGAAGAAAAATTCTAGAGAGAGGTAATTCAATATTGAGATATTTTTAGATATAAAAACTCTCCTAATATCTAAAATATATTTCCCTGAAACAGAAGTTCAAAATAAATTCTCCAATGTGCACAAGGAATCAATTAAAAATGATATAAGGGACCTTAGCCTAAGGGTCTAGATTTTCAGAAATTTCTAGATTATGGTCCAATTAAGGTTCCTATGGGCCAATAGGATTAATCCAAGTTTTGGGATGAGAAAAATCCTAAGAATAAAATAAAATGCCCAAAAATGAGTAAATGCTCACATAAGATGAAGAGTTGATTAAGTACAAGGTTTATTAGTTAAAAATTAAGAGATATTACTTACAAAATAATGAGATATTTTTAAAAAATGATGAATTTTTGACACCTTGGTAAGGAGAGGGGGACCTTTGAGGTAGGTGCCTCTTTCACATGTGTGGAAGGTTTTTTTAATTCAAAAAATTGTGATATATTTTTCTCTCCTCTCTCCTGGATCAAACTAGATCAAAAGGGGAGCCAAACTGGTCAAAATCTTATCTAAATTGAGTCAAACTGAAGCTGGAAAATTCTAGAACCCAGTTGGACTCAGTTAGTAGTCTCCCTCACCTATAAATAGACCCTCATTCTTTTGTATCTCATCTGTGAGCTATATCATGTCGGTGTACCATGATTGCCTTAGGAAAGTGGTACATCGGAGGATTAGATACCAATGAAGACTTGGCCCCAACCCTTGGCTTGAGAATACTCACTAAGGGGGTGGAAAGGCTTGGCTAGGAGATTAGAAAGAAAAAGCTTTCCATTGACACTCAAGCATCAATAACGTATGGAATGCAAGAGGTCATAATGGCCAACACTATGTGATGCATATGAATTGAAAAAACGGAATGGTTTTTCAATGGAAGTGATGCCAAATTCATTATGCAATGATAGTCAATGATGACTTGATATGATAAGTGCATTGGCAAATGCAAAGGACATTGTGGAAATGCCATTTTGATTGCTTGAAAAATTGAAATTTCATTGATAATAGAAAGGAGATTGTGGTAAAATTTCTTCAAAAATCATGATGCGTGGAGAGAACTGATAGCACACAATTGATGAATGGAGTTTCTTTTGATGGTCATTATACTTGGGGGAGAGCAAGAGGCAATGCATTGCAAGTTGGAGTGCAATATGAGCCCAATGGAACCACTCTTGATAATTCTTGCACAGGCACTAAACCCTAATTTTGCCAAAGCACATTGGGACTAAAGTCTAGGTGCTTACATAATCTCATATTACTCCCTTAGACCTACACAACAAGCCCTTAGCCTCTCTGTTTCGACGTTGTTTGGGTAGTCAAACCTAGGTAGTTGAGCCTGCCCCCCCCCCCTCGCTAGCACATCTACTACCCCCCAGACTCCCTACTACATCATCGTCGTGGTGGTGAAGACGGATGTGAGGGAGTGGGGTGGGTCTAATAGAGGAAGATGGTGTAAGCTCATCACAACCATATCGTGATGGGCCTGCACCACTCGACCGCACGCCTATCAAAGGTGTGGTCTGCCCCCGACCGAGCAAGTGGGGTAGATTGCTCCCATGGTGTTGACTAGCCAAGTGGGGTAGTCTTCCCCCACGGCGTTGATTGGCCCACTACGAGCCACATGCATATAAGATTAAAATATAAGACTTATAGAGAATGCATAAAAGATTAACTTTGTGTATATGTGAAAAGGTTTGATGGAACCATACCTATGTTTGTGTAAACTGCGACAAGATTGTTGCCCATATCATTCATTTATAATGGACAGCAGATTGGCCACATCGGGATCTTGTGATGGGTCGATCGACATTGCTGCTATATACATGCATAGGCAACAAAACATGATTGCTCTAACCCAAGCCACACTTAAAGCTTAGACAAAGAATACAACATGTAATATTAGAACATTGTTAAGACCTCCTACAATACTGCTTAGACAAGCAGGGTGGACAGTGCCCCTTTTGGATGATAGCTTTTGAGGACTTTCCACATGCTCCCCACTATTAAAGCCAAAGGCAACTCCTCTTTTACAAGAGAAGGACAGTGAGAAGATCGAGGGATCCCCCTCCACTATAACCATTTACTCATGGATAACCACTCCTAACTTGACATAAGCAGCATTCTAGATGGCATATAACAATGCCCCATATCTCTATGCATAAGTCCATTTCCTAAACCCAACACCCAAGGGTGTGAGGTTGAATGAATAAGTCCACTTACCTCGACAATGTCAAGCCAACCAAGAGAAAACAACAACACAAGATTAGATAAAAAATACAACTTGTGATATTAGGACATTGTTACGACCTCCTACAATACTGCTTAGACAAGCAGGGTGGATAGTGCCCTTTCGGATGATAGATTCTGAGGACTATCCACATGCTCCCCACTATTAAAGCCAAAGGAACCTCCTCTTTTACAAGAGAAGTACAGTGAGAAGATTGAGGGATCTCCCTGCGCTATAACCACCTACTCGTGGATAACCACTCCTAACCTGACATAAGCAACATTCTAGATGACATATAACAATGCCCCATATCTCTATGCATAAACCATAGTGTATGCATAGTCTAAACCATACGCCACGCATAACGTATGCATAGCCTATGCATAGGGTATGCATACCCTTTGCATAGCGTATGCATACCCTATGCATAAGGCCGTATGCATAGGCCATATACATACGGCCTATAAATACTAGCCTATACATACGACATATGGCCTACGCATACAACCTATGCATACGGCCTATGCATAGCCTATGCATAGGCCATATGCATATGGCCTATGCATAGGTTATATGCCGTATATGCATACGACATATGGCCTACGCATACAACCTATGCATAGGCCATATGCATATGGCCTATGCATAGGTCATATGCCATATATGCATAGGGCTTATGCATAGGCCATATGCCGTATGCATATGGCCTATGCATATGCCCTATGCATACGACCTATGCATAAGGCCTTTGCATATGTATGCATAGGCCGTATGCATAGGCCTTATGCATAGGCTTATGCATACGACTATGCATAAGAACTATGCATAAGCCCTATTGCATAAGGCCTATGCATAAGGCCTATAGGCTCTTGACCTAAACCTAATCCCTAGCACCCAAGGGTGCAAAAACATAAAGAGAAGAAGCATAAATAAACAGGGCTTACGTATAGGGAAAGTAGGTAGGTGTTGACACCCGTCGACCGTGATTTAGGCGGGAGTCACAGTTTGCAGGTCGCTGCTGAGCAGTGAAATTTCGCTACTAGCTTCACTGCTGAGCAGCGTCTTTTTGCTGCTGTGCAATGAAAAAACATTATTGTGGTCACTGTTTAGCAGCAGTGAAACCCTGGGTAATTTTGTGTTTGTAGTACTGGATATTGTTGTGTGTTTTATATGAATTCATATGAAAATGAAATACATAGCCTTCAAGGTAATTTGCAACAAGAAGTTGTGGTTCTATTTCTAGGAAGAAGAATTTGCTTTCACCATTGATGCACAAAGAGGGGACAAGTGCATTGAGGATGCCTATGCAACAAGGTGAGACAAATGAGTTTAATATACCCATGTATCAAATTGGTGCACATGATGAGGCACATAGAGGGACTTGGATGCCATTGGATTCACAGGAAAAAATTATGTAGTATGACCTAACGATCAACTTGAGTGATAATGACAATAGAGTCATCCCTATAAATGCAAAATGAACATTGAGGGATGTGTGCACGTGCTTGGAGTCTCTATTAGAAGCCATACTATCAGACTAAAAATTTAAGGTAGATGGTATTATGGTGGGAAGAAGATCCAAAAATATTTTTAGTCATATGAAACGTTTGTCCCCTGTAATTTTAAAGTTTTCTTAATACAATATAATTTTGTACCCATCTATCTTGTCTTGTGGATTCAAACTAGTTATTTAACATTATTAAGACAAGATGACCAATGTTAAATAACAAACTAAAATCGATATTAATTTCATATATATATTTATTACAATGGTATCTATATAAATTGCTTGGTTACCATGTATGAAAACAAGAAAACTATCTACTTTGGCTGGTCGGTGTTTATAGAAGCTTTGGCCTCTTTGCCTTTCTTGGTCGGGTTGGACTTCGATTTCTTGGATGTTTCCTTTGACTTCGAGTATTTTTCCTTAGATTGTTTCCGTTTTTCAGAAGCCTTTCCCTTCTCTGTGTCTTTCATTTTCTTCTTTGAAGATGACCCGAATTTCAATGGAGACACTGTGGGAAGTCTTTTCTTTTTCAATGGCTTCTGTGCCATCACCTGTGCCATCACAGGTGGGATTGATGGTGGTGGTGAATTTGGATCGGAGAGACGATCCACACGCATTAGTGGAAGGGTGAGGTATGTAGGGGCCCTTTAAGTTGCCATGGGATTAAGAGGGTGATTAACATTAGGGCTAATAGGAGAGTTCCACCTCCTCAAAAATGTTGGGTGTTCAGGTTTCTAAAAAAATCTAGTCAAAGATGGGGGCCTAGCTTTTAGAGGCTTTAGTGCTAATTTTTTAAAATAAAGTTTTAGTAAGTCGTTCCCCCCTTTTCCCAAAATTTTCAATTTTTAACTTTTAATACCTTCTCTCTCTAAAAAATTTGGCGCCTCCTTTCTTTTTCTCTAGGATACGCAATCTGTGGGCTCTTCTATCTCTCCTTCCTTGCTATCCATGGCTTGCAGCTATTGCTCTCACATAGCTCCTGCCACAAGAGCTCCCATAGCTCATAGGTCTTACTGTTGCTACTAAATGACTCCATTAATGCTCTATGGTTGATTCTTTAGCTCTCAACACCTCCTCTTGGTAGAATTGTTGATGGGTTATGACTGTTACAAGTCTTCAAACCTACAATCTTTTGTATATTCTTTCTCCTCTTACCCTTGGGCTTCATCTACATCACTAACTTTTCTTTCATCTTGAAGCACTACATTTCTTCTCCTCCTCACTAAGAATGTCTTTGCAGACTTCTAAGAGACCAAGAATCACCATCGAGTCCATAACCAGAAATGACAATTTGGACGAGAATGGACATTTGCATACAATGGAGTTTCGTCGATTTATGTGGGTGACAATGTGTCCGTCATTGAAAGGGGCACACAAGGTTCCTAGAAGGATTCTATCTTCTCGAAAACATCACTGGAAGAGGAGAATTCTAGAGTTTAAGATAAGCAAAGATGGGAAGCGGTTAGCCAGGGTTCAACATGTCTACACACCATCCTTATTGAAGATCAAGAACATTGGCATGCATCTATTTGAACCTAACTGTAAGCATTTCTTATAGTATTCAACGTACTGATGCAATATTTAAGATTGTTTCTTACACTTAGACATTTATATATGCCCTTTTTAGATGTTTTCCCATCTACTTGTGTGGAATGGCAAGCCGTGGAGTGCTTTATAGGGACTTTTGAGATAGTTCATGCTGCAGAGTTTGGTAAACTAATATATGCAGGACAAACGGGCTTTGTTCTTGCAAGCCAAGGAGTTTTCTTATACAGTAGCACTTATGTGGTTTCAGGGGCAAGGATGGTTGGGGGTCACTACGACCAATTTTTGTTCCATCATTTGCTTGCCATGAGTGGCCCATCCCTGATACAGCAACCATTGAGGGTTTCAAGCGTAGGATCGCCATGGATGTGCATTCCTCCATGAAGTGCACATATGGGTCACATAGGGCAAACTTGGGTTGGTTTATGCCCATGCACAAAACGTACACATGTTTGCTTTGGTACATGTACACAGAACACCAAAAATGCTCATATGCAAAGGTGAAGCTCATGTTGCTTTGGACAAGTTTCTTGGAACAAGATGGTGTACAACGAAGCTCATGTTGCTTTGGACAAGTTTCTTGGAACAAGATGGTGTACAAAAGAGTCTGCACACCAAGGTGACTACATCAAGTGCTCTGTTACTTACGGAAAAGGTTATTGCAAGGTTCCACATTGGCAGACAAAACCTCACCATGGTCTTTCCCTATAGGAGATGGAAGCGAACGGGGAATGAGTGGGAACCCTTGGACTCGGATGTAGTTGCAAAAGAGGAGATAGAGCTTTCAATCATGGTGCAGGACAATGACTTGCATCATGTCATAGTCAATGATGATTGGAAGCTGCACCACCTCCGTGAATATTTAGTGATGCACTTTTCTCTAGATCAAACATTCAGTTTTGTTGTGGATGGTAGGACATCGCGTCCACAATCTGAGAAAGCAACATTGTGCAAGGATGTAGCATTTCAGACCATCTCTCTCAAGCATGGCTAAAACATGCAATGCATGTTTTAAATTTTGATTAACGGAATCAGCTTTTTTAATGTTGTCTTGAGTCCATTTTTTTTCATGCTAATTTTTAGTTCTGCTTCATCACACTTGTTTCAAACATAGTCATAGTATTTTCTTTTCAATTTTTGAGTATGTATGCTGCCAGGAAGTCTTTGTCAAAGTTTGTGTCAATCATTGGGAATTCTAGACATGTTGACAGGTTTTAATTGCATGCTAGACATGTTGACAGGTGCAGACAATCACACATGGGCGCCCAGAAGTTTAATTTTTTATCATTGTATACCTAGGTTTTCATTCTAGCAAGAATCTTACAGGCTCTTATCCTCTCTCTCTATGTGTTTGTGTATGATGTGTTATGCACAGAAGCTCTTGACATGGTACCAGAGCAGCACAAGGGTTGATTGGGTTATGTCTTGCAAATTGTGCACTTTATGTTGTGAATTCTTCATATGGTCACAGCAGTTATGTCTCAGAATCTCAGATCTATGTATATATGGCAGTGATTATTGGGATTGATGTATGTATACAGGGATTGTTTGGATGTACTTGCAAATTGTGCACTTTATGTTGTGAATTCTTCATACAGTCACAGCAGTTATGTCGTGTTGGCATGTGAGACTTTCACACTTCTTTTGTTTACACAGGTGATGATACACATCATCAAATTACACATATAGGAAATGTACCCCAGTCTCATGATAGGAAAGACACAGATGGTACAATGCAAAGAAGTAATTTGATTTTGTCACCTATTGCAAGCTGCTGACATTGTTCATGTAAAAGGATTACATCCTATCTTTTTGTCATCATCTTGCAAATCAAAGCTCGATTTGTACTTTGTGTTTTCAACTCAAGTACATAAGGCCTCCTTTTTATCTAATTCTCTATGATCTCTTATGTGGTTGAGTGCAAAGCTCAATCAGTTTAACAAAAGCACTAAATTTGTCATAATGTACACTGGGAATTCTTCCCCTCTTTACAATCTCTAATGCAGTTCAGCACGATCAAGCAACCCACACAGTCACATCGCCCCCCACCTTTTCAGATCATACACATTTGGCAACAGAGGATCTGGTTTTTGCATGGAGAAGCTTTATGACAGGGCAAGGCATATATACAGACGAAATGTGCAGGTCCTGTGCAACCAAAGAAGACATTCAAGTGATTGTGTTGAGTATGTGTGCAGGAAAACATTGTGAGGAAGAGACGAGAAATAGCTAGAACTGCATGGCTGCTGTTATTAAATTCAGAGGATACAAAAGAAAGAAAAACGTGGAAGGGTGATTACAAGTCTGCATGCATGGCGGGGAGGAGGGATATGCATACACGGACAATTCCCCCTTCTTACACATACCATACTTTAACTACCCTTACACAGCAAGAGAACAACATAGCAAGAACATCAGTTAAGAACTTTCTGGCGCCCACCACCCCAAGACCCCCTAGTGGGTGGCCCCCACTTCTTGTCTTGATCAGTCCACGTGGTCATCAGCACTTTCCACGTTCTCTGCCTCGTCACCTGCTTGTTGTCCCTGTGACGTGTCATTGGCGACACCACCACAGCCTATGGCACTCGCTTGTATCTTCTGTAATAAATTTTTCTTGTTCTACTGTCTTTAGTTCTTGCAGCCCTATGGCTTCCTTGAGCCACACAATCCTCTCCCTTGGCAGTGGTTTGGTTAAGATGTCTGCCAACATGGTAGCTGTTGGACAATACTCAAGACTGATTGTCCCCTCCTCCACCTGCTCTTTTACAAAGTGAAATTTTATGTGTACATGCTTCACTTTCTTACTTGGTGCACTTTGTCTTGCCATAGCTATTGTGCTCTGATTGTTTGACCACAGGGTCATAGGCCTCACCTTGGTTTCTAGCCTTCCTTCCTGCATGAAATTCCCTATCCATAGACATTCTTTCACGCCTTATGCCAATGCCATGTACTCAGCCTCAGCTGTGGACAAGGTCACGCACCTTTGCCGGGTACTTCTCTGTCCCCTTCATACATCAGCCTGAACCACTTTGTTCCCTTTAGGTACCTCAGTACCCTTTTCGCCGCATTCCAGTGTGCAAGGCTCAGTCTTTCCAAGTACCTACTCAGCCTTCCTACTGCCACGAGATGTCTGGTCTAGTGCAGGTTGCTGCATACATCAAGCTTCCCACCAATGATGGGTAAGGCATGTCTGGTGGTAGATCGTCACTAGGATTGTTAATATCTCCTAATTCCATTGGCGTCATCGTTGTTGTCGCCTCCTTCATCCGTAACCGCTTTAGTATGCAGTCCACATAGTGCCCCTGGCAGATGCTCAACACTTTCTTTATCATATCATTCCTGATTTCCAGACCAAGACAGTAATTGATCTCTCCCCCATCTGTCATGGAGAAATACTAGCTTCCCACCAATGATGGGTAAGGCATGTCTGGTGGTAGATCGTCACTAGGATTGTTAATATCTCCTAATTCCATTGGCGTCATCGTTGTTGTCGCCTCCTTCATCCGTAACCGCTTTAGTATGCAGTCCACATAGCGCCCCTGGCAGATGCTCAACACTTTCTTTATCATATCATTCCTGATTTCCAGACCAAGACAGTAATTGATCTTTCCCCCATCTGTCATGGAGAAATACTTCTTCATTATTTGCTTTGTGGCCTTCATCCTCTCCTCTGTCACAGTTATGATGATGATGATGTCGTCCACATATACTGACAATAGCACATCTTCATCCTCATTGACTGTAAACGCTAGCTTCCACTTCATTGCACCTGAATCCTTCCCCTTTCAGCATTTGGTCTTACTTCAAATACCAGCTTCTGGAGGCCTGTTTGAGGCCATAAATCACCTTTCTTAGTTTGCACACCTGCACCCCTCTGCTATCTGTGCCTGCAGGGGCCTGCATATAGATCTCTTCCTATCTCCCCATGGAAAAAGGATGTTTTTACATCCATCTGATGGATTAGCCACCCCCTTGCACAGGCGTATGCTAACAGCATTCTGATGCTCCCTATAGAAGCCACTGGAGCAAAGGTGTCATTGTAGTCTATCCCTTCAACCTGACTAAACCCCCCACCAGGCGTGCCCCCTTTTGATTTTGAAGCCCACTTGTTTCCTATTGCTCTTCTCCCTATCGGAAGGTATGACCACTCCCATGTTCTGTTTTCTTCATGATGTGACTTTAGCTCATCCTCTATTGCCTTCTTCTAATCCTCCCAATTGTCCCCAGCAGCATGTCTGTGATGGTCCCGATCTTCCCTCCCATGAGTTGGACCTATATGTCACCTGCTCCAGTTGCATCTATCTTCCCATTATCCCCAAGGTATATTCTGGTTGGCTTCCTAAATTCTTTGTAGCTACAGAACATCCTTTTGTCGCGCACATATGTGTCGACCACGCAGATGAGTCGATTACCCATGCATCCTCTCCAACGTCATCTTCTATCCTTGCCACATGTTATAGGACATCCTTCCCCGTCCTCTTCTTTCTCAGATCTGCCAAACGTTTTGCACATCATTGCCACATGTTATAGGACATCCTTCCCCGTCCTCTTCTTTCTCAGATCTGCCAAACGTTTTGCACATCCCCCTTGTTGCAGTACTGGCATATCACCTCCCCAGGATCTGCATGGTCCATTTTTGCCTTCCCTTCTCCATTTCCTTTGTCACCCCCTTTGTTCTTCCAGTCACCTCGAGTCACAAGTGCTGTCTCCGCCTCCTTGTCTTTGTCAAGATCTCCTCTTCTTCCAATCTGCCTATGCTATGTACTCCAAATCCCTGGCCTCCTCTCGTTTGTCGATGGTGAGGACTAGATGGGCGTACACCTGTGGCAAGATGTTCAGGAGCATGAAAGCCAGCTCCCGCTTCGGCACCGGCTCTCCAATGGTCGTCAGCTCAAAGTTTGAATTGAGGATTCTAGTGGGCAAAAAGATGAGTAAGCTTGTTGTGGTAGGCACTAGCTAGCTGGAAAGGAAAAGGCAAAGTCATTTCCTTGATGGGAAAGCAAAGCAGTGGAAAATCTTACCTTCTCAATCATCTTGCCTGCTAATGGTTATGCATAGAAGCTGGATGTGGATGCAATGGATCTATGCTTGTGGCAGAAAAGTATCTGTATTATGGTGCTCTAAACATCTATGCAAACAATATTATGCTCATGCTTTCATAGACATGTGTTACTTTAATGAAATCAAGAATGCAAGCACTAAATTGTTTTAAAAGCATGCAGCATGAGAGATCTCCTCCAAATGTAGTGATACAACTTGATTACATGATACTCTCGCTTATATCCTCATTGCAGGTCTGTACATATCAGCCCACATGCAAGAGAAAAGAAAAACATTGAAGCCATGAGAATTAAGAGGTAACATTGAAGAAGTCTAGTTATTAGAACATTCATGCATATTTATTTGGATACATAACCTACAAACGTAAATCTATATCTGCAAATCTGAAATATATTGCTTATAAAATGTTACAGCAAAGATACTATCCAAGTTTATTGTGTGTCCCCCAAAGAATTGGTTTTTTGGAACCCATCCTTTTCCATGTCTTTGGCGTGTGGATAGCCAATGCTGCATCCCCTGTTTTGCGCGCGAGGCGTGCCAAGCATAGTTGTTCCATTGTGAAACCTTTTTCACAACATGTCATAGTATCCTTATGCGGCTTTTGACACTTTCATCCACCTGGTGATCGAAAGAACCAATTAAACATTTCATGCAATGCATTGCTCTTTGTATTGCCACCCCCATGCCTGGTGTTTTTGAAATATACACATCTACCTTGGCAGTGGGACCGCTCCATCCCTTGTGTACTCCACAATGCCAATGAACCATATTTTTCAAGAAAGAAGGAAGCATCGGCATATAGAATATGCTGCAAAAAATGACACAGATAAGTATTAAGAGATATTTTACATGGAAAAAATTAGCATGTAGTGAGTAATGTGAGTCTCGCCCCATGCCAAAACCATGTCATTTGTGAACTCAGTAATATCACTTTTCAACAACACAATTTCCTCTTCAGATAGTCGTGCTTTCTCTAGGAGACGAACAACATTATCTAATCTTGTCTCCAAACCTTGGCACGCTTTAGGCCCATCTTTGCATCGTTCCCTCTGTATATAGTGTAGTTACATATCTTCTTCCACATTTCGAACTCGGTGTGGCTTTGTGAGCCACAATGATTTGAAAGTAGGTGCCTTGCCTTTGATCCACCCATACAGATTTTTTGAGGATTATCTTCTGTGGCCCCAGATGCTTTTCCATCTTTAGATAGTGTTACCGCCCCTCCGTGCAACCCAATGCTTGATTCCAGTCTCTCTATGCATTCAGCCCGCCTATCTTGAGGCTCCATATTGTATGCATAATTGACATGTAGCTTCAAAATTTTGTCAAGGATTCTTAGCCTAGCATGCAACAAGCATACATGAACTTGTTCCAATGGAATAGCCAAGATAGGGTCCCACTCTGGGTCATGTTGGTCTTGATTTGGAGGTGCTCCTTGGTTGCAACTTTTGATTCCATTCATCCGTTTCATTGACTTCTTTGTGCTTGAACTCAAGCCCTTGCTAGAATTCTTCACTGTGTTTTTCTTACGCTTTGTATCTTTTGTACTCACAGGAACTTTTGTGTGGCAACAATAGATAAATGGAAACTTGGCGTTGGCTCCAAGCTTGCATCCCAGCATACATTTGAGTGTTTTTAAGTCGCCCGCCAAGTGCCATTCAACCTGAAATGTTCCAACACCATCCACTTCTATGCTCCCTCCATTTTCTTGATGTGCGATTACACTTGGAATGCATGTCCTTGAAAAATACCATATAAGTGCATTATGGCTCTCATTTGGGAGCTCAAATGCTGCAAGCCACCAAATATGCTTCTCAGATTGGACACCAAAGTATTCCTTTGCATCCTTCTTCTTTCTCTTGTTTTTTGAGGTAGTGGTAGCATTGTTAGCATGCACACCTTCCCGTAAACCTTGACCCATGTTGACACCTTCATCACCTGCAGAGTATTGTTTTAAACTGTTTTGGAGGCATCCATGTTGCTCAATCAAGGCTCCTTCCTCAGACACAATATCTCTACCATGTTCATCAAGGTTAAGTTGACCCTTTCTAGTTTATGACCTTTGACCACCTAACACTCATCGAGCTTTAAGACAAAGATAGCCATTCCATCACATTCATTCCATGTCAATCCATAATACATGATCATTGCTTTTTGAAGTGCCACAAGATCTATGTACACATTGTTAAACTCATGTGAAGTTGAAAGGTCTCTTGTTGACTATTTCCATACAATCTGAAACATAATGATACCCACCAAGCATGGTGCTTACCTCTGTATTTGCACACCTCCTAGCCACCCATCATAATGCTGTATGGTGTTGGAAGCAAAGGCCTATGAACTCCTTGTTCCTTATGTGCAAGAGTGATGAGCCTGTATAAGGCATCATAGCCTTTATGACGACTAATCCTAGCTTTGTAAATTGCGTCCATCACATCTACAGGGCTTACCATGTCTCTCAAGCCTTTCATGAATTTATCACGAATTATATTGAGAAGATCCCTATTTTCAGCATTGTCCAGCATTTGTAAAATATCCTTCTGGAGCGAATCTAATGCAAGTAAATGAAGCCTAATGCAATATCCAAGCAGCCCATAAAAGCCATCTCCTATAAAACACAGAAGCTCTGTGACATTTAGAAACATTGGTGGTAAACGAGTGCAAGGATCCATTGGATATATGCTTCCATCTGCCCATAAATCAATACTTTTGCAGCCTCCCATGCGCAATTGATGCAACGAGGGAGCATAGTGTTTTATTGCTCCAGCACTTTGTAATGTTGCATATTCACGATCCAGGTCTATATGTAGCTTAAATTTTGCTGGTTTATTGGGGATATCTGCAAGAACCATTGTGTACTCGATAGGTGATGCTATGGGAAGAGGCAACTGTAATAGTAGAAGCAGGAGCAAGAGATGGAGGCGAAAGAAAGCCTATAGATTATCATTAGAAGAAAGAATAGAATTAGGAGCAATCCAATCAATAGAAGAGTGATTAGGAGCTAAAGCGGGTAGTGATGAGTAGAAGGGTTTGGAGCTAGAGGAGCCAGCAAAAGGAGGAGAGAGAATGATATGAGCAATTGGGTGCTGATGCAGACAGAGAACAGAGGGGCATCATTAGCAACTCACAAAGGGGGAGAGAGAGAGAGTTACGAAGAGAGGGAGATAAGTGCATTTCAAAATTATGGCCTCAAAAAGCTTGAGGGAAGGGAAAGACTTTAATGAAGCATTTCCTTTTTCAAACAAGAGGATTTTTTTTTAAAACTAAAAAAGAGGCTATATGGGCCCAAATAAATACCTGGTCAAAGAAGGATATGAAAATTAATAAGTGTCCTTAATTTTTAAAGATGCCATCTTAAAGGGCCCCTATATGTGAGGCGTGGGGAGTCTTGGGATTTCTATCCAGCCTCACGTGGTGCTCTCGAGAGATACTTGACCGCACCGAATATAGATGCATGATATTCGGTGCGGTCAAGTATCCCTCGAGAGCACCACGTGGGGAGTCTTGGGATTTCTATCCAGCCTCACGTGGTGCTCTCGAGGGATACTTGACCGCACCGAATATAGATGCATGATATTCGGTGCGGTCAAGTATCCCTCGAGAGCACCACGTGAGGCTGGATAGAAATCCCAAGACTCCCCACGCCTCTCACACTATATACCTCACTCTTCCCCTAATGATTATCGAGCATTAATCCGATTTCCCTTGCTCTCACCCACTAAATATATGCGTTTGTATAACATGAAGTTGTGAACTACAATAAATTATGATAAAAATCTTAGTATATATTAGTAGGATATGAAAGTTTAAGTAAAATGTATAAATTTTCACAAGACGTGTCTGTCTCACTAACTACTCTTTTTTACATGTCTACTGGAAATTTTGATTGCATGTATCTCCATGTGTTTGCGACCACTCTCCATCCACATGAGCTTCCGTCAGTTTATAATGGAGCCTATAGCAATGATAGTTCTTGTTCAGTTTTTAACTAAAGCTTTATTACAAACTTTAAAGTTATCATTAATATTATGATAACATACTGGCAAAATAAAAAACTGATGAGTTTCATCGTTGAAGAGTGGAGGATGGAGTGTTTCTAAATGTACTTATTATGCGCTTAGATGCCTTGCAAAATAACAAACCACAAAATCATAAATCAGAGTATATTTTAGGCATTGTATCAAAGGATTAAAAAATAAATCAATGGAAAAATTTTCTAAAAGGTAGCTTACATACTTAAGAGATATCAAGATCACAACATCATTGACTTCTCAATTTCTCTCTGCAAGCATATATGTATTTGAAGGTGCTATATCAAGATATTCTGAACCATCAACAAAATCTCTCACCTGAACAACAAGTTGTCCAAGTACCTTCTTTAAATCCTGAAGATTCTTTTCCTTAAGTTCCATCAGCTCATCTCCCATTATCCTTTCTTCATCAATTCTCCTTTCTTCCTCATAAGATATTTGTTCTTTGCCCTTCTTAGTCTTTGCTTGGTCTGCAGTCCTAGTGTCCCTATTATGCGTAACGTCTTCAATCTTGATACCCGCGTCTTTGGGTTTTGTAAAGAGGGCAGTGTTCAAGACAAATCTCTATCCTCTTATCTTCTGAATAGGCATCCCAACTACCTGACATACTCTTCTTTTCAGATGAGGATAGGGCCAAGCTAGACAAGCTAGACATGTGAACATATTGTGATAATCCCTCATTTATAATTTCTGTTCTAACAAATTTACTATATGCCTCCCACTCTTTCACTAACATAGAGCTTGCCATGTCCTTAACAATTTGTTCTAAATTAAAGGGCACATTGAATATATGCTCAACATGTGGAAGACATTCATCGAGCCCAGCTCTCCTTAATAAATCAAATAGGTCATCTTTTACCTCTTCAAGTGTCTCTACATCTTTCAAAGGATCATAGGGGTGAACCACATGATCCATGCTGGCCACGGCGTGAGGACGAATAACTAACAAGAAGCGGAATTGCCTATCGCACGGTGAATTGCAGGCACGAGTGAAGGGGGGGAAGGAAGCCAATCCACGGCGCAAGGACGAAGAAAGGACTATAAACAAACTCTCTTATCGCACGTTGAACTAAAAGCACGTGTGGAGGAAGGGACAAAGGAGGACCGAAATAAAAAAATTAAAATTTAAACAAGGCATGACTATATATAGATTTTATTAGGGCTGATGTCATACATGTACGACGAAAGTGAAGGGTTGACATCACCAAAATGTGTCGTTGTGCCAGTTGTAGGGCTGACATCATTATCGGAGTGCCACGATGTAGGGCTTACATCATCCTTGCAATGATGACATCGCATTCTATAAAATGGATAAAATATTCTTTTTTTTGTCGGATACCATTGACGAGCGCGAGTGTTTTTTGTGGTTATTTCTGTAACTTTGCAATCCTCCCTCTACGGCGCGAGTACTACCATCTGTCAGGCTCCAATCAGGCTTATCGCACCATGGACAACGCCTTCTCACCCTCCTCCCTCGACGTCGCAAATAGAATAATCCGGTAAGGTACAATTAGGCTTATTGTGCCGTTGAAAGCGACTACTCGACTTCATCCCTGTACGACGCAATCTATCATATCCGACAGGCTCCAATACCTCCTATCGCACCGTGGACAGCCTCCTCAGCGCCTTCTCACCCTTCTCCCACGGCACGAGTAGACGTATTCGGCATGCTTTGATCTCTCTTATCGCATTGTAGCTTCCTTGCAGTATGGCTCGTACAAAGCAGATTGTGAGGATGGTTTACCCAGATCCCTCCCTTCCTAAAGATTCAGTGCCAGAGCAAGAGCCAGAGGCAACAACTTCTAATAAGCAACCATTAGAGAAGAAACAAGTAAAGGGTAGAACCAATTTATCTAAGGCTAGAACTTTCCTCCACAGACAAAAGAAATTGTTTGCTGAGATAAGGAAAGCACAAGAGGCTACACATTTGCTCATCCCTAGCGCACCATTCCTTAGAATTGTAAGAACAGTAAGTGACAGTATCAAAAGCAAGGACATTATAGATGGCAGAGCAGTGCGCTGGCATGTCTTCAAGAAGCTTGTGAAGACTTTCTTATAAACTTCATGAATGATAGCTTCATATGTGCTGCCCATGCAAGAAGAGTCACTTTGATGGACATAGACATGACACTTGTTAGCAAGGTGAGGTAAGATGAGGAGTCAAACAACTCAACAACTTAAAATCTTTTTGAAAACACTCGTTATGCAGATAGTTATATTCTCGAGATAAAATAAAGTACAAATATAACACATTTTTAACAACTTCTAAAGATCTTGAGAGCGTGTATGTGATGAGAGTTTATTTTGAAAGGATACACAAAGGGTCACAAAGTTAATTGGTATTGCTATATACCCAAATTACTTTAAGTGGCAAATAAGCCATTAAATATTTTTTATATCCAAGCTACAAAGCCATATCTTGTATTATTTGTTGTAATTAAGCATATCTATTTTTCTCATACATGATGGGTATCACAATAAGTGTTAATCAAATTATTTTGTTGTAACTCATATTCATGTAGCCACCACATGCGGCTTATCAAAGGTGTTTCAATGTCGGACTCAACTTTATGTTTATTTTTTGAAGTTTTGATATATGCTCTTAACTACATTTTGCAACTAAGTGTGTGGGTTATATTTGCTAATTAAGTTAGGTATGCCCATGTAATAAGTTCACTTTAACTAGAAAACCAATATCATGTACTATAGGTGATGCAAGTGCAAGGACATGTATGAGATACCTTTGAAGGTGGAAAATTTCATGCAATTATGAAGGAGACACCTTTGAAGAAGGAAGTTTTATCCTTCCATGAAGCCACAAGTAGCTTATTTAAAGGTGTTTCAATGTTGGACTCCAAATTGTGTTTTTTTAAATAGTTTTGATATATGTAGATCTTGCCTCCATTGCAATGAAGTTTTTGGATTATCAAACTAATGTTGGGTATCTCCATGTAACCTTTTGAAGACACGTGTGAGGTGACCTTGAGGTGGCAAACACGCTATGTACTTGTTTTTATATATCAACCAATGCTGTCATTAGATCAATAAAAGGGGTCTCTAAACTCCACAATTATTTTGAGATACATTCCTCTTTTATAACCAGATGACACACAATTCAATAAAAGATGTACTTATTTTTAT
Source organism: Cibotium barometz (assembly GCF_041138505.1). Lineage (NCBI taxonomy): Eukaryota > Viridiplantae > Streptophyta > Polypodiopsida > Cyatheales > Cibotiaceae > Cibotium > Cibotium barometz. The sequence continues at coordinate 33,333,302 of NC_141052.1, read as the reverse complement.
ATTTAAACAAAGCTTGCCGCCATGGTATCAATAAAAAGTGTTTCTAAACAAATCTTGTCATGATATCAATAAAAGGTGTTTCTAAACACCACAATTCTTTTGAGATACATTCCTCTTTCAAAACTTGAAAACACACAATTCAAGCAACCAAGGCCAAACAGCAGTAGAAATTTATTGTACATATTGAAGAGAGTAATGATAAGTGAAAATTTCCTCTTTCATAACCAAATGACACACAATTCTATAAAAGATGCACTTGTTTTAATATTTTAATCTGAGCTTGTCACATGAGATCAATGAAAGGTGTTTCTAAACACCAAATTCTTTTGAGATACGTTCCTCTTTCAAAACTAGATGACACACGATTCAAGAAAACTAAGGCCAAATCATTCGTAAGTGTTGTACAAAAAGCGGAGATTTTTTGTAACATGTTGAAGAGAGTAATGATAAGTGAAAAAATAATACTTTTGGCATGTATACATTTTCACAATTTTTTGAATATTTGTAAGATTGAAGCTATATAAGGCGTTTCTAAACACCACCATTTTTGAGATGCTCAAACTCTTTGTACATTATAGTGTCGATATTCTTGGGAAATGGCATAATAGTACCTTTTTGGACTATTTTATATGTATTACACAATACAAGCCCACATAAAATTCATGAAAGTTGGTGTGATTCCTAATCCACATCCTAAAATAAGCACAATCTGTGCCCCTACTTATGAAAATAGTCACTTTCTTTTTAGGGTGGATTTGCCATTTGGGAAATTTCCTAAAATGGTGTTTTAATCTTATGAGTAATCAGTAAGCTCATGATGAGTAATCAAGTCATAATAATTAGATGGGTGATTCGTGGCATTCTAACTATACCACCAATGGTGGCAGTCATCTCCTTCTTTACGGATTGTAGGAAAGAGGACCAATTGAGCATCATCTATGTTGAGGCCCCAAGAGTTGCATAAGGTAAGAAACTATTACGAACATGATCTTTTGGATCCTTTGTGAGAGCCCCTTTGAAGGCGGATAACTTTACTTGCACTCAGTTAAGCACAATTACTAAGGGTTCTGGTTCTTGAGGAATAACCATAGTTACAAGAGTAAGAGAGGTCTCTGCAGCAAGACTAAGGGAACAGGAAAGGATTGCTAGAACAAGCTCTATGGCTTCTCTCTTTAGTGGAGATAATAGGAATGAAGAACCACCAAAAGCTTTTGTTTTAGGACTTATACATTGATACCACCTCAAAAATGAAATTTACTTGACTTAAATGAGGGTCCCATTGTGATCACCAAATTTTATAGTAAGTTGTAGATGAACTATTGGACCGCTCATTCTATACCAACAAACAATCCACACATGGGAAAGTAACGAGAGAATAAGTGGGGTACACTTTGAGAAGTTAACATGTCAACGACAATCCTCAATGCACACATGTCTTGGATTTGTTGAGTCTTCTTCTCTAGCCCCTCTTGGTAGCTTAGCTACATAGGAATCACCTATGGCAAAATACTCCACAGACTCACACCATTTCTCTCTCAAGGCTCCACCTGGCAGAATCGCGCTTTTACAAGAGAGCAAGACACAAGATAACAAAAATGCACAATGAACTCAATAGCATTACTCCCAATCATGAATGATGAAACCCTTATAAGAAGGTCCCTATGATCCATTGATTGGGTATCCAGTAGCAACAATCTACATAATCCTAATAATGACTAGTTCCCCTTTGATGCGCTACTACATAAGCACCCCTCTCTAATCCTCCATAAGGCTTTTAAGCCTCTTCCAATCTAGCATTTTGGCGAAGAGTGTCTCCTAGAAAGTCCATTCAATATGTGCAACTGACCCAAGAGGTCTACCATACTTATCTAATGAAGTCATTCCACACAATGGGCATTATATATTAGCCTCATCAGAGGTATGTGAACCAAGAACTTCCTCATGAAATGCCAAGCCCATATAAGGGATCTAATGAAAGGGGAGGATGGGAGGAGATGCTCTACATCTGAAAAAATAGAGTGTGGGTTGAATCTCTAGTTACCTCCCCTAACCAGAGTACACCTTACTGCAGCATGAGAAAGTCCTTCCATGACTCAGTGTCAGAAAGAAAACCTTTGACAATCATCTGGCAAAGCAACATTGCCTTACATTACACCTCTGACAATCATCTTACAAAGCAATGCTGCCCTACACTACACCTTTGGGTCTCTGATGCCTCTTGCTGGGTAGGATAATGATTTCCCAAGAAGTTGTAGTCCTAATGTGTATTATACCATCTAATCTTAACCAAAGAAAAATTTAAATGAGGCAACAAGAGTTGATAAACCAAGCAATGGCCAACATCAACACTTGGTAAAACCCAGCTACTACTGCCAAATCAAGTTTCTTGCTACTCTAATGATGAAGTTTGGTTTTAATGCTCATGAGCACAGACACAAACTACTGTGCTGGGGAGATGTTAATGCCAACCTGGAAGCCAAGGTATCTGGAAGTCCATCCTCTCTCAATCCAAGTGAACTGCACATCCAAACCCAAATCTTCCTATGGAGAATCACTGATCTGAAATCCCATTGAATTGTGCCAATTAATGGTGGCACTAAGGCTGTCCAAAAGTCACAGAGATGTATATGAGAGGCCTTCGAAAACATCACCATATCATCTCCTAGCTCCAAAAATAGAAGTGTGGACAACGAGGTTAGAGAGGGCAAAGAAGCGCATAGGTGCGAAAGGAAGCAGAGGTGTAGGTGCATGCACATCAACATAGGTACGACGAGCTTTGATATAAACTCATGAGACTGTTGGATCCAAATGCACATGATGTTGTCTCTTCTTAACCTTGTATTGGTGGCCTTCAAGGTAATTCCCTCTTAATTAGATGGACGCATGAGGAAACTCCTCTTCTTAACCTTGTATTGGTGGCCTTCAAGGTCATCCCCTCTTAATTAGATGGACGCATGTGGAAACTCCTCTTCTTAACCTTGTATTGGTGGCCTTCAAGGTAATCCCCTCTTAATTAGATGGACACATGTAGCAACTTCTCTTCTCCAACTTCCTAAGCTAGCTTGTAAGCCTAGTTTGTTTTGGCATATTGGTAGTCATTGGTTCAAGTTGTTGTCTCCAACATGATTTTGGGTTCACTAAACCTCATAAAAATCTTGATTTGGGTACGATGAAATATGTTATTCTAAAATGAATCAATTTCATGAGTGGGTCATCTTGGGCAGTCTCCTTAAAAGTTCAATTTGGGGTCATGCATGAGGTATTGGTGGTTGAATTGAGAACCTTTTAGCTCTAATATGCCTTTCACAAATTAGAATTTGATATAAGTATTGACATGGTTTGAGTGTATTCTACTGTTGTTGAAGTTTCATAGTTGCACATGCTTACACAAGAAGGTTTAAGGTGTACAAGCCACATGGAGAATTTAAAAAAAAACATTTTCATGATGTGGGAAAAACAATCCTTTGCCCACATGAACATGGGAATTTTTCAAAATTACCCTTGTGATTTGCACAACTTAGACCTTATTTTGTTAAGAGCTAGGACCTAGACTATCTTTGGTCATTTATCTAGTAGTTGGAAGATGGGTTTGAGACTGAGGGTGTTTACACACTTGGGTGGAAGCCCACAAAAAAGTTTTGCCCAACCAATCACATCACCCACTCGTTTTAACATTTCTTTACAGACTCTAGACTCTGACCATGCCCATGCACCGTCAGCACTGATGGAGCCCAACAACCACTGTTCCAATCCCGGCGGGTGGAATAGCCTGGCCCACTGCTCTCAATTGCATGACTCCTTTTTCATGGGCATGCCCACGGTCTGTAAAGGGTATTGTCGCCCATCAATTTTTTATCAAAAAGGTGCCTACCCATAGCTCTCAACCTTTTTCGTGGACAAGCCCGTAGTTTGTAAACACCTTAATATTGCGAATAGTGTGGGCTAATTTGTGCCAAAGTGACGTGTGCGTACAACTCTACAACTAGTTAATTAAGGACTAGGGGTAATGTGCACATTTGAATTGTGGTGTTGGTGCATAATTCAATAAAAGACATGTTCGCTTAATCCTAAAGCCTCACCTACTTTTAAAAAATTCACCTTATCTTGAGAGGACACGAAGGGAAGTGCAACATCCAAGTTTTCAAAAAATAGTAGTAGTTGGATGAACTTATAAAGAAAATTCTTGTTTAAATTACTCAACTCGAGAAGGATTCATGTCATGTTCACTTTGGTTTACACAATGCTGATATGCTGATAACAATTATTCAATCGATCACCAATCAATGCCAAAGGGGCCACAAGGTTGTTATCTTTCCCCTCACATTATTATGAGTTTTGTCTTAGAGACATGACTCATTAGAGACTTTACACACTTGATTAAGACTTGTCATAAGGCTTTTATAGCAAAAAAAATATTAGCTGAAAATATTTCTGCATGGTGTGTAGATTTATGGCATACATTTATTACACTCCTGGCATAATTGACCAATAAGCTGTCCATGTAATTGCTTCATTAATCAAGTATAAGGATGGTTTGTTCTACGCATCAGGACACTGATATGTATGTATTTTTGATGGGCATCTAATGACTGAAAATAGGAGTAAAAAGGTTGGTATGGTGTAGCATGTGCAATTCAAGCAATTTTTTGAGACCTTGGAAGAACATTCATTCTTAGGCCATCTCTAGACATATGCAGGGTGAGCATGATCCTATACTGGACTTTGTGTCCAGGGACAATCTCAAACTTGAAGAATCTGAGCAGTATAGCTGCAGTGACCTTCATCTGTAGAAATGCAAAGTTTTTGCCTAGGCACATGCGTGGTCCGCCCTGCACAGCCCAACAGTCGAACAATAATCATATGTTAATACCTGCCATTCAAACGACATGAGATCTAAACGCTATGCTAGAGTTTCATACAGTTTTGCACTGGGATCCTCATGCCATATTGCTTACTAAAACATCCATGATGATATGTACCCATGCTTTGCAACAGTGAAAGCAGAGCGAGTCAGATGTTCAGTTCAAGTGGTTAAAGACATTGTAGCAAAAGGACATAAATGCACACACGTGCATGTGTGTCCATGATTAAAAACAGTGCAATGAACAGATGCAGGCATGCACACCCATGCCCAGGCATCACACATACCTCTACTTACCCACCCACCCATCTTGGTTATGACAATGTAACAAAAGGATGCATGTGCATACACACCCACATGCCTACCCACCCACCTGCACCTGCCCATGCACATGCCGTTTACGCAATATTATGGAAATTAAGACAGTAATATTATATCATGTCCAAAGCTGATCATGCTCCATCATTCACCTAAGCCTAAATAGACCTGTCTTCTTTGCACAAACACCCACATGCCTACCCACCCACCCATGAACATAACCACATGTGCATGGGACCTGCCCATGCACATGTGGTTTACTCAATATTATGGAAATTGAGACAATAATATTATATTATGTGCAAAACTGATCATGCTCCATCAGTCACCTAAGCCTAAATTGACGTGTCTTCTTTGATAAATACCCACACGATCACATTTATGGCTAAGAAGCTTCAAAATCCATATTGGGTTAAGGTTTACCAAGAAGGCAGTTAGCTTAAATGGAGACTCCTGCTGACAAACCCCTTCTTTGATGAAGCGTTCAGGTTTGAAATCCATGGCATCCTTTCCCCACAACCACTCCATTCGGCCCATCGCATAGGGTGATACATGGATGCAGTCACCTTTTCTCACCTTCATTCCATCAGGAAATGTATCCTTCTCCACTGCAACTCTTAAATCCTGCAGGAGGGCTCCCCATTCCAAATTCATGTCCATTCTCTTCATCATCATGCTCAGATGCAACATTCAAAATAGATGCAACATTCTCTTCATCATCATGCTCACATGCAACATTAATCAAGTTCTCAAAAAAGATGTGATTACTTCGGGTACAGGTGGGTACAGCCGCAGCGTCTCTTGTAAACATGCTTGCAAATAATGCATCTCGCTGAGTTTGTCATAGGTTAGAAGCTTGGAAAAACCCTGGATTTGCTCTTCGGATGGGAAACTTCCACCATTTGCAGTTGATGTGATAAGACTCTCAACTTGTTGAAGCTCCTCAACCAGCTTTTCTTGTACGCATGGATTTTGAGAGAGAGCATAGAGGAACCAACACATGGTGAGTGCGGTTGTGTCGCGTCCTGCAATCATGAAGTTAAGGATGATATCCCGTATCTTTCGATCAGTGAACTCATCCGGATCGTTCTTGCTGAGAGCTAGAAACCTCGAGAGTAGATCAGATTTACCCTGCCAGTGCAGATCACATAGGTTTAAGCTGAGCCAGTTAACCTATTATTCCATCCACATAACAAAAAACTGAGTCTCACATGATTATTGTTCACCCCTTGCATCTCTCTTCTCCTTTGCTCAATGAAGGAGTAGACAATGCGGTCTAGTGTGGCGACATCCTTGGCCAACTTAGCCTCATTGCCCACTCTCAGCCACCGTTTCAACCTCCATAGGGGATCGACGTAACGCGTGAACACAATGGCATTGCAATCATCAAAGGCATTCACAAAGGCAAGCTGTTCAGCGGGGGGCTTTTTTTGCAAGGTAGACATTTCCAACCCGAAGCCGAGTTTGGAAAAGGAATCGAATGTAAGCCGCAAAATGAGGTCCTAGATCACAACACAAGACAAGGGTGCATGAGAGAGGGTATGTCATGATCTACTAAATGTCTTCCTTCACAGTTGAGAGAGAATTGGGGCCTATGGCTATGTTACCTGCATGTCCACGATTTTACCCTCTCGGGCTTCGTGAACAAGAAAGCTTGCGAGAAGCATGGCCTTTTCTCGGAAGGCAAGCTCGCAGAACTCTTTGAGCGCTTTTGAAGCGAATTCATAGCTGGCGATTTTGCGCTGCTGTTTCCATTCCTCACCATCAACGCTGAAGATGCCGTCTCCCAGAAACTCCTGCTGCTTGTCATAAGAAAAGCTACCCTGTGTAACATTACGGCTCCATTAGACACTAGCCCAACTGCTTAATTAGTATAACGCATACAGAGCTACACATAGACTAGAGCTTCGAAACATATATAACTCATACCAAATGCGTGCTGATGAGGACAGGAATTAGATTGCTAATTAGATGCTTCATGGCATATATTGGCTGACAACGCCCATAGAGAGATTTATAGCTATATTTATTGCAAAGCTAGAGCCTGTACAGGACTTACCTGAGATGTTCCACAGTATAATCCGTGTACAGTCCAGGACAGGAATTAGATGCTGCATAGCGTATATTGATTTTAAATATATATATATATATATATATATAGAGAGAGAGAGAGAGAGAGAGAGAGAGAGAGAGAGATTTATAGCTATATTTTACGTCAGATGATGCACAGCATAATCCGTGTACAGTGAATTAGATGCAGCATAGCGTATATTGATTGCCCGGATATATATATATATATATATATATATATATATATATATATATAGAGGGAGAGAGAGAGAGAGAGAGAGAGAGCAGCCCATCGGACATAATTACAAACGATATCAATTACCTTGATGTAGTTCTGGAAGTACCTTGATGTAGTTCTGGAAGTTGGTTTTGAGCATGTGCTCCACATTGGCAGGAACGGTGGTGAAGTAGTAGTCGACGCCAGGGTAAGCTACTCGGAAGGTCTTGTATCGCCTAGAATACTCTGTGACATAGTCATGGAAACGGTGGAGGTTGGCTGCATGGGAGAGGACTGCCCCTATGAGAGGCCAGCTAGGGGGCCCTTTCAGAAGCTTTCTCTCACTCCATCTGTGGCAACACACGCATGCTATCATAAGGGCAGCCACAACTAAGCATGCACATACAGAAACTGCGTCTTCCATGATAAAATAAATGTGTTGCGCGCGAGGAGACAATTTACTAATGTTCATAGAAGATATATTTATAGTATAAAGTTGTAACTCTGTACCGATCACGTCCACGTTGTGGAAGCTAGCTTTGGTTACCAACCTGCCACCCACTTTGAGGGAGGTTGGCCTAATGGGCTTGGGTCCATGGGTTCATAAGGTATTGCCAAAGGGTATTTATGGGCATAGATTTGACTAGTTGGGCGATGGGCTTGGGTCCATGGGTTCATAAGGTATTGCCAAAGGGTATTTATGGACATAGATTTGACTAGTTGGGCGATGCCCTCAAACCAAATGTACATTTTTATTTACAAATTAATTACTAAAACAATTCAACTTTGAAAAAAGTCTTTCATTCAAAATATTTATTTGATTAGCAAATAGGTAGGATGGGTAGAATCTTTCCTTGGTGCGGGATCATTCTTGCACACTATAAGCCCTTCCCCAAAATATTTATTTGATTAGCTTTGAATATAGGAATAGCTCTCTCTCTCTCTCTCTCTCTCTCTCTCTCTCTCTCTCTCTCTCCATTCTAAACATAGATGAAAGATGGCTTATTAGCAAAGAATAGAGCAATGAATATTTGATTTATTAGCATGCTCCAAAGCACAATTGTCTCTTCTCTCTCTCTCTTTGCCTACATACATTCGTGCAACTCTCTCTCTCTCTCTCTCTCTCTCTTTGTCTTTGTCTCTCTATCTCTCTACATACATACATACATTATGTGTGTATGTGTATGTGTATGTGTATGTGTGTGTGCATACATACATATGTATGTATGTATGTATGTGTATGTGTATGTGTGTGTGCATACATACATACATACATACATACATACATATATACATACATACATACATACATACATATATATATATATGTGTGTGTGTGTGTGTGTATATATATGTACAAATATATATTTGCATATATGTACACACAAACACATAACAACCCACGCATACATACATGTGTGTGTTTGTGCACGTGAGAGAGAGGAAGAGAGAGAGAGAGAGAGAGGGAAGAGGGAGAATCTTTTCTTGGTGTGGGATCACTCGTCAGCCCTTCCCTAAATTTTATTATACACTAGCAATTAGGTAGGGTTGTGTTAGCATGGGTAGAATCTTTTCTTAGTGTGGGATCACTCTTCCACACTATGGGCCCTTCCTTAACTTTTCTTGTACATTAGCAATTGGGTAGGGTTCTATGAGCATGGGTAGAAAAAAATGATCATCCATTATAAGCCCTCTTTTTTCCATCAAGTGCATCCTAAGTTCTCCATGGGTCTTGATCCGTAGCTCAATAGCAGTTGTGCCTCTATATTGAGAGGTATTACATTTGAATCTACCCACCTCTGATTGTGGAGGTGATGGCATTGTAATTTTAGTACCCTCTTATAATACAAAAAAAAGGTATCTTTATATCAAACCATGTTGTCATTACTATAAAATGTCATGGATTGGTAAGGTCTAGTAAATGTAGATAGACATATTGTAACTAGACACCACGAGACATTCGGCAGCATAAGTAAATTTGCCTACGTAAAGCTCCAATAAATGTATATAGGAAAATTGTAACTAGACATTGTGTGATATTAGAGGCAACCTACCTAATGTCATGCGTTGGTGAGGTCTAGTAAATGTAGATAGGGATATTGTAAAACTAGACACCATGAGAAACCAAGCATAAGTATTTGCCTACCTAACGCTCTAGTACAAGCTCTTTATGTCAAACCATCTTGTCATGACTTTATATAAAGTCACATGAGTTGGTGAGGTCTATTTATTGTAAAGAGGAACAACATAAATCGGCACCACAAGACATTATAGACCGTCAAGTCTTTGCCTAACTAAATCTCGTATACAACTATTATTTGTTATTATTAGACTACCAACATTGAATTTTGTTTAGTACTCTTACTTATACCCATCATAACACCTTCAATTTCTTTGGGTGGTTAAGTGGTAAGATTAGTTTACATAGCTGTTTGAGTGCAAACATCCACGTATATCTTAATCTGGATAATTACAAAGAATAAGCTTTCAAATTTGAGCGTAATTATGATGCATGCTTTGCATCTGCATATATGTAAAGATTGAATGGGTTACAAAGCACAAGATTTCAAAATTTATTTCTAGATAAATAAAAAAGTATCCCTACTTTGTGCTTGTGGTGTTATAATTCTCTTCTTAAACCGACATAAAAGATGCTTTACAAGTGAGATCATAACTAAGCCTTTGTAAGAAGGGCATAATATATAACCTTGTAGCTCAACGAGTATCTACTAGTGTAAGATTGAAGCTCGTTAAACTATGTGACCTAACGAAGGGGCATACTATATAACTTTTTACCAACCATTATTTAGTAGTATAAGACCTCTTGGAGTTCATTAAACTATGTGACCTTATGAAGGTAGCTAAGGATTATGTCTGGCATATAGTATGAATGTTTTATGTACGTAGAGCCATCTCTCAAATTTTTTCATATAAAATACCAAAAAGGACTATTTGTTCTCATGGAGAAATTGCCTTGGTTTGAGTTACTTTCTATACTTGGTTGTACCAAACAAAAGCTCTAAAAACGGAAACATTGGGATTAAAAATTTACAACACTTACCATCGTGTATCAAAAATATTCAACGTTCTTTTAAGTTTCTTTAGTACACATTCAAGACAGATCACGATTGGGTAATTGAGAAGCATGAAGCAAGCTTCATGTTATGCCTTGGAAGTTAAACATTATCACACTATCAAAGTAATGGTGTCAATTAAAGTATCCAAATCTTCTATGTCAAAAACAAGTGAGAAAGCTATGTCCTTGTGTCAAAAAATATCTAACAACCAAGCAACCATGTAGATAGAAGCTCCAACTATTAGGTAGCTACCTAGATAAATTGATGAGTGTAGAAACCTAGTTGAGGCCACACAAGTGACAACCTATTTAAATATGCCTTAATTGTAGAACAAAGTTTCCAGCTTCCATGAATTCCATTTACTTTAGCTTAGTTTTACATTTCAAATCATTTTACTTCTAACAAAGTCTTCTATCATGGTTGTTTGGGCATTAAATCTAAGGATTTTATGGTTTTGCGATAATAACTTTTCTTAAAAGGCTAAGATCATAAAAGCTTATTATAAAAAAGAACTAAAATATGTCTTTTTCTTCCATTAGCAAGAGTATAATAGAGTTTTCTCACTACTAAGTAATTTTTTTATTGCACAGCCCATTTTGGAAGTGGAAATTTGGAAGCGGAAAACAATTTCTCTTCCTACATGTAGGTTTCTCATCCCAGAACTCACACATTTACCCTCATTAAGTATATTTGGGACTAAACAATAGCCACTTCTTAAGCAAAGTCATTAGCACTAATCACTAAGGTGGGCCACTAGGAACATGCTAATAACACACCAATGGGACATTGGTGGTCCCCCCTCTACTTATTGAAAAGATTGGGGGAGGAGAGAGAGAGCTTGAGCTCTGCAAGCACACACACACTTACACAACTGTAATGGATAAGACACATACAAAGATGAAAGGCTGAAATCTTCTTCCTCTTTGTTTCTCTCAAAAGAGGTCTACAAAAGATATATGAAAACCAACATAAGTACTAGAGTATTACGCACAAGTGGTCCGTAGCATAAGTTATGTCACGTCCACATTGTGGAGGTTAGAATCCATTATCTACCTAGACTAATGGCCACTTACCTGGTGCCACACCTAGAGTTCCACTTTGAGAGAGAAGTTGGAATTTAGGGGATGCATGATGGGTTTGGGTCCCTGGATTCATAAGATATTATCCAAGGGTACTTATGGACATAGTTTTGACTAGTTGGGCGATATCCTCAAACCAAGTTAATGACTGCACCTATGCCTCTATATCGTGAGGTATTGCATTTCAATCTACCCACCTCCCATTGTGGACATAGTTTTAAATGACAGCACCTATGCCTCTATATCGAGAGGTATTGTATTTCAATCTACCCACCTCCCATTGTGGAGGTGATGGAATTTTAATTTCAGTACCTCTCATAATACCCAAAAAGTCCTCCATAGTCCAATTATTATGAACTACGGTATCTTTATATGAAACCATCGTGTCATTTACAATATTATGTCATGAGTTGGTGAGGTCTAATAAAATTAGATAGGCATATTAGAACTGGACCAAGGCAAAATTAGGGACTATTTTTAGCCCGTGGGCAATTTTAGAGGAGTCTTTGATGTTGTCTAATGGGCTATTTCACCATAAACTTTTTTAGGAAAAATCTCCCAAAAATTTCTAGCTTTTAGTGGGTTCCATAGATAAATTCACCAAAAGCACATTACATACTTCCATATAAGATAAAAAAATTTAAATATTCGTCCAACTTTCCAAAGTTTTAGGTTCATATATAAAAACATGCCAACCCATTTATACTTATACTATTTTATTGGTGTCTTATTTGTTACCTTGAACTAGACACCATAGGACATTAGACATAACTATTTGCCTACCTAAAGCTCTAGGACAACCTCTATTAGGGCCAAAAATATTTGAAAAAGGGTCACATTTTAATCACTTGTATCAGATTTGGGTTAAGCTTTGGACCAAAAGAAACATGACATTCAACCATAAATATTTTGGCTATTTTAGGGAGGTCATCACCAATTTATGTAATATTGTGTGGCTATTTTTGGGGTGTTTCAACCTCAAAACTTGCTCCCACATACCAAATGTCAGTACTCAAGAATATAAAATTTTAAAAATTAGGTTTTCCCCAAAATACATTGTACATTTAAGTAAATGCATTTCAAATTCCCTAGTCTACCGCAGTTGCACCTCTTTCTCATCATTTTTCTACATCATCCTCTCCTCTATTCATCATTAAACAATATTGAGACAATAGTCCAACCCGAGGTGCACTCCTAATGCAATTTCATCTCATGCATTCTTCACAATGTTAAAGATAACAAGGGTGTGTGGAAAGGCATAAACTTTAAGCTAAACTATTGGGTGACTATGCAACCATCATGCAAAGATCCCCATAGGATAAAAAGGCAAAGAAGAGGCTTACTACAATACCATTGGAAAGGGCGTATCTAGGAATTCAAGATAGTAGAAGATGAGTGGAAGACAAAGGTGCAACATGTGTACACAACAAGAGACATGCAAATGCATCCTTGTACTCTAGCATCTGCATTGTAAGATCATTGTAAGGTGTTTTTTGTAATTTAATTTATGTTCTTTATGATTTTATGGTTTAATCATATGTGTTATATACGTGATAGATGTTTATCCATCAACAAGCATTGTGCAGTCATTCATCGGGACTTTCAAAGCTATGCATGCTAATGTTGGGAAAGTGTTATTTTCCAATTAACCATCTTCTTTTTCATTAACAAGCAGATTTTTTTATACAATGCTAAGTATATTCTCCCTGCACTTCTAGAAGCTTATAGAACATTAGAGAGTTTTCCTATAGAAATCCTAAATTCTTTAGATTAGGATTTTCTAGATAAAGCATTGTCTCAGATATTCAAAAGTCTATGAAAGTATAAAGGATTTCTAAGAGGATTAAGCTATCATGGTTTATACCTGATGTGAGGTGAAAAAAAAGAAAAAAAGACCACGCCTCTATAGCCCTTCACCTCCCAAACTTGGAAAATACTAACACAACAGAGGCACCACCAGCCACACCACCGGCTGGAACACTTCTCACGATTCACCACCCACCCACACCAGTAAGACTCCAATAAGAACAGCTCAAAACCACGATAGACACTGAACTTTCAGCAAAAACACACAGCACCATCCACACTGTACAAACTAAGCAATTACACCAAAAACCAGGACTCTGGCCAGGATTTACTGCCAAGGGAATTCACCCTTGCGTCTGACAACCAAGCCTCTGTCTCCTGGTCTCTGCTTCACTTCAGAGGGTGCCCCACCAGCAACCCTCTTCTCTTTGACGTGCTATCAGCCCCACGAGCCTCTGTACAATCACTCAACCATACAAACACTCACTTCACTTCACTCCTGCGCATCTAGCCCCTGCTCTTTGCGTGTCCACAGTCGGCACCTTCCAGCCATGTCCTCCTGCAAATTATAGCTATCCTGCCCAACCCCCAGCGGAAAATCAGTCACCTGAAACTTCCTACCAGACTTTCGCTTCTGCTTGACCTTCACATCCCCTCCTTCCTTCACTTTACCTTTCTTCTTGCTAGGCCCTGTAGCATCCCTGCTTTCCCTTTCCTGTGGCATCCGTTTCCCCAAAGGCATCACATCAGCTTCTGTCTCCTTCGTCTTCTCAAGGGTGACCACATCTATCACCTTAGTTTTACCTTTCTCCTCATTTGTCAACCCACTGGTCCCTGCTTCACCTTTAATTTCAATTCCATAATCATTTGCCCTATTGGGAATCTAAGAGGGTAAGGGATACATATCACCCCCCATTTGCTGAGGCTTCTCACAATCTGTACTTAGATGTTCAAGTTCACCACAATTCCAGCATGTAGGAATAAACCGTCTACCCCTACCAAAACCACGGCCACTTCCATAACCTGTCTGACCTTCAACCCCTTCCTGATTATAGCCTCTGCCTCGGTCACGTCCACCACCTATGTTCTCCATCATCTTCAAACTCAGATTCTTCATACAATCCACCATTTGCCTCATGTCCTGTTGAAGCCTTTCATGAGAAGCTATAACAGCTGTGGGTACCACCTTTGTCCCCTGTGGTACGGCATTATTCACTTAAGCTTCTGTGGGTTGCACTCTTTCCAACACGGTTCTTATCGGTACCGCTTCTACCCTTCTCATTTCAGGCCTTACTGCCACTGGAACCATCCCCAGCTGGTTCATCCGTTGCAATTTCCAATCCTTAGATTTTGCATCCTCATAAGATTTGGGCTTCTTTAATTCAACCTTCCAGCGAATGCCTCCCTTCAATCCTGCAACAAAACGATCCTTCTTCATCATGTTTGGAGGTACTTGATTCTCCCCCAAAGCCCTGCACAAAGTCTCCCACAGCAAAGAGAATTTCTTCACATAATCCTCAATTAGCTCCAATTCGCCCTGTATCAACCCCTGCACTTCATGCCAAACTCTATCTGGATCCTCAATCTTCTTAAACCTATTCAAAAGTGCAGTCTTCAATCCATCCTCAGTCATCGGAATGCATGGCTCACCATCCTTCAATGACTCCTCATAAGCTCTGTACCAAATCCTTGCATCTCCCTTCAAGTAGATATTCAGCAACCGCAATACCTGCGCCGGCTCATTGATGTGGTTGCTTATGCATGCAACCTCCATCCTTTCAAGAAAATCTGCCATATCTTCATTAGGACCACCAAAAAACTCTGGATACGACATCATATTGATCCCCAAACTTCACTTTCAAACCCAAGAGAAAAAACTGGAAACACCTTTCTTCAATCTCCTACTCTGGGGCATACACCCTCATAAGAGAAATACCTGAGCTCTCCTCTATGGGGGCACCATAAGAATGTGAGGTGAAAAAAAGAAAAAAAGACCACGCCTCTATAGCCCTTCACCTCCCAAACTTGGAAAATACTAACACAACGGAGGCACCACCAGCCACCGGCTGGAACACTTCTCATGATTCACCACCCACCCACACTAGAGATACAGCTCAAAAACACGATAGACAACTGATCATTCAGCAAAACACACAGCACCATCCACATTTCAAACAAACTCAGCAATTACACCAAACCAGGACTCTGGCCAGGATTTACTGCCAAGGGAATTCACCCTTGTGTCTGACAACCAAGCCTCTGTCTCCCGGTCTCTGCTTCTCTTTAGAGGGCGCCCCACCAGCAACCCTCCTTCACTGCTTCACTGCCATCAGCCCTCGACCCTTATGGTATCGGCCTTTCTCACCTGTCTTCAGCATTACCAGCCACCGTTGCAGCTGCTTTACGTGCCAGTGACACTTGAGACAGCCTCCAACTCTGCACTGCGCTCTAGGCTCTCTCTCTGGTCAACATCCACTCTCTGCCTACAGTCGTCGCCCACACAAAACCAGCCACTTCTCTCTTCAGAGGGCGCCCCACCAGCAACCCTCAGCTTCAGCAGCTCTCTCTCTCTGTGTCGTGACCAGCAGCTTCGCCAACCACAGAGCCTCTGCACAATCTCTTCAACACCAACACTAACTGCTCAACGCAGCACCCTTCTCTTGCATCCAGCCCAACTACCCTCGATTTCAGTCGCCTCTAGTACCAATATCCTTGCCAACTGACGACCTCAAAGGCGGCAACCTATATCTTCACTTTATCACCAGGGCGACCTTCACACACGCGAGGCGGCCACTTCCTTTTCCACTCGCTCTGCAGACTCACCAGAGCACCTTTACCACCAAGACTTCACCCACGCGGCCCACACCAGCCCGTGTACCTGTCAGTAGAACCACCCCTGGCCTTCTCTTCGCGCGAGCCTTGCTTACCATAGAGCGACTCCTCGTACCTGCTTGGACTGCCGAATCCCAGAACCGTCACCTCACACTAGGGGCTGCCCCAGCAGCCCGTCTTCTTCTCCTTCGAACAGTCCCAGCAGCTTCGTCTCTACACTGGCCACTTCTCTATTGTAGCAAAACCTTTAGCCAGGCCATCTTTATTCCAGGCGGCATCCTTCGCACAATTCGCCCGACTCGCCAGCCTTCGCCAACTTCTATAGCTCTGCACTAGCAGCAAAAAAGACTTCCATGTGGCCTCCTACAAGCTGGTCACATTGCATCATATATTTTTATTATTAAAGCCTCAAAGCCTCAAGGATGGCCCCTCCTTCTCTTTGTATTCAGATGAACATACAGTGCCCACAACCTTCCAAAACAAAAGCTGCCCACAAACTCAGAATCATCAGCATCATGACATAAAAAAATCGTCTATTTTCCCAGCTCCAAAAGCAGCCTCTCTTTCGAATCAGTCGGTGCCCTGCATTTGGTAACCACCCGCACACCACACTGCTACAATAAAAACTTCCAAATCTCCAGCATCTGCTCCCAAAAAAAAAACAACACGTATACCAGCTCATTGCAAAACCACCCGCTCTGTACATTTGCCAGGGCATTCAGGGCAAAGCTTATTCACACACCACGCATCCCATATGTACACAGACCCAAAACACCTTTCAGAATTTTGCCTGACACCTGGCATGAGTATTAAACCCTAAACCTGGCACGAGGTTCCATGAATAAGAGATCTTACCTTGATAATGTCAAGCTGAAGGAGAGGACAACAATGCAAGAATGCTCTAAACAGACGAATGCTTAAAGCTTAAACAAACAAGGCAACATGTGATATTAGAAAATTGTTGAGACCTTCTACATTACTACTTAGACAGGCAGGGTGGATAGTGCCCCTTTTGGATGATAGCTTCTAAGGACTTTCCACATGCTCCCCACTATTAAAGACAAAGATAACTTCTCTTTTTTACAAGAGAAGGATAGTAGAGAATATTGCTCCCCCTCCACTATAACCACCTACTCACAGATAACCACTCCTATTTTGACTTAAAAAACCTTCTATAGATGGCCTACAATAATTCCCTATCTATATGCATAAGCCTAAACCCTAAACTAGCATGAGGTTGCCATAAACATGAGGTTGCATGAATAAGAGAGCTTACCTTGGCAATGTCAAGCAAGAAGAGGACAACAATGCAAGACCTACAAAATATAACCTGAGGTTAAGTGATTAGTTACACATTTAAACTTCTAGGCATGCATAAGCTCTGCATAAGGGCGTATGCATAAACCCTAAGCCTATGCATAAACCCTAAACCCTAAGCCTATGCATAAACCCTAAGCCTATGAATAAGCCTATAATTGCATAAACTCCAATTCTATTGCATAAGCCTAAATCCTAAGTCTTTTGCATGAGGGATTATGCATAAGCCTATGTTAATCCATTCTTAGGGTTAACAAGATCTACCACCATTATCTTACATCAAGGAGTGAAGGTAGATACACCAAAAGGTCATACATTCAAGATATGAAGCAATGGTATCCAAATCTATAACTTGGACGGGCGCCCGTAATGGTCCGATGGAATACCTAAGGCAATTCCTACTTCAAGAGCTTGTGGTAACAAGTTAGGATGAAGTCCCAAGTGATGTAATTCATTGATATATTATGAGAGTAGTTATTTTAATAGCATTAGGCCTCTTGTGAGCCTAAAGTGTCTGATCGACCACAGTTTAAGTGAGTGTGAACACTTATGGCCATGTATATAAGTGAATATCTACAAGCATACTCTCCCATTGTGCAATAGAGTCTTGCTCTTTGCTAATCCTTTTCCTAATCTCTCTCTCTAATGCATGCTAGTGAGTGTGTGTGAGTGAATTGAGGTGAGAGGAGGGATGAGTACACGCAGTGCAACGCGCATGCTCGCGAGAGATGCGATGGAATTGCTTCTCAAGGAGTTGTAAAGCTTGGAGACCTAGAGGGCTACGAGCTCGGCCATTGGAAAGATCCTCACAACAATTGCGGGTTACCAAGTAATCTCTTGTTGGATGTGTTTCAAGGCGAGTCAGGGTGATCCATAACAACATATATGCATAAAGGCTATGCATAAGCCTATTTCATAAAGGCTATGCATAAGCCTATTTCATAAACCCTAAACCATAAGTGTTAAAAGGCTATGCATAAGCCTATTTCATAAACCCTTATGCATAAAGGCTATGCATAGCCTTATGCATAAAGGCTATGCATAAGCCTATTTCATAAACCCTAAACCATAGGTGTTAAAACCCTAAGATCTCTCTAGATAATTGTTATGCATAAACATGCATAAATCAGGCATAAACTCATCCACCCTTTGCCCAAGGGATGCACACATGAATTATAATGAAGTAAATCATACCTTTACCTTAATGTCCCATATCATCAAGAGGTATAACTCCAATCCAATCGCATGAAGCTATAGTGTGAAATGGTAGGTCAATAGTTATGATCCTCTATACAAGAGAACATAAAATAACCTAGCCTCAAGATAACATCAAGAGACCATAGCCTAAGCCTCCCTTGAGTGTGCCCTGAAAAGATGTAGGGGAGAAAAGAGCTTGAGCTCTTGCAAGCACACACACACACTCACAAAACCCTAAAAGAGAACACACAAGGTGAGAGGCTGAAAATCTTCTTCTTCTTCACTCAACACTCAACACACCATATACAAAGATAAGAGTACACACAATATGAAAGGTACTCAACCAAATACATACTAGGGTTCTCTATATAGTGTGAACCCAACTAAATGAGCTGGCGCTATAACTATGCCAGTCTCTAGAATGGCTGTCACACAGCCTGTCATCCCACTGGCCGCATATCACCCATGATCTCACCAACCATGCCAATGGTGTACGTGTGGGGCCTATCCCCCACGCGGGTCATCAATGTGTCCACCGCCTCACTAGATGAGCTCGATATCTCAACACTCCCCCTCGGGCTCAACTCCATCTCATGTACACCAAGCGAAGCCCTAAATCTGCGAAGCTTCTCTGTACCCAATGCTTTGGTGAAGATGTCAGCTACTTGATCCTCTGTGCTGACATAAACAAGCTCAACGTCTCCTGCCAAGACCTTCTCTCTGACAAAATGGTAGTGGATCTCTATATGCTTCGTACGAGCAGGAAAATCTAGGTTCCTGGCCAACTGTATAGTGCTAATGTTGTGACAGAAAATGACTTGTCTATCCACTGATGATAGACCCAAATCTGCAAGTAGCTTTCTCAACCAAGCTACCTCACATGCTGCCATAGTAGCACCGCTATACTCAACCTCTGTACTAGATAGAGCAACCGTAGGCTGCTTCTTGCTGCTCCAAGTCACAGCAGCACTCCCCAAAGAAAACATGAAGCCACTAGTAGATCTTCTATCTGAGATACTACTAGCACAATCAGCATTTGTGTACCCATGTACACATATCTCCGTCCCAGTTTCATAAAATAGTCCACAATGCAGAGTAGACCTCACATACCTCAGTATGCATCTCAATGCATCTAAATGTGGCTTTCGAGGAACCTGTATAAACTGACTCACCAACCCAATAGCATAGCTCAAATCTGGCCTAGTGATCGTCATGTAGATCAAGCTTCCTACTATGCGCCTATACATAGTAGGATCATCCAAAATCTCTCCTGAATCTGCACTCAACTTGCCATTTTGATCCAATGGCATTGAGATAGGCTTACAGCCTGTCATACCATACTTGGACAACATATCCAAGCCATACTGTCTCTGCAGTAATCCAATACCATGTGGTGACGTAATCACCTCAATGCCCAAGAAATATCTGAGCTCCCCCACATCCTTCATCTCAAACTTCTGTCGAAGTAAGATCTTTACATCAAAGATCTCTGCATCATGGCCCCCCGTAATGATCAAGTCATCTACATAGATGACAACAAGCACAACCCCTCTATGACTGTGTCTCACATACAGCGAGAAATCTGCATTGGCTACATGAAAGCCAATAGTGACAAGATATTCAGAAATCTTCTCAGACCATGCCCTTGGTGCTTGTTTTAAGCCATACAAGGCTTTCTTCAATCTGCAAACATGCTCGAGGTGACTCACATCCTCATAACCAAGTGGCTGCAACATATACACCTCTTCCTGCAAATCCCCATGTAAGAATGCATTCTTTACATCCATTTGATGTAAAGACCATTTCTTTGACGCAGCCACTGCTATCACAACTCTCACTGTTGCCATCTTGGCAACTGGGCTGAAAGTTTCCTCATAATCAATGCCATATGTCTGCGCATATCCTTTGGCTACCAATCTAGCCTTGTACCTGCTTATGCTTCCATCACTGTTATGTTTTACTTTGTACACCCACTTGCATCCAATGCCTTTTTTGCCTTTAGGCAATTGCACTAAATCCCAAGTCTCATTTCCATATAGTGCATCCATCTCCTCATCCATAGCTTTCTCCTCCCAACACACATTTCCAACAGCCTCATCAATGCATGTGGGCTCCACAACTTGCACAACCTTTGCCATGTATGCATAGTGATATGCCACATAACCATCATAGGTAAACCTTTGCACAGGATTCTTCACTCTCGTGGATCTTTGTAGCTTTGCATTCATGGCTTCCATAGCCTTCTTTACACTAGGTGTTCTCATAGCTGGTATCCCAAGCTCCTCATCAAGGCTCATCTCTGAGCCACTAGACTCTCCATCAACATGAGAATGACCTGCAGAAATGTCAGGCATACTAAGGGGCTCAACCACTTTCTCTTTTCCTTTACGTGATATACTAATCACATTTGCAGGACCAGTATTATGACGTAGCCAGCCACTCCATGGTCTATCAACTGAAACACTAGATGAGGACTCTCCTAGTCCACTGAAAGACTGTGATTGCTGACTTGTATTCTGTGAAACCACATTTCCACTCACATCAGTCCCAATAGCTTCTTTTTCAGCAGCATACTAGCTACTCATCTCATCAAAGACAACATCCCTGCTTACCCTCATTTCATGTGTAGCAGGGTTATAACACCTGTATCCCTTTTGCTCAAGGGAGTATCCAATAAACACACATTTTTTTGCTTCTGGATCCAGCTTAGTTCTCACCTCATCTGGCACATGCACATATGCAAAGACTTTCAGATGAGACAAGTCAGGTTTTCTGCCAGTAAACTTCTCCTCTAGAGTTACATCATGTATGGCTGCAGTTGGACTCTTGTTCATGATGTAAACTGCTGTAGAAACAACCTCAGCCCAATAGCTATGCAGCATATTCTTCTCTTCCATCAATGCTCGCGCAATCTCAGCAATGTGCCTATTTTCTGCTCAGTAACTCCATTTTGCTGCAGAGTGTACCTGCATGTAAACTGTCTCCAAATACCATTCTTCTTCAAAAATTCAGAGAACTCGTCGGAGAAGTACTCTTCCCCTCCATCTGACCGTATACACTTTACATATTTCCCTGATTTCTTTTCAACCATAACTCTGAAATTCTGAAAATGAGTGAACACCTCACTCTTCTCCTTCATGAAGTATACCCACACTTTCCTTGTGCGGTCATCAATAAATGTCACATAATATCTGCAGCCTCCCATAGACATGGTCTTCGTAGGACCCCATACATCTTAATGCACAACATCTAGTGCATTTTTTCTCACATTTCTGTTACGTGAAAATACATGCTTTGTTTGCTTTCCAACTTGGCATGCTTCACATATTCTCTGCATACCTTCAACTTTAAACTTTGGCAGCCCTGTCACAATTCCTTTAGTCTGTATAGACTTCATTCTCTTCACATTCACATCCCCTGTTTCCACAAAACCTAGTCTTTCAAGGTTTTTCATCTCCTTGAACCACTCCCCATGACTTGTCATGTGGTTTGAAGCACCTGAATCAACGTACCATATACATCATCTTTATGTGCTGCTTCAACATTTTCAGACATGGCATTCACGACATGCTACATAACAAACAACCTTTCATTATCCTCATTGTTTCTGCTCGAGGATGCATAGTTGTTTTGCTGCAATTTTCCATTTTGCATGTCAACCTGCTTCTTATAACAATCTGCCCTGCACATGTCCAGGCTTACCAATAAAAGCATCCATGTGTATCATTATACTGCCTTTGCCGATTTCCACGACCTCTAACTCCCCCTGCCTCTGAATTGGCATCTTCCACCTGCGTGTTGTTGTTGTTGTTGTTGTAAATTCTGGGACTAATGTTGTTGCTCCAAAAAACGCTGTTCGATAGGATAATATAGTTGCCCTATAGCTTTACTCCCATGAAGAAATCTCCCCAATTAGAGATCGTTTGCCGGTGCCTCCCATAGAGCTCCCGACAAGGGTGTAGTCGCCAACACAAATAGGGAAGAGTAGTTGAAGCTCTTACCCTCGTACTGCTTCCTGTGCTTCTCTTGCTTGCAGCTCAGCCCTTAGCATGAACCAGGCTCTAACACCATCGAAAGATGCAGGGGAGAAGAGAGCTTGAGCTCTTGCAAAGCACACACACACTCACAAAATCCTAAAAGAGAACACATAAGGTGAGAGGCCGAAAATCTTCTTCTTCTTCACTCAACACTCAACACACCATATATAAAGAGAAGAGTACACACAATATGAAAGGTACTCAACCAAATACATACTAGGGTTCTCTATAGTATGAACCCAACTAAATGAGCTGGCGCTATAACTATGCTAGTCTCTAGAATGGCTGTCACACAGCCTGTCATCCCACTGGCCGCATATCACCCATGATCTCACCAACCATGCCAGTGGTGTAAGTGTGGGGCCTATCCCCCAGGCGGGTCATCAGTGTTCATCGTGTCACTAGATGAGCTCGGTATCTCAACATGCCCCATGCCCCTATTATATAAGAGGGCCCTTAAGTTACTCTTAACTCTCCATCTCCCATGTGTGACCCTTGGATGCCTGAACCTAACCTTAACCCTTAAGGTTAGTCCTAACCCATGCTCCACTAGAGCTTATTCCCATGCTCTCATTCTCACAAGCTTATTCCCATGCTCCCATGTGGGTTAGCCTCCTAGTATATGCACACATAATGTGCATATAACATAGCACACATAATTTGCATATAACATAGCACACATAATTTGCATATAACATACTTCCCGTCTCTCAAAATATTTCACTCTTGCAATGAAAAGAAGGAGAACTGCGCTGGACAATCTCAACCGACTCCCAAGTCGAATCCTCTATTTCCCTATCTTTCCACCTAATTTTAACCTTATGGACTAGTCAACTACAAAGTTTCCTTTCCCTGAATTCAAGTACCTTATCAAGTTCATGTGGAACATAGGATAATTCTTCGACTTCAACGAGTTCTTGAGGAGGAGTAACTATGTTATCCTCACCTCCCAATTTCCCTTTCAATCTATTGATATGAAAAACTGGATGAACTTTAACATGTGGAGGTAGTTTAAGTTCATACCTAACCGTGCCAATCCCGATGTATAAATAAAAATGGACCACAATATCTAGGAGATAAATTTGAGCATTTCCCTTTTGACAAAGTCTGAAAATCTTTAGGAACTTTAAAATTAACCAATGCTCCTGGTTCAAAAGACTGAGATGAGCATCCCCTATCAGCATAAAATTGTGCCCTATCCTGAGCACTCCTGATAGAATCCTAAGCTTTGGTCAGCATTTCCTGCATATCAC
This sequence comes from Cibotium barometz, assembly GCF_041138505.1. Taxonomy (NCBI): domain Eukaryota; kingdom Viridiplantae; phylum Streptophyta; class Polypodiopsida; order Cyatheales; family Cibotiaceae; genus Cibotium; species Cibotium barometz. The sequence goes on along the minus strand of NC_141052.1, from coordinate 33,309,238 downwards.
GTAAGAAATCCATCGATGCATCAAGCTCGATGTCCTTAAGATGACCGACATCAATAGGTGCCCTGGGTTGATACCCATACATAAGCATGAATGGACTAAAACCAATAGCCATATGTTTAGAACTGTTATAGGCGAATTCCATCATTAGAAGGTACTTTTCCCAATTTGATGCTTTTCCAGAGACATATGCACGAAGCATATCCTCTACAATCTAATTCATATGCTGTGTTTGCCCATTAGACTATGGATGATCATACTCAAAGTAATTTCCTCGTTGTCAACCATTCAGAATAAAGTAGGAAAACATGGCATTATAACAGCAGAACCCAGGTATCCGATGTACCCCACATCTGCTCATGGAATTATCGACGTCCCGAGTTACCCATATCAACATAGAGAGTCATCAACGTCTCGATGAGTCACATATGTACATCTGTAAGCCATCAGCTAGAGTGTATAAATCACCTAAAGTACGGAACTAGAGAAAGAAATGCCAACAAAGGAAGAATCCAAATTTCCTTAATCTGAACACAACAAGATAACTCATTGAAATCTAAAGAAAGAGATTTCAACAAATGAATATGCGGACGAGATTACACTCATCAATACATGTAGGCTATAGATAAAAGAAGTTTATCTAGAGAATGCATACACAATAACTTTAAATGAATTCAGAAAATGAGATTGTCTTTGAATGTTGAGGTCAACATGCTAAGTGATGTAAGCAAAGCAATAATCTTGAGCCCAAATTATCCCACAAGATAATATATGTGAGGGATCACTAGCATCCCATACCACCATGATACCACCCATACATACCTTATTAATTTGAAACTCCCTAGTATGCCGTCTAGAAATATGAATAAAATCATGTATAAAAGGAATAAAATGGCCTTATCATAGACTTTCACATACTAAAACCTGTCTCTATATTCCTGAGACCACATCAAGGAATAACTCTTTTCGAGTACATCATTAGAAAAGAATTTAAATTATTAGCGCCTTTCTAATGATAACTACCCAATAAACACAATAAGCTAGGATAGAAAAATAACTCACCTAGATACATAAACAACTAGGTATCCGAGTTGGAATATGTACAAGAGTACAAGAAATATACTCCAAAATTAAGTGCAAAAAATGAAGGCAAGTTCTACCTTCAAAGCACATGGTATTATCCAAAAGATCAAAGATCCTTATAAGCCATGGATAAAAGCATAGAAGCTCCTCGAATCCATGAAAACCATAGTTGATCATAAAAATCAATGTATGCCATCTAATGGACATTAAACATGCTAAAAATCAATGCATGCCATCTAATGGACATTAAACATGCCAAAAGAAGCATTAAAATTGGTGGCCAACTCATCAATCCGGAGTATATGAATGTGGTGTTGTTCAAACAAAAATCCAAAGTAAGCAAGTGAAACACATGTGTGTAGCACTCAATAAAAAACCCCTAGACACAAGTGATCTAGGCAGAACCTGATGAGTCCATGTAAAACTTAGAAAACATCCAATAAAATCCACCAAAACAAACCGATCAACTAACCCATTATAGAATTTGTTTTAGGCTTAGGAAATTAAGTATAAACCACACTTAAAAAAGTGTAAAACAAATTATCATGGAAAAGGGTCAAAGGTGAAACACACATTGAACGCAGATCATAGCCATCATTGAAAAACTTAAGGAACATGTCCAAAAAGAATGGCTAAACAATGGTAAAAATCATGAAAATATAGTTTAGAATTAATCCAAATAGAATAACCCGCATCTATCTAATGTCAACATGAGAAAATGTACTTCAACATTAAATAACCCTCCAAAATATTAAATTCTCGAGAAAAAAAATTATCATAATTTTTCCTAATTTTATAGCACCTCAAAATACGATAATTTTGAATTCCACCAAACCTATCTTATTGAATTCCAAACCTATATTTTTTCAGAAAATTTTTAGCAATTAGATTTGCCAAAATACCATTGATATTTTAAAAATACCAATTTTTAGGATTTCTAAAAAATAATTTCTAGAAAACTCCTATTTTTTCTCGAGAATCCCATCATTCACGAAATTTCCAATTCCACCTGACAATTCTCAAATCCAATGAAACTTTATAATTTTTTATGGATTTTTTATATTTTGGGCCAAAAATATATTTTTAAAGGAATTTGAATGGTCATAGGTTCCCGAATGGACACACCACATGCCAAACACCAACCCCACATTTTTTAGAAATTTAAAATAATCTTTGTCTAATTTTCCACTAATTTTTAAGATTTTTTTGAAATTTTTAGTTTACCCCGAACGCATTTAGAATACAAATGGTCAAAAAATTTCGGAATCCCAATGGTTTTCTTGGAATACGGAAAGCCAACAGTTTCGGGAAAATGAAAAGACAAAAAAATCAGAATGTGAAAGGTCAAAAGTTTCTGGAATCCGAAAGGTCAAAAGATTTTCCGGAATTCGGAAAGCCAAAAGGTTTCCTGAGAATGTGGAAACCTAAGAGATTTCAAGAAGATAAATTGAGAAATTTTTTAGAGATTTTTTTCCTCCCAAATCTCATATTTTATCTATTTTTCTAGCTTTTTTTTTCAAGCTTTTTTTAAAGCATTGAAAAGCTTTTTTTTTAAATAAAAAAGAAATCTCTTTTTTTAAATAGATTTTTTAACTTTTTAAAAAGATAATAAAGCTTTTATTTTAAAAGCTTTAATACAAAGCTTTATAAAAATTTTCTAAGGGGGGAGGCATTTTTTTGCCCGACTGCTGTGTAGTGCGCCCCCCCCTCCCCTCGCCGACGTGCGGTGCGAATTACAGCGAGGGAGAGAAGAGGATCTCTCTCTCCACTCTCCTCTCTCCTTCTTCTCCAATAAACTCCTCTCTCTCCACCCCATCTCTTCTTTGTTAATCAGAGGATTAATACTTGATTAATCTTTTGATTAAAGAATTTTATTAAACCAAGCTTAATCATAATTAAAAATTAATTATGATTAGTGTTTAATAAAATTGTGCCTTAAGAAGCGTTCTCATAGGCGAGAGGAAAATAGAAGAGAAATTCAGGTTTGAGAGAAGAAGAGGATCCCACGTACACGGGAGAGCATTCCATGCATCAACATGCTGCCTCTGCTGCATTTTAGCAAAAAATTGGGAAAAAATGGATAGAATATCCGCAAAAAAAGCGTAAAAAAGGATGTACTAGAAATTGCTACGCATTTTTTTCCAACTCCTATGGCCATGCGGGCTCATCTTGCATCCCATTCGGGCCTCACAATGTTAGGACACTGTCCAAGTGTAAAGTGTACTTACTCCATGTGTGGACCGCTATAGATAACGGTCCAGTGTATAAAAATATATTTTTAACCATAAAAATGCTCTAAAAATTTCTAAAAAATAGAAAAAAATTCCTAAAAATTGTAAAAATTCAAGGAATCCATTCTACCAAAAATATCCACAATAAAATATGTGGTATTTTGGTAAAAATTTCCATTAATGCTTATTTTAAACCATAAAAAATAGAGAAAAATAGCATCATCCCCATTGAATAGTAGTAACATGTGTTCCAACCACTATATCGACGATCCACGTCCAAATCATCAACACAAATCAATAAAATAACATTTTTATTTAGTAAATACTAAAATTTACTTTAAAAAATGCTAAAATATTTACAATAAGAAAGAAAAATTAACAACAATTAACTATAGATTGCTCTGATACCACTGTTAAAACCCTAAGATCTCTCTAGATAATTGTTATGCATAAACATGCATAAATCAGGCATAAACGCATCCACCCTGTGGATGACTCCGCTGGTCTCCTTGTTCTCGCTAGGGAACTCAAAGACAACCGCCACAAACACTATGGTTGGGGGAGAAGGGAGCGTGGATCCTCTCAGGGAAGTATACTCGCCAAGGGTGAGTCGACCTCACTGGCTAGACATGCAAGACCTAGGCTCTACATTGTCTACCGTGCTCTACGACCACCACCTAGCACCGCAATACCCCTTCAAGACTCTCACTCACACCACACACACCCCTCACACCACACTCACCTCGCTCATACAAAGAGATAGACAAAACACCACACAGAGCACAACACTACAATCATAATACCAAAAAGGAATGATACAAGGGAGACTCCGCTCTGATAGAAGGACTATGCTAGAACTCAAGGTGATACACCAGAGTGTCCTCTCCTATGAGAGTATGTCCCCGACCGTCCGCTGCCCAAAGAGTGCTCCCCTTAGCTCCTCCTTGGGTGTCCTCCTCCTCGGGTGGTGCTCAAGAGGATCTCGAAGAGGATCTCTCCTTACCTTGGGAAAGGGAGAGGGGAAAGGACGATGGTGCTCAGGATCTCGAAGAGGATCTCTCCCTGCCTTGGGAAAGGGAGAGGTGTGTTACCTCCATGAGTGCCATTGGAGTTGGCCATGCACGTGTGAGATGTCAAAGGGGACCAGCGGCGGCCAGAGGGGTCGAAGAGCACTGGCGGTCGGAGGGCACCGGCAGTGACCGGTGATTGGAGTCATCGGAGGGCACCGACGGTCAGAGCCATCGGAGGGCACCGGGGGTCGGAGTGGTCAAAGCAGTCGGGCGCCGATGGTCAGAGTGGCCAGAGCACACCGGCGATGATGGTGATCAGAGCGGTTGGAGTAGTCGGAGGGCACTGATGGTCGGAGTGGTCAGAGCACACCGGCGGTGATGGTGGCGGTCGGTTGGAGGGCACCGGCGGTGACGTCGGTCAGCGCATCGGGCGGAGGGCAGCGGCGGTGACGGTGGTCGGCGCAGTCAGTGGAGTGTGGAGGAACTGGCTTCCCGTCCACAGGTCGCCCACTACTACTCAATTCACCGTCCTAGTGAATGCCAAGAAAACATAGGTGAGCCTCCGGGAAAAACATCCGGCAAGAAGGCTGGCCTCCGGGAAAAACATCCGGCAAGAAGGCTGCCAACCACAGGCATACCTCATACAATGATCCTTCCAGGAAAACCTCCTGGATACATACAACATAAATAAAAATGAATCAACTAGGCTCCTAGGCAACTTCAACTAGTCTCCTGGGCAACTTCATCCAACGAGGTGTAGAAAAAAATGGTTGAACAGGGAGCTCCTTGTTGGCACTTCATCCGACAAGCCGGCACGAAGTCCAGGCATACAAGATACAGAATGAAAGTTGGCCATGGCCAGTACATGCCCATAAGCAAACAAAGAAAATAAAATGACAAAAGGCCGAATTAGCCATCATGAGTGGCATTCCCTGGGAGGAGGCAATAGTCCCAAACCTTGGTGGACCTGTGGTGGATCTGGAGTGTGGATGGCCAACTGAACAACGTTGCTCAATGAGATGCTGGAACTCCGCAAGGTCGTCCTCTCTGCAGATGAAGCCTTTTGGCGAAGATTAGCTAACTCAAATGCATGTTGCTGTGACTGAACTCTGTAAGAGCGCCCTCATGTGCATCCTGCAAAGTGGCGAGCTCTCTCTCATGCTCCAACCGAAGGGCCTACATCTCTGACTCATGTTGATGGTGGGTCTCCACCAAAAGTGTATGCTCCCGCTCTCGAATGGCTGCCATGGCATCCTCACCAAGGATGGGAGATAAGTACAGCTCAGCCTCCTGAGTGGTTTGCTTTGCTAGATAGATCGACCGATGCAAGTGTCGGTTAGCATTGGTGAAGGCACCTAGGACTCTTCGATGAATGAGTCCCATGGTTGTGATCCATCGAAGGGCTTCCATCAATGTGTCAGCTACTAGATAGCACTCCGCAGGAAGCCTCGTCAAGTCTGCCGGAGTGGTCGGGATTGTTTGGGGGAGACTCAAAAAGAGCCCAACCCGGGGAGTGGTGGAGAAGATGGTGGAGGTGAAGCTCGAAGGAACTGGTGGTGCTGTCAAGAAAGACTGTGTTTTGGTGGAGGGGAGGATGAGGGTGGTAGTGGTTGAAGTAAGTAGCTCATGTCGATGTAAATAGGAGATCGAGGTGAAGTGGAAGATGAGGTGGTGATGAGGGAAGTCAGCGTTAAAAAAATGGGTGAGGTGGGGTGAACTGAGGGGTGGAGTGCGGGAGGAACCTCCATCGAAAGAAATTCCCATAGGGCTCTCGATGGTGTGGAAGGAGAGGGTGGCGAGGATAGTGGTGATGACGGAGGGGAAACCAGGGAGATGTGGTGTGATGCCAGTTCCTAGGAAGCAATGATCCATGGAAAGAGAATGGGGTGTGATGCCGGTCCCTAGGAAGCAATGATCCATGGTGGAAGGAGAAGGGGTGTGAGGGTGATGAAGGAGTAGTTGATGATTTTCGCTCTTCTACTCAAATATTCACCACCTCTATATGAAGAGCAACTCCTCGCCAGGTTCATTTAGGGAATGAACGAACCCTTGGACACACTGGTCAAGAATGCCAAGCCAGTGTCCATGGCCGAAGCTGTCAGAATGGCAAAGGACTTTGCCAAAGCCTTGGTTGTGAAAGTCCCGCCAAAGCCAGCTCCCTCATCGTTTAAAAGATTTTAGACACCGGGAAGTTCTTCCAACTTTCTGCCTCCCCAAAGAGACATAAAGGTCCTAAAACCAGAATGTGGAGATGGGAAGCTTCAAAAATGAAGGAAGACCTTTCCCCCGAAGTACATTCTTAGGAACTCTGGCTCTCTCCAGAATGCAAAGGGAAGAGCTTCGAAGCGAGAACAAATGCTTTGGGGATGTCAAGGATTTGGGCACTAGCTCAAGGATTACCCATCTCCTTCAGTGGGCCAAGGAAGCCAGGGTCCCCGAGTTCAGAGACCGACTCCTTCATATCAATCCACCAATGAGGGACCCCCGTGCTAGAATCAGGGTAACCCAAGAAGAGTGCCATCTTAGCCTGTAGCATGCAAAGCAATCTCTGAACTCCCTCCCAGAATTGGAATAACCAAAGAGAGAGAGTTTCACCTCAGGCTGCAGCAGCCAGAGCAGTCACCATAGCCGAGGAAGTAGAGGAAGAGAAAGGATAGATCTATGCAGCTATAGAAGAGCATCAAGGGAATAACCATCAATTCTCAGTCTTCCAGACTCCAGCGGAGTACCAGGGTAAGCAATTCAAGCTTTTGATTGATTCAGGCAGTACTCATTCTTTTATTTCCCCAGGATGTCTGTGTAAATTAGTCCTAAATCAAAAATCAAGGAAACCTATGCAAGTGGAATTAGCCAATGGGAAGATTCTTTTCACTCACCTTGAGACTGACCTTATTCAGTTTAGCCTAGATGGGAACGTAACAGAGTGCTAGTTCAGAGTCATACCCCTGGGAATATATGATGGAATCCTTGGAATGGATTGGCTCCAAAAGAATCAGGCTGACATTCATTGTCACAAAGGAACCATATCTTTCCTTGACCTTCACGGGAATAAAGTTCAAGGAATTGGAATTTTCGGATCTCGAGTGCTACAATTAGTCAAGGCTTCCAAATTATTAAAAGGGCTCAGAAAGAAGCAAGCTATGTCTGTCATTAAAATGAATCCAGTAGACATAAAATGCAAGGCTAAAGAACCAGAGTGGTTAAGTGAGTATGCATACGTGTTTCTTGAAGAGTTGACTGAGATGCCTCCATCTCGTAAAGTAGATCATGAGATTGAATTAACTCCTGAAGCTCAGCCACCAGTAGCCCAGCGTGCATACAAAATGCTAGTCCTTGAAGCCATAGAACTTAAGGAATAGTTAAGACAATTGTTAGAACAGGGATTCGTCAGACCCAGTGTATCACCTTGGGGTGCGCCCGTTCTCTTTCAAAAGAAGAAAGATGGAACGCTAAGACTCTGTATATTGACTATAGAGGACTGAATGAATTAACAATTAAGAATAAGTATCCTATTTCTAGGATTTATGAACTTGTAGATCGGTTAAGTGGGACACAAATGTTCACAATAATAGATCTCAAATTCGGGTACTACCAGATTAGAATCAAGGAGCAGGACATCCCAAAGATAGCATTCAGGATTGACTAATGCCCCAGCAATATTCAATCGTCTTATGCAAGATATTCTCAAAGAATGCTTGGATGATTTTGTTTTTTTCTTCTTTGATGATATCTTGGTATACTCAAAGAATGCTGCAGACCATGAAGATCATGTGCGCAAGGTCCTAGAAATCCTAAGGAAACACCAACTCTTTGCAAAGAAGAGCAAATGTTCTTTCTCTATTGACTAGGTGGAATACTTGGGATTCATAGTGTTAAAGGATGGGATTTCTCCTGACCCCGCAAAGATCCAAGCAGTCGTAGAATGGCTAGAACCCAAGTCAGTAAAAGGAAGTCAGAGGATTCCTAGGGATGGTATAGGATCTTTATACCTAGGCATGCTCAGATAGCATCCCCCTTAACTAGCCTTCTCAAGAAGAGTACACTTTTTGAGTGGACTGCAATGTGTTAGAGTGCCTTTGACAAGCTAAAGACAACCTTAGTAACCAACCCTGTCCTTAAATTGCCGGATTTTACCAAACCCTTTGAGGTAGTTACTGATGCTAGTGGGTTTGCCTTAGGCGGTGCTTTGATGCAAGAAGGTCATGCAGTGGCCTATGAATCCAGAAAACTTAGAACACATGAGAGGAATTATGCCGTCCATGACTTGGAGTTACTCTCAGTAGTGTATGCTCTGAAGTTGTGGAGACATTATCTTTTGGGACAAAGGTTCACCTTGATGACAAATCATCAAAGTTTGAAGTGGATCTTCACCCAAAGGGATCTCAACATGTGTCAAAGGAGATGGATGCAAACCCTGCAGGAATTTGATTTTGAAATAAAGTATCGACCAGGGAAAGAAAATGTGATTGCAGATCTGTTGAATTTGTCGAGGGATTTGGAGCTCATGATGATGCTGATGCTTGATGTTGAAAACTTGCTCATATAGATGATCTAAGCCCAAATAATAAAAATATCATCAATATGAATCAAAATAAGTATCACCATGTTGTTGGAGCAAGTGAAGCAAAAAATAGGCGACTGGAAAAACGTGTCGTACAGCAGCTACAGTGGACCATATGCTTCAAGATTTTGTATGCTGAATCTTCACATAATGACATTGAATCACCTCAGAGGAATTAGGCCAATTCGTTGAGATGACGGCGAATGGTTTGAATTAGCAGAAAACGGGCTGCAATGATGGCGATGGGAAATTCGTGTAGCTGCGATGAAATTGGCCTATGATCTTCGATTTAGGGTATGCGTGGGAGCAAAGCTAAAAGCCTATATCAAAATATTGGAGTATCATCTCCTCAGATGCAAGCACGGAAGAAATCTATAGCATGTGGTTCAAACAGAGAAAAACTGGCTATGGTGATTAAGAGATTGATTAAGATTTTTGCTAATCAACTAAACCTAATTGGATCAAGCTCTAATATCAAATGTTGGATATGATAATTAAGCTATGAAGATTGATCAAAACATACTCAAGGTGGATCAAAGATTGTACAAAACATCATGGAATATGAGGGACAAAAACTCGTATATGCAAAAAATTACTTTGAGATTAACACAAGAAGACACTAATTATGATTAGGCATGAACCAAACTTACATAATCACTTGATCACGACTTGTACCTTATTTAGAGACTCCTCTACCCTATTTTTCGTTACATGAGTTGCATGAACAACATGCACCAACCATTTGTAGGCTTTACACACCAACCACTGACCACTAGCCTAACAACCACACATTAAATTGGACTAAGGAGTTGGGATTACATTTATCCAATAGATTGTCCTTACTGGTCCTCAACGGATGAGTCCATGGCTCTTTTATATGGATCTGTTGGTTGATCTCACTAATCTTCAACGAAGAGTCCATCTGGATTTTCTTATTTGATTATATTGCCGGGTACTATGAGCTAGGAACTATTGAAAAGGCCCCTGAGTGAATAGGTGGTGAGCGTTCTGGTTGCCAATGATGCCATAGGTACACCGATGAAGTAATGATTGGAAATTAGAATTCAAGCTAGATATTTTGGAGGATTATGATCAGTGATACTATGGTTTCATTAAAAGATTGTTTTAAAGACAGTTGAATCTTTGAAAAAGGTAACTTCATATTGGGTGTGTAAGTGGTGTGACTATCTTGAAATTTGCTTGAAGCGCCAGCTAGGGTACCTTGGAACTCTTTTCCCTGGTACCCAGGGTAAAACATAACCAAATTCCTAAATGGATCCTATCACTACAGTGGTTGGGCGGTTGGCTAACCCATGGGACTGGATTGGGTAGGCTGGTTTGATGGATCCCTAAAATGAGACTCAACTCTGTTAAGCTACAATAGTTGAAGTAAATCCCGGATAACCCTTGTTATATGGAAAAGAATCAACAGATGTGCCTCTTGATGAGGAAAAAATCATTGGACTCTATTATTCAAGTGCAAGTCTCTTCCTTGATATGACCATGAGACTTACGGGTTCAGTCGGATCAGTTTGGTTAGTGATGACCTTGACTACGTTAGAATAAAATATCCTGGAGGTGCATGGGATGAGCATGCAGAATTTACTAAAGCGTTCTATAATGGTGAAACACAGAGTGTTAGAGATCCAGTGGATGCAGTGGATGCTAGTAGAGGCCCTAGGAAGTCCATAGATATGTCGATGAAAGGTCCGTCCGAGATAGGCAAAGGTTGACATAAACCAGCCTTCTTTGTATGTGGAACCTTTACTTTTTGACAAAGATTATAGGCTTGAGCATGTGAATATACATCACGCCTCATTTTTGGCCAATAAAAGGACTATTCTAATTTCTCGAGGGTAGTGTTGATACCCCTATGTCATCCAACTAAGGAGTCATGGGCATCATGGAGAAGAGTTGATCGCTTTTCCCAAATGACACAGAGGCGGTTCTTGAAGAACAACCAACCGTTCTGTACTAAATAATGGCCAGGCTCAGAGGTGAGGGCCAAATACCAAACTCATGGGAATAGACATATTGGTCTTTCATGCTATCTAAGTCCTTCCCTGTGATTTCGAGAATGGTAGATTCCTGGACTGCCTAGATGCTGGCCTTTCGACTAAAAGCATCTGCTACTAGGTTATGCTTACCAGTGATGTACTCAATCATTCCTGCCTGCCAATCACTCCACTGTAGACATGATGCTGAAATCGGTGGTCGTGTGCCAGAATGCAATCTGACCATCCAAGGATGCCCTCACGCTAGGACGGTGTGTGTGGACAAGCTAAATCTGATATCGATGTAACATGCAGCGGAAGTATTCGTATTGGAGGATCGTATCACACAAATGCTCACACCGTCTTCTGTATCCTGAGTTTTGCGAGTTTAGCAATCCACTTTAAGACTTCAAGCTTTTAAGAGATATGGGAGAGAGATAGAGGAGAACTATGTACCATATGGGGTCCCGAATTACCCACTAAAGGGCCCCCTATCCCGTCACTGAGATAGTATTTGCTTTATTATCTTTGAAGAGATTGATGGTGTGATGACGATAAGCCAAACGCAAGACCTCTGAAGAACGAGAGTTGGGCTGAGAAGCACCAATGATGTCCAATCTCGAGTCTATGCACTCTTCCCAATGGAATGAGAAGGTGAGGCTGAGAGAGGGGCTGTTTCGGACTATTCTAGACTGAGTATGTATGCTCTAAATGATTATGAGTGCTGTGTTTTACCTTCACCAAGTGGCTGGAGAAAAAAGATGAGATGATTATGCTGAAAATTGTATGGATGCAGAAAATGCAAGGTGAACTTCTGGCTGAATGCTGAACTGATGCGCTTTGCTGATGTAGGGTGGCTGAATGCTCATGTGTTGAGGCACCTAGTGCTGTAGGAGGAAAACACTGAGAGGGATGATGGCTAAAACTACAATCGCTTATGCTCCGTGTGCTGAAGATGCCAAGCTCTTGAATGCTCTACTACTGAATATGACGAACGAATGAATGAATACCATGTTGAGCTAGTCGGCTGGCTACAGGGCTGGCTGACTGCTCGTCCACATAAAATATATAAAAGATGTATAAAATGTTGGAAATTGTGGAAAAAATACCAAAAAATTCCTCGTAAATATTTTGATAAATACTAGATGATATATGAGGGTTTTGCAATGGTCTAGATGCAATGAATGAATGATGTGCAATGTGCAGAATGCTTTCTAATGCAACCCCTAAGATTTCTATTGACTTTAAATGCATGAATGTATTCTTCAAGTGGGTTAAGGGACTTGGACTGACTAACTGACTGTCTAACGCTGAGGACGACCTATGTAGCTCGTGCCTAACTTATCCTAGACTGAGGATTACAATGGGGTCACAGCAGCGTACGACAAATATCATCCTAAAAGGAACTAATATTGTACAATGTTACACTGATGATGATGAGCCAGCTTGTCATCATGCACTACAGTGCAGAGTGCATGTGACAATGTGAGTAGCTCTGCAAAACCACACACACACACACACACACACATAGGTTGAACAAAGAAAACATGAGTGAGAGAGTGAGTAAGAGCTGGAAAGTTGTACTTGATTATGATGATGTGAGAGTACAAAGTAAAATATAAAAGACCTAAGCCTAAAAGGCCAACACACTGGAGTGGGGTTCCCATGGGAAAAAATCCTTCTCCAGACAGGGCTCGATGCATGCCGCCGGCATGCATTTGTTGTTCTCAGTGCTACCGGCATATTTAATGCTGGTAACTCTGAGTGCATGTTGGTAGTTATCGGCATGCATTCGAAGCTACCGGCATGAACCAAAAGCATTCGATGCTCTCGGTGCATGCCACTAGCTACCGGCATGCCTTTGTTGCTCTCGGTGCTACCGGCATATCTGGGTAGCATCTGGCATGTATTGGGAGCTCCCGGTGCATATCGGGGGAGTTACCGGCATGCATTGGGAGCTACCGGCATTCCTAGGTAGCACCCATCATGCATTGGGTACTCTTGGTGCATGCCGGTAGCTACTGGCATACTTAGGTAGCATCTAGCATGCATTGGGTACTCCAGGTGTATGCCAGTAGCTTCTGGTGCATGTCGGTAGTTATTGGCATGCATTGGAAGCTACCCGCATGCATTCGGTGCTCACGTTGCACGCCAGTAGCTATGGGCATACTTAGGTAGCACACCCGACATGCATTGGGAGCTCCGGGTGCATGCAAGCAGCTATTTGCATTTTTGGATAGCATCTGGCATACATTTAAAGATACTCGCTTGCCTAGCTACCACATGACATGCATTGGGTGGTCTCAGTGCATGCCAGTAGCTACCGGCATACTTAGGTAGCACCCGGCGGGGTGCTTCTGTGAATACCGGTAGCTCCCGCCCGTACATGTTGGTAGTTACCGTGATGCATTGGAAACTATCCGCATGCATTTGGTGCTCTTGGTGCATGCCGATATCTACCGCCATTCTGAGGTAGCACCAAGCATGCACACGGAGCTCCCGGTGCATGCCAATAGAGCTACCGACATATTTAGGTAGAGTCCGACATGCATTTAAACATACCGCTTACCTAGGTAGCACCCACATTGGGTGCTCTCCCTACATGCTAGTAGCTAGTGGCATACCTAGGGAGCACTTGGAATGGGTGCTCTCCGAAAATGGCTACCAGCATACTTAGGTAGCACCCAGCATGCATTAGGTTCTTCTGCTGCATGCCGGTAGCTCCCGATGCATGTCGCTAGTTATTGGCATGCATTGGATGCTCCCGATGCATGCCGGCGGTGGCATACTTAGGTGTGGCACCGGGCATGGGTGCCTTTGGTGCATGCTCGTAGCTTGTGGTGCATGTCGGTAGTTATTGGCATGCATTTGGTGCTCTCGGTGCATGCCGATAGCTACCGGAATACTTAAGTAGCACCCGGCATGAATTGGGAGATCCTTGTCCATGCCGAGAGCTACCGACATATTCAGGTAGCTCCCGGTGCATGCATTTAAAGATACGTGCTTGCCAAGGTAGCATCCGTGCATTGGGTGCTCCGGGTGCATGCCGGTAGCTCTCGGTGAATGTGGTAGTTACCAGAATGCATTGTGGAAGCTACCGGCATGCATTCAGTGCTCTTGGCGCATGCCGATAGCTACCAGCATACTTACGTAGCACCACCCGAGCTCTCGGTGTGCATGTTGGTAGCTATCGACATATTGTAGCATCCTACATGCATTTAAAGATACCCGCTTGCCTAGGTACCACCCGGCATGCATTGGGTGGTCCCGGTGCGTGCCGGTAGCTACTCACATACTTAGGTAGCACCCGCTTGGTGCTTCTGGTGCATACCGGTAGCTCCTAGTGCATGTCGATAGTAATCAACATCAATGCGTTGGAAGCTACCCGCAGCATTCAGTGCTCTCGGTCCATGCCGATAGCTTTTGGCATACTTAGGTAGCACACCTAGCATGCATTGGGATCTCCCGGTGAATGGAGACAACTACCGGTATATTTAGGTAGCACCCGGCATGCATTTAAAGATACTCGCTTGCCTAGGTAAGTAGCAACATTGGGTGCTCTCAATGCATGCCAAATGCTATCGGCATACTTAGGTAGCACCTGGCATGCATTGGGTGCTTCTAGTGCATGCCGGTAGGTCCTAGTGCATTATCAGGATGCATTGGAAGCTATTCGGTGCTCTCAATGTTTGCTAGAAGCCACTGGCTTACTTAGGTAGCACCGGCATGTATTGGGAGCTCCCGGTGCATATCGACAGCTACTAGCATATTTAAGTAGCATCTAGCATGCATTTAAAGATACTCGGTTGCCTAGGTAGCACTCAACATGCATTGGGTGCTCCTGGTGCATGATGCCGGTAGCTATCGACATACTTAGATAGCACCCGACATGCATTAGGTGTTTTGGGTGCATGCCGGTAGCTCCCAAAGCATGTCCGTAGTTATCGAAATGCATTGTAAGCCACCTGCTTGCATTTGGTGCACTCGGTGCATGCCGATAGCTACTGGCATAATTAGGTAGCACGCGGCATGCATTGGGAGCTACCGGTGCATGCGCAGGCAGCTACCGGTATATTTAGGTACCATCGAGCATGCATTTAAATATACCCACGTACCTAGGTAGCATCCGGTATGCATGGGTGCTCTCGGTCCCGGTAACTACTGACAGACTTAGGTAGCACCCCGCATGCATCGGCCGGGTGCTTCTGGTGCATGCCGGTAGCTCCCGGTGTCGGTAGTTATCGGCATGCATTGGAAGCTACCCGCATGCATTCAGTGCTCTCGATGCATGTTGATAGCTACCAGCATACTTAGGTAGCACCCGACATTGGGAGCTCCCAGTGCATGGCGATAGCTACCGGCATAGTTAGGTAGTATTTCTGGCATGCATTTAAAGATACCTGCTTGCCTTGGTAGTACTCGGCATGGATTGGGTGCTCCCAGTGCATGCCGGTAGCTGCTGGCATACTTAGGTAGCACGGGGCATGCACTGGGTGCTTCTGCTGCATGCCAGTAGCTCCGGGTGCATGGCGGTAGTTTTCGACAGGCATTGGAAGCTATCCACATGCATTGTGCGTGCCGGTAGCACTGGCATACTTAGGTAGCACCCGGCATGCATTGGAAGCTCCCAGTGCATGCCGACAACTACCAACATATCTAGGTAGCATCCGGCATGCATTTAAAGATACCCGCTTGCCTAGGTAACACCCGGCATGCATTGGGTGCTCTCAATGCATGCCGGTAGCTACTCATAGACTAAGGTAGCACCCTGTATGCATTGGGTGCTTTTGGTGCATGCCGGTAGCTCCTCGTGCATGTCGATGGTTATCAAGATGCATTGGAAGCTACCCGCATGCATTCGGTACTCTCGATGCATGTGAGTAGCTACCGGCATACTTAGGTAGCACCTGACGTGCATTGGGAGCTCTCGGTGCATGCCCGTAGCTACCAGCATATTTTGGTAGCATCTAGCATGCATTTAAACATACATGCTTGCCTAGGTAGCACCCGGCATGCATTGCATGCTGTTAGCTGCCCACATACTTAGGTAGCACCCGCCGACATGCTTTGGTGGGTGCTCCTATTGCATGCTGTTAGCTGCCCACATACTTAGGTATCACCAACCATGCATTGGGTGCTCTGGGTGCATGGCTGTAGCTCTCGGTGCATGTCGGTAGTTGTCACCATATGCATTGGAAGCTTCCCGCATGCATTTGGTGCTCTCCATGCATGCCGGTAGCTACCGGCATTCTTAGGTAGCACCCGGCATGTATTGGTAGCTCCCGGTGCATGCCCACAGCTATCGGCATATTTTAGTAGCATCTGGCATGCATTTAAAGATACTCGGGTGTCTCGGTAGCACCCGACATGCATTGGGTGCTCCTGGTGCATGCCGATAGCTAGTGGCATACTTAAATAGCACCCGGCATGCATTCGGTGTTATGGGTGCATGCCGGTAGCTCCGGTGCATGTCCATAGTTATCGGCATGCATTGTAAGCCACCTGCTTGCATTTGGTGCACTCGGTGCATGCCGATAGCTACTGGCATAATTAGGTAGCACCCGACATGCATTGGGAGTTGTCGGTGCATGCCGGCAACTACCGGTATATTTAGGTAGTATCCAAGCATGCATTTAAACACATCCACTTATCTAGGTAGCACCCGTAGGTGCTCTCAGTGCATGCCGGTAGCTACCGACTGAAAAGATGCAGGGGAGAAGAGACCATGAGCTCTTGCAAGCACACACACACTCACAAAACTCTAAAAGAGAACACACAAGGTGACAGGCTGAAAATCTTCTTCTCCTTCACACAACACTCAACACACCATATACAAAGATAAGAGTACACACCATATGAAAAGGTACTCAACCAAATAGGTACTAGAGTACTCTATACTGTGAACCCAACTACATGAGCTAACGCTATAACTATGCGAATGGCTATCACACATCCTGTCATCCCACTGGCCGCATATCACCCCCATGATCTCACCAACCATGCCAGTGGCGTAAGTGTGGGGCCTATCCCCCAGGCGAGTCATCAGTGTCCACCGCCATACTAGATGAGCTTGATATCTCAACACTCCCCCTCGAGCTCAACTCTATCTCATGTACACCAAGTGAAGCCCTGAATCTACGAAACTTCTCTATACCCAATGCTTTGGTGAAGATGTCAGCGACTTGATCCTATGTGCTAACATAAACAAGGTCAATGTCTCTTGCCAAAACCTTCTCTGTGACAAAATGGTAGTGGATCTCTATATGCCTTGTGCGAGCATGAAAAATTGGGTTCTTGGCCAACTGTATACTGCTAATGTTGTCGCAGAAAATGACAACTTGTCTATCCACTGATAGACCCAAATCTGCAAGTAGCTTTCTCAACCAAGCTACTTCACATATTGCCATAGCAACACCTCTATACTCCGCCTCTGTACTGGATAGAGCAACCATAGGCTGCTTCTTGTTGCTCCAAGTCACAGCAGCACTCCCCAAAGAAAACATGAGGCCACTAGTAGATCTTCTATCTGAGATACTACCAGCCTAATCAGCATCTGTGTACGCATGTACACATATCTCTGTCCCAGTTTCGTAAAATAGTCCACAATGCAAAGTAGACCTCACATACCTCAATATGTGTTGTCTCAATGCATCCAAACGTGGCTTCCACGAGGAACCTGCATAAACTGACTCACCAACCCAACAGCATAGCTCGAATCTGGCCTAGTGATCATCATGTAGATCAAGCTTCCTACTATGCACCTATACATAGTAGGATGCTCCATGTGCACTCAATTTACCATTCTGATCCAATGGCACTGAGATAGGCTTAAAGCGTTTCATACCATACTTGGACAGCATGTCCAATGCATAAAGGTGTTATTCCCATTGAAGTGTTACTAAAGTGATTTTTATAAAAGTGTTATTCCCACTGAAGTGATTTTTATAAAAGAATGAATGGATGGATAGATGTGATGTGAATCTAATAAATGTGAATGAATGGATGGATAGATGTGATGTGAATTAGATAAATTTGAATGAATGGATGGATAGATGTGATGTGAATCTAATAATTGTGAATGAATGGATGGATAGATGTGATGTGAATCAGATAAATGTGAATGAAAGGATGGATAGATGTGAAAGGATGGATAGATGTGATGTGAATAGAAGTGATGAGATGTCATGTGAATCAGGATGTAAATGAATGATATGGGATAGAAGTGGATGTATGTGAAAGGATGGATGTATGTGAAAGAATGGATGTGGATGTATGTGAAGAATGGATGTGGATGTATGTGTAAGAATATATGTGGAGTGAACGTGATGAATATGAACGAGAAGAGAGACGATGAGATGTGATGTAAATTGGATAGATATGAATGATAAGGGATGTGAATGAATGATATGGGATGTGAATGAATGTGATAGCTTGTGAATTGGGATGTGAATGATAAGGGATGTGAATGAATGATATGGGATGTGAATGAATGTGATAGCTTGTGAATTGGGATGTGAATGAATGATAAGGGATGTGAATGAATGTGATGGCATGTGAGTCAAGATGTGAATAAATGATAAGGGATGTGAATGAATGTGATAGCCTGTGAATCAGGATGAGAATGAATGGTATGGGATGTGAATGGATGTGATGTCATGTGAATCGGGATGTGAATGAATGATATGGGATGTGAATGGATGTGATAGGATGTGAATCGGGATAGATGTGAATGAATGTGATGTGGTCTGAATGAGATGTGTTGTGAATGAATGTGATGTGGTCTGAATGAGATGTGATGTGAGTGAATGTGATGTGGTCTGAATAAGATGTGATGTGGTCTGAATGAAATGTGACGTGAGTGAATGTGATGTGGTCTGAATGAAATGTGACGTGAGTGAATGTGGTCTAAATGAAATGTGACGTGAGTGAATGTGATGTGGTCTGATTGAAATGTGACGTGAGTGAATGTGATGTGGTCTGAATGAGATGTGATGTGAGTGAATGTGATATGGTCTGAATGGATGAGATGTGAATGAATGTGATGTGATGAGATGTGAATGAATGTGATGTGATGTGATGTGGATATGGGTAAATGCGAGTGGATGAGATTTGATGAGGATATTTGAGGAAAGAAGTGATGTGGATATGGGTAAATGTGAGTGGATGAGATTTGATGAGGATATTTGAGGAAAGAAGTGATGAGATGAAAAATGATGTGATTGGATGAGTGGGAATTTATATGAAATGAATGTAGATTAAGTAATGCTGATTAATGTGGAAAGATGAGAGTTCGTTATAGAAATTGTATTTAAGACCTGTTTTTAAATGACTGTTTTATGTCAAGAATGCTAGGGAAAGATTTTGACCATCTTATGAATGAGGTCGTGGAGACCTAGCTGATAAAGTTGCAACAACTGACGAGGAGGACATCTCGCATAGCAAGGTCAGTCGAGGTCTTGACCAGTCGGTTCGATTTAAATGGGTGAGCTTCTGGTACGGTGGATGAGGGACCAAGGAAGCGGCCTGTGAGTGAAGCACTAGGTGACCTGCGAAGGATCCTAGAGGGTGATGACCATACGGTGCTCGAGCTCTAGGTTGCCGAAGATATCCACAAGTACGTCAGGGAGGATATTGAATAAGGAGTAAGAGTTGTTTTCTGAATTCGGGCATGGATCTGGTTGATTAATAGCTACCGGCATACTTAGGTAGCACCTGGCATGCATTGGAAGCTCCTAGTGCATGCTGACAACTACCAGCATATTTAGGTAGCATTCGGCATGCATTCAAAGATACCCGCTTGCCTAGGTAACACCCGGCATGCATTGGGTGCTCTCCACGCATGCCGGTACCTACTGACAGATTAAGGTAGCACCCTACATGCATTGGGTGCTCTCCACGCATGCCGGTACCTACTGACAGATTAAGGTAGCATCCTACGTGCATTGGGAGCTCCCGGTGCATGCCCGTAGCTACCAGCATATTTTGGTAGCATCTGGCATGCATTTAAACATACATGCTTGCCTAGGTAGCACCTGGGGTGCTCCTAGTACATGCCGTTACCCGCATACTTAGGTAGCACCCACAGCATGCATTGGTGGGTGCTTCGGCGGGTGCATGCCGGTAGCTCCCGGTGCATGTCGGTAGTTATCAGCATGCATTGGGGAAGCTCCCCGCATTCGGTGCTCCTGATGCATACCGGTAGCTACTGGCACACTTAGGTTGCACACGGCATGCATTGGGAGCTCCTGGTGCATGCCGGCAGCTATCGACATATTCAAGTAGATGCCAGTGCATGCATTTAATGATACTCGCTTGCCTCGGTAGCACCGAGGTGCCTCGGTGCATGTCTATAGCTATTGGCATAATTAGGTAGCACCCAGCATTCATTAGGTGCTCCAAGTGCACGTGGGTAGTTATCAGCATGCATTGGAAGTCACCTACGTGCATTAGGTGCTCTCGGTGTATGTCGGGAGCTACTGGCATACATTGATAGCACCCGAAATGCATTGGGAGCTCTCGGTGCATGCTGGCAGCTACCGGCATATTTAGGTAGCATCCTGCATGCATTTAAAGATACTTGCTTGCCTAGGTAGCACTCGGCATACATTGGGTGCCCCAGGTGCGTGCTGGTAGCTACGGGCATACTTACGTAGCACACCCGATGCATTCGTCGGTGCTTCTGGGGGATACCGGTAGCTTCCGGTGGGCATGGAAGCTACCCTGCATTCGGTGCTCTCAGTGCATGCCGGTAGCTACCAGCATACTTAGGTAGCACCTGGCAGGCATTGGGAGCTCCCACTGCATGGCGGCAGCTACCAGGATATTTTGGTAGCATCTGGCAGGTTAGGTGTTCCTGGTTCATGCTAGTAGCTATCGGTATTAAAGATACCTGGTTCCCTAGGTAGCACCCGGCACGCATTGGGTGTTCCGGGTGCATGGTGGTAGTTTGCGATGCATGCCCGTAGTTACCCGCATGCATTCGGAACTCTTGGTGCATGCCGATATTTACCGGCATACTTAGATAGCACCCGGCATGCATTGGGAGCTACCGGTGCATGTCGGCAGCTCTACCGGCATATTTAGGTAGCATCCAGCATGTATTTAAAGATACCTGCTGCCTATGTAGCACCCGGTATGCATTGGGTTCTCTCGGTGCATGCCAATAGCTACCAGCATACTTAGGTAGCACCCGGCATGCATTGGGTGCTTCTGGTGCATGTCGGTAGCTCCCGGTTCATCATAACATCACATCACATCTATCCACATCATATCTCATTTATACACATCTCATCTCCTTCATCCACATCCATCCAATCGTTCACATGTACGACTACCCACATCTATTCATACATTCATATCTATCACTTCACATCTACATATATTCATGTCACATCACATCACATTCTTTCACATACACATCCACATCACATTCTTTCACATACACATCCACATCCATTATTTCACATACATATCCACATCCATTCTTTCACATACATAACCACATCCATTCTTTCACATACATAACCTCATCCAATCTTTCACATATATTCACATCCATTCTTTCACATATATCCACATCCATTCTTCACATACATAACCACATCCATTCTTTCACATACACATTCCCATCCATTCTTCACATCTATCTAATTCACATCATATCTATTCACCTCACATCTCATCACCTCTATTCACATCACATCTATTCACCTCACATCTCATCACCTCTATTCACATCACACCCATCCATCCATTCATTCACACCTATCTGATTCTCACACATCTCATTACATCTCATCACCTCACAACTCATCACCTCTATTCACATCACATCACATCACATCCATTCATTCACACCTATCTGATTCTCATCACATCTCATTACATCTGTTCACCTCACATCTCATCATTCACATCACATCCATCCATCCATTCATTCACACTTATCTGATTCTCATCACATCTCATTATATCTATTCACCTCACATCTCATCACCTCTATTCACATCACATCTATTCATAGAATTTAAGAGAATTCTAATTTTGATATAAAGATTCTTTACGCATCTATTTATGCATAAAAATTAACTTTAGTGGGAATAACACTTTTACAAAAATCCTTTATGCATCTATTTAAGCATAAAAATCAACTTCAATGGGAATAACACTTTTATAAAAATCCTTTTATGCATAAAAATAAACTTTAATGAGAATAACACTTTTAAAATAAAAATAAATCTTTTATGCATCTTTCTATGCATAAAAATCAATTTTAATGATAATAACACTTTTGAAATTAAAAGAATCCTTTATGCATCTTTCTATGCATAAAAAACAATTTTAATGAGAATAACACTTTTGAAATAAAAATAAATCCTTTATGCATCTTTCTATGTATAAAAATCAATTTTAATGAGAATGCCACTTTTGAAATAAAAATAAATCCTTTATGCATAAAATCAATTTTAATGAGAATAACACTATTTCCATTATAAATCAATTTTATAATTAATCTCAGTGATATCCATGCATATTCATAGGTGAATATGTACATGGAGTAACTGGAATATTTCTTTTAGAATGCACAAACGGTGGGAATTACTCTTTTGGAATAACATAAAAACAACTTTCTTTTCCACAAAATTTTGAAAAATTTTGCCATAACCTCCTTTGTATGGCTGACCATTTCTCATTTTTATCATTCTAATTTCAACTTAAATTAACCCAATCTAGATGTATAGGACTCTAATCTACTCAATTTTTAAAATTCAAGAGAGTAAACAATAAGAAAAGTTTAATTAATCATTTAACTAACATTTTTAGGATTAAGAAAGGCTGAATTGTAAAAAAGAGAAGGGGTGGCCTTTTCCTCCAAGGCATAGCATTTAGCAACTGTAAAACAAGAAAATCAAGAAAACCATAGATTTAAAATTAAAAAAGTAAGAAAATTTACCTTACATGGAGTTGTAAGCTTTCCTTTGGCTTGAGGTATTGAGGGTTCTACTCTTGTTTGAAGCATGAGTGGCCACCAATTCACTTTGGAGAGGATTAGGCCAAAAATAATTGAATTATTAAAAAAATTCAATGTAAATGGCTCAAGACACAGGAACAGAGTAACAGTGCAAAAACACCATTAAGCTTTTACAAAGGGGGAGGCTTCTATTTATAGGAAAAAGTGAGCCTCTAACCAGGCAAACTGGTTCTAGAATTTTCCAGATCAGTTTGGTCAATTTTTAACCATTTTTGGGTGAGTTTAGCTTACTTTTTGGATCTAGTTGAAACAGAAGAGAGGAGAGATGAAAATATCTCATTATTTTTGAGTTTAAAACTCCTCCACACATGTGAAATAGGTTCCTCCTTCATGAGGGGAGATCCCCACATTGAGGTTCCTCCTTCATGAGGGGAGATCCCCACATTGAGGTGTCAAAAATATATCATTTCCTCTAAATATCTCTTAATTTTTAACTAATAAACCTTGTACTCAGTCAACTTTTCATCTTATGTGAGCATTTACTCATTTTTGGGAGTTTTTCTTTTATTCTTCAATTTATCTCCTCCCTACATTTGGATTAATCTTATTGGTCCATAGGAACCTTAATTGGACCATAAGCCAAATTTTTTTGAAAATCTGGACCCTTAGGCTAAGGTTCTTCTTACCTATTTTCAATTAATTCCAATTGCACATTGGAAGGTTCTTTTTGAATTTCTGTTTTAGGGGAAACCATTTTAGACAGTAGGAGGATTTTCATATCAAAAAATATCTCAATTTTGAATTACCTCCCTCTAGACATATTTTTTCTCCAAGCCAAAATAGGGTAAAATAGGATCTTTCTTTTATTCCAGAGAGGGAAATAATTATAAGATCAGAAGGGGAGGTTCTTACACCTGCACACCTCAAAAGCTGGAGGGAGGAATCTTACAAATTATCTCTCTCTAGAATTTTTCTTCTCTCTAGGTAAAAATAAGGAAAAATAATTTTTTCTTGTATTCAAAAATAGGGAATGATTACAGGGGATTGAGGTAAAGGCTTATTCATTATTCAGGCTAAGGAGAAATCTTACAATGTGAGTAGCTACCGGCATACTTAGGTAACACTCGGCATGCATTGGGAGCTCCTGATGCATGCCCCCAGCTACCAACATATTTTCGTAGCATCTGACATGCATTTTAACATACATGCTTGCCTAGGTAGTACCCGACATGCATTGCGTGCTCCTAGTTCATGCCGGTAGCTACCCGCATACTCAGGTAGCTCTTAGCATACATTGGATACTCCGGGTGCATGCCAGTAGCTCCCACTGCATGTCGATAATTATCGGCATGCATTGGAAGCTCCCCACATGCATTCGGTGCTCCCAATGCATGTTGGTAGCTACCGGCATACTTAGGTAGTACCCGGCATGCATTGGGAGCTCCCGGCATGCTGGTAGCTACCGACATATTCAGCTAGCTGTCGGTGCAAGCATTTAATGATACCTACTTGCCTCAGTAGCACCTAGCATGCATTGGGTGCTCTCGGTGCATGTCAGTAGCTACCGACATACTTAGGTAGAACCCGACATGCATTAGCTACTCCGAGTGCATGTCGGTAGTTATCACCATGCATTGGAAGCTACCTACATGCATTAGGTGCTCTCGGTGCATGCCGATAGCTACTGGCATATTTAGATAGCACATGGCATACATTGGCAGCTCTCCATGCATGCTGGCAGCTAGTGGCATATTTAGGTAGCATTCTACATGCATTTAAAGATACCAACTTACCTAGGTAGCACGCGGCATGCATTGGGTGCATGCTGGTATCTACGGGTGTAATTAGGTAGCACCCAATCGATGCTTTTGGTGCATACCGGTAGCTTTCGTCGATGCATGTTGGTAGTTATCGGTATCCATTGGAAGCTACCCGTATGCATTCGTCGGTGCTCTCGGTGCATGTCGATTAGCTACCGGCATACTTAGGTAGCACTCAGCATGCATTGGTAGCTCCCAATGCATGGCGATAGCTACCGGCATGTTTTGGTAGCATCTCGCTACTAAGGTAGCACACCCGGCATGCATTGGCGGCATGCATTGGGTGTTCTGGGTGCATGCTGGTAGTTCCTGGTGCATGCATTGGATGCTTTTGGTGCATGCCTATAGTTAGCGACATGCATTGGAAGCTACCCGAATGCATTTGGTGCTCTCCATGCATGGTGGTAGCTATTCACATACTTAGGTAGCACTCAACATACATTGGGAGAGCTACTCGTGCATGCCTATAGCTACCGGCATATTTCGGTAATATCGAGCATGCATTTGAAGATACCGGCTTGCCTAGGTAGCACCCTGGTATGCATTGGGTGCTCTCCGTGCATGCGGGTAGCTACCAACATACTTAGGTAGCACCCAACATGCATTGCGTGCTTCTGGTGCATGCCCGTAGCTCCCGGTGCATGTCGATAGTTATCAGTGTTGAAATATACAAGTGAATAGGGTGTGTGTGGGAACAAGCCCTGGCAAGAGGCTATAAAAGAGAATCTGTAAATGTGAGAGAACCTATAAAAAGGTGAGAAGAATCTACTGGGAGAGAATAAAGGGTAGCATGAAAAGATTTAGGAAGTGTGGAGATATTCTGGGAGAGGTGGAGAGAATCAAGCAAAAGAGGTGGAGTGAATTAAGGAGAAATCAGTGGGATTAGATGCTTGGATGTCAACTCTATAAATTGAGGCATTGGCCAAATGAGAATTTGCTGGTTTTTGATTACCTACATTAAGCTATTTGTTAATTACTCACTAATCATATCTTAATTATTATCTAATCACTTTGTTAATGATGTTGATTCTAGCATTTGATCTACCATAGCTCATCACATTGTTGTAATTTTAACATGGTATCAGAGCCTAGCCTAGAATCCATCAATTTGTGAGCCCATTATCTTGCTAATCACTTTGCTAATTAGTATTAGTAGCTAATTAATATTTTTTCCTCTTTTTCAACTAACCTCTGCACCCCCAGCCAATGGAGGACCTCTCTCTCCCTTCACACACAACCATTGCCCAAGCCCTTTTAGGGACTCATTCTAGATTCAAGGGCCTACACACAGCCCGAAGCAATTGACGAATTTCAGCACAGAATGTCGGTGGCGGTGGCAGCACGATTTTCAGGTGCCTTTTTTTGGAGGAGATCTGAGTTTTCTACTTCATCAAATGAAATGTGACTAATTCCAGCTAGCCCCAAGGGTTTTCAAGCATGCTCTACAAGTTGGTAAAGTCAGAATTGGATTTGATCAAGTCTACAGTGAGATCCAAGCTCTTCATCAAATCTGCAGGTGACTTTGGTAAAACAAAGATTAAGCATTCAATGTTTGGTCAAATCTTGTGTTTCTTAGCTTAATCCTCTACTAGACTTGCTATTGATGGCCTTGAAAGCATTTGAGCTCATTTGAACTCTAAGGCCTCAAATCTGGGCTCCCCGCATACTCTGTTTTCTGCACACAAATTAGAGGATTAATTTGCTAATCAATGATTAATCAATACTAATCACTATATTTTGGTGCAATTGAGGGTTCAAATTAACCATTAGGTATCTGATACAGATCTCTATAACTTCAGACTGTAATTCGGAGATGGTTTGATACTCCAACCATTTCGTACAAATTGGTTACCCTTGATTTAATGTAATTTCTGGTAAAATTATGCTGATAAATTTGTGGTAATCATCATTTTGCATTTAACCCTTGGTTAATGCCTACAAATCACACTCAAATTCAAGATTATTCACAGCCAGAGTTGCATTTGGGAATGTGCATAAGAATGAATGCTATATGCATTATGTATTGGGCACATTACATCAGTGTAAAAATGGGATCAAACATTGCCCTTGTCCAGAATAAGGCAAGAGGTAAGATCTCCCGCATAGATTTGGGTTTGCATTGCATAATGACACAAGATAAACATCAAAAGCCCAAAAGAACTGTCAACAAAACATTTAAACATGTTGCTCACATGGAGCAAGAAGAACTGACAGACAAGCTCATGGCCCCAACCCCATGAAAGAAGAAGAACATCTCTTTCCCAGAGGAGGATCCACACCAAGAAGAAAAACTAAAGGAAGCATTGACCGAAGACATGGATGCGTGAAGAGAAGATGCCACAAGAAGACTGAAAGAAGAGGAAGACATGGACGCGTGAAGAGAAGAGGAAGACATGGACGCGTGAAGAGAAGCTGCCACGACAAGAAGACTGAAGACAAGAGAAGATGTGAGGCCCAAAGAGTGAGGAGCCATGTGAAAATCTCAGAGAGAGAGAGAGAGAGAGAAACCCCACAACCCAATGTAACTTGCCCCAACAAAGTAAAACCACCTCTGAGCCAGCGATGATGTAGGCCATGTGGTAGATGTATGTGTGAGCACTTTAGTCAAGGTCGCGGGCACTTGTAGTAGCCTTGGACACATAGAGAGAGAGTGTGTCAAGGACTATGAGTTTAGGGACTTGAGGCACTGGTCGCAGACTATCAAGTAAGAGAGAAACTTGGTATAGGGTCCAAGTGTGCTAGGAGTATTCACTTGAGGGGAGGTGTTGAAATATACAAGTGAATAGGGTGTGTGCGGGAACAAGCCCTTGGCAAGAGGCTGTAAAAGAGAATCTGTAAATGTGAGAGAACCTGTGAAAAGGTGAGAAGAATCTACTGGGAGAGAATAAAGGGTAGCATGAGAAGATTTAGGAAGTGTGGAGATATTTTGGGAGAGGTGGAGAGAATCAAGCAAAAGAGGTGGAGTGAATCAAGGAGAAATCAGTGGGATTAGATGCTTGGATGTAAACTCTATAAAATGAGGCATTGGCCTAATGAGAATTTGTTGATTTTTGATTATCCATGCCTACATTAAGCTATTTGTTAATTACTCACTAATCACATCTTAATTATTATCTAATTGACGATAGTTATCGGCATGCATTGGAAGCTACCCATATCCATTCAGTGCTCTCGGTGTATGTCATTAGCTTTACGTAGCACCCACAGAATGCATTGGGAGATCCCAGTGTATGCCGGCAGCTTACCAACATATTTATGTAGCATCTTGCATGCATTTTAAGATACCCCCTTGCCTAGGTAGCACCTGTGGATGCTCCCGGTGCATGCCGATAGCTACCGGCATACTTAGATAGCACAGCTAAGGAATCTCCCTTCAAGAGGAATTTGGAAATGGTTGATGGAGTGAGAAATGCCACGCTTGACAAGTTTCAGTCACTAGTGGAGTGAGTAGATAAGATGAGATTAGTAAGCTTAATGATGACTAATGGTGTTGAGATTAAACTAAAGAAGGATTAGAGAAATGTAGAGATAAGATAATGGAGAGATTCAACCAAGCTCTGATACCATGATGAGACTTGTGGATCCAAGCTCCCATAGAGATAGTGATGGTTTAAGACTTAATCCTATACTAATTAACAATGTCATTACTACTAATCTAAGCTAGGGTGGATGATACCTAAATACAAACATGATGAATGTCCTAAACTAACTAAGCTTTAGACTCAAACACAATTAGGTTACAAGATTCAGACTTGTACTCATAAAGAGGCTTGAGAGCTTGCTTGTTTCCATTGATTGAAAATGACTCCTTTTATATAAGGGAGGTACAACAAAGCTATGATAGCTCATGTGGGATAACTTAACTAGGTTACTTGGCACTCTAGCATCACTCATTTCAACAAGCCTTAGGTTGTAGATTTCCCCTTCTCGTGATGTCATAGCTACAAGGAGAAAACAAAAATAAGGTGTTTGAGAGGGAGGAGAGAGGCCTCTTTTATAGAGAAACTCTCACCCTGTTACATTTCCAGCCAGTAGATTCCTTCACTCCTAGTGACATAAGGACATGGGTCACCATCAATTGTCCTTTTGGGAACATTTTGACAAGTGTCCCATATAAAGATGCTCATGAATCTTTTAAAATTGAAAAAGTCAAGAGTCCTCTCACATGGAGCCCATAGAGACCCTCTCTTTTCCACATGTTAACATCCTCCATATTCCACTTAGGATTTCTAGAATGATTCCTCTTGATTCCATACTTCTCCACACTCCTCCACATGCTCTTCATGTGCTTGGCATGTGGTCTCCATATTATTTAAGTATCTTATTACGTCCATGTAGACATTTGGCCCACCCTAAATACACTACTCATTTCTATCTTCCCAATAAAATCCAATAATATTTCACTCTCAAACCACTCTATTCCCATACCAAGGTACTTATAATTCATACACACATGATATTTACAATGAATCACTCCACTCATACTCATATACATAATCATTCTATTAATTATTCTAATTAATATTTTGAGACCCCCGCCCCCTCCGCGCGGCCTCCTCTGAGGCACTGGCAGCAAAAGCAGTAGCCTCTCACATGCAGGGTAGGGATTCCCACTCGGGGCCTCGCCCACAAATATCCGGACAAGAAACTACTAGGCGGTTCCTTTGAAACCAAACCTGTAAAAACTTCCCTCGCTCCCGAAAGGCACAGGTGATTCCACCAGAAAAATCATCTAACGTGAGATTTATCTAATGGGTCAAGGCCTTCACTATCCAATTTGATATGACCAAACTTGTATGTCACATGGCTGGATCAAGGAAGAGACTTGCACTTGGCTCATAGAATCACTACTTTCGTCCCCCTTAGGCGAGGCACCGCCGCGCTCATTCTTTCCCATAGACCAAGAATCTTCTAGGGACTTATTCTAACTAGCGTAACATGATGTATCTAACTGTATCGCAGGAATCCACCGATCTAGCCTAACCCCAACCGCCTAACCACTGTATTGGTGGGATCCCTTTATATAAAAATTTGGTTATGTTCTGTCCCAGGTACCAAAGGAAAAGAGTTCCTAGGGCCCCTAGTAGTCGGCGCTTCAAGCAAAATTTAAGGTAATCACACCACTTACACACCCAATATGAAATTGCCTTTTTCATAGATTCGGCTATCTTTAAAGCAATCTTTTAATGAAACCATAGTATTACTGATCATAATCCTCCAAAATCTTTTAATGAAACCATAGTATTACTGATCATAATCCTCCAAAATCTTTTAATGAAACCATAGGATTACTGATCATAGTCCTCCAAAATATCCAGTCCATTGTTTTATAAAAATATCCTCCAAACTCTCCGTTTGAAGACTAGTTAGTCAACCAATGCGATCCAATCTTGAATTCTAGTTCACATAGATAATTCCTTTCTAGTCCATCCATATCTTCCTCGACATATGCATGGGTTTCCTAGCAACCGTGAGCCCGTGCATCACTTGGTCAGAACCCTCTCGGATCCTACTTAGGTATCCTTAGCACTTCACTCAGGGACCGCTTCGTTGTCCTCGCCCATCATACCGAAAGCGCACCATTTTAACCATACCGAAGGGCTAGTCAAGACCTCAGCAGGCTTTGTCGTGCGAGCGGTATCCTTTGACGACTCCCCGTTTGCAATGAATCTATCCTTAGTTAAACATAAGCCAGAAGCTTCCTCCAGCATTCTGGCATAAAACAATCCTTTTCAAAAATAGAGTTTCTATGCAAGTAAGATTTTTTCCATTTTGAGTTTGATTCCACAAAACTCTTTTTCTCAAAAACTCAACTTTCTTAATGAAAATCACGAATCTCATGTCAAGGTAAGCCACCCATCAATTTCAATGAGTTTCTAGTTCATTTCTCGATGATATCGGTCTAGGAAAACTTCTCTAATTTTGCCTGTAGTCTATTCTTCCGTAAACGAAGATTTGGAATTGGTCATGAGGTTTTGCTTGATTCTGATTCGAGAGATGGGCGAGTAATTTACTGGCCCGCCATTCTCATGGTCGTGGTCTAACCACAAATTATTCGGTTTACTTCTAACTTTGATTCCTAAGGATTTTCTTCTGATAAATTAACGGTGACTCCCAACCATAAGGGAAAATCCAATTTTATAAAAATTCATTCTACTTGACCGCAATAGATTTAGAAATAGATAAATTAACCGTGACTCCCAACCATAAGGGAAAATCCAATTTTATAAAAATTCATTCTACTTGACCGCAATAGATTTAGAAATAGTTCTATTTGAGAATAATGTGATTTTATAAAAATAACTCTTTTCCAAAAATTTTGAGTATGAATATGCATCATTTTATTGATTAATCCACATAGAAATATCTTAAAATATTCTTTTTATCAATTTGTTCTTCAACATTAGGATACCATTATTTCCTACGTGAAATTATGGTGAAAACTCCTCTTTTAACATCAAAATTAATTTAGACATTTTTCTACTTAAATACAATGAAAATTCCTCTTTTTAAATAAATAAAAATATCCATATTTTGGAATATACCAAAAATTCCTCTTTTAACATTTAAATTTTCTTATCTTGAATATCATGTGGGAATTCCTCTTTTTGCATCTAAACTTTTATGCATGAAAATAAATATATCAAAAATTTATCTTTTATCTTAATTAAATAATTATGCATAAATAATAGAAAGTATTTTCCATAATTATGATGAAAATCATTATTTTAGCATAAAATAACTAAACCTAGAATATGATAGGAATTCCTCTTTTAGCATAATTAAAATTATGCATAAAATAAGATATATAATTTTTTTTCTCAAAAATTTACCATAGCTTCGCTATAATTATTGAGAATATTCAATTTCTTAATGAAAATGAAAACTTGTAATGAAAATATGGTAGAAACTCCTCTTTTAAACTAAAATTTAATTTATGGAAGAAGAAAATCATTGAGAGAATTTAAAAAAAACCATTAAATTAGGTTTACCTTTGATTTGGGCTTGTTTCTTTGGCTAGAAATGAAGCCCCCAAGCACGTCCTTGGCCACCAAGAGAGGGAGAGTAATCTCTAAGAGAGGATGGAGGAGAGAGAAGCACCAAAGCTCCCAAGAGAAGATGCAAATTAGAGGGATAATAGAAATATGCTAATTTAGAGATAATACTGGCATGGTAATGCTCCCATATGAAAATACAAGGGAATGACGATCTATTTTAGGTGAGGGAGGCCACTAACGAAGACCAATTGGGTTTTAGAGCCCTTCAGCTTCAGTTTGACCCAATTCGAACAAGATTTGGTTCAGTTTGGCTCCCTTTTTGATCCAGTTTGCACCAGGAGAGAGGAGAGATAAAATATCTTGATTATTTTGAATTAAAAAAGCCAAACAATTATGAGAAAAAAGGCACCTATTCACGTGGGTTTCCCAGCTTACTGAGGTGTCAAAAATGCATCATTTCACCTTAATATCTTATTTTTTTACTAATATACCTTAATTTTTAACTAATAAACCTTGTACTCAATCAACTCTTCATCTTATGTGAGCATTTACTCATTTTTGGGGTATTTTCTTTTATTCTTTGTATTTATCTCATCCCAACACTTGGATTAATCCCATTGGCCCCTCTGGAACCTTATTTGGACCTTAATCCAAAAATTTCTAAAAATGTAGAGGCTAAGGCCTTTAATACACATATTCAATTAATTCCTAATGCGCATTGGAAAATTAATTTTGAATTTATGTGTCAAGGAAATTCATCTTAGATATTAGGAGAAATTTTGTATCAAAAAATATCTCAATTCTAAATTACCTCTCGCTAGAATATTTCCTCTCTCTGGGCCAAAACAAGGGAGAATAATAATTTTCATGCATTCTGAAATGGGGGATGATTATAGGGGATTGAGGTAAAAGCTTATACATTATTCAGACGAGAGGAGGAATCTTACATCCTCTCCCACTTGAAATATGCGAGATGTGCTCATCTCGTAAAGTGGGGGTAATCCTTTACTAACTCTTCTTCTTTCTCACAAGTGGTGTCCTCTAAAGGGAAGAATTTTCACTCCACCAGAAATTCTCTGAGGACTCTACTCCTGAGAACCTTCTGCCGAACGTCAAGGCTTTCTTTAGGTTGGAGTACCATCTAGACTTGAGTCAGAGAAATCAATTGTTTTATCATCATCAAGCACATGACTCGGGCTCGGTACATACTTTTTAAGTAAACTGACATGGAATACATTATGTACCTTGAGATGGGGTGGTAGAAGAAGTTCATAAGCTAGATCTCTTATTTTCTTAGTACAGCCCATAGTATCTTGGAGACAGCTTTTTGTACTTCCCTAGAGATAAAGAACTTCTCTTGGGTCGTACATGAAGGAAAACCATATCTGTTTCTTCAAACACTCTCTCCAATCTCTTCTTGTCAGCATACTGCTTTTGTCTATCCTGGGCGACCTTAATATCTTTGTGGATTGCGTGCATTTGCTGCTCCATATCACTAAGCATCTGTCTGGACATTTTGACCCTGGGTCAGACCATGTTAATGGCGTGAGGCAATCTTGTCCGTACACAGATCTTTGAATGGACTCATCTCGATACTTCGGTGATAAGAGGCATTGTAATAAGCAAACTCCATGAGATGTAAGTAGCTTAGCCACTTTTTGGGCTATCTACTGCCTAGCAACAATAATAGCATGACTGAAGAATATCTTCAATTACCTGGTTTACTTTTTCAGTCTGACCATTTATCTCTGGATGATAAGCTCTACTGAGATCTAAGGAATTCCTACTCCTTCGAAGAATGCAGTCCAGAATCTTGATGTGAACTTAGAATCTCTGTCACTCACTATATTATGGGTAAGCCATGCAATCTGAAAATCTCCTTGAGGAAGACTCTGGCAACATCCACTACAGAGTAGGTTTATTTTATTGGAATTAGATGGGCAACCTTGGTCAATCTATCAACTACCACAAAAATGGAGTTGTAATCTGATTGCACTGACAGTAATCCAGTAACAAAATCCAAACTGATACATTCCCACTTCATCTGTGGAATTGATGACCCATGGATCGAAGCCATTTTTAGCAATTTTTAGGGTTTAAATAGGGTCAATTATGGTCATTTTGGATGCATTTCCATAGTATTTGAATGCATGTGTGTGTGGAATGTCATGGTATTTGCATGCATCATGATTGTCGATGTTGTCCATTGGTGTATGCACATTGCATGGGAATGGTGACGATTAACATTGTTTTGTACATAAAGAGGAGGTTGTATGTAAGTGGGTAGAGAGAAGAGAGAGATCGAGGGGGAGAGAACGAGGGTTAGTATGATTGGTTTCGAGCTCAAGCTTTGAGGATGGTTAGGTGGGAACGCAAGTTTGGAGACCTTAATGTGGTTACAAATGAAAAGTTTCAAATTAAAAATGGAAGGGTGGGTAGTTTTAGCACCCGTTGGTACCCGCCAACCTCTTGAGAGCATATAAGAGAAAGAGAGAGGGAGCGTTTCTTTCTCTGGCTAATGTGAAGAACAGGAGGAGAAGGAGGAGGAGGAGGTAAGCCTGTTTGTTTGTTTGTTGTTAATGTATGTGTGTGAACTCTGTACATAAAGAGAGAGAGAGAGAGTATGGGTGTGTGCGTGTCTTGTATGAGAAAGAGAGAGAGGGTGCCACGCGTGTATAGAGAAGGAGGAACAGCATGTAGGCCTGCTGGCGCCTGCACGTAGAAGGTGGCGGGAGGCCTCTGTGGGTCGACGTGAAGGGGAGGCTGCCATGGCCCAACACTGGCCTATGCCTTGTGAGGGCGCCCATGCCTTGTGCACATAAGGTAGGCCAGCGCACAGAAGTCACCATGGCCTTGCACCTAGGCCGCCTGCGCAATAGAGGGGGCCAAACCCCAATGCACCTAAGGTAGACGGGCTGGCTGCTTGCACAACACAGAAGGGACTGAGCCCTTGCGCTTGAGGTAGATAGGTGGTCGGCCTAGCCTTGCGCTTAAGGAGAAGACGGCAAGGCCAAGCCCAATGGACGAGGCTAGCCAACTCTGGAAGGCAAGCGTGTGCTTGGAGAAGAAGGGAGGCCAAGTGCACTTGAAGTAGCCGAGCTGGCCGTCTGTAGACTAGAGCCGACGATGGAGAGTTCGGCATCACGAGCTTTAACAGGCTTACTGCAGGTGATGAGGAGGCGCCTTGCATGGGCAAGCTTGGCACCTTATGTGCCCCATGGAGAGTGCCACATGGCTATTTAGTGCTGAGGAGATGGCAAGCCTCTCAACCCAAGGGGCCAGTGCGTGCGCACGGAGGAGACCCACAATGAGGTCCCACGTGGTGAGCCGGATTGATGGTAGGCATAGGCCGTGCACCACAGGCAGCCGACCTTGGAAGGTTAAGGTTGCATGGCTGGGTGCTAGCCATGCATGGTGGGGCACGAACCATGGAGCAAGCGCATAGCCTTGAGACGGAGCTATGTGCGGAGGTAGTCATGGAGTTGGCTGCCAGTGTGCCATAGGCCATGGAGAGGCAAGCCGCCTTCCGTAGAAGGCGGTCGGTCATGTGTTATGGGTGGACCTTGTAAGGTCGCCGTGCCATGGATCAGGCCGAGTCACAACAAAGGCTGATGGTGTGTCAGCAAGGAGAGGCCGCATGGCTCAATGAGGCCGTGTCTTGGAGCCGACCAACATACACATGGACAAGGTACCATAATGGCGGACCTTGGCCACACTACTAAGGGGGATGCTCATGAAGAGAGCAAGCACACACCTAGGAAGGCCACCCATGATAGACTGTGAGAGAGAGAAAGAAACGTGTGTGTGCATGTGGGAGGTCTCCATGCTCTCAAGCTAAAATGAGGAGAGAGAAGGTGGGGAACCATAGCAAGTAGAGGAGACATTGTGTGTGGGTAGAAGAAGAAGGAAAGAAGAGAGAGGGCAATATGGCTGCGCTATGGGTGTACATGCAAAATAGGAAAGAGAGAGAAAGAGATTTGATCACTTTGACATGGTGCATACTTAAAAGTAAAAACATGAGAGTGTGAGAGAATGTATTAGATTGTGTGCATTATTCTTGTGTTTGTGTTTCAAGAGGAGGAAGAGAAAGAAAGAAGAAGAAGAAGAGAGTTCACGAGAATAGTGAGTAGAGAGAGAGAAGAAAGAAAGAAAGAGTTTTGAAGTGTGAGAGAGAGAGAGTGAAGAGTGGAGTGAAGTGAAGATTAGCCAAATGTTGAATGCAGTGATGCTGTTGCAGATTGACTGAAACGTGGAAATGTTGGAAATATTGGTTCTTTTTCATTAAATTCTTGGAAACAATTTACACAAAACCATTTTGACATTAAATTTATTTATTCAGTTTAGAATGGTGAAGTTGTGTCTTGATGATCTGTTGGAGCGTAGTAGTTTGTTCTTTTCCATTTGTGTGTCTGTGTGGGTGTGTGTAAATAAAACATTGTAAATTATTTCATACAAAAAGATGTCTTTTCGGTGTGTGTTTCTAGGATTTAGGCTGTGTGTGGTTGTTATTTAGGACGCATTCACTGTTTTAGTGGGTATTTAGTGCATTGGACTAGAGAGTAGGAAGGCCAGTCAGGAATGTCCAAGGGATGCAACTTACCTGGCATTTTAAACCTTTCTACCTTAACTCTTTGACATGTTAAGCACTAACGTGCATGATTGAGTGCATCCCTTTTGAACCTTGCCAGAAGAAGCTCTTCTTTACAGACATGTAGGTCTTTATGAACCCTGGATGTTGGATGTCCAGCTATCGGGCTATCATGGGCTTCCCTTAGAATTTTTTCCTTTGTTTCCTCATCATTATGAATGCACAGCCAATTATTGTAATACATGCATCCTTCATCCATTTTGTACCCAAGAACTCAACTCATTTCTTGAGGAGTTTTACTTTCCTACATCAGTAGGGTAGCAATAGGGGCAAAGAATTTTCCCTACATGATTCTCTCTCTTGCTTCACTGATCAATGGATTTGACACAAATGTTATTGGAATAAAGGAGGCTTTCCTACTGAGTGCATCGGCGGCTACCACATTTTCTTTCCCTGGTCAGTACTTTATCTCAAATTCAAATTCTTGCAGGGTCTGCATCCACCTTCTTTGACACATGTTGAGATCCCTTTGGGTGAAGATCCACTTCAAACTTTGATGATTTGTCATCAAGGTGAATCTCTATCCCAAGAGATAATGTCTCCACAACTTCAGAGCATATACTACTGAGAGTAACTCCAAGTCATGGACGGCATAATTTCTCTCATGTGATCTGAGTTTTCTGGATTCATAGGCTACTGCATGACCTTCTTGCATAAGTGCACCACCTAGGGAAAAACCACTGGCATCTGTCACACTACCTCAAAGGGTAAGGAAAAATCTAGCAATTTCAGGACAGGGTTGGTTACTAAAGCTATTTTCAGCTTGTCAAAAGCACTCAGACACATAGCAATCCACTGACATAGGGTTCTCTTCTTGAGAAGGTTAGTCAAAGGAGATGCTATCTGAGCATACCTGGGTATAAAGATTCTATACCATCCGGTTAGTCCCAAGAATCCTCTGATTTTTTATTTAGGACTAACTTACGCAGACATCCTAGGGAAATAAAAGAATGTGTACTGCCTAAATCAATCAAAAGCTTGAATTACTTACCCTTGTACACTCTGAGTCTGGAGGATTGAGAATTGACGATTTGGCCCTTGATGCTCAATGCGGCATAGATTGGTCCTTTTTCTTCCTCCACTTCCTCAGTTATTGTGACGGCTCTAGTTGCTGCAGTCTGAGGTGGAACTTCTCTCTTTGGTTTCCCTAATTCTGGGAGGGCCCTCCATTTGTAAGGATTTCCAGTTGTTGAGAATCCCCTTTAACCTCTACCTCTTTCACACCCTCCTTTAGGCGACCTTCTAATCCAAAAATCAAAGCATTTTACTCGGTCACATTATTTGATATAGCTTTTGGAAATTCCCTACCCTCCTTGACCCACACCTCTTTTCCTTTCTGGATCAAATAAGACTATCCCCCCAGCCCCACATTGCTTGGAAGGGCTAACAACTCCATCACAATGCAAAGTGAAAGCTGTTGGTGGAGTCTCCAAATCATCACAGACTTCTTCCTTTGTCCTAGTTCCTTCTTCTTCTTCTTTCCTTCCTGTAAGAAAATCTGCAAGAGAGGCTCTAGTGGTACTTTCTATAGTAAAAGTGAAAGAGAATTCTTGAAGCTCACAAAGACACTTTGCAAACTTTCCTGCAAGATTGGGTTTGCAAATGAGGAATTGTAAAGATGGCTGAGATGTAGGGAAGAAAAAAGGGCGAGGCAACAAGTATGACCTAAACTTCTTCACTGGAAAGAACATCATTTCTCTATTTCACCATATCTCTCCTGGGCATCGATGAGTTATCGACTTGCATAATATACTGGTTTCATGCATCCTTGATCACCCTTTTGCAAGAGTATAGCACCCACTGAATGTGATGACACACTTGGATTCACATAAAAGTCATCCCCCCACCTAGGAGGCTGCATAATCGGAATTGACTCATGTATTCCTTAAGCAAACTAAAGGCTTGATTTTGCTATAGTCCCCATTGGAAGGAAACATTTTTCTTTGTCAACAAATTTATAGGATATATCATCTTAGAAAACATGTCAACAAAGCGTTGATAATACTTTGTTTTACCCGAAATCTTCCTTACCTCCCTTACATTGGAAGGTGGTGGAAGGTCCATAATTGCTTGTACCTTCTCAGGGTCCATCTCTATGCCTTCCTCTGAGATAACATGTCCCAAAATAACCACCTTCTTTCGTTCTCCACGCGGCATTTTCTAGGATTGAGACAACCCTTTGCACCATCCTCAACTTTTCCAAGTGATCCACACGGCTTGAATAAATGCAAAAATCATCCAAAAAGACTCTTATAAACTTTCCCAAGTAAGGTGCAAATACCTGACTCATGAACCGTTGAAAAGTTTTTGGTGCATTGGTTAAGCCAAATGGCATCTCCCTATAGGCATACACTCCCTAGGGGGTAACAAATGAGTTCTTCATTTGATCTTCATCACAAATTCGAATTTGAAAGTATCCAGAGTACCCATCACACACCGAATATATTTCATGGCCTCCAACTTTGTCCAAGATCTCATCTTAAAAGGGTAGAGAAAAATAATTCCTATTTATACATGCATTTAAAGGGCAAAAATCCACACAAACACGCCATTTTCCACCCTTCTTGGGAGTGACCGCCACTGGAGAAATCCACTCTAAATTTTCTACTAAAAAAATAAAATCAGCTTGAAGTAAGCTAGTTACCTCCTTCTTGAGCATCTCTTCTTGCACCACTCCCAATTGCCTCTGCCGTTGCACCACTGGCTTGCTTTGGGCTTTCAAATCAATTTTGTGCTCTACTAAGGTAACTTGGCATACCTGTGAGTAGCTATTTGCAAAAAGGTTAGGAAAACCATTCAACATTTTCAAGTATGTGAGGTTCCTCCTCAGCCCTAAAAGATGTATAAGCTCTCCTCTCAGTCCCCCGTAATCATCCCCTATTTCAGAATGCAAGAAAACATTGTTTTCCTTTGTTTTTTGATTAGAGAGAGAAAATATTCTAGAGAGAGATAATACAGCTTTTAAATATTTTTGGATATAAAGTTATCCCGTTTATTTAAGATGAATTCCCCTTAAATAGAAGTTCAAAAGGAGTTTTCTAATATGCATTAGAAATTAATTGAATATGTGTATTAGACACCTTAGCCTAAGGGTCCACATTTTCAAAAAAAATTTATTAAGGTCCAAAGAGTGTTATAAAGGGATACTGGGATTAATCCAAGTGTTGGAATAACAAAAATGCAAAGAATAAAGGAAAATCTACCAAAAATGAGTAAATTCTCACACATAAGATAAAGAGTTGACTAAATACTGGGTTTATTAATTAAAAAATGAGGTTTATTAGTAAAAAAATACATTTTTGACACCTCAGTAAGGAGGAAGGGGGCTCATGAAGGAGGTTCCTAATTCACATCATTACTTCACATTTTTAATTCAAAAAAATGAGATATTTTCATCTCTCATCTTTCAAACTGGATCAAAAAGAACCAAACTAGTCCAAAACTTATCTAAAATGGATCAAACTAAAGCTCGAAGCCTCTAGATCCTAGTTGGACTTGGTTGGTGGCCACCCTCACCTATAAATAGACCCTCATTCTTTTGTATTTTCATCTTTGTGTATTTACATGCCAGTATAATCTTCAAATTAGTGTAATTTTATTATCCCTCTTCTTTGGGAAGCTTTGGAGCTTCACTAATCTTTAAATTCTCTTGGAGATTACCGTCTTCATCTTCATGGCCAAGCTTTCTCTTGTGGGCTTCAGTTCTCTCTCTAAAGAATCAAGCCAAAAACCAAGGGTAAGCCTAAATCAATGATGTTTTTCTATCTTTTTAAATGGTAATCTTCTTCCCAATCTCTCTAATGCTTCAGAAGCATTTTAATCAATGGTTTTTTCTTAAAACCCAGCTTCTAGTGATTCATATTGTTTAAATGGATTAATAATAATCTTTTATGCTTAAATATAATATTTTTAATTAGTAAATCTCTCTTTTTATAAGATTACTCATCTTTATGGTTGAATCCTTCTTGGAAGGATGGATCTTAGTATTAATCTCATTTTCTTAACCAAAACTCTAGGCTTAACAAGCTAGAGATAGAGATTAAGCATTTTTATGATTTTTATTCTAATTAAAATAAGGATTTACTCATTTAAGCTTGTTTTATGATTAGAAAATTCATAATTATTCATTTTAAGTTGAAAGAGAGTTTATGCTAACATTTTTGTAATTATTTTCATATGGGAATGATAATGGGATATTTTTAAAAATAAACAAGAGGTTTAAATGTAACTATGCTTAGGTATGCATAATGAATTTTTAGATTAAAAGAGAAAATCCCACCATATTTTAGATAATTAGGAGTAAATGTTAAAAGTAGAATTTTTTAGTATTCTCAGAGAATGCAACGAAGCTATGGCAAAATTTTTACCCTTAAAAAAATGAATTTAACTCCATGCATCAAATTGATAATTCAAAAAGAGGAATTTTAATCATATTCTATGCATAAGCATTTTAATGCTAAAAGAAGGATTTTTGTTACGTTGTTTTGAAAATACTTTTATAGTAATTATGCATAAATGTTTAAATGGAAGAACGATGAATTTTTGTTATATTTATTTTTATATGTGCATGCATAAAAATCTAGAAGCAAAAAGGAGAATTTTCACGATATTCTATGATCAAACATTTTAAATATTAGAAGAGGAATTTTGGTCATATTTCAAAATAGGTATATTCATGGTATGTACATGGGCATTTTTATTAATCAAAAAGTAGAATCTCCGAAAAAATGCATAAATTAATTTTGTTATCAAAAGAGAAAGTTTCATCAAAATTCTATGAAGATAATTTAGGGCATGTTGATGCCTAGGTCCAAATGGAGAAAAGAATATTTTAGTATAATTCTATGTGAATATTTCAAATACATGATGTATGCATATTCACAAAAAGGATCATGGGGAAAAGAAATATGCTTGTTAAATTTTTTTATTTATAAATAAAAGATTTTTAGTTCTATTATCTCCAAGGAAGAATGAATTTCCATAAAATTTGGATATTTACCCTTATGATTAGAAATCATAGTTAATCTATCAAAAAAATGGAGATTTATATTTAGAAAATATCTTTAGGAATAAATTTGAGTAATTTGGTTCTCGACCATGTCCACCACGAGAGAAAGGTGGGTCAATAAGATGCCTGCCCATCTCTTGAATCAAGAGTTATTACCAATCCCAATTCTTCAGTGTACGAAGAATGGATAACTGGCTAAGACTCGAAATCATCTAGAAACAAGTTAGAAATTCGTGTTGTAATTGAGGGGTGTATCACTGAGATATGTGATTCGTGATTCTCATTGAGAAAGCTTGGGTGTAAAATAAGGGAGTCTCCTGAAACCAAACTCAATGGGAAATTCTTACTTGCATAGAAACTCTGTTTTTTTAAAGGACTATCTTATGCAAGAATTCTAGAGGAAGCATTTGGCTTATGGTCTAATCTAAGGAGAGTTATGTTGCTCAACAGCTGGTGGCTACGGGAGTCATCGAAGGACGTCTCTAGCGGGTGGCAAAGCTTGCCAAGGTCTTCACGAAAATGGCACGCTTCTAGTACAATGGGCAAGGTCCGACGAAGCGGTCCCTAAGTGAAGTACTAGGACACCTAAGGAGGATCCTAGAGGATTCTAATCAGGTGATGCATGGGCTCGCTAGGGCGGCTACTAGGATATCCATGCCTATGTCGAGGAAGATATTCAGGGATTGGGAGAAATTATCTAAGTGAACTGGAAACTTGAAATTGGAAATTATCTAAGTGAACTGGAAATTATCTAAGTGAACTGGAAACTTGAAATTGGATCTCCGTGGTTGACTAGCTAGTCTTCAACGAAGAGACTGGATGACAATTTGATTGTAAAACAATGG
This sequence comes from Cibotium barometz, assembly GCF_041138505.1. NCBI lineage: Eukaryota > Viridiplantae > Streptophyta > Polypodiopsida > Cyatheales > Cibotiaceae > Cibotium > Cibotium barometz. The sequence goes on along the minus strand of NC_141052.1, from coordinate 33,267,072 downwards.
AACTAGAATTTTGAGGATTATGATGGAAACATTGTGATTTCATTCCAATTCTGTTTGAAGATAGTTGAATTTGAGAAAAGGTAATTTCATATTGGGTGTGTAAGTGGTGTTTCTATTTTGTATTTTGCATGACTGTCGGCTAGGGGGCTTGGGAACTCTTTTCCATGGTACCCGGGGGACAAAACACAACCAAATTTTTATGAAAAGGAATCCCACCAATACAATGATTGGGCGGTTGGCTAACCCATGGGCCATGGTTGGGGGTTAGGCTGGATTGGTGGATTCGTACAACTAAGTTCAGTTAAGATAAAGTTACGGTAGTTAAAGTAAGTCCCAGGGAGATTCTTGTTCTATGTGGGGAAGAATCAATAGTTGTGCCTTGCTTGAGGGAAAAAAAGCGATGATCTCTATGAACCAAGTGCAAGTACCTCCTTGACTTGGTCATGTGACCTACGGGTTCGGCCGAAATAAAAAGGATAGTTAAGGCCCTTGACCCCGTTAGATAAATTCCTGTTTAGCAGATTTTTCCTGTAGGAATCACCCATGCTTTTTGAGCAAGGTAAGTTTTTCCGGGTTCGGTTTTGGAAGAATCGCTATTTTAGTCTCTTGTTCGGACATTCGTGGGCGAGGCCCCGAGTGGGAAGCTCTACCCTGCACGCAAGGTTGCTACTTCCACTGCCAGCACTCCAGAGTTTTTGATGCCCAGAGGGGGCAGGGGTCTCACAGCTGGTATTAGAGCTTTGTTGAAAGCTCAAGAATCAAAGATGAATTTTGTCTAAATTTTATTATAAAATTCTAGAACGATGCATTTACATGCTGTATTTTGGTTCAGATTAAGCTTCACTGATGAAAGACTTTTAATTGATGAATTGGATTTTATAGATGGACGTCTCGTATTTATCTGGTATCCCTGATCTTACTTGAAATCAGGATATGACTACTTTTGCTTTTAAGGATAGCCTCTCCTGTGCCCCACGACTTGAACTAGCAAGGCGAGTCTCGATAATCATTTTGAGGAGTTATATTTTCTAGACCCAACTGAGAGATGACATCATAAGTGGTTTGCATCACAATATATCCATGCCTCTTGCAACCAGCATGCCAGATGCTGACGTGCAGAACATTCCATTAGCCACCATGGTCTTGTTTTAAGGTTAAAGGTGGTTCATGGTGTTATCCTTTATCACCCTACACCTCGAGATTTTAGGATTACTTGTCATCTTTTTAGACTTCTTAGCCATTTTATCCCAAGGAATAAGATTATAGCACCAGTAGCGGTAAGGGAACAATTGCATCATGGCATGTCCACCACAATGCAATATCGTTGTTTCATGTGTATGCAATTTAGGCATTGATTGTATATATTGCAAACCTTATGTAAATAAAGAATGTTTTGCAAAATTTCTAGTTGTTTAAGTGATTTTGCACCATCATGAGACAGACCACATTCAGTTTAATCTAGATGCGACAGACTGCTAGTTCAGAGTCTTACCCTTGGTAATCTATGACGAAATCCTTGGAATGGATTGGCTCCACAAAAATCAGGATAACATTCACTGTCACAATGGAACCATCTTTTTACTCAATCTTCACGGGAATCAGGTTCAAAGAATTGGAAATTTTGGATCCCCCAGTTTTGCAATTAGTAAAAGCTTCTAAATTGCTGAAGGGACTCAGAAAGAAGTAAATTGTCTATGTTGTTAAAATGAATCGAGTAGACAGAAAATGCAAGGCTAAGGAACCACAATGGCTAAGTGAGTATGTTGATGTATTGTCAGAAGAGCTGACTAAGATGCCTCCAACTCATGAAGTAGATCATGAGATAGATCTAACTCCCGGAGCTCAGCCACCAATAGCCCAGCGTGCATACAAGATGCCAGTTTTAGAAGCCATAAAACTAAAGGAGTAGTTATTAAGACATCTGCTAGAGCAAGGATTCATAAGACCCAGTGTTTCTTGGGATGCACCCGTTCTCTTTCAGAAAAAGAAAGATGGAACATTAAGACTCCGTATTGATTACAGAGGATTAAATCAGTTAACACTAAAAAATAAATATCCTATTCCTAGGATTGATGAACTTTTGGATCGGCTAAGTGGAACCCAAATGTTCACAAAGTAGAGTCTCAAATCTAGATATTACTACATCATAATTAAAGATCAAGATATGCCCAAGACAACCATCAATACTCAATATGGGCATTATGAATTTACAGTCATGCCATTCGGATTGACAAAGACATCCTCAAAGAATACTTGGATGAATTGGTTCTTGACTTCTTTGATGACATCCTGATATACTCCAAGAATGCAGTTGATCATGAAGATCATGTGCACAAAGTCTTGGAGATCCCAAGGAAACACAAAATCTTTGCAAAAAAAAGCAAGTGCACTTTCTCTATTGACCATGTCGAAAATACTTGGGATTTATAGTATCTAAGGATGGGATTTCTCTTGACCCCACTAAAATCAAAGGAATTGTGGATTGGCCAAGGCCCAAAATAGTGGAAGAAGTTAGAGGATTACTAGGATTAACCGAGTGGTATAGAATCTTTATACCCAGGTATGCTCAAATAGCATCCCCTTTGACTAACCTTCTCAAGAAGAGCACCCTATTTCATTGGACTGCTATGTGTCAGAGTGCTTTTGATAAGTTGAAGAGAGAGCTTTAGTAACCAACCCTGTCCTAAAATGTTTCCTAACACTTTGAGGTAGTGACAGATGCCAGTGGTTTTGCCCTAGGAGGTGCACTTATGCAGGAAGGACATGCAATAGCCTATGAATCCAGAAAACTCAGAACGCATGAGAGGAATTATGATGTCCATGACTTGGAGTTACTCTCAGTAGTTTATGATCTAAAGTTGTGGAGACATTATCTCTTGGGACAGAGATTCACCTTAATGACAGATCATCAAATTCTGAAGTGCATCTTCACCCAAAGGGATCTCAACATGCCTCAAAGAAGGTCGATGTAGACCCTACAGGAATTTGACTTTGAGATAAAGTACCGACCAGGGAAAGAAAATGTGGTAGTTCGCTTAGTAGGAAGGCCTCCTTGCTTGCAATAGCATTAGTGTCAAATCCATTAATTTGTGAAGCAAGAGAGAAGATCATGCACGACAGATTCTTTGCCCCTATTGCTACCCTACTGATGTATGAAAGCAAGATTCCTCAGGAAATAAGTTGTGTTCTTGGGCACAAATTGGACGAAGGATGCATGTATTACAATAATCGGCTATGCATTCCTAATTATGAGGAAACAAAGGGGAAAATTTCGAGATAAGCCCATGATAGCCTGATAGTTGGACATCCAAGGTTTATAAAGACCTACATGTCTATAAAGAACAGCTTCTTCTAGCCAGGACTCAAAAGGGATGTACTCAATCATGCACATCAGTGCTTAACATGTCAAAGAGTCAAGGCAGAAAGGGTTAAGATGCCAAGAAAGTTGCATCCCTTAGACATTCAACAAATGAAGTGCGAATGTATCGGTTTGGATTTTGTTACCGAATTACTGTCAGTGCAATCAGGTTACAACTCCATTTTTGTGGCAGTTGACAGATTAACCAAGGTTGCCCATCTGATTCCAGTAAAAGAAACCAACTCTACATTGGATGTTGCCAGAGTCTTCCTCAAAGGAGATTCTTAAGCTGCATAACTTACCAAGAAGAATGGTAAGCGATAGAGATTCTAAGCTCACATCAAGGTTCTGGACTGCATTCTTCGAAGCAATGGGAACTTTCTAATATCTCAGTAGTACAGCTTATCATCCAGAGATAGAGAGAGGTAATATAGTTTTGAGATATTTTTGGATATAAAGTTATCCCTTTTATTTAAGATGAATTCCCCTGAAACAAAAGTTCAAAAGGAGTTTTCTAATATGCATTAGAAATTAATTGAATACGTGTATTAGACACCTTAGCCTAAGGGTCCATATTTTAAAAAAATTTAATTAAGTCCAAAGAGTGTTCTAAAGGGCCAATAGGATTAATCCAAGTGTTGGAATAACAAAATACAAAGAATAAAGGAAAATCCCCCAAAAATGAGTAAATTCTCACATAAGATGAAGAGAAGAGTTGACTAAGTACTGGGCTTATTAGTTTAAAAATGAGGTTTATTAGTAAAAAAATAAAATTTTGACACCTCAATAAGGAGGGAGAGGGATCATGAAGGAGGCACCTAATTCACATCATTACTTCACATTTTTAATTCAAAAAAATGAGATATTTTTATCTCTCCTCTCTCCTCTTTCAAATTGGATCAAAAAGTGAACCAAACTGGTCTAAAACTTGTCCAAAATGGATGAAGCCTCTAGATCCTAGTTGGACTTGAATGGTGGCCTCCCTCGCCTATAAATAGACCCTCATTCATTTGTATTTTCATCTTTGTGTATTTAGATGCCAATATAATCTTCAAATTAGTGTAATTTTATTATCCCTCTATTTTGCCTCTTCTTTGGGAAGCTTTTCTTTTTCACTAATTTTCATCCTCTCTTGGAGATTACCCTCTTCATCTTGGTGGCCAAGCTTTCTCTTGTGGGCTTCACTTCTCTCTACAGAATCAAGCCAAAAACCTGGGGTATGCCTAAACAAATAGTGTTTTTCTATCTTTTTTAATGGTAATCTTCTTCCCAACCTCTCTAATGCTTGGGAAGCATTTTAATCAATGGTTTTTTCTTAAAATCAAGCTTCTAGTGATTCATATTGTTTAAATGGATTAATGCTAATCTTTTATGCTTAAATATAATATTTTTGATTAGTCAATCTTTCTTTTTATAAGATTACTCCTCTTTATGGTTGAATCCTTATAGTATTATTCTCATTTTCTTAACTAGAACTATAGGCTTAACAAGCTAGAGAAAGGGATTAAGCATTTTTATGATTTTTTAGGCATTTTTATGAATTTTTATTCTAATTAAAATGAGGATTAATTCACTCAAGCTTGTTTTTAGAAAACTCATAATTGTTCATTTTAAGTTGAAAGAGAGTTTATGCTAACATTTTTGTAAATATTTTCATATGGGAATGATAATGGGATATTTTTAAAAATAAACAAGAGATTTAAATATAATTATGCTTAGGTATGCATAATGATTTTTTAGATTAAAAGAGGAAATCCCACCATATTTTAGATAATTAGGAGTAAATATTACAAGTAGAATTTTTGAGTATTCTTAGAAAATGCAGCAAAGCTACTGTAAAATGTTTACCCAAAAAAAAATAATTTTTATGTCTATGCATCAAATTGATAATGCAAAAAGAGAAAATCTCATCATATTCTATGCATAAGCATTTTAATGCTAAAAGAAGGATTTTTGTTACATTGTTTTGAAAATACTTTTATAGTATTTATGCATAAATGTTTAAATGGAGGAAAGATGATTTTTTGTTATATTTATTTTTATATGTGCATGCATAAAAATCTAGATGCAAAAAGAGAAATTTTCATGATATTCTATGATCAAACATTTTAAATATTAAAAGAGGAATTTTTGTCATATTTCAAAATAGGTATATTCATGGCATATACATGGGTATTTTTATTTATCAAAAAGTATAATTTTTATCGTACCTTTAATTAGAAAAAATACATAAATTAATCTCATTATCAAAAGAGAAAGTTTCATCATAATTCTACGTAGATAATTTAGGGCATGTTGATGCCTAGGTCCAAATGGAGAAAAGAATATTTTAGTATAATTCTATGTGAATATTTTAAATAAATTATGTATGCATATTTGCTAAAAGAAAGGATCATGGGAAAAAGAAATATCCTTGTTAAATTCCATTATTTATGAATAGAATTATTTATAGGTCTTTTATGTCCAAGGAAGAATGAATTTTCATAATTTTGTATATTTACCCTAGAAATCATAGTTAATTTATCAGATAAAGGAGAATTATCTTTAGAAAATATATTTAGGAATAAATTCGAGTAATTTGGTGCTAGACCAGAGAGAAAGGTGGGTCAGTAAGATGCCTGCCCATCTCTTGAATCAAGACTTGTGACCTATCCCAATTCTTCAATACACGAAGAATATATAACCGGCTCATCCAGAGAAGTTTTCCCTAAGACCCGAAATCGTCTAGAAACAAGTTAGAAATTCGTTGTAATTGAGGGATGGATCACCGAGATACATGATTCGTGATTTAAGGGAGTCTCGTGAAACCAAACTCGATGGGAAATTCTTACTTGCATAGAAACTCTGATTATTTTTAAAGGACTATCTTATACCAGAATGCTAGGAAGCATTTGGCTTATGGTTTAATCTAAGGAGAGTTATGTTGCAACAACTAGCGGGGAGTCATTGAAGGTGGCAAAGCCTGCCAAGGTCTTGACCATCTCGGCATGGTTGAAAATGATGCGATTGCGGTACGATGGGGGAGGGACAACGAAGTGGTCCCTGAGCGAATTACTAGGACACCTAAGGAGGATCCTAGAGGGTTTTGACTAGGCGATGCACGAGCTCATGGGCTGCTAGGATACCCATGCATATGTCGAGGAAGATATTCATGGATTGGCAAGAAACTCTCTAACTGACCTAGAAACTTGAAATTGGATCTCGTTGGTTGACTAGCTCATCTTCAACGGAGAGCTTGGATGGCAATTTGATTGTAAAACAATGGAACTTGAATTTTGAGGATTATCATGGAAACACTGTGGTTTTATTCCAATTCTGTTTGAAGATAGTTGAATTTGAGAAAAGGAAATTTCATATTGGGTACGTAAGTGGTGTTTCTATTTCGTATTTTGCATGAGTGCCGGCTAGGGGACCTGGGAACTCTTTTCCTTGGTACCCGGACAAAACATAACCAAATTCTTATGAAAAGGAATCCCACCAATACAGTGGTTGGCTGGATTGGTGGATTCCTACAACTAAGTGTAGTTAAGATTAAGTTATGGTAGTTAAAGTAAGTCGCAGGGAGATTCTTGTTCTATGGGGAAGAATCAATGGCTCTGCCTCACTTGAGGGCAGAAAAGCGATGATCTCTATGAACCAAGTGCAAGTCCTTCCTTGATTCATCGGCCACGTGACCTACTGGTTCGGTCAAACTAAAAAGAATAGTTAAGGCCCTTGACAATGTTAGATAAATTCCCGTTAGCAGATTTTTTCCTAAAGGAATCGCCCATGCTTTTTGGGCGAGGAAAGTTTTTCTAGGTTTGGTTTTTGAAGAACCACTGGATTAGTCTCTTGTTCGGACATTCATGGGTCAGGCCCCGAGTGGGAAGCTCTAGCCTACGCGCAAGGTTGCCAGCACTCCAAAGTTTGATGTGCAGAGGGGGAAGGGGTCTCACAAAGTAATTGTCCCTCTCAGTACTTGTTATGGACTCATCAAGAAGAAGCTCATTTTGTTGGCGAATATTGGCAAGTTTCTCTTTCTCGAGCATGATTGAAGAAGCTTCTCCCACCAAGGTTCCCTCTCCTTTAGTGTCCCCCTGATCGATGCCTAGGAAAAGGCCAAACGCAACTCCTTCCACCCTTCCTTCTAAGATGGATGCCTCGGAGGTGCCACTTGTCTCCTCATCATCAGATGACTCTAACTCTAAAGTCTCAGAAGGTGAAGATTCATCTCTTGTCTCCTCATCATTGGATGACTCTAACTCTAAAGTCTCAGAAGGTGAAGATTCATCTCTTACCACTTTCTTGTGGTGACTCTTGATGTTGTAGAGCAGACCTTCTTATTCTCTCTTTGAAGAATGAGATCACCTCTCCCACTTTTTGAACTACCCTCACATGGCAAAGCCATGGCCTTCCCAAGATCAATGGGTAAGCCCTAACATCTGGCTTTGTAGGAATAACTTGAAAAGTTGTAGGCATAGAGATACTACATAAATCCACCATTGCCAGATTCTTTACCAGTCCTAGCTTTTTCACCCTAATATTATCTACAAGTTTGATGCGATAGGGAGAGTTAATAGAAGACAACTTCAAATTAGCATCTTTCATTGTTTTTTTCACTCGTGACATTTATTAATCCACCTCCATGAATATATGCATTAGAAATTGTTTGCCCATCAATGATGACATCAATCACATGAACATCATCCCCCATATCTATGTCTACCTTTTGAGCTATAGGGATCCCATTATCCTTATTCTTCTTTTTCTTGATAAGGCTTGATGATGGAGAGAATGACTAGAGTGATAGCCTAAGGATGATGGATAGAGATGATGGATAGAGTGATAGCCTAAGGATGATGGATAGAGATGAAGGGTAATGGCTCCTATGGATGGATCTCTATTCTCTCTTGTGTTAGTGCCAAGACTATGACCCTTTTTATAGGCCTCCAATGTGAGATCCCTGTTCCCACCAAGCAACGGATTCAAGATACTGGCAGCGGAAGTAGCACTTCTCGCGCGGGACAGGGGTCCCACATTCGGGGCCTCGCCCACGGATATCCGGACAAGAGACTAATCCGTCAGTTTTTCCAAAACCGGACCCGGAAAAACTTCCCTTACCCGGAAAGCACGGGCGATTCCACCTGGATAACTTTTTACTCTAACATAGTCAAGAACATTTTGGATCGAGCTGATCCAATTGCATCTATAAGATACATGGTCAAATTAAGGAAGAAACTTGCACTTGGATCATTGGGATCAACGCTTTTTTCCCCATTCAAGAGGCACAGCCGTTGATTCTATCCATAGAACAGTTACTGTCCGGGATTTATTTTATCTATCGTAAAAATAAAAGTTTGAGTCTCGATTTACGGATCCATCAGTCCAGCCTAACCCCATCCGATCCCATGGGTTAGCCAACCGCCCAACCACTGTAGTGATGGGATCCAATTTGGAATTTGGTTAGGTTTTGTCCCGGGTACCAAGGAAAAGAGTTCCAAGGCCCCCTAGCCGGAAGTTCATGCAAACATAAAACTAGCCACACCACTTACACACCCAATATGAAAATTGCCTTTTTTCTTAGCATCAGCTAACTTTAAAACAATCCTTTAATGAAACCATAGTACCACTGATCACAATCTTCCAATTTATCCAGTTGATTCATAATTTCCCATCATTCCTTCATCAGAGTATCTATGGCATCATTGGCAACTAGAACGCTCACCACCTGTCCACACAGGGGCCGTTTCAATAGTTCCTAGCCCATAATACTCAACAATATAATCACTTATCAAGATGGACTCTCGTTGAAGATCAGCAAGATCAACCAACAGATCCATATAAAAGAGCCATGGACTCATCCGTTGAGGACCAGCAAGGTCAGTCAACCAGATCCATGCCCGGTTCCAGAAAACAACTCTTACTCCTTATTCCAATATCTTCCTCGACGCACGCGTGGGTATCCTGGGCGACCCAGAGCCCGAGCACCGTATGGTCAGCACCCTCTAGGATCCTTCGCAGGTGACCTAGCGCTTCACTCATAGGCCGCTTCCTTGGTCCCTCATCCACCGTACCGGAAGCTCACCATTTTAATCGAACCGAGGCTGGTCAAGACCTCGGCCGACCTTGCTACGTGAGACGTCCTCCATTGACTCTCCGTCAGCAGTTGCAACTTTATCAGTTAGGTCTCCACGACCTTAATCACAAGACGGTCAAAATGCTTTCCCAGCATTCTTGACATAAAACAGCCATTTACAAACAGCATTTACAAACAGTTTACAAATACAATTTCTATATTAACTCTCATTTTTCCACATTATCCCTCATACAATCCACATTACTTATTCCACATTTCATTTATATGTATACTCATCCAATCATACCATTTTCCATCTCTTCACTTCAGATTCCTTCACATCACATATCATATATTCACATCCATACATCCACATCCACATCCACATTCACATCCATACATCCACATCTACATGCTTAACTCCATTTTCACATCCTCCTTTATACATCCACATCCCATATCTACATTCATACATACACATCCATATCCACATCCATATCCGCATTCATACATACACATCCATATCCACATCCACATGCATACATTCATTATCATGTCCTCATTCATACATCCACATCCACATACATACATACATACATCCACATCCACATCCACATTCCCATTCACATCTATACATCCATATCTACATGCACATTTCATCCATACATCCACATCTATATCCTCATTCACATCCATACATCCACATTCATGCATCCACATCTACATGCTTATCTCCATTTTCACATCCTCATTTATACATCCACATCCCATATCCACATTCATACATACGCATCCATATCCACATCCACATGCATACATATATCCACATCCACATTCCCATTCACATATATACATCCATATCTACATGCACATTCACATCCATACATCCACATCTATATACTCATTCACATCCATACATCCACATTCATGCATCCACATCTACATGCATACATGCATACATCCACATCCACATTTACATCCATGCATCCACATCTACATGCTTAACTCCATTTTCACATCCTCATTTATACATCCACATCCCATATCCACATTCATACATACGCATCCATATCCACATCCACATGCATACATATATCCACATCCACATTTCCATTCACATATATACATCCATATCTACATGCACATTCACATCCATACATCCACATCTATATGCTCATTCACATCCATACATCCACATTCATGCATCCACATCTATATGCATACATCCATACACCCACATCCACATTTACATCCATGCATCCACATCTACATCCTCATTCACATCCATACATCCACATTCATACATCCATACATCCACATTCATACATCCACATTCACATCCATACATCCACATCTACATTCCCATATCTTTTATGCATACCTCTATGCATGAAATTCAATTATGCTAAAAGTAACACTTTTATAATAAAATATTCAACTTTTATGCATACCTCTATGCATGAAATCCAATATGATAAAAGTAACACTTTTGATATAAAAATTTTCCTTTATGCATACTTCTATGCATGAAAATTAAAAATGGTAAAAGTAACACTTTTAATATAAAAAATTATCTTTTATGCATACTTCTATGCATGAAAATTAAAAATGATAAAAGTAGCACTTTTGATATAAAAAATTTCCCTTTATGCATACTTCTATGCATGAAAATTAAAAATGATAAAAGTAACACTTTTGATATAAAAATTTTCCTTTATGCATACTTCTATGCATGAAAATTAAAAATGATAAAAATAACACTTTTGATATAAAAATTTATCCATTATGCATAATATTAAAATTCAATTTCTCCATGATTGTAATGAAATTCTTTCAATTAATCTAGGATGATAATTCCTAGAATATGGTAGGAAGTCCTCTTTTTATGCTTTGAATGAGATTATTTTATGCATAATTTTTATAAAAATTTTGCCATAGCTCCGCTGCTATGACTGATAAATCTCAATTTTTCTAAGGGATAATGCTTATCATTAAGAAAATAATTAAAATAATCTCTAATTGGATTATCAATCCATAATGGATTGAATCATTAATATATATAAACTAAAAGCATAGAAAAAGCCATTAATTTGGCCTCAAGCATAGCTTAATCTTGGGTTAAGGAAAAGCTTTATGAAAAGCTTGATTTGGATTGAGAACGGTTCATGATTATGACCATTTCTTGAGTGAGAGAGAGAATTTACATAAAAATCATTAGAATTTAAACATAAATGAAAATTAACTTCAATAGCATTATGTAACTCTTCACTACTATTCAAACTTCAATAGCATTAAAAAAAAACCATACCAATTAAACTTCTCAAGCTTGAGAGGGGTTGAGAAGAGAGAAACATTGAGAAATTATAGAAAGATCAATATTCACTAATTACCTTACAACTTGCTTGATTCTTTGTTCACGGTAGAGGCCCCCAACCAATCAATTGGTTAAGTATGTTGATGGAGCCACTAATGGGGATTGAAGAAAGAGGGAAGCTCCAAAAACTAGTGAATTATTAAATGAATTCACAGTTTCTGGCTTAGGTGGAGTAGAGTAACGATGCATAAACACTATATATTTTTCAACAAGGGGGAGGCTTCTATTTATAGGAAAAATTGAGCTCCTAACCAAACAAACTGATTCTAGAATTTTCTAAATCAGTTTGGTCAATATTTGACCATTTTTAGATCAGTTAGGCTAACTTTTTGGAACTAGACTTGAATGAGGAGAGAGGAGAGATGAAATATCTCAATTTTTATGAGTTTAAAACTCATTCAAGCATGTGAAATATGCACCTCCTTTAAAGAACTCCCCTTCCTTACATATGTGTCATAATGGAATCATTTTAATATTGCTCATAGTTTTTTTTTACTAATAAACCTTGTACATTTTCAACTCTTCATCTTATGTGAAATATGCACCTCCTTTAAAGAATTCCCCTTCCTTACATATGTCATATTTTTAATATTGCTCATAGTTTTTTACTAATAAACCTTGTACATTTTCAACTCTTCATCTTATGTGAAATATGCACCTCCTTTAAAGAATTCCCCTTCCTTACATATGTCATATTTTTAATATTGCTCATAGTTTTTTACTAATAATCCTTGTACATTTTCAACTCTTCACCTCATGTGAGCATTTACTCATTTTTGGGTATTTTCTTTTTACAAGTTGGATTTATCTCCTCCCTACACATGGATTGATGCTATTGGTCCATAGGAACCTTAATTGGACCATAGTCTAAAGATTTCTGAAAATCTAGACCCTTAGGCTAAGGTTCTTTATAGCTATTTTCAATTAATTCCAATTGCACATTGGAAAATTCTTTTTGAATTTCTGTTTCAGGGGAACTCATCTGAATTAGAAGAGATATTTTTCTATCCAAAAATATTCAAAATCTGAATATTCTCTCTCTAGAATATTTCTCTCTCTCTAGGCTAAAACAGATAGAAACAAGGTCTTTATATTTCTGAAGAGGGATTGATTACAGGGAAAGATACTAGACATCAAAAAGGGGGTGGGGGAGGAATCTTACATCCAAGAGTACAAAGATGTTTCATATCATGAGATATTACAAGGTTTAGTGTCCCCTTAGGCTACCATGTTGTTGTAGGATATTTTGGATAGATGAGGATATTTTGATGAATGGAGGTACTTTGGATATCCAAGGTGAAGGGAGATTAGAGTTAGGGTTTCATGTGGGAGACATACACAGAGAAGAAGGGAGAGAGAGAGAGAGACATATGTGGGGATAAGTAAACTCGAGGTATGAGTGGTTGACTCCCCTATCACACATGTATATTTGCTCTAGTACACATAGTGCACTTAGTACATTAAAAGTACTAAGTGTATTATGTACTATAACTTATGGGCTTGTACACATTACAAGGGTGGGCATAATGCCTTTACCCCAACAACCTCCCACTTAAAGGCAAAGTGCCCTTAAATGAAAGAAAAGAAAAATCAGCATGTACATGATAATATACAAGGCCATATCAAGATTGAAACTGGCCTCATCCACAATGCCCATCAAGTGTCTGCAATGAGCAAACCGCTCTGGAGGCAAACTCTTTGTCAACAGATCAGTCGGGTTGTCATCCGTATGAATCTTAACAAGGTGAATTTGCTTGTTCTCTATCACCTTTCTGATGAAGTGATATTTCACATCCACATGCTTCGTCTTTGCATGAAAGACAGGGTTCTTTGCCAACTAGATGGCACTCTAACTGTCACAATGCAACAATGGAATATCCCCTGTATAACCTAAATCAACCACTAACCGATCAACCACTAACCGATAGCCATAATGCCTCCTTGCAAGCCTCTGTGGCTGCAATATACTCGGCCTCTGTAGTAGATAAGGCAGTGCACTTCTACATCCTAGATATCCATGACACAGCACCTCCTATGAATGTAAACACATAACTGGTAGTAGACTTCCGGTTATCTGGATGATCGGCATAATCCGAATCCGTGTAACCATGCACTAATGCATCCTGTTTGCCAAAGCATATGCACATATCCTGTGTGCCCTTCAAGTATCTCATGACACCTTTCACTGCTTCCCACCAATGCTTCTTGCCATGTTTGGCCATGTATCTAGAAACCACTCCCACTGCAAATGCATTGTCAGGCCTAGTAGCAACCATGGCATACATGAGACTACCACAAGCTGAAGCATACGGAATCTTGGCCATATCAGCCCTATCACTATCCGACTGTGGGCTGTCCATAGCACTGAGTTTCACATATGGAGGCAAAGGAGTACTAGTCTTCTTCCCCCCATCCATATTGAACCTCTGCAAAACTTTGCCAATGTAATCCTTCTGAGACAAATACAACACATGCTGATTTCTATCCCGAAGTATCCGCATACCCAAAATGTGATTTGCATCACCCAAATCCTTCATATCAAAGGTTTGATGCATCCTCTTCTTCAAGGCATCCATCTCTTTACGAGTTTTTCCGACAATCAACATACCATCAACATACAAGATGAGGATCAATAGACTGCCATCCAAAGCTTTCTTGGTGTATAAGCAGTGATCTATGTCACTTCTCCTGAAATCCTGGGATTTCATGAATGTATCAAATTTATGATACCATTCCCTTGGTGCCTATTTGAGCCCATAAAGACTCTTTTTCAGCTTGCATACAAGCTTCTCCTTTCCATTCACTGCATAACCCTCTGGTTGTTGCATATATATCTCCTCATGGAGATCACCATGAAGAAAAGCAGTTTTCACGTCCATCTGAATCAAATCTAGATCATCATGAGCAACCAAAGCTAATACAGCTCTAAGTGTGGTCATTTTGACCACTGGAGAGAAGATCTCATCAAAGTCCACACCATATTCCTGCTTGAAGCCCTTAGCCACTAACCTCGCTTTGTATCTTGGCTTTGCATCAGGTGCAACTTTGAGCCTGTAAACCCACTTGCATGGCAAAAACCTTCTTGCCTGTAGGCAAATGCACCAACTTCCATGTTCCGTTTTTGTGATGAGAATCCATCTCTAACTTCATAGCACGCTCCCAAAGAGCCTTGTCTGCCCTCTGTAAAGCCTTCTTATAACATGAGGGCTCCCCACAGTTAGTGAGCATCAAATAGTCAACCCCTGGAACAAACCTGTCAGGGATTCTGGAGGGTCTTGTGGACCTCCGTACCCAATGACCATCATTTGCAAGTTGCTGTTCAGCCTGCATATCACCTATTGGTGGTTCCTGATCCATGCCATAAGGTTGAAAGATCATGCCCGGTATCTCCTCTAGCTGTGGGATATCCATAGGGATATCTTCTACCATCTCTGGCTGTCAATTTGGACCATTTTCAGCACCATTTAAGGACTGGTTTTGTTGCTGTAATGGCTGATTTACAGCCCTTGGTTGTTGTCCATGATGTCCATCATCATCAAAGATGACTTTGCCAGGCTCTTGTTGCCTTGCAGGCTCCTTATACATGTATGTTTCATAAAAAATGACATCATTGCTACGTATAATCTTTCTATTCACATTGGATCCCAAAGTCTATACCCCATTTCACCTCTGTCACCATATCCTAGGAATATGCATTTGTGAGACTTAGGATCAAGTTTGGTGTGTATTTCCCTGCGTATGTGCACGTACGCAATGCAACCAAACACTCTCAAGTGCTTGTAGGACGGAGGCTTCCCTGTCCATACTTCCTCTGGCACTTTCCCACCAAGCCTCGTGTTAGGTGACCTATTTATAAGATGAACGATTGTCATAACAGCTTCAGCCCAAAAACCATGAGGTAACGCAGCATGTGACAACATAGAATGGACCTTCTCCTGAATGGTCCTGTTCATCCTCTCTGCTGTCCCGTTTTGTGGAGGATCATAAGGAGTAGAGAGCTCCCTCTTGATGCCTTTAGAATCACAAAAGTCGTGAAACTGTTTGGACATATACTCTCCACCATTGTCGGAACGCAAAGCCTTCAATGTTTTGCCAGTTTGATTCTCAACATGAGCAACAAACTTCTGAAACACTGAGAATGTATCACTCTTCAAGCGAAGAGGATAAACCCACACCTTGCGTGTGGCATCATCAATAAAAGACACAAAATATTTTGCCCCTCCCAAAGAAAGCTGAGGCATCTCACATACATCTGTATGCACAAGCTCTAACTGAGCATCTTTCTGTCCAAGAGCTTTCTTGTGGGGGCACTAGAGTTGCCTGCCATATATACAATGCTCACAAAACTAAAAATTTGAGAACTTTCGAGAAGGCAAGTAACCAAAACGAGACAATTTCTCCATTCCTTTGACACTCATGTGTCCCAACCGGCTATGCCACATAGAGATTTTCAGCAGCTGGGTTGCATTTACATTAGCACCTGCATGCATGAAGTAAAGAGTGTCCGCCTTAGAGCCACTGGCAACAACCAATGAGCCCTTACTAATCTTCCACTTTCCACGACCAAATGTGGTAACATAATCAGCATCATCAAGCTGTCCAGTAGAAACCATGTTCTTCTTGATCTCAGGCACATGCCTGACATCATGGAGCATAAGTTGTGAGCCATCTGAAAACACAAGCCTCACATCACCTCTTCCAAGAATCTTGCATGCATGGTTGTCACCCAAATAAACTACTCCATTGCCAACAGTATACCTGACAAACAAGTCTCTACAGCCTGTGACATGAAAAGAGGCACCTGAATCAATGATCCACGAGTGCATACCATGACCATCTCCTGCAAGAAGTGAATGGGCATCAAGTGAAGACATGAATAGGACTTCATCCTCACTGTCACCTGCATGTGACACATTGACTTCTTCAATCTTGACTCCACTTTTGCCCTTTGGCTTTGCATCTTTGTCTTTTCCTTTGCCCTTTTCCTTTTGATCATTCTTCCATTTGTAGCATTGCTTTTTGATGTGTCCCTTCTTGCCACAATAATGGCATTCCAAGTCCTTTTTGGAGCGGGACTTGCTCCTTCCCCGTTCTTGGCTTTTACCCCTTTGCTGGGATCTCCCACATGCATTCATTGCATTAGACTTTCCAACAGAGTTGTTCTTCCTATTCATCTCCTCTTGAAGGAGAGCACCCTCCACATTTGCATATGACAGCATAGCATTTGAATTGCTAATGTGGCTGTCCTGAATGTGTCCCAACTCTCTGGCAAAGTGCATAAGAGAAAGGTGGCTTTGAACTCATCGTCCATTGCCAACTTTTGATTGATGACCTGGCTGACAACACCATTAAACTCATTTAGATGGGCTGTCATAGACGCCCCTTCCTTCATTTGAAGACCTATGAGTTTCTTCAACCAATTCACTTTGCTTGAGGCACTTTGTTGGGCATACAAGTCCTGCAATCTTTGCCACATTCCCCAAGCTGTCTTCTCTTCACGTATGCTGAAAAGTAAAGTGTCTGACACAGACAACATGATAGTGGATCTTTCCAGCTCATCCATATCTTCCCATTCTTCAGCAGTAAGAGAAGCGGGCATTATACCCCTTTCTTTGATGGGCTTGTGCTGCTTCTTTTGGAGCAACACATTATAGCACTAGTGGGTTTGCCAAATGTCATAATTATGTGAGCCTTCAAGCTTCTTGATGTGAAGAAATGAAGAGCTCTCACCTGTGGTTTCCATAGCAATATGCAACCTTTGTCAATGCCTGACTCCCTGCAGGATGTGCAAACACTGCACCAAAGCACACAAAGTGCTCACAGTTGTTCTCCCAAAGTTTATCTCCCACTGCAGAAGCACGAATGCAACTCTACTCTCACTGAATGTGATAAAATCACCAAAATCTAGTTGTTGCAGATTTAGGACAGCACCTTAGATGCGCTCTGTTCCCCTTCCAAAGTACTATACAACAGTACTAAGTGCTCACCAATGATGTACCAAATCTATACTGGCAAGTATAGCAGCTGAAAATGAACCTTTTCTTCACTTAAATCAATGTACAGCCATGCCAAAACTTGTTCAAAGTTGTACCAAATCTGTACCAACAAGTACAGTAGCAATAAATGCTCTCCTGGCTGTCCAAATGAGTGAAAATCAGACCTTGACAGTCCCCACCACTGCATACAACAGTCCCGGACAGAAATTGAGCAAAAGCCTCTTGACTGCAAGTGAGGGTTCAAGGCATAAAAGTCTTCCCTGCTGCTTTGCCAAGCTCAACAAGCATAAAATCTTGAAAAGCCCCTTGATTCAAGATCAATTTTTTATCATACATGGTACATTAACGCACATGAAGGCATGCAGAGTCTTCACAATGCTTCCCCCTGGCCACATATACATCCAATACATAAAAGCCCCTTGATTTATAGGCACATTGAGTGCTTGAGAGGCATTAACACATTGCCCAAAGCATCAAATGCCAGTGCCTGCATGCAAATCAACCTAATTGACACAAAAGCCCTTTGATCTGCACTCCAATTTCCTGCAATTTTGCCCGAATGTGAGATTGCTCACATCATACAGCATGTATGAATACCCAATGGCAGAATTACATCAAAAGCCCCCAAATTTTGACATCCAATTTTCTACAAATTGATCCTGAATGTGACCAATGTCACCCAATGTTGCCAATTTGGACCTGTACCTGCTCAATTGATGATTGTACCTGCTCAATTGATGAAAATGAAGAAGCAAATCCCAAAATTGAAGGCAAATATCTCTAAAATCAACTGATTTCTATTGTTTGCAGAAAAAGGGGGGGCGTCAAATTTGCTGACTCGTGTGAAGGAGTTGATGCTGCTGGAAGCGAGATGCCTTGTATCATTGGGTTTGTGGCCTGTTTCTGTCGTAGGTCTTCCCATGGGTCAAGGTGCATCCAGCATTGCCTTATCAGATTCTTGGAGGTGATCCTTGGAGCTTTGATGGCTGCTCCAATCAAGCTACTACCTGTGATGTAGATGCCCAAGTACGCGCACGCATGCGTTTACCATGAAGTGCCCAAAACAAAAATGCCTATAGCTATGGCGATGCCGACTGCAGAGAAACGCGTAAGGTGCTTGGCATCGGGAAATTGCTGATGTGTTCATTGCGATGGACGGGTTCTTGGCGACCTCATTGGCAATGGTTTATTTCTCACGAACAAGATTGCAGTCGTGCTGATGTGTGCAGAGCGATGGTTGGCGCGACGACCGATTCAATGCATTGAACACGGTCGACCAGAAATGGTTGCCCGCCTCCTTCTCTTTCTGCCCACTTGCCTGTGACTCATTCAATGCAGGGACACACAATCGACCAGCAATCAGTTCTGCACACGCAGCACACAGGTCCGTATAGCACACGCAGCCTCTCTGTAGGGACAAAACCCTAGAAATATAACAGGCTCTGATACCAGTTGAAGGGAGATTAGAGTTAGGGTTTCATGTGGGAGACATACATAGAGAAGAAGGGAGAGAGAGAGAGAGAGAGACATATGTGGGGATAAGTAAACTCGAGGTATGAGTGTGTGACTCCCCTATCACACATGTATATTTACTCTAGTACACATAGTGCACTTAGTACATTAAAAGTACTAAGTGTACTATGTACTATAACTTATGGGCTTGTACACACTACAAGGGTGGGCATAATGCCTTTACCCCAACACAAGGTGAGTTGGGGTTACGTGAGATAAGATATCTCCAAGTAATTCTCCAAAACGAACCTCTCCAAGGATATGTAGATGGTGTGTAGAGGCTTAGTGAATCCTCATGGATGTTTCTAGATATGTGGGTTTCTCCACAAAAAAAAATCTTGAGATAATACCAAGCTTTGATATTTTGTTTCTTTATTACAAAAAAGGGAAGGCAGACTTTGCAGCTGCATGCCTTGTTCCATAAATGGAAGGTTGGAAATTGTTGATGAAGTGGAGACCACCTTTGAATCTCTTTTGGAGCCTTGTATCCTTGTGCGCATCCTCATTTGTTTTTGTTTCTTTTTTCAGTTGGAGAAGCCTTTCCTTACATGCCTTTATTGGCTTACATTTTTTTTCAAAAACTAGGCCTATAGTGTGGGCCTAAGACTAGTGAGGCTACTTTTAGGAATATATATATATATATACAACCCAAGTGGGACCCATGTAAACACATGGGCATGGGCGGGCCCATGTGGGCCCCACAAGGTGGTGTCAAGGAAAAAGAGGGTGGGAGAGTGGAGATTAGCATGGCTTTTGTATCTATTAGGTGTGAACTCTACTAAATACAATGTGGTGGTGTAAATAATATATATAGTAGTATTATAGCATAGCTAGAATAGGGCATAGTAGGTTGGGTGCAAAAGGAGACTTTTAGGAAAAAGATGTCTTAGGCATAAATATATATGAGGAAATAGACTTAGGATTTATTTACTTGTGCAAGTATATATATATATATAAAGATGAGAGAGAAAATATGGCAAATAGTAGGTGGTAGAAATATGCATACTTATAGTGTAGCTATAGATCTAGTACCTAAGGGATTTTGAAAAGGTAGAAGGGAGAAGGGGGGCAAGATTTTGTGCATTTTTCCCAAGCCCTATGAGAAAAAATTAATGCATGGGGGATTTCAATTTACCTTGTCTCATGCTTAGCCCTCCCCCCCATAGCTAGAGGCATTTATACCTCTAGCCGAATGGTAGGTTGAAAAGTGCAATGAGAGAGGAGGCAAAATCTCCTTGATCTTTATTATATGGACTTCCTGATTTTCTTGAATATTAATGAAATGAGTAGATGGCTCCTCTTCCTCTACTATTTGCTCTATTATCTAAAAACAGAATTTTAGCTTGAAAGGTTGTATCATGTCTATTGTCCAATCTACTATCATACCTAAGGACCAACATGCCCTCCTTCAACCCCTTGTCCTAGAGTTTCTAGTTAAGTTTGTCCCTCTTCCTGTTGGCTTGTACTATGTAGTAATCCATGGCTTTCTCTCTATCCAACTCTAGCCTTTGGAGGTCTAGAAGCCTTTGGTTCAATCTATCAATGGGGCTCTATCCTGCTATCCACCATCAATCTCAAGTTGGCTAGTTCTACCTCAATGGGTAGAAGGGCTTCTTGTCCATAGACCAGGTGAAAGGGGGTGAATTGGGTGGAGGCTTTAAAAGATTTCATGTAGGCCCAGAAAGTTGTAGTTAAGTTTTTGTCCCAATCTTTTGGTGGGACGGTTAGCCACCTTCTTTGTGATGATCTTACATATGATTCAATTGACCTTCTCTACCAAGCCATTACATTGTGGATAGTATGGGCTAGAGTGCCTATGGTTGATGTTTAATTTTATAAGTAAATCCTTTAAGAGTCCTCCTTTGAATCCAAGGCCTCGATCTGACAGTATTTCAAGTGGGGTACCAAATCTACTACATATGTGATCAAATATGAACTTACCCAAATCTTTGGCCATGATTCTTCTTGTGCTTGTTGCCTCTACCCATCACTACCACAACGATGTACTCCTTCCCTGATTGAGTCCTTGGAAGAGGTTCAATGGCATTAACTCCCCATTTTTCAAATGGGCCAAAAGAGAATATTGGGGTCCTAGGCTCATAATTTAGCCCCTTGTTCCCTGCCATCTGCTGACATGCATTGTAAGTTTTGCACCAATGTTGGACATCCCTATAAAAACTAGGCCACACAAATCCTTCTTGAGGTATTTTTCTGCTGGTGATCTCGTGGGCAAAGTGACCCCCACATACCTCATCATGGCAATATCTTAAAATATGAACTATCTCTTTGGAGGATGGCACCCTTCTCAAGACTAACTCTTTTCCTTTATGGTAAAGGTCCTCCCCTATGAATTGATAAGATATGGCTTTCTTTGCAAGCCTAAGTTTTTGAACCTTGGATAGGTGCTTGGGACACTCACCTATCTAGAGGAAATAGGTTATGTCTTAGAGCTCCTCTTGTCCTTGGAATTTCGGTAGCTGAAATTTGATTGCTCCCACTACCACAACAAATTGGTCATTGGCTAAAGCATCTGCTCCCTTATTTTTCATCCTACATACATGATGCATTTGTATAGCTTCAAATTTTTGCATCGGACCTTTAATTTGCTTGACCCATGTAAATAGATTAGCATTTTCGCAAGACCAAAATCCTTGTAGACAATCAACCTCTTAATACCATGCTCCAAGAACCATTCCAACCCAAACTATAGAGTGGCATATTCTGCTTCATTATTGGAATGGATCCCAAGGAGATTTGTGTTGATCCTCCTCTATTATCCTGATTTGGAAGTAACCAGAGTAACCATCACATACTATGTACCTTTCATGACCTACTACTTCATTCAAGATCTCATCTTGGAATGGGAGGGGGAACTGGTCCCTCTTTGTGACAGCATTTTAGGGCTTGTAATCTACACAAATCCTCCATTTTCCATTCTTCTTAGGGGTAACAAATACAGGGGAGACCCAATTTGAGTTTTCCACTAGGTAAATAAAACTTGCTTTAAGAGCCTCTTTATATCCATTAGTAAAGCCTCCCTTTGGAAAATTCCTAACTCTTTTGTAATAAACAAAAATTCTTTTATACATCTTTCTATGCATAAAAATAAAATTTAATGAGAATAACACTTTTGTAATTAAAAAATTCCTTTATGCATCTTTCTATGTATAAAAATCAAATTTAATGAGAATAACACTTTTGTAATAAAAACAAAATCCTTTATGCATCTTTCTAAGCATAAAAAATAAATTTAATGAGAATAACACTTTTGTAATTAAAAAAATTCCTTTATGCATAAAAATCAAATTTAATAATTAATATCAGTGATATCCATGCATATTCATAGCTGAATATGTACATGGAGTAATTAGAGTATTTCTTTTAAGATGTAAAAATGGTGGGAATTACTCTTTTGGAATAATATAAAAACAAACTTTCTTTTCCATGAAATTTTGGAAAATTTTGCCATAACCTCCTTTGTATGGCTATCATTCTTTATCTTGAATTAACCCAAATTAGATTTATAGAACTCTAATCTACACAATTTTCTAAATTCAAGAGAGTAAACAATAAAAAGAGTTTAATTAATCCTTTAGTTAATCTTTCTAGGATTGGGAAAGGTTGGAATGTAAATAGGAGAAGGGGGTAGTCTTTTTATCAAAGGCATAGTATTTGAATTTATTTCAACATCTGCAAAACATAAAAATTAAGAAAACCATAGATTCATCATTAAACAAGTAAGAAAATTAGCTTACATGGAGCTTGTAAGATCTCTTTTGGCTTGAGGGATTGAGGGTTTTACTCTTGTTTGAAGCAAGAGTGGCCACCAATTCACTTTGGAGAGGATTACGCCAAAAACAATTGAATTATTAAAAAATTCAATGTAGATGGCTCTCAGGACAAGAGCATAGTAATAGTGCATAAACACCATTAAGCTTTTATAAAGAGGGAGGCTTATATTTATAGAAAAAAGTGAGCCTCTAACCAAGCAAAATGATTCTAGAATTTTCTAGATTAGTTTGATCAATTTTTGACCATTTTTGGGTTAGTTCAGCTTAGTTTTTGAATCTAGTTTTGAAATAGGAGAGAGGAGAGATGAAAATATCTCATTTTATTGATTAAGAATTGGGGGTAATGATGAGAAAAAGGTGCCTACTTCATGAGGGGACATCCCCACACTGAGGTGTCAAAATTCTTTTCTTTGGTCCTTAGTCCACTCTTCATCTTATGTGAGCATTTATGGAGAGGGGTTTCTTTTATTCTTGAATTTATCTCCTTCCTACATTTGGATTAATCTTATTGGTCCATAGGAACCTTAATTGGACCATAATCTAAATTTTTTAAAAAATCTGGACCCTTAGGCTAAGGTCCTTTCTACCTATTTTCAATTAATTCCAATTGCACATTGGAACGTTCTTTTTAAATTTTTGTTTCAAGGGAAACTATTTTAGACACTAGGAGGATTTTCATATCCAAAAATATCTCAATTTTGAACTACCTTCCTCTAGACATTTTCTCTCTCCAAGCCAAAATAGGGTAAAACAGGATCTTTCTTTTATTTTAGAGAGGGGAATAATTATAAGATGAGAAGGGGAGGTTCTTACACCTGCACACCTCAAAAGCTGGTGGAGGGAGGAATCTTACATTTTTGGTCTGCCCCAACAGCTATGAGCCAAGGCCTAAATAAAATAATGGGATAGCCATGCCCCTTTGATGGGATCACATACATGGCTACCTCTACCACCTCAACACCACAAACAATTACCTTTACACATTTGATGACTCCTAGGCACTTGATGTGCATACATTATTGGCTAGTTTAGCTTTATAAAGAGATGGAGCATTGAGTTATAGCCCTAATCCATGCATGGTTTTCTCTGTCTCATGACACACATTTGGGCACTCCCATCCACATACACCTTAGGAATATTATATCCCTTAATCCAGGCATTCACTAGAGGAACCACATCTTCATCAGGATTAGCTTTAATTAACTTGAGTGATACTCTCCTCCATCTCCCCTATTTCTCTTTCTATCTTAAACTTTTGGTTTTGATACTCTCCTCCATCTCCCCTATTTCTCTTTCTATCTTAAACTTTTGATACCTCAATTTGCGATCTTTACCCCTTGCTACCTCTAGTGCAATCTCAAAATTTGGAGGAAACTTTGACTCTACTTTTTCCCTAAGTGGAGGGAAAAGACTCACTATGAACCTATCCCTCTTGAGGAAATTAGGAGCAACTTCATTCTCCCCTAAGGTAGCAGCCCATAAATTTCGGAACTTGGGTTCATATGAAGATAAATCTTGAAGAGAGACTTGCATGTGTTGCAATGTTATTTTTGTACATGATCAACTTATGTAATTTGCAACTATGCAATTTGTAATATAATCTATACATTGTAATACATTTTTTTGGTGTACATGTATGTTTAAAGTGATTCAATGTTTTTTAAAATGTGATTAATTAGTGTTTAAATAATGTGATTAAAAAAAGGGGATATAATGGGGGAGAGCTGTGGGGACACATGTCCCCACACATCCCTCCCACATTCTGTCCTTGTTTTATTTTACAGATAGTCCATGACTATAGTCTTATGCATCTATACATGCGACTAGTCTTACGCATCTATACATGACTATAGTCTTATGCGCATCTATACATGCGACTATAGACACAGCTATATGCACGGTTATACACGCGACTATAGGCATAGCTATATGCACGGTTATATGTGTCGTTATATGCGTGGTTGTACCTGCATGCCCCTAGCCCCATGTGTATAGCTGCACGAAGTTTTTTCCATGAATGGATTCTTTTAAATTTGCATAGCTCTAGATGTGGATATTAATAAAATATACAAGTGAATAGGGTGTGTGCGAGAACAAGCCCTTGGTTAGAGGCTCTAAAAGAGAATCTGTAAATGTGAGAGAACCTGTGAAAAGGTGAGAAGAATCTACTGGGAGAGAATAAAGGGTAGCGTGAGGAGATTTACAAGGTGTTGTGAGGTCCTCGCCTGCCTGCTCCCGGGGCTCCAGCTGGCAGCAGAAGCGGTGTTGGCCTCCCGCGCGGGGCAGGGGTCCTACACACTCTCGGCCTCACCCGCCGCGGATGTCTAGGATGAGAGGCTAGCCTGAGGGGCGGTCCCTCCGCTGAGACCTCACCCGGAAGACTCCCCTTGCCCGGAAGGCACGGGCGATTTCGCTAGGAAGGTGAAAAATTGTTTAACTAGGAGATTACTCTAACGAATCAAGTCTTGACTAAATTAAACTGATCTGACCAACCTGAAGTCACATGGTCAGATCAAGAAGAGACTTGCACTTTGTCCATGGAATCACCGCTTTTTTTCTCATTTCCGAGGCACAGTCCATGATCCCTTCCCACAAAACAAGGTCTTCTCACGATTTAAATTGATTAACGTAACTAATCGTATCTAGTTGTTTCTTAGAAATCCTCTGATCCAACCCCATCTGGCCCATGGGTTAGCCAACCACCCCCGACCACTTAATTTGTGGGGTTCCTTTATAAAGATTTGATTGGGTTTTTGCCCAGGTACCGAGGAAAAGAGTTCCCAGGTTCCCTAGCTGGTGATTCATACAAAAATCAAATAGGCACACCACATACACACCCAATATGAAATTGCCATTTATTACAGACTCGACTGGCTTTAAGACAATCCTTGAATAAAATCATATTATATCCGATCATCATTTTCCAAAATTTCAAGTCATTTGTATTACAAAAATGCATTATCTGAACTCTCCGTTGAAGACCAGTTGGCCAACCAACGAGATCCAATATCACATTTTTGTTCCCAAAAACCTTTCCTTTTTGTCCAACAGATATCTTCCTCGATGTACGCTTGGGTGTCCTAGCAACCGCGAGCCCATGCATCACCTGGTTAGAACTCTCTAGGATCCTCCTTAGGTGTCCTAGCACTTCACTCAGGGACCGCCTCGTCAGCCCTCGCCCATCGTACTGAAAGCGCACCATTTTAACCATACCGAGGCTAGTCAAGACCTCGGCAGGCTTTGCCGCAAGCGACGTCCCTTAACGACTCCCCGCCAGCTATTCCAACAACGAACCTCCTTTAGAAAAACATTAGCCAAATGCTTTCTCCATCATTCTGGCGCAAAACAGTCCTTTGAAGGAAAAACAGAGTTTCGAATGCAAGTGAGATTATAGTTTGAGATTGGTTCCAAAGACCCTTTTTCCAATAATTCCCAGTTTCAATAATATGAGGATCCTTGATCTCTCACATGAGGGTAATCTACTTGTCAATTTATCCATTTATCCAACTAGATTCTTGGTGAGATTGGTCAGGGAAAAACTAGATTAGTTCCGGTAGTCTATTCTTTGGATTTAGTAACTAGAATTCGTCTCACGAAGTTTTTGTCTGATTCAGTTCGAGAGAAGGACAATTCGGTTTACTGTCTGACCTCACGTAGTCTAACTAAATTCATTCAGTTTAGTTCTACCAGGATTCCTTTCAACTAAACATCTAGTTTTTGGGTAAATATCCATTTAGTGATTTTTCCAATTCAATTATCCAAGATTTTCTTTTTCCTACCTTAATTCTCAACCTTAATTCATTAGGTAGAATTATGATGGAAATTCATCTTTTAACATTAGAATTTAATTCAAATCCATCTTTTCTCAATTATCATGGAAATTCATCTTTTAACTAAAATATCAATACCTTTTTTTGAATAAACTTAAAATCTATCTTTTTCTCATTTTAATGAGTGCAATCCAATTATCATGGGAATTTCTCTTTTCCCTAAATTAAATCTATTAAAATTCTTCTTAAAAATTACATAAAAATAACCATTAATTCCTTTAAGCTAAAAATTCCACTTTTCTCATCTAAACATTTGAATTCCACTATAGTAGGAATTCCTCTTTTATCATTTAAACTTATCTATGCAAAAAGAAAAATTTAATTAAATTTTTCTCTTAAAATTTAAATAAAAATCTCCATTAATTACTTTGCACTAGGAATTACACTTTCTTCATTTAATTAATTGGATTCCAATATGGTGCAAATTCCTCTATCATCATAAAAATTTATGTATACAAAAAGATAAATTTAACTATATTTTCTCTTAAAAATTAAATAAAAATCTTCATTAATTCCTTTGCACTAGGAATTATACTTTTCTTATTTAAATATTTTAATTTCAATATGGTGGGAATTCCTCTCTCATCATAAAAGTTTATCTATACAAAAAGATAAATTTAACTAAAATCTTTCATAAATTATACATTATTTTAGCATTCCAATTTTATCCTCTAAATCATTGGAATACATGGATTTCCAATGTCTTGGGAATTACTCTTTTAACATAAAAATAAATTATCAAAATTTTATCTTTTTTCTAATTTACTAATTATGCATAATCATAAAAATAAATTTCTTCATGATTACAATGAGAATCATTCAATTAATCTAGGATGATAAATCCTAGAATATGGTAGGAAGTCCTCTTTTCATATTATGAATGAAAGTGTTTTATGTGTTTATTTTATAAAAATTTTACCATAGCTCCGCTGCTATTACTGATAATTCTCAATTTAATTGAGAGAATGAATTTTAATATGATTAGTATGATTAGAATGACCACTAATTGGATCATTATCCAATTATGGATTGATTCATAATTTTTCTATGAAATAAATATCATAAAAGCATTAAAAAGCCATTATTTTGGCCTCCAATTAAACAAGCATAAAAATTACTTTTGAATTAGAGAAATGATTCATGTGAGAAGCTTCATTTGGATTGAGAATAGGTCATAGGAATGACCTTTCTTTGGAGGGAGAGAGAGAAATGCTTAAAAAAACCATTAAAATTAAGCATAAATAGAAATTTATGTGTTTCTTTATTACAATACATTAAAACATTTCAATAATATTCAAAAGACATTCAAATTAAAGCTTCTTAAGCTTGAGAGGGGTTGCAAAGAAAGAAACATTTAGAAATTATAGAAAAAAGGCCATAATCCACTCTTTACCTCTTAATATGCTTGATTCTTTAGTCACTATAGAGGCCCCCAACCAATCAATTGGTTTGGTATGTTGTAGGAGTCACCAAGGAAGATTAAAGAGAGAGAGAAGCTCCAATCTCTTCAATTTTATAGAGGTTTTTAGAGGATAATAGAAATTAAGCTTAGTTTAGAGTAATACTGGCATAGTTTAATTCACAGATAATAATACAAAGGAATGAGGGTCTATTTATAAGAGAGGGAGGCCACTAACTGAGTCCAACCGAGTTCTAGAATTTTCGAGCTTCAGTTTGGCTGAATTTGGACAAGTTTTGGACCAGTTTCCTAAGGGGGATAAGGAATTTCTTTTTGGTCGTACTTTCCTAAGGGGGATAAGGAATTTCTTTTTGGTCGTACTCGAATGAAGACCATATCTGATTCTTCAAACTCTCTCTCGGATCTCTTTTTATCTGCATACTGCTTTTGCCTATCTTGGGCTACCTTTATATCTTTACGGATTGATTGCATCTGCTGGTCCATATCATCAAGCTAGACATTTTGACTCTGATCAATGGGTCAAACCAAGTCAACGGTGTAAGGCAATCTTGTCCATACAAAGCTTTGAAAGGACTCATCCCAATTCTCTGATGATAAGAAGCATTGTAAGCAAATTCAACCAGATACAAATGACTTAACCACTTCTTGGGTTCCTTATTGCAGCATGACCAAAGGATATTTTTGATTACTTGATTCACCCTTTCCGTCTGCCCATCTGTTTCGGGGTAGTAGGCTATGCTGAGATCCAAGAAAGTTCCTACTACTTCAAAGAATGCACTCCACAATTTCGATGTGAATTTGGGATCTCGGTCACTTACTATCCTCCTGAGTAAACCATGCAGTCCACTGAAAAAGTGTACTTTTCTTGAGAAGGTTAGTTAAAGGGATGCTATCTGAGCATACCTAGGTATAAAGATCCTATACCATCTGGTTAACCCTAGGAATCCTCTTACTTCCTTTACTGACTTGGGTTCTAGCCATTCAACTACTGCTTGGATCATAGCGGGGTCAGGAGAAATCCCATCCTTTGACACTATGAATCCCAAGTATTCCACCTGGTCAACAGAGAAGGAACACTTGCTCTTCTTTGCAAAGAGTTGATGTTTCCTTAGGATTTCCAGGACTTTGCGTACATGATCTTCATGGTCTGTAGCATTCTTTGAGTATACTAAGATATCATCAAAGAAGACAAGAACAAAATCATCCAAATATTCTCTGAGAATATCTTGCATCAGATGATTGAATGTCACCGAGGCATTAGTCAATCCAAACGGCATGACTATGAACTCATAACCCATAGCGAGTATTGAATGATGTCTTTGGGATGTCTTGCTCCTTGATTATGATCTGGTAGTACTCAAATTTGAGATCTATCTTTATAAACATTTGGGTACCACTTAACCGATCCAGAAGTTCATCAATCCTAGGAATGAGATACTTATTCTTAATTGTTAATTGATTCCATCCTCTGTAGTCAATACAGAGTCTTAACGTTCCATCTTTCTTCTTTTGAAAGAGAACGGGTGCACCCCAAGGTGAGACACTAGGTCTGACAAATCCCTGCTCTAACAGTTGTCTTAACTGCTCCTTAAGTTCTATGACTTCAGGGGCTGGCATTTTGTATGCATGCTGGGCTATCGAGCGACTGAGCTCTAGGGGTTAATTTGATCTCATGATCTACTTCACGAGATGGAGGCATCTCAGTCAGCTCTTTAGGAAATACATCTGCATACTCACTTAACCACTCTGGTTCTTTAGCCTTGCATTTTATGTCTACCGGATTCATTTTAACAACATACACAGCTTGCCTTTTTCTGATCCCTTTTAATAATTTGGAAACCTTGACTAATTGTAGCACTAGGGTCCAAAAATTCCAATTCCTTGAACTTTATTCCGGTGAAGGTCTAGGAAAGAGATGGTTCCTTTGTGACAATGAATGTCAGCATGATTCTTTTGGAGCCAATCCATTCCAAGGATTCCGTCAATCCATTCCAATGAATGTCAGCCTGATTCTTTTGGAGCCAATCCATTCCAAGGATTCCGTCATATATTCCCAGGGGTAGGACTCTGAACTCGCACTCTGTTATGTTCCCATCTAATCTAAACTAAATAAGGTCAGTGTCTCAAGGTGAGTGAAAAGAGTCTTCCCACTGGCTAATTCCACTTGCAGAGGTTTCCTTGATTTTTGATTTAGGACTAATTTACGTAGACATCCTGGGAAAATAAAAGAATTATTACTTCCTGAATCAATCAAAAGCTTGAATTTCTTACCCTGGTACTCTGTTGGAGTCTGGAGGATTGAGAATTGACGGTTATTCCCCTCATGCTCAATTGTTGCATAGATCTATCCTTTCTCTTCCTCCACTTTCTCCACTTCCTCAGCTATGGTGACTGCTCTGGCTTCTGCAGTCTGAGGTGGAACTCTCTCTCTTTGGTTATTCCAATTTTGGGAGGGAGTTTGGAGACTGCTTTGCATGGAGGCTGTAGGCTGAGCTGGCACTCTTCTGGGGTTACCCTGATTTTGGTGCTGGTGGGGACCCTGATTGGACTGATATGAAGGAGTCGGTCTCGGAACTCTGGGACCCTGGCTTCCTTGGCCCACAGAAGGAGATGGGCAATCCTTGAGCTGGTGCCCAAGTCCCTAACATCCAAAGCATCTGTTCTTGCTTCGAAGGTCTTCCCTTTGCATTCTAGAGAGAGCCGGAGTTCCTGAGAATGTACTTCAGGGGAAAGGTCTTCCTTCATTTCTGAAGCTTCCCATCTCCACATTCTGGTTAGGACCTTGGTGTCTCTTTGGAGGTGGAAAGTAGAAAGAACTTCTCGGTGTCTGAAATCTCTTGAAGGATGAGGGAGCTAGCTTTGGCGGGACTTTTACAAGATGAAGGCTTTGGCAAAGTCCTTCGCCATTCTGACAGCTTCTCCCATGGACACTAGCTTGGCGTTTTTGACCAATGTATCCAAGGGTTCCTTCATTCCCCGAATGAACTTGGCCATGAGTTGCTTCATCTAGAGGTGGTGAATATTTGAGTAGAAGAGCAAAGGCCTAGTGGTATTCCTCGATGGTTTTTCTCCCCTACTTGAGCTCTAAGATTTCATTTATTTTGGTTTCCAAAAATCTAGGGGGACAAAATCCCTTTCTCAAATAGGTTTTAAGGTCGGTCCTAGACTGAGTATTTCTAACCAGACGGTTGGTGTCACAGTGGTTCCTCCATTCAACCCTGGCTATTTCCACTATTTTTAGCCTGGCGACAGCCATTTTGCTCCGCTCATTGTAGCCTGTGACGTCAAAATATTCTTCCATGGCTTCCACCCATTTCTCCACAGCCTTGCCCAAGTTCTCCCATTCTCCTTTGAAGGGTCCTGGCTGAGTCCTATGAGGATCCTTGGTTGCAAACATTAGGGTCAAGCTCATCATCTTCAAAGAGAGGGTCTAGCTGACAGTGATGACACGGAAGCGGTATAGCTATATATGCCTTTATAGAGTGTCACACTTCCACAAACTGATACAAACACACTCAGAATACCAGACCCAAGAGTATGAACAAAACTTTATTTCAATACAAGTCTTCGTCTTTACAGAGTTGAACATCCATTACATCCTCAGAACCATCTTCATCTAACATCCATTCAAAATCAGCCCACTCCCCTTCAGTGATATGAACTATGGCTGACCAATACCCTGCATCACTGTCAGAATAAACAACCTCAAACATAGAAGCATCTTCAAGACACAGTTTTTCGATGTCTGGACCAAACTCCAGGACAAGATACATATCTGAGGTGGGTTACCCTCAATGCTTTACTTCAAGTTTACAAGACTGTATTTTCAAGATAGCAACTATTACAAGCATGCATACAAGAGCTCAGTTCCAACTTTTACTCTTTACTCAAAACCTCACAGAAAACCCGTCCAATATACTTTTTTCAAAGTTCCATACCAAACTCTTCTTAACCATGCATTAAGGCCCATGTAACATGTGAACTTACACCGTCATATAGCCGTGCTTAGATCCATTTGAATATCTCCATTAACAACCTCTCTTGGTCCTTCAATGATCTTCTCACGCGGCGATTGAAGCTGAGTCATGGTCACTTAAAATCATCGCCCCTTCACGTTCTTGATCAAAGCCTCTTCTACATAGAGTAAAAACCAGCTTCTCACCGCTCCTTCACCTTCTTGGACACCTGCTTATATGTGCAGCAGACAACGAACGTCATTTTCTTCTTTGCACGGCGGCCCTATCAGTGCCGTCTCTACAATGTTATTGGCTACCACCAGAGTTTTGAGCTTTCTTTGCTCCTTAATCGCCTTCAAGTTGTTATTTTCTTCACGCCCCTTTGACAGGATGTTCTGATCACGAGCTGGCGCCTCCGTATCTCCTCTGGCATCCAAAAGCACACCTACAGCCACGGCTCAGTTCAGCTCTCCACAAGGCTCGATCTTCTCTGTGTGGCCAGTCAAGCATATGTCTCCGTCATCTCCTTTTCACAATACCTGCTATGCGCTTCTCCTGCAAGCTTCTCCTAGCACCTCCAAAATATTAGCAAATCCCATTGACGTCCTCTCCTCTCTCCCTCCTGCTGGCCTGTAGTTGATGCCATGATATGGAAGTTGATGATCAGATGTTTGTTAATTTAGTATATGATTATGAATGGGATTCAAACATGTTAGAGAGTAGAGGTGAGGAATGGTTGTTTCCATCACAAGACTATGTAAGCTGGTATGGAGGAGGAAATGCAAAGGTATATATTGATGATGCCATATATAAAGAACCCAGGGGGTAGCTGAAAATGAAAAATCATAACAGGTTGTATCAATGGTTATTTAACAGAGGAAAATGCTTGAAGAATTGGAAGGTGTATGCACCGAGATTTCAGTTTGATCCAGGAGGATAAATAGTCTCTGTTTGTACAACTGCTGGACATGAATGTCTTAGCAGAAATAGGGGGTTGCTTAATATGTGTGGACAAAAACAGAGACTGATGATGTGTACATACTGTGCGGAGTACTAAGAGTTTCAGGAAATATGTAATCAGTTTGGGTCAGTTTTGAGTTTTAGTTGAGATTAAATTTGCTAAACAAGAGGAGCAGAGGCACATCCTCATGATGTGGTGATCTTGTTGCTTTTGTTAGCAATCCTTCGGGGGTGTGTGTGTGTGTGTCAGTGCCTGCATGAGTGCTGATGACTGTTTGCATTTGAGCATGCCCTTTGTAAATATATAGCATGGGGATGTAGGTGGCGTGTGACCTAAGGCTAATGAGAAGGCAAAAAGGGTGGTGCTAATGGCATGTGAGTGCAAAGGATGGGAAGGCTTAAGTGGTATGGGGATGTGGCTGAAGGGGTTGCCAGTATGAACAGCTATTAATAATAAAAAAATTCTAATAAGAAAATAGAATCTTCAAGCTTCCAGAAAGTCAGGATGGCGGCTGCCAACGTAATCTTAGCAGGTTCACCCTCACCGCGTGCACCAAAAGAGTTGGAAGGGACCACATGGCAAAAAGAGTTGAGCTTGCTGTATTGGGAGTAGGGAATCCTTGAGAGGAGCTTGGGAAAGAGTCGTCGTTGAAGAAAAGGTGGCATCAACTGCAACAAAGGAGAGAAGCATCCAATTTGCAACCTACATCATTGGTTTCCAACTCTTCCTCTCGACAAACTACCAAACTAAGACTATAGCCAAACCACTCATCCATATGTTAAGCATCAACATGAGGTGTATCCACCATAAACTCATTTCCCTTCAGCCCATCAACATCAAACATAGCAACTTCATGCACTGTAGACTCATCATTGCCACTTCCCTGTAGTTTCTCCAGCTTCAAGACCAAGTCTAAGCTTCCTAAACTGCCAGGCAAAGCATCTTGGTCCCCTTGACCAACAACAATAACCTCACATGCATTCTCACTACTGACAACTAACTCATTCTCTTGGGCATGATGAGAAACACACCTTATGATCAGCAACCGCACATGCAAAATCTATCACATCATCATCCAAAATAGCATCTAACTCATCATTAGTCACACCATCACTCCCTTCCTACACAACTGGTATGCAAGTACTTGTTATCTTCTCCAAGGTAGCCAATTCCAACAGATCATCCAGTGCATTATCAAGAATATAGTTCATCTCATCATCCAAATTCTCACAAGCTGCAATATCCAACTCATCACCCGGATCATCAATATGTACTTCATCCATAGTATCTTCATTTAGTAACATTTTGATCATCACATTCTACCTTGACTGGCTAAAGTACAAGCACATGCAAGTCATTACTCATTTCTGAATCAAAGAGATCATCCAAGTCATTTCCATACTCAAACACATCAGGTTCCTCGGCATTAACATCACTTTCACAACCTATAGCATCATCAATAATCTTCTTAAACAACATATCAGGATTTCTCTGTTCACATGGTAGATAGCACACTGGAGTCTTCATCATTTCCCTAATCATAGGCTGAATCATAACTGGCTGCAATATTTCCATCATCCTCCTCCTCATCTTCTGAAAACTCTTCAGGGCTGATTCCAAAAACCTTACCCTTCTCCATTTCCAACAGGTTAATCTGTCCCATATCCTGCTCTACAAATGTGACCTTACGGACTTCATGAACATTGGGTTGAATTGCATCCTTCATCTGCATACTAGGGTCAATCACCCTATCATTCATTCCTATAGACAATTGATACATACCACCATTAGCTTTGGCTGGTTTCTCACATTGCGGACTGATATGACCCCACTCACCACTCCTTCTTATAACACCTATGCCTCTTTCTCTTCCTGCAGACTCTATCCAATTCAAACTTAAAGACTTCATGAGCTCCACTGCATCATGAATGTCTCTCTTCAAAGTATCCTCCTATTTAGGAACAAAAGCAGCTTCTCTTTCAGGATGCATACTCTCAATCTCTGGCATCTTCACAAACTTCTTCGGCTCTTCCTGTATTCCCACTGCCTCAGAAGCTTCACCTTCCACTCCTTGAGCAATTCTGACAGCCTCCTCAAAGCTATCCAGATTCTTCATCTCCACCTTCAAAGCTATCCAGATTCTTCAGCTCCACCTTCAGATGGAGGGTAGGCTCCAGACCAGCCACAAACCAGTCTCTCTTTATCATCTGCGGGGGTACTTCAGGAATCAAAGCCTCACACCATAGACTCCACAGTCTACCAAACTCAATCAAATACTGATCCACATCCTGACTATCCTTTTGCTGGATTTTACACAACTCCTTCCATACTTCATTCGGACTCCTCACATGGACAAACTGTGTCAAAAATGCAGCTGCTCTAGCTACATGATACTCAGGGTCCTATTGATGACCATTTTTGTGTGTAGTCACAAACATCTGTAGCCATGCTTTTGCATCACCCTGTAAAGCAATAAGTCAAAATCTGAGAGAGGATCTCTGGGGTTGCCTTGTCTTTCATCAAAGCATGTTTTCAAGAAACCTGATTGCACTCTTATGCGATAATCCCCAATATTCTGGAAAGTCTTGAGCCATCTCTTTAATATTTCTTCATACAAACCCTTGTCTTCTTTCACAAACCGAAGGAAATTTCTTCCTCTGTGGAGGCACCAAAAAGTGATGACACACGGAAGCAGTATAGCTATATATGCCTTTATAGAGTGTCACACTTCCACACACTGTTACAAACACACTCAGAACACCATACCCAAGAGTATGAACAAAACTTTATTTCAATACAAGTATTCATCTTTACAGAGTTGAACACCGGCTCCTTCACCTTCTTGGACACCTGCTTATATGTGCAGTAGACAACGAATGGCTTTTTCTTCTTTGCACAGCAGCCCTATCAGTGCCCGTCTCTACAATGTTATTGGCTACCACTAGCCTTGAGCTTTCTTTGCTCCTTAATCGCCTTCAAGTTGTCATTTTCTTCACGCCCCTTTGACACGATGTTCTGATCATCACGAGCTAGCACCTCCGTATCTCCTCTGGCATCCAAAAGCATACCTACAGCCACAGCTTGGTTCAGCTCTCCACCACAAGGCTCGATCTTCTCTGTGTGGCCAGTCAACAAGCATATGTCTCCGTCATCTCCTTTGCACAATACCTGCTATGCACTTCTCCTGCAAGCTTCTCCCAGCACCTCCAAGAGATTAGCAAAGCCCATCGACGTCCTCTCCTCTCTCCCTCCTGGCCTGTAGTCGTGGCCTGCAAAGAGTCGACGCCACCTTCTCTCCTTCGCTGTAGTCGATGCCACCTTTTCTTCACGGTGACTCTTTCCCAAGCTCCTCTCAGGGATTCCTTGCTCCCAATGCAGCAAGCTCACCTCTTTTTGCCATGTGGTCCCTTCCAACTCTTTTGGCGCACGCGGTGAGGGTGAACCTGCCAGGATTCCATTGGCAGCCGCCATCTTGACTTTCTGGAAGCTTGAAGCTTCTAGTTTCTTATTAGAATTTTTTTATTATTAATAGTTGTTCATGTTGCGCAACCCCTTCAGCCACGTCCCCATACCATTTAAGCCTTCCCATCCTTTGCTCACATGCCATTAGCACCACCCTTTTTGCCTTCTCATTAGCCTTAGGTCACACGCCACCTACATCCATCCTATATATTTATAAAGGGCATGCACAAATGCAAATAGTCAGCACTCATGCAGGCATTGACACACACACACACACACCCGAAGGCTTGCCAACAAAAGCAACAAGATCACCACATCATGAGGATGCAAGGCACTGACACACACACACACACCTGAAGGCTTGCCAACAAAAGCAACAAGATCACCACATCATGAGGATGCAAGGCCTCATGGTTATGCCTTTGCTCCTCCTGTTCAGTAGATTTAATCTCAACTGAAACTTCAAACTGACCCAAACTGATTCCATATTTCCTGAAACTCTTAGTACTCTGCACAGTATGTACACATCATCAGTTTCTGTTTTTGTCCACACAATGGCATGGTTTCCTCATCTCATGATTCTACCAAAAATGATATATTAGTAAATTTTTATTTTGATATCGTCCACGAGATCCTAAGACTTAAGAGGTTCAGAAAATAATTTCTTAAACAAGACAATGATCTTATTGGAGATCTATGACATATGTCTGATAACAGATTTTTCTTTAACAGTTTGTCCATAAACAATCACTTATACAACAGGGAATTTTTCTCCAAAAAACATTTCTTTATTTATATAAAAGTTGCAATATGTACATAGAGCAACTCGGCTCCAGAATTCAAAATCTCCTCGGGAGACGCATAAGACGACGATACTGGGCCATAGCCATGCCCTGATACAAACGTTCACTTACTGAAAAGGGAGCTATGCCCTGGGCCATAGCCATGCCCTGATACAAACGTTCACTTACTAAAAAGGGAGCTATTATCTTCTCCTTAGGAATGAAGCAACTAAGGAGTCTTTGACTTGGCATGAAAGTCTGAAATTTCGAGACGTCGAATGATATAGAATGACACCACGCACCATTTTCAGCTTTAATAGAATCATTACCAATGAGAGCTTCTGCCTCAGCATTGCACGTCGATCGCAAGAGGCGTGGACATACTGCCCTGCTCTACAGACCACTTATGTTGTCCTCTCTCCACTGGGCCAGGAAAATATAAATCCTCGAAATGGCATGCGAGTCTTGCTTGGCTTGTTCGAGTTGAAGCGGAAGAGATGAGATGCTCGAAGGCGAACGCAGTCATATCTTGAGACTGGGTGAGGTCAGGAATACCAGATAAATAGGGAACTTCCATCAATAAAAAAAATTCTTTGATTAAAAATTCTTCATTAAAGAAGCTTACAGAATGAAAATACATTATGAAAAATGCTTTTTCTGAGTTTTTCATTATCAATTTCTGAAAAGAATATGTTTATCCTTATTAGCTTTCAACAAGGCTCTGATACTAGCTACTATGAGGTGCCTGCCTGCCCGCTCCTCCAGGTCTCTTGCCCCGCCGGCGGCAGAAGTGGCGTCGACCTCCCGCACGGGGCAGGGGTCCTGCACACTCGGGGCCTTGCCCGCGGATGTCTGGGACGAGAGGCTAGCCTGGGGGACAGTCCCGCTCGAGATCCAGATGGGTGCCCGCCCATCGCTGGCACCGGCACCCGCGCGCCTGCATCCATCCCACTGCCCACATCGTCTTCTCTCTCCAGTCCCAGCGCCCCATAGCCTAGCCCGCCTCCCCTCCCACAAGATTCACCCCCACCTTCTCTCCCAAACTCGGCCAAACCCCACCGCATGTCCTCCGTAGCCTCCATCGCCACCACCATCGGAACAGCCCTCCTCAGCCCCTTCATTCTATGATTATGATATGAACAGATTGTTATTATATGTCTAGAGCACAGGTCGTAATGTTTTTTTTCAACATTTCAACCTAATCTCTTTACTTCGTTGCCATCGCCATGTGAACGTCTCCTGGGCTTGGGCCCGGAGGATTCCCCTAACCCGAAAGGCACGGGCGATTCCGCCAGGAAGGTGAAAAATCTTTTAACTAGGAGATTAATCTAACGACTCAAGTCTTGACTAAATTAAACTCATCTGACCAACCTAAAGTCACATGGTCAGATTAAGAAGAGACTTGCACTTGGTCCATGGAATCACCGCTTTTTTCCTCATTTTCGAGGCATAGCCGATGATCCCTTTCCATAGAACAAGGTCTTCTCGGGATTTAAACTGATTAACGTAACTAATCGTATCTAGTTGTTTCTTAGGAATCCTCCGATCCAGCCTTCGGCCCATGGGTCAGAGCCAACCACCCGACCACTGAATTGGTGGGGTTCCTTTATAAAGATTTGATTGGGTTTTTTCTCGGCTATCGAGAAAAAGAGTTCCCACGTCCCCTAGCTTGTGATTCATACAAAAATCAAATAGGCACACCACATACACACCCAATATGAAATTGCCATTTATAACAGATTCAACTGGCTTTAAGACAATCCTTGAATAAAATCATAATATTTTCGATCATCATTTTCCAAAATTCCAAGTCATTTTTATTACAAAAATGCATCATCTGAGCTCTTCGTTGAAGACCAGCTGGCCAACCAACAAGATCCAGTATCAAATTTTTGTTAAACCTTTCCTTTTTGTCCAACAAATATCTTCCTCAACATACGCCTGGATGTCCTAGCAACTGCGAGCCCATGCATCGCGTGGTCAGAACCCTCTAGGATCCTCCTTAGGTGTCCTAGCACTTCATTCAGGGACCACTTCGTCGGCCCTCGTCCTCCATCGTACCAGAAGCACACCATTTGAACCATACCGATCCCGGGGGGCGGTCCCTCCACCAAGACCTAGCCTGGAAGACTCCCCTCACTCGGAAGGCACATGCGATTCTGCCAGGAAGGTGAAAAATCGTTTAACTAGAAGATTACTCTAACGAGTCAAGTCTTGACTAAATTAAACTTATCTGACCAACCTGAAGTCACATGGTCACATCAAGAAGAGACTTTCACTTGGTCCATGGAATCACCGCTTTTTTTCTCATTTTCGAGGCACAGCCAATGATCCCTTCCCACAGAACAAGGTCTTCTCAGGACTTAAACTGATTAATGTAACTAATCATATCTAGTTGTTTCTTACGAATCCTTTGATCCAGCCTAATTCGGCCCATGGGTTAGCCAACCACCTGACCACTGAATTTGTGGGGTTCCTTTATAAAGATTTGATTGGGTTTTTGCCCGGGTACCAAGGAAAAGAGTTCCCAGGCCCCCTAGCCAGTGATTCATACAAAAATCAAATAGGCACACCACATACACACCCAATATGAAATTGCCATTTATTACAGATTCGACTGGCTTTAAGACAATCCTTGAATAAAATCATAATATTTCTGATCATTTTCCAAAATTTCAAGTCATTTTTATTACAAAAATGCATTATCTGAACTCTCCGTGTTTGCAGAGCAGCTGGCCAACTAACGAGATCCAATATCAAATTTTTGTTCCCAAAATCCTTTTCTTTTTGTCCAGCAGATATCTTCCTCGATGTACGCCTGGGTGTCCTAGTAACCGCGAGCCCGTGCATTGCATGGTCAGAACCCTCTAGGATCCTCCTTAGGTGTCCTAGCACTTCACTCAGGGACCGCTTCGTCGGCCCTCGCCCATCGTACCGAAAGTGCACCATTTTAACCGTACCGAGCCTGGTCAAGACCTCGGTAGGATTTGCCGCGGGCGACGTCCCTTGAAGACTCCCCGCCAACTGTTCCAATGAACCTCCTTTAGAAAAACATTAGCCAAATGCTTCCTCCAGCATTCTGGCATAAAACAGTCCTTTGAATAAAAAATAGAGTTTCCAATGCAAGTGAGATTCCAGTTTGAGATTGGTTCCAAAGACCCTTTTTCCAATAATTCCGAGTTTCAATAATGAGGATCCTTGATCTCTCATGAGGGTAATCTACCCGTCAATTTATCCATTTATCCAACTAGATTCTTGGTGAGATTGGTCAAGGAAAAACTAGATTAGATCCGGTAGTCTATTCTTTGGATTTAGTAACTCGAATTAGTCTCATGAAGTTTTTGTCTAATTCAGTTCGAGAGAAGGACAATTAGATTTACTATCCGACCTCACGTAGTCTAACTAAATTCATTCAGTGTAGTTCTACCAGGATTCCTTTCAACGAAACATCTAGTTTTTGGGTAAATATCCATTTAGTGATTTTTCCAACTCAATTATCCAAGATTTTCTTTTTTCCACATAAATTATCAACCTTAATTCATTAGGTAGAATTATGATGGAAATTCATCTTTTGACATTAGAATTTAATTCAAATCCATCTTTTCTCAATTATCATGGAAATTCATCTTTTAACTAAAATATCAATACCTGTTTTTTTGAATAAACTTGAAATCTTTCTTTTTCTCATTTTAATCAGTGCAATCCAATTATCATGGGAATTCCTTTTTTTTCTAAATTAAATCTATTAAAATTCTTCTTAAAAATTACATAAAATAACCATTAATTCCTTTAAGCTAAAAATTCCACTTTTCTCATCTAAACATTTGAATTCCAATATAGTAGGAATTCCTCTTTTATCATTTAAACTAATCTATGCAAAAAGATAAATTTAATCAAATTTTTCTCTTAAAATTTAAATAAAAATCGTCATTAATTACTTTGCACTAGGAATTACACTTTCTTCATTTAATTAATTGGATTCCAATATGGTGGGAATTTCTCTTTCATCATAAAAACTTATGTATACAAAAAGATAAATTTAACTATATTTTCTCTTAAAAATTAAAAAAAATCTTCATTAATTCCTTTACACTAGGAATTATACTTTCCTTATTTAAATATTTTAATTTCAATATGGTGGGAATTCCTCTTTCATCATTAAAGTTTATCTATACAAAAAGATAAATTTAACTAAAATCTTTCATAAATTCTACATTATTTTAGCATTCCAATTTTGTCCTCTAAATCATTGAAATACATGGATTTTCAATGTCTTGGGAATTACTCTTTTAACATAAAAATAAATTATCAAAATTTTCTCTTTTTTCTAATTTTTTAATTATGCATAATCATTAAAAAACAATTCTTCATGATTACAATGAGAATCATTCAATTAATCTAGGATGATAATTCCTAGAATATGGTAGGAAGTCCTCTTTTCATATTATGAATGAAAATGTTTTGTGTGTTTTATGATAATTCTCAATTTAATTGAGAGAATGAAGTTTAATATGATTAGAATGACCACTAATTGGATCATTATCTAATTATGGATTGATTCATAATTTCTCTAAGAAATAAATATCATAAAAGCATTAAAAAGCTATTATTAAGCATAAAATTTACTTTTGGATTAGAGAAATGCTTCATGAAAAGCTTCATTTGGATTGAGAAAAGCTCATAGGAATGACCTTTCTTTGGGGGGAGAGAGAGAAATGCTTTAAAAACCATTAAAATTAAGCATAAATGGAAATTTATGTGTTTCTTTTTTACAATACATTAAAACATTTCAATAATATTCGAAAGCCATTCAAATTAAAGCTTCTCAAGCTTGAGAGGGGTTGAGAAGAAAGAAACATTTAGAAATTATAGAAAAAAGACCATTATCCACTCTTTACCTCCTAAAATGCTTGATTCTTTAGTCACTGTAGAAGCCCCCAACCAATCAATTGGTTTGGTATGTTGTAGGAGTCACCAAGGAAGATTAAAGAGAGAGAGAATCTCCAACCTCTTCAATTTTATAGAGGTTTTTAGAGGATAATAGAAATTAAGCTTAGTTTAGAGTAATACCGGCATAGTTTGATTCACAGATAATAATACAAAGGAATGAGGGTCTATTTATAAGAGAGGGAGGCCACTAACTGAGTCCAACTGAGTTCTAGAATTTTCCAGCTTCAGTTAGGCTGAATTTGGATAAGTCTTGGACCAGTTTGGCTCCCTTTTTGATTTGGTTTGATTTGGTTTGATTTAGGAGAGATGAGAGACAAAATATCCAATTATTTTTTAGTTTTAAACTCATCTAAGCATGTGAAATAGGTGCCTCCTTAAAAGTCTCCCTTTTCCTTACACGTGTCAAAAATGCATGATTACTCCAAAATATCTCATTTTTTTATTAATACACCATAATTTTTAACCAATAAACCTAGGTCAACTCTTCATCTTATGTGGGCATTTACTCATTTTTGGGTATTTTCTTTTGTTCTTTGGATTTATCTTGTCCCAACACTTGGTTTAATCTTATTGGTCCATAGGAACCTTAATTGGACCATAATTTTAAAAAAATCAAAAATCTGGACCCTTAGGCTAAGGTCTTTTGAATCAATTTTAATTAATTTGAATTGCACATTGGAAAATCTATTTT
The DNA here is from genome assembly GCF_041138505.1 of Cibotium barometz. Classification (NCBI taxonomy): domain Eukaryota; kingdom Viridiplantae; phylum Streptophyta; class Polypodiopsida; order Cyatheales; family Cibotiaceae; genus Cibotium; species Cibotium barometz. The sequence goes on along the minus strand of NC_141052.1, from coordinate 33,223,934 downwards.
GATTTTCTGTTTCAGGGAAACATTTTTTGATATTTGAAGAATTTATTTATCCAAAAATATTCCAATTTTGATTTACCACTTTCTAGATTTTTTTATCTCACTAGGCAAAACAAGAAAAAATAATATTTTCTTGTATTCAGAATCATAGAATGATTACAAGGGATTGAAGTAGAGGCTTATTTGATATTCAGGCTGAGGAGGAATATTATAGGTGTGGAGATATTCTGGGAGAGGTAGAGAGAATCAAGCAAAAGAGGTGGAGTGAATCAAGGAGAAATCAATGGGATTAGATGCTTGGATGATGTAAACTCTATAAATTGAGGCATTGGCCTAATGAGAATTTTTTCGTTTTTGATTATTTATGCCTACATTAAGCTATCAGTTAATTGCTCACTAATCATGTCTTAATTATCATCTAATCTCTTTGTTAATGATGTTGATTCTAGCATTTGATCCACCATAGCTCATCATATTGCTGTAATTTTAACATGGTATCAGAGCCTAGCCTAGAATCAATCAAGTTTATGAGTCCATTATCTAACTAATTAGGATTAGTAGATAACTAAGAAATAATCACTTTTTTTAGCTATTTTCAACTAGCCCGCTATACCCCCAGCCAACCCAGTGGAGGAGCTCCCTCTCCCTATAGGCTCAACATTAGCTCAAATGCTTCTAGCCCAACATAGCTACTTCATTCTGCTCTAGCAAAACAGGGAGCTCCCTCTCCCTGTAGGCTCAACATTAGCTCAAATGCTTCTAGCCCAACATAGCTACTTCATTCTGCTCTAGCAAAACGAATCAGCGCGGAAAATCGCCGACGCAATCAGGAGATAATCGCGTTTTTTCCAACGCTTGTTTTTTTGAAGAAAATGAAGATCTTCTCTAATTCCTCTTAGCCCCAGGGGTTTTCAAGGGTGCTCTACAAGCTGGTGAAGTCAAAATTTGATTTGATCAAGTCTACAATGAGATCCAAGCTCTTCATCAAATATGCATGTGACTTTGGTAAAACAAAGATTAAGCATTCAATGTTTGGTCAAATCTTGTGTTTCTTGGCTTAATCCTCTACTAGACTAATTTCTATTGATGGCCTTGAAAGGATTTGAGCTCATTTTAACTCTAAGTCCTCAGATCTAGGCTCCCCGCATACTCTAATTTTTGCACACAAAACAAAGGAATAATTTGCTAATCACTATTTTTGGTGCAATTGAGGGTTCAAATTAACCATTTGGTATCTGATAGAGATCCCTATAACTTTAGATTGTAATTCGGAGATGGTTTGATATTCCAACCATTCCGTACAAATTGGTTACCCTTGATTTAATGTAATTTTTGGTGATTTTATGCTGATAAATCTATTGTAATCATCTCCTAAACATCAGATTGAGTTGTAAAAGGGTAGACACTGCCCTTGAATCTTGAAATTGGATCAAGAGGTAAGACTCCCTTCACATCATCATGAGTACAGCACAAGAGATAGCCAAATTTAATGGGGAGCAGTTTTACACATGGCAGACAAAAACCATGTATCTGCTCATGAGGAAAAATCTGTGGGGGCTAGTTAAGGGAAAAGATGAATGCCCAGAGGTGAGAGAGAAAAATGAGTGGAAGAGCAGGAATGAAAAATAATTGGGACTTATCGCACTCAGTTTAAATGATGAAATCATTCATCACAACACAGGGATACAACGGGCAAAAGATGCATGGGATGAACTCAATAAATTATTTGACACACAAGCTAAAAATTCAAAGATAAATCTGTTAATGCAATTCTACAAATTGGATATGAAGGAAAGTTAACCTTTAATCACACTTGAATAGATATAAAAGCATTAAGCAACAACTGGCAGCTATTGGCAAAAAGGTAGAAGATGATGAGGCACTAGCAGTGCTTTCTGAGGAAGAGTATGGACAAAGGTGAATATGAAAATATTGTAGCAACACTAAAGATTGAATTTACACGAGATAGAAGGAGATCTACTAGAGCAAGAGAGCAGAGGCAAAGAGTGTTATATAGTAAATGGAGGCATCATGTGCCCATATGGATTCATACCATGGCATCATATGCATACATGGGAGACCAGGTGAAGTAGATGAAGATAATCCATACATGTGGTAGATATAAGTGGGGTAGAGAGTGTGAATGGGACAACTTCCAAGTCAATAGCCATTCCTAAACTCTTTATTACAAGAAGACAGTCCATAATATTAAAATGAGATTCTTTTCAAATCCCACTTTAATAGTCAAAGATATTATTAAGCATCAATAGCCCATGGTACACATGCCATGGCATGCTGCACACACATGAGAGATAAGGTGAAGTAGATGAAGTTAAGCTTCATCCACATGTACGAATGAAGCTAATCCATACATGTGGTGGATAGAAGTGGGCTAGATGTAAATGGGACAATTGCCAAGTCAATAGCCACTCCCCACCTCTTTATTACAATAAAAATCCACAATATTAAAATGAGAATCTTTTCAAATCCGCCTTTAATAGTCCAAGATGTAATTATGCTTAATCTAATAATATGTGTAAAGTTCAGCAGAAGGATGGACACGATGTGGATTAGTATCTGATAGAGTTTGGTAGACTGTGGAGTCTATGGTGTGAGGCTTTGATTCCTGAAGTACCCCCACAGATGATAAAGGGACCTGGTCTGGAGCCTACCCTCCGTCTGAAGGTGGAGTTGAAGAACCTGGATAGCTTTGACGAGGCTGTCAGAGTTGCTTATGAGAAGGAGTGGAAGGTGAAGCATCTGAGGCAATTGGGAATACAGGAAGAGTCGAAGAAGTTTATGAAGATGCCAAAGATTGAGAGTATGGATCCTGAAAGAGAAGCTGCTACTATTCCTGAACAAGAGGATACTTTGAAGAGAGACATTCATGAAGCAGTGGAGCTCATGAAGTCTTTAAGTTTGAATTGGATAGAGTCTGCAGGAAGAGGAAGAGGCATAGGTGTTATGGGAAGGAAGACTGATGCATCATCTGGTTCAAAAGAAAATTCAGCAGATATTAGAAGAGGGAGACGGTATCCGAGTGATGTGCAATGCTGGAATTGTGGTGAGTGGGGTCATATCAGTCCGCAATGTGAGAAACCAGTCAAAGCTAATGGTGGTATGTATCAATTGTCTATGGGAATGAATGATAGGGTGATTGACCCTAGTATTTAAGATGCAATTCAGCCCAATGTTCATGAAGTTCATAAGGTCACATTTGCAGAGCAGGATATGGGACAGATTAACCTGTTGGAAATGGAGAAGGGTAAGGTTTTTGGAATCAGCCCTGAAGAGTTTTCAGAAGATGAGGAGGAGGAGGATGGAAATATTGATGATGTGCAGGCAGTTATGATTCAACCTATGATTAGGGAAGTGATGGAGACTCCAGTGTGCTATCTACCACATGTGAACAGGGAAATCCTGATATGTTGTTTAAGAAGATTATTGATGATGTTGTAGATTGTGAAAGTGATGTTAATGCTGAGGAACCTGATGTGTTTGAGTATGGAAATGACTTGGATGATCTCGTTGGTTCATAAATGAGTAATGACTTGCATGTGCCTATACTTCAGCCAGTCAAGGTAGAATGTGATGATCAAAATGTTACTAATGAAGATACTATGGATGAAGTACATATTGATGATCCGGGTGATGAGTTAGACATTGCAGCTTGTGAGAATTTGGATGATGAGCTGAACTGTATTCTTGATAACGCATTGGATGATCTATTGGAATTGGCTTCCTTGGAGAAGATAACAAATACTTGCATACCAGTTGTGCAAGAGGGAGTGATGGTGTGACTAAAGATGAGTTAGATGCTATTTTGGATGATGACATGATAGATTTTGCATGTGTGGTTGTTGCTGATCATAAGGTGTGTGTTTCTTGTCATGCCCAAGAGAATGAGTCGGTTGTCAGTAGTGAGAATGCATGTGAGGCTATTGTTGTTGGTCAAGGGGACCAAGATGCTTTGCCTGGCAGTTTAGGAAGCTTAGACTTGGTAGAGATACCTGTGCAAGATGTGGAGAATCATGAAGGATCACCAATGGTCTTGAAGTTGGAGAAACTACAAGGAAGTGGCAATCATAAGTCTATAGTGCATGAAGCTGCTATGTTTGATGTTAATGGGCTGAAGGGAAATGAGTTTATGGTGGACACACCTCATGTTTATGCTCAACGTATGGATGAGTGGTTTGGCTATAGTCTTAGTTTGGCAGTTTGTCCAGAGAAAGAGTTGGAAACCAATGATGTAGGTTGCAAATTGGACGACCATGAGATGGAAGTTGATGATCAGATGTTTATTAATTTAGTATATGATTATGAGTGGGATTCAGATGTGTTAGAGAAGAGTAGAGATGAGGAATGGTTGTTTCCATCACAAGATTATGTGAGCTAGTATGGAGGAGGAAATGCAATAGCATATATTGATGATGCGATATATAAAGAACCCAGGGGGTTGCTGAAAATGGAAGATCATGACAGGATGTATCAATGGCTATTTGACAGAGGAAAATGCTTGAAGAATTGGAAAGTGTATGCACCGAGATTTCTGTTTGATCCAGGAGGAAAAATAGTCTCTATTTGTACAGCTGCTGCTGGACATGAATGTCTCATTAGAAATAGAGGGTTGCTAAATATGTGTGAAGATTTTTGAAAACCCCAAACTCAACTTGTATATGTGTACATGAGTGATGTTCGTATTGTGGTAAAGTCATGGGAGCACTCATTGACTCAGTGTGGGCATCATGGATGTGTGGTTATATGTGGCAATCAAACTTTAGGCTTTGATGGAAGTGTATGTGCAAGGGAAATGATGAGCCCAAGGTGTGGGAGTACCAGGATAATCCAGAGCGTGGTCTGCTTGAGATGGTGTCAGTCATTCAGTTGCTCTATACATGTGCATGTCTCAAAAAAAATAAAGTGGTGGGTACTTGTAGATTGTATTCGAAAATGTGCAAGTGCATGGGGGCAATTAATTGTTGGGGGTGCCAATATAATATGTGTATGAAGGGTGAAAATGTCCAAGGTTAAAGGAGATTCAAGAAGGGTGATGTGGCTACGTGTGTGCATGGCAGGGGAGAGATGGCGCAAAGAGATTTGAGAAGGGAGGAATGCCAATTCAGGCTATGGGCGACGGGTTTTTTTCTGAGTTTTTTTCCAGAATAGAGAGGAGGAGTGTTGCAACGAAGGCGGCGCCTATCTTTCCTATGTGTGGAAGTGCTGCGAGCTGGGAACACAGAGGAGAGTTGTTTTTGGGTGTCACTTTGTATGCTACGGTAGCTGCAGAAGAGAGAGTGGCTGGTAACGAGGAGCCAGAGAGATGTGTTGCTTGTTGGGGTCGCTGCCGCCGGTTCTCAAAGCCTCGCGATGCCTGAAGTTTTTTGTGTCTTGTTTTGTATCTGGCTCCCGCATCTAAGAGGGTGAGTATTGCTTCATTCAGTTGCTACCGCCACTGGTAGCACAGCATATGTGTTGCCTTCTTGAGTTGTCGTCTCCTACTAGTACAGAAGGTGAGTTGTTTTGTAGGGTTGACCACCGGTTTCTAAGCTTGGCGATGATAAGAGAGTGAGAGTCTGTTGTTTAGTGTTGGTATCTGAAAGTAGAGAGCGTGTGCTATCTTTACTAGTATTGTTGCAGCTGGCCAACTTCGGGGGAGAGGACTAGCCGGATATACTATGATGTTGCTCTCGTGAATATGGGCAATATACTAACGAAAGTGTGGGAGGGCTGTTAATATTCGGATAGTGAGATCTAAGCAGAGAAGTGGATCCACCAAAACAGAGGAAGTATAGGCTAAGGATCGAGCTCAGGAGAATGCTTTTGAAGGTCGTGAGGGAGTAGAAGACATGGGGAGAGAGGATCCCTCAGTAGGAGAGGGGAAGGACTGTCGTGGGCTAAAGGAGAAGGATTGGGGAGCGACCAGGCGCTGGAGTGGGCTAATTGTGAATGGGTGCTAGATGAAGACGGTTCTGAGGATGTAATGGATGTTCAACTCTGTACAGACAAAGACTTGTATTGAAATAAAATTTTGTATATGCTCTTGGGTCTGGTGTTCTGGGTGTGTTTGTATCAGTGTGTGGAAGTGTGACACTCTATAAAGGCATATACAGCTATACCGCTTCCGTGTCATCAACGGCTTTACATATATAGAGTTTTATACCATCTTTATGGGTTGCCTTCCATGTAACCTCTTTAGTACCATCTCTCCACGGTCTAGCATTTCAATTACCTCATATGGTCCTTTCAGTGAGATGGGTGGGAGTAAGAACTTCTAATCAAAATTCTTATCCTACTGAGCATCAATACCAAATCCTCTTTTTATAGGTCCTTGATTTCTTCTTTGAATTTATCAAGGCTTTACCAAATGTAAGTTTTCTCTTAACCTGCATTTATTCCATGTTTTATCTTTCTATCTAGCGATTTTCTTCCATGAATTTCCCTAGTTGGAGAACCATGAGTTCTATTTTCTCTACATCTTCAATTATTTCCTAGATCAACACCTTCAAGGTAGGGAGTTCATATTCTAAGGGCATGATGCCTTCAATTTGTACACTATAATTATTCAAAGGATGCGTATTTGGTGGTGACCTTATGAGTATAGGAAGCCCAAAGTGCCAATACTAAGAGTTTATCCTAATTTCTTCTATTACTAATAGACATTTTTCCCAAAATATCAAAGAGAATTTCATTAGTCTACTCAGTATGTCTGTTTAGCCTAGGGATAGTAAGGACTCATTCTCCTATGTTTAATCCAGAGCTCAAAAGTTTTATCACCACCTCTCCTATGAAATGTGTATCTTGATCATAAGGGGTATATAAATCTAGCACATATGTTCCTAATAGTAAACTCAACTTTTATAATAGCATTGCACTTTGAAGTGGCCAAAACTTTGGCCCATTTGGTGTAGCAGCGTATGGCCCCACCAATATGTAACTTTTCCTCCTAGCAATGATTGGAACTAGACCTCGAAAGTCTATTCCCCATCTTTGAAAATCCATGTGAGGAAAAGTAGGATGAAAAAGGTTTCCCTTGAGATCCTTCTTACCAGGTCTCACAAGACTTGTAATGATCTAGCACATCCTTATGAATACTTGGCTAGTAATACCTTACATTAAAAAACTTTATGGTTGTGTAATCAGCTACAAAATGTCCTCCATAGATGCCTTCATGGCACTTTTGTGTGATGACCCCACCCTCATTCGTAGTGATGGATCTTCATATGATCCCATCCTTTCATTAAATATATTACACATTAGAGAGAACCACCTCACATCCATAATATTTTTTCCTTTTCTCTTTAGTTGTAGCATTTAAGGGATAAGAACAAGTTCTAAGGTAATTCCTCACGTCCATATACGCATGCTCCCAAACCAAAGGCAAGCATAGGTAAACATTGCAAAAAGTCTAGTAATGTATTTTTTAATGCACTTACTCCTCCTTTTACAACTTTGACATCAAAATCACTCTATATAAAAAATTGGCTCCATTTAATAAACCTTCCACAAGAGAAGCCCCTAAAATTCTCCGTTTCACAAAGGATCATTTCCTACTAGTATAGAGAATGGTCTCCCAACAAATAATCCTAAAATGCTTTAGGAAAAAGACTAATGAAGAGGCCTAGGTTTTCTTCCTCTTTATACTTAGTTCTATGGGGTGAGAATCAATCTAGAGGTGAAGGAAATGGGAAACATTTTATTATCCTCCCTGTTTATAATAGGATTCTTATTGCAAGTGTATGGGGTGTGTAACCTACATTCAAATAGAACCTTTTATGCCACTTTGGATTCTCCAAAATGTGTGCACTAGTTAATGGTTATTTTAAAACTTTAAAGCTATATTGATTCTCTTTTCCCCAATAGAATTCATTGTTTTTGTGAAGGAGTAAGGTAAGAGGCCTACAGATCTATGCAAATTTTAAAAAAAATTTGTGGTAATGTCCTACTAAATCCAAGAAAGCCTCTTACTATACATACATATTATGATGTGGACTCCACTCTTGGATCTTTGCAATCTTCTCTAGACATTAGTATTTATACCACTTTTTGAGATAATATAACCAGTCATTCTATCTTGCTCTATAGTAATCTTGCATTTTCTAGGGTTCAAGCATCTCCCTACATCATTCATCTTAGTAAAAGCATCTTTTACTATTTCCAAGTGTTCCTTTTGAGAGCTGTAATTCTTTAAGGGGATTAATACATCAAATCAGCACCAAATAATATGCTTGTAATACCACTAGGATTAACTAAGATTGTGAAATGGTGTCTTTGATGCTCCTTCCAAAGAACCTTGAAATAGGCAACCCTTCCCATGAAATTAGCAAGTTCTAGCTCATTCTGTGGTGGTCATTGCATAAAGTCTTGTGTGTGAGTCTGCATCAATCACTCCCCCCTTCTCTCTCTCTCTCTCTCTCTCTCTCTCTCTCTCTCTCTCTCTCTCTCTATATCTATCTATCTATCTATCTATTTATCTATCTATCTATCTATCTATCTATATATCCCTCTCCCTATACTTATCACCCTCCCTTTATAGGGTTATGATGAAAAGCTTTATGAAATGATTCCCAAGAGTGTTTTTACTTGCCTTGTAGCCATAAGTGTGGAGCACAAGAAGTTGATGATGAGTGGTTTGATCTTTCATGCAATAACTTCCTTGCCTTTCCTTCATGGATATGCTTCCACATGATGATGTTGATCATGATCTTGACTCTTTCGTTTGGCACTTTGGATTTTCTTATGTTGGCTTCACCAATTGAATGAGTGGATCCAAAATCCCTCTAGGGATGGAATATGAAATCACTCTCATTCTCTCAACATCTCACACCTACTTTGTCTTCCTAGTAATTCTTTTTCAATCTATATATAAACCCAATCATAACCATGACACTCATGATGATATTAAGCTAGAATATGTACACGCTAAGGCTTAAATTTCAAAAGACAAGACTACATACAAATACATTTGATTATTTAGGGTAAAAACAAGGGCTCTCATCCACTCTATCTTCCAAGTAATGCGCTTTCAATCTATATATAAACCCAATCGTAACTTCCACACTCATGATGATATTAAGATGAAATATGTACACTCTAATACTTAACTTTCAAAAGAGAAGACTACATATTAACATGTTTGATTATTTAGGGTAACAACAAGGGTTCTCGTCCACTCTCAAATCTAGAGAAGAGAATTTTAAACATGGTTAAAGATGAGCACTATTAGCATGGAAGCTTCTAAGGAAGGATTTGGTACAATATGAAGAGATAGCCCTCCTTATATAGAAAATGCATTTGGTATATGTTTTTCTAAGGGAAGTTCCGTTGCAATAGCTGGCGACGGGGAGTGTTCAAAGGACGGCTCACGCGAAAAAGCCTGACCAGCCTCGGTATGGTTGAAAAATTGTGCGCTTTTAGTACGATCAGCGAGGGCCGACAAAGTGGTCCTCCCTGAGTGAAGTGCAAGGACACCTAAGGAGGATCCTGGAGGGTTCTGACCACCCTGGAGATGCACGGGCTCGCGGTGCCTATGACACTCATGCGTATGTCATGGAAGATATGTATGAAGGATGAAATGATTATTGTAATCTGTTACTGACTAGTTGGTCTCAATGGAGAATCGAGAGTGATACTGTTTTTTGAGAAACAAGGGACTGGATGGAATTTTTGAGTTATGACATAACCAATGACTGTTTGTCAATGGATTATTTTATATGTTAAAGTTTTAAAGAGGAGTGTGTGTGTGTATTTGTATTCGAAAGCAAAAGTTAAGAAAGGCATTCAATTATGGGTGGGTGAGTAATTGTCTGGTTCTACCGATTCCAGTGGCTAGAATCATTGGAGTTTTAATAATTAAATTAAAATAATAGGAATATGCTTAGAATTCGAGTAGTTAAATAAAAACTTGAAGAATTTCTCAAATGAGTGGATCAATGGCTGTGCCTGACTTCAGTTAGGAAAAAAGCGTTGATTTCCTCAAATGATTAGATCAATGGCTGTGCCTGATTTCAGTTAGGAAAAAAGCGTTGATTTCTTCAAACTAAGTCAGTGATAGTTTTCCTTCTATCTGGTTTAATCAGGTGAAGGATAGTTTAGTCTCTTGACCCCGTTAGAAAATTCGTTAAGAAAATCTAAAAGGTGGAATCATCCCCATTTTCCGAGCAAGGAAAATTTTTCTGGTTTAGTTTTTGGAATGACCACCATATTAGTCTCATGTCCGGACATTCAAGGGCGAGGCCCCGAGTGGGAAACCTTGCCCCGTGCAAGAGGAAGCTACTTCCGCTGCTAGTAATCGGGAATCTGGTGCACGGAGTTAGCAGAGGGGTCTCACACTTCCCATACTGTTGTAACCTGTTTGTTCTCATAGTTTAATAAAAACCTTTAAGCTTTGGCTCCTCCCATTGATACATTTGCTAGAACATCACTAGTGGCACATGATTACTTGTCATCTTTTTTAAGCTGCACATGTCCACACCATTGTTAACCTCATTGGACACCTCTCTAGTGTTGATGCCATCCATTGGCAACCATCTTTTCATTTGGTCGTTGACATTAAAAATGCTAATATTTTTTATTTTACGTATGTGATCGTTGCTTGTCTTTGAAAGGCACGCTATGGGATTAATTATGGAGATTGAATGCTTAGATTAAGTGTTTGTACAAGCCTAGGCGGCCTTGGAAAGCCATGGGCCTATATTTTGAGTATGGCCATGAGGGCTAGGGGACCAAGATAAGGTCAGTTTGTATTCTCATCATTCATTCTCATATGCAACTAATAGAGTGCTCTTCTTCTCTACTCTCTTGCTCCCTTATATGTCTTATTTGTTTACCTCATTCAATTAGAGCTATTATATGCTCATTGTGTATGTGTGAGTGTATCTAAGAGAGGGAGATTAAGTGAGAGGAGGGTCAAGCTTCCTTTAAAGTGCAGTCGCATGGCGGAGTGGAGCTTTGGAGTGTGGTTGTGTGGCAACATCATCTCCTACAAGTATCCAAGCACAAGTATCACAAGATGAGCGACACACTTTACCCATGTAATTGTGAGTGAGGTTATATGGTTAGCTTCTGATTTGGGCGGTTTTATGCTCCTGAGTGTGGTTGGGCAAAGTCCCATGACCTTGGTTTATTCCTACACTCTTTCTATGGTGCAAGGGCTTTCTATAAGTGGCTTTGCTCTGCTAGGAAATAGCCCCACTACATAGCCAGGGAAATTTTCTTGGTTTCATTTTCGGAATGACCACCAGATTAGTCTCGTGTCAGGATATTCGAGGGCGAGGCCCCAAGTGAGAAACCTTGCCCCGTGCAAGAGGAAGCTACTTCCGCTACTAGCAATCGGGAATCTGGTGCACGGAATTGGCAAAGGGGTCTCACACTTCCCATACTGTTGTAACCTATTTATTCTCATAGTTTAATAAAAACCTCTAAGCTTTGGCTCCTCCCATTGATACATTTGCTAGAACATCACTAGTGGCACCTAATTACTTGTCATCTTTTTTAAGCTGCACATGTCCACACCATTGTTAACCTCATTGGACACCTCTCCAGTGTTGACGCCATCCATTGGCAACCATCTTTTCATTTGGTCATTGACATTAAAAATGCTAACATTAAAAATGCTAATATTTTTTATTTTACCTGTGTGATCATTGCTTGTCTTTGAAAGGTGCGCTATAGGATTAATTATGGAGATTGAATGCTTAGATTAAGTGTTTGTACAAGCCTAGGCGGCCTTGGAAAGCCATGGGCCTATATTTTGAGTATGGCCCCATGAGGGCTAGGGGGCCAAGATAAGGGTCAGTTTGTGTTCTCATCATTCATTCTCGTATGCAACTAATAGAGTGCTCTTCTTCTCTACTCTCTTGCTCCCTTATATGTCTTATTTGCTTACCTCATTCAATTAGAGCTATTATATGCTCATTATGTATGTGTGAGTGTATCTAAGAGAGGGAGATTAAGTGAGAGGAGGGTCAAGCTTCCTTTAAAGTGCAGTGGCGTGGTAGAGTGGAGTTTTGGAGTGTGGTTGTGCAGCAACATCATCTCCTACAAGTATCCAAGCACAAGTATCACGAGATGAGCGACACACTTTACCCATGTAATTGTGAGTGAGGTTATATGGTTAGCTTCTGATTTGAGTGATTTTATGCTCCTGAGTGTGGTTGGGCGAAGTCCCATGACCTTGGTTTATTTCTACACTCTTTCTATGGTGCAAGGGCTTTCTATAAGTGGCTTCGCTCTGCTGGGAAATAGCCCCACTACATAGCCACAATGCATTTTGAATGTGTGTGTGCATATGATTGATGTCTCTTTTATTTTTATTTTTGTGCTTTTTCAAGAATGATAGAAAAAATTTGCTTAAATTGTTGATGCATTAGTGTTGAAATTTGAAGAAATTTATGTTCAATTTCTGTAATTTCTACATGTTTTGTAATTTCTCTAATTTTCTTTAATTTTTGAATGTTTTTCAATTTCTATAATTTTTATAAATTTTTTGAGTTCTGCAAGTTATGCATTTAGGTAAACTCTTCTTCCACGTATCAGTTACAAGTTCAATTTATAGTTTTCTACATTTCCTATTTTTATGTATTTTTTAATTTTAGGAAAACAATAGTCAATTGAACATGAAATTGAAAGACTTGGGTTAAAAAGACCATGAAATCGATTTCCTAGCATAGTGTTTATCCCAATTTTTGACTCCTTACGTAGAGAAATTAGGATAAAAACAAAAATTAGGGGAGGATTTGCAATACACATGAATTTATGTGTTTTTTGTACATTCTGCATTTTTGCATTAGTGTAATTAACATGAGTTAATTAAGCTTAATCCTCTCTCTAATATGGGGCATCTTGACTAGTTGTCCATATTTAATGCGTGCAGGCTTTTAAGCCACTAGCCAAAAAAGTCCAAAAGTATGTTTTTGAGTGGCTGTCTAGATTTACTCTATGCTAGCAAGCCCCAAGTCAAAGATTCTAGGAAAAGCCCTTTTTGGTAAAATCAAAAATTGAAACCGTAAACAATAAACCAAAATGTAAAAAGTAAAAAAGTAAAAAATTTAAAATTTAAAAATAAGTGAAAAGGTAAAAGGGAATGAGAAAGGAAAAAGGAAAAAGGAAAAAGGTCCGAGAGAAAAAAAACATAAATAAATTTTTCAAAAAGTGCACGCAAAAACTTATAATAGATGTTTTAGGCTATTGCGATCATGCTGATACAACTTGTGTAACACCCAAAAAAAACACTATTTTTGGTGCTAGATAGGTTAAGAAACACAGACTTATTTCGGAAAAACTTTGGATAATCCAAAAAATTTTGTGAAACATTTTTTTAAACAAAAATAAATAAAAATTTTCATAATGGGGACATTTGTAGGACCTTCCAAGACCCCATATTCACATGCATCTACGATCTAGGCATGTATTAGAGGACTATTTAGAAAATAGCGCATCTATCAAGCTAGGCATGTACCAACCTACACTGGGATCGGGACCTTCAGTTGGAACCCAATTTAGCATTATGTAAGGACCTGTACTAGGGGCTAGTGATACATCGTCAGATTTTGAGTGAATGGAAGTGAGAAACCTAACAAGGTACAAACCATATAATGGAATTGAGGTAAACTCCAGCACCGATACACCTATTGTACTCTCATCGATACACAAGGAGGGAGCATTCACGTTGATATCCATGTCCATATAGCTCTTGTTGCAACTATGACCATTGAACCACCCTGCATAAGTCGGGACATCCAAACCAAGAATGCCCATAATGAGAGAAATGGTAACACCTGCTGTGAGCCCAGCGGATCCTGCTTTTGCAGTATCACCCGACTATACCATAAACCAACCCATATATTGTAACCCACAAGGCCATGTTACAAGGACTGAAGAGCATACGACCACGAGCTTCACCTTCCTAGATTCTAGAGATGCCCACACCCAAGACAATACTAGTTAATACATTGCTGCCTCATCCAGTTCCAAGCACCACACCACCATGGTTATTTATGATAATAGATGCCATTGCATCTAATTATTACATCCATGTAACTTGTGAAATTCTCTTCATCAGTGTGACCTCAACGTGAGTGAAGCACAGCTGGTTGTCATCTCAAATAGTTTTTGTTTTCTTTTCTTTTTGGTCGTATTTTTTAAAAATCTCTCTCTCTCTCTCTCTCTCTCTCTCTCTCTCTCTCTCTCTCTCTCTCTCTCTCTCTCTCTCTCTCTCTCTAGTGCAATAATCAAATGTATTGTACATAGCTCACATAAATTTTACAGAGTGAAAAGGGAAGATTACTTGAGGGTATCTTGGAGTAGTACGTTTGGAGTGACATTCGTAGGAGGCAAAACCCAAGCCCTAATCTTGTGTGGTCTTGGCGGCGTGCTCACACACACTCTCTTTGCAGAGTTGTAGCCTGTAAGATTCCTCCCTCCAACTTTTGAGGTGTACACGTGTAAGAACCTCCCCTTCTGATCGTATAATTATTCCCCTCTGTGAAATAAAAGAAAGATTTTGTTTTGCCCTATTTTGGCTTGGAGAGAGAAAATGTCTAGAGAGAGGTGATCCAAAATTAAGATATTTTTTTATATAAAAATCCTCCTAGTGTCTAAAATGGTTTCCCCTCTAAAATAAATTCAAAAAGAACTTTCCAATGTGCAATTGGAATTAATTGAAAATTATAGGTAAAAGGACCTTCGCCTAAGGGTCTAGATTTTCAAAAAAATTTAGATTATGGTCCAATTCCTATATGGGCCAATAGGATCAATCCAAGTGTGGGGAGGAGATAAATCCAATTTACAAAAGAAAAATACCCAAAAATGAGTAAATGCCCACATAAGATGAAGAGTTGACTAAGTATAGGGTTTATAAGTAAAAAACTATGAGATATTACTAAAAAAATGAGATATTTTGGGTATAATGATACATTCTTGCCAAACTAAACCTGGAAAATTCTAGAACCTAGTTGGACTTGGTTAAAGGCCTCCCTCACCTATAAATAGATCCTTAGTCCTTTGTAAAAAAAAATTGTGAACTATACCATGCCAGTATTATACTAAAATAATCAATTTTTCTATTATCCTCTAAAAATTCTCTATAATTTGGAGAGATTGGAGCTTCTCTCTCTCTTCAACCTTCTTTGGAGCCTTCCTCAGCATACTAACCAATTGATTGGTTGGGGGCCTCTCCAATGACTAAAGAATCAAGCAAAACAAGAGATAAAATGTGATTTTATGGTCTTTTTCTTAATCTTCTAAATGTTTTTCACTTCTCAATCCCTCTCAAGCTTGAGAAGTATCCAATTGAATGGTTCTTCAATGCAAATGAAGTTCTCTAATGAATTTTAGTGATTGATCACATAAAGTTTACATTTATGCTTAAATTAGAATGCTTTTATGTTTATCTCTCTCTCTCTCTCCCAAAGAATGGTCATTCCTATGACCAATTCTCTATTCAATTAGTGCTTCTCACGGAGAAATTATCTATTCACAAATCAAACTCTAGGCTTGTGAAGCTGGAGGTTTAAGAAAATGGTTTTTATACTTATATGCTTGTAAAATATGGTAATATTATGAGATAAATCCATAAATTAGATTTAAGAGTAAAAGATAGTAATACTATCATAATTACAATACTATGTCTTATTCCTTTCATAAAAATTAAAAATTATCGGTAATAACAGCGGAGCCATGGTAATTTTTTTAAGAAAATTGATACATAATTCATTCTTATGCATAACGTAAAAAGAGGACTTCCTACCATATTCTAGGATTGAATATCCTAGGCAAAAAGAATGGTGTTTGTCACATTCAATGGAAAACTAAATTTTAAGTTTATGTGTAATTAAGTAATTAAGAAAAGAGAATGGAAAAAGAGAAATTCCTAGCATATTAGAATTAATGGATATTTTGTTTAAATTCAAAGATGAATTTTAGATAAATTTATTTTATCTATGAGAAATATTTAAATGATAAAAGAGTAATTCCTATGACACTTGGAATTCAATCATTTAGATGGGAAAAGAGAAATTCCTAGCATATTGGAATTAATGGATATTTTATTTAAATTCAAAGATAAATTTTAGATAATTTTATTTTATCTATGAGAAATATTTAAATGATAAAAGATGAATACCTATGATATTTGGCATTCAATCATTTATATGGGAAAAAAGAAATTCCTAGCATATTGAATGAATGGATATTTTATTTTAGATGAGTTTATTTTATGAGAACTATTTGATAATAAAAGAGGAATTCCCATGAAATTGGAATGCAAATAATTAAATGCAAAAAGAGGAATTCCCATGGTAATTGAGATCCAAGAAATTAAATGGGAAGAAGAGGAATTTTTAGTATAATTCAATTTATGATTATTTATCAAAAGTGAAAATATGGGTAGAATTGATTTTTGTAAATCCCATGAATTCTTTTATTCAAAGAGGAATATCGAATATAATTCATTTGAGGAATTGAGAAGGAATATGGAAACAGTCATGGAGAAAAAGAACCTTTATCTAGGCCAAGCAATTGGCAGAAATCTAGAAAAAAGTCCCATTATCGGTATCAAATTAGAAAAAGGTACTAAATGGGAATAGCATGTGAATGGATGCGATAAGATGTAAATGGGATGCGATAAGATGTAAATGGGATGCGATAAGATGTGAATGGATGTGGTAAGATGTAAATGGGATGTGATAGGATGTGATAAGATGTAAATAGGATGCGATAAGATGTGAATGGGATGTGATAGGATGTGGTGTGATGAAAATGAATGAGGATGAGATGTGATAGGATGTGGTGTGATGAAAATGAATGAGGATGAGATGTGAAGTAAATGGATGTGGATGTGAATGATGAGATGAGAGGATATGTGAAAGGATGAGATAAAAAGTAAATGGATGTGGATGTGTATGTGAAAGAATATGATGTAAATGAATGTGGATGTGCATGTGAAAGAATGTAAATGGACGTGGATATGTATGTGAAAGAAGTGATATAAATGAATGTGGATGTGGATGTGAAAGGATGTGATGTGATGCAAATGGATGTGAATGTGGATGATATGTGACATGAATGGATGAGATGTGAATGTGGATGATATGTGACGTGAATGGATGAGATGTGAATCGGGATGTGAATGAATGAGATGTGATGTGAAATGGATGTGATGAGATGTGATGCAAATTGGGATAGATGTGAATGGATGATATGTGATGTGAATGAATGTGATGTGATTTAATGTGAAATAAGATAGATGTGAATGAATGAGATGTAATGTGAATGGATGAGATGTGATGTCATGTGAATCGGGATGTGAATGGATGAGATGTGATGTGATGTGAATCAGGATGTGAATGAATGAGATGTGATGTGAAATGGATGTGATGTAAATTGGGATAGATGTGAATGGATGATATGTGATGTGAATGAATGTGATGTGATGTAATGTGAAACGGGATAGATGTGAATGAATGAGATGTGATGTGAATGGATGATATGTGATGTCATGTGAATCGAGATGTGAATGAATAATATGGGATATGAATGGATGAGATGTGATGTGATGTGAATCGGGATGTAAATGAATGAGATGTGATGTGAAATGGATGTGATGAGATGTGATGTAAATTGGGATAGATGTGAATGGATGATATGTGATGTGAATGAATGTGATGTGATGTAATGTGAAACAGGATAGATGTGAATGAATGAGATGTGATGTGAATGGATGAGATGTGATGTGATGTGAATCGGGATGTGAATGAATGATATGGGATGTGAATGGATTGGATGTGATGTGATGTGAATCGGGATGTGAATGAATGAGATGTGATGTGAAATGGATGTGATGTAAATTGGGATAGATGTGAATGGATGATATGTGATGTGAATGAATGTGATATGATGTAGTGTGAAACGGGATAGATGTGAATGAATGAGATGTGATGTGAATGGATGAGATGTGATGGGATGTGAATCAGGATAGATGAGAGTGAATGAGATATGAAGTGAAATGGATGTGATGTGATGTGGATCGGGGTAGATATGAATGGATGAGATGTGAATGAATGTGATTGGATGAGATGTGGATATGGGTAGATATAATGAGATGGAAAATGATGTGATTGGATGAGATTGGGAATACATATGAATTGGACGGGGATTAAATAATGTGGATTAATGTGGAACAATGTGGAAAGACGAGAGTTCATTATAGGTCTTGACTAGCCTCGGTTTGATTTAAATGGTGAGCTTTCGGTACGGTGGATAAGGGACCAAGGAAGCAGCCTATGATTGAAGCGCTAGGTGACCTGCGAAGGATCCTAGAGGGTGCTGACCATATGGTGCTCGGGCTCTGAGTCACCGAAGATACCCACACGTGCGTCGAGGAAGATATTAGAACAAGGAGTAAGAGTTGTTTTCTGAATTCGGGCATGGATCTGGTTGATTGACCTTGCTGGTCCTCACCAGATGAGTCCATGGCTCTTTTATATGGATCTGTTGGTTGATCTTGCTGATCTTCAATGGAGATTCCATCTGGATTTTTATAAGTGAATATATTACCTGGTACTATGAGCTAGGAACTAGCGAAAAGGCCCCTGAGTGGATAGGTGGTGAGTGTTTTAGTTTTACCAAAATGATGCCATACGTATACCGATGAAGGAATGATTGGAAATGAGAATGCAACTGGATATTTTGGAGGATTATGATCAGTGATACTATGATTTCATTAAAAGATTGTTTTAAAGTTAGCTGAATCTGTGAAACAGGCAATTTCATATTGGGTGTGTAAGTGTTATGACTAGCTTGAAGTTTGCATGAAGTTCCCGCTAGGGGACATGGGAACTCTTTCCCTGGTACGCGAGACACGACCTAACCAAATTCTTAAATAGATCCCATCATTATAGTGGTTGGCTAACCCACCGGATTGAGGCTGGACTAATGGATCCCTAAAATGAGATCAATTCTGTTACGATAGATGAAATAAATCTCGGATAGTAATTGTTCTATGGAAAAGAATCAACGGCTCTGCCTCTCAATGAGAAAAAAAGTGTTCGTCTCTATGATCCAAGTGCAAGTTTCTTCCTTGATCTGACCAAGTGACTTACAGGTTCGGTCGGATCAGTTTGGTCAATGATGACCTTGACTACGTTAGAGTAAAAATATCCTGGTGGACTCGCCCGTGCTTTCTGGGCAAGGGAAGTTTTTCCGGGTTCGGTTTTGGAAGAACCGAGGGATTAGTCTCTTGTCCGGATATCCATGAGCGAGGCCCCGAGTGAGAGATCCTGCCCCGTGCAAGAAGTGCTACTTCTGCCCTGCTAGCACCCTCGAATTCGTTGCACGGAGGGGACAATAATCTTTCATAGCCATTCAAGGATCTCTCTCCCTCTGTCTTTCTCTCACATGCACACAATTTCTCAAAGATTTTGTAGTGTAAGGATCTCTCTCTCTCTCTCTCTCTCTCTCTCTCTCTCTCCCCCTCTCTCTCTCTCACTCTCTTACTTGAGGGGCTTCTTTGTAGATCTCCTATGGTGTAACCTTCACGAGAGAGAGAGAGAGAGACAGAGAGAGAGAGGGTAGTTGATTTTCTACTATAAAACTAAAAATAAAATTGTTCTTGGTACTATATTTATATTTAGTTGAGAAGGGTAGTCTGCATGCTTAGTAGTGGATTATTATAGGAAAAGCCAATTCAAAGATGGTAGTTATTATAGGAAAATCCAATTCAGAGCTTGTAATTATTGAAGAAGTAAATATGCAAATTGCTGTTTATTAAAAAATACCAATCAAGTAGATATTATTGCTGAGTAGGAGATTAGAGATAAATAAGAATTTAAAGCCGCTTATTGTAATAAAGGGAAGCTACTTATTGTAATCCATATGTATGGTAGTAAAATAGTTTTTTAGATTTTCTATATATTATCAATAACACTTGATTTTTTAGATTTTATATGGATATTATAGATCATTATCAATATATAATATTAGATTTTATATGGATCGTATATGTTACCAATAATACTTGAGAGAGAATAGCTGAATAACCACTTGGAAGGAATAATGAATATTAGTAAAATAGATTTTTAGATTTTTATATATGATTTTCTGGATTTCGTATGGATATTGTAGATTATCAATAATACTTGATAAAGAGTAGGTGAATAACCACTTGGTAGGAATAATGAAAATCTAGTAAAATATATTTTTGGATTTTAATGTATTATCAATAATACTTGGTTTTTAGATTTTTTATGGATATGGTGGATTATCAATATATAATATTAGATTTTGTATGGATATTGTATATTATCAATAATACTTGAGAGAGAGAGTAGGTGAAAAACCATTTGGTAGGAATAATGAGTATTGCTAGAGCTCTTGCAAGCACACACACACACTCACAAAACCCTAAGAGAGAACACACAAGGTGAGGCTGAAAATCTTCTTCTTCTTCACTCAACACTCAACACACCATATACAAAGATAAGAGTACACACATATGAAAAGGTACTCAACCAAATACATACTAGGGTTCTCTATAGTGTGAACCCAACTAAATGAGCTAGCGCTATAACTATGCCAGTCTCTAGAATGGCTATCACACAGCCTATCATCCCACTGGCCGCATATCACCCATAATCTCACCAACCATGCTAGTGGTGTAAGTGTGGGGCCTATCCCCCAGGCGGGTCATCAGTGCCCACCGCCTCATCAGTTGAGCTCGATATCTCAACACTCCCCCTCGAGCTCAACTGCATCTCATGTACACCAATTGAAGCCCTGAATCTGCGGAGCTTCTCTGTACCCAATGCTTTGGTGAAGATGTCAACGACCTGATCCTGTGTGCTCACATAAACAAGGTCAATGTCTCCTACCAAGACCTTCTCTCTAACAAAATGGTAGTGGACCTCTATATGCTTTGTGCGAGCATGAAAAACTGGGTTCCTGGCCAACTGAATACTGCTAATGTTGTCACAGAAAATGACAACTTGTCTACTGATAGACCCAAATCTGCAAGTAGCTTTCTCAACCAAGCTACCTCACTTGCTGCCATAGCAACACCTCTGTACTCGGCCTCTGTACTAGAGAGAGCAATCGTAGGCTGCTTCTTGCTACTCCAAGTCACAACAGCACTCCCCAAAGAAAACATAAAGCCACTAGTAGATTTTCTATCTAAGATACTGCTAGCCCAATCAGCATGTGTGTACCCATGTACACATATCTCTGTCCCAGTTTCATAAAATAGTCCACAATGCAAAGTAGACCTCACATACCTCAGTATGCGTCTCAATGCATCCAAATGCAGCTTTCGCGGAACCTACATAAACTGACTCACCAACCCAACAGCATAGCTCAAATCCGGCCTGGTGATCATCATGTAGATCAAGCTTCCTACTATGTGCCTATACATTGTAGGATCCTCCAAAATATCTTTTGAATCTGCAAAATCAACTTGCCATTCTGATAGTCAAAGCAATGGTCTTTACATCAAATGCATGTAAAGAATGCATTCTTGCATGGGAATTTGTAGGAAGAGGTGTATATGTTGCAGCCACCTGGTTATGAGGATGTGAGTCACCTCGAGCATTTTTGCAGGTTGAAGAAAGCCTTGTATGGCTTAAAACAAGCACCAAGAGCATAGTCTGACAAGATTTTTGAATATCTTGTCACTATTGGCTTTCATATAGCCAATTCAAATTTCTCGTTGTATGTGAGACACGGTGATAGAGGGGTTGTGCTTGTTGTCATCTATGTAGATGACTTGATCATTACAAGGGACCATGATGCAGAGATCTTTGATGTAAAGATCTTACTTCGACAGAAGTTTGAGACGAAGGATCTGAGGGAGCTCAGATATTTCTTGGGCATTGAGGTGATTAGGTCACCACATGGTATTGGATTACTGCAGAGACAGTATGGCTTGGACATGCTACCCAAGTATGGTATGACAGTCTGTAAGCCTATCTTAGTGCCATTGGAGCCATCACAACTCTCATTGTTCCATCTTAGCAACGGGGCTGAAAGTTTTCTCATAATCAATGCCATATGTCTGCGCATATCCTTTGGCTACCAATCTAGCCTTGTACATGTTTATGCTTCCATCACTGTTATGTTTTACTTTGTACACCCACTTGCATCCAATGGCTTTCTTGCCTTCAGGAAATTGCAGTAAATCCCAAGTCTCATTTCCATATAATGCATCCATCTCCTCATCCATAGCTTTCTCCCAACACACATTTCCAACAACCTCATCAATGCATGTGGGCTCTACAACCTACACAACCTTTGCCATGTATGCATAGTGATGTGCTACATAACCATCATAGGTAAACCTCTGCACAGGATTCTTCACTCTCCCAGATTTTTACAGCTTTGCATCCATGGCTTCCATATCCTTCTTTACACCAGGTGTTCTCATAGCCGGGATCCCAAGCTCCTCATCAAGGCTCATCTCTGAGCCACTAGACTCTCCATCAACATGAGAATGTCCTACAGAAATGTCAGGCATACTAAGGGGCTCAACCACTTTCTCTTTGCCTTTATGTGATGTACTTATCACATTTGCAGGACTGGTATTATGACGCAGCCTGCCACTCCATGGTCTATCAATAGAACCACTATCTCCTGGTCCACTCAAAGACTATGATTGTTGACTTGCATTCTGTGCAACGACACTTCCACTCACATCAGCCCCAATAGCTTCTTTTTCAGCAGCATAGCAGCTGCCCATCTCATCAAAGACAACATCCCTACTTACCCTCAACTCACGTGTAGTAGGGTTATAACATCTGTATCCCTTTTGCTCAAGGTAGTATCCAATAAACACACATTTTTCTACTTTTGGATCCAGCTTAGTTCTCAGCTCATCTGGCACATGCACATATGCAATGCAGTCAAAGACTTTCAAATGAGACAAATCAAGTTTTCTGCCACCAGTAAACCTCTCCTCTGGAGTTACATCATGTATGACTGCAGTTGGAGTCCTGTTCATGATGTAAACTGCTGTAGAAATAGCCTCAGCCCAATAGCTATGCGGCATATTCTTCTCTTCCATTAATGCTCGCACAATCTCAGCAATGTGCCTGTTTTTTCGCTCAGCAACTCCATTTTGCTGCAGAGTGTATCTGCATGTAGACTGTCTCCGAATACCATTCTTCTTCAAAAATTCAGAGAACTCATTGGAGAAGTACTTTACATATTTCCCTATTTTCTTTTTAACCATAACTCTGAAAATCTGAAAGTGGGTGAATACCTCACCCCTCTCCTTCATGAAGTATACCCACACTTTCCTTGTGTGGTCATCAATAAATGTCACATAGTACCTGTAGCCTCCCATAGACATGGTCTTCCTGGGACCCCATACATCTAAATGCACAACATCTAGTGCATTTCTGCTCACATATCTGTGACGTGGAAATACATGCTTTGTTCACTTTCCAAATTGGCATGCTTCACATATTTTCTGCATACCTTCAACTTTAAACTTTGGCAGCCCTGTCACAATTCTTTTAGTCTGTATAGACTTCATTCTCTTCATTCACATGTCCAATTCTTTTATGCCAAATGTCTGTGTCTGCAACAATTCCTGAACCATTTGCAAACATCGCAGCACTCGCTTCAGGCATGTTTACATTCAACGTAAACATTCTGCCCACTTTGTTGCCTTTTGCAACCAACCTACACTTGTCTTTAAAGTCTTCAACGTAACAACCATCAGGGTTAAACCAAACCTGCAAGCCCTGCTCAATCATCTGGCCAACTGAAACCAGATTCTTTGTTATGTTCGGAACATGAAGTACATCTGCAAGGTACTTCACTTTGCCATCCTGCATAGACAATGGCACATCTCCAACATGGGCAATTGGATGAGCAGTGTCATCCCCTGTTTCCACAAAACCTAGTCTTTCAAGGTTTTTCATCTCCTTGAACCACTCCCCATGACTTGTCATGTGGTTCGAAGCACCTGAATCAACGTACCATACATCATCTTTATGTGCTGCTTCTACATTTTCAGACATGGCATTAACGACATGCTACATAACAAACAACCTTTCATTATCCTCATTGTTTCTGCTCAAGGATGCATAGTTGTTTTGCTGCAATTTTCCATTTTGCATGTCAGCCTACTTCTTATAACAATCTGCTTGCACATGTCCAGGCTTACCACAATAAAAGCATCCACATGTATCATTATACTGCCTTTGCCAATTTCCACAACCTCTTTGACTCCCTCGGGCTCTGAATTGGCCTCTTCCACCTACGTGTTGTTGTTGTTGTTGTGAATTCTAGGACTGTTGTTGTTGCTGCTGCTGCTGGCCACAATTTTGATTACCAGTTCGGCCACCTCCTTGGCCTCGTCCATGGCCTCCTCTACCTCGTCCTCTTCCTGAACTTGTGTAGAAGGCTCGTTGCTCTAAACTATTTTTGTTTTGTGAATATTGTTGGTCTTCACCCAAGCTCTTCTCTTCTATAATCAGCATAGACACCAAATCTATAAAATTGGGAATGTTTTCTCGAGTCTGAATAGACATCTTGAACGCCTTGTATTGTGACCTGAGACCACATAGGCAGACTTCCACCTTATCATCATCATCTACTGAAACACCAATAGATGCAAGGGACTCCATAATACCCTTTATCTTCAATGCATAGTCATTCACAGACATACTCTTTTTCTCCACAGTATGGAGTTCATTCTTCAACTGTATCTTTTGTGCCTTGGTATTTGTTTCATAGAGTTTTACCAAGGTGTCCCACGCCTCCTTGGGGGACTTGGCATCCTGTATGTGCCCAATCATGGTGTCCTGTATACTAATAGAGAGCCAATATATAACTTTTCTGGCTCCTTGGTTCCAATCCTTAAACTCTTTCACATCTGTAGCAATCGGATTGATGTCCGGTATCTCTGGTGCCTCTTCATGCTCACCTTCTATGTAGTCCCAATAATCCTTTCCCATCAAGAAATTCGTCAACCTGAACCTCCAAGCATGGAAGTTATTCTTATCAAGCTTCTCAGCAACAATTTGAGTTATGCCATCATTTGACATCTTGCCAGACACACAAATTTACTAGAACAGCACTCTGGTTTGTCCTACACAAACTGCTATATTTTTTGCAGCGGTACTATAGTACACTCAAATGTCACAACCAGTGACCTCAATGTACATACATACACCCAATGACCTCCTTGCAACACACACAGTGTTTGCACAACCAATCTGTCTTCCTGCAGTTCTTAGAATAGAGTTCTACATAGAATCGATGACTTACCCGAAGTGCTCGAAATCGCCTGCTTTCTGAAAAACGGAGGTCCTGACGTGCCCAAACGCATTTTCGGCCAAAAAAACAATATCCAATAGGACAAGTCCAATAGGACAGTATAGTTGCCCTATAGCTTTACTCCCGCAAAGAAAGATCCTCTATCAGAGATCGTTTCCGGTGCCTCCCGTAGAGCTCTCGACAAGGATGTAGTCACCAACACAAATAGGAAAGAGTAGTTAAAACTCTCACCCTAGTATCGCTTCCTGTGCTTCTCTTGCTTGCAGCTCAGCCCTAGCATGAACCAGGCTCTGATACCATGAAAAAATGCAGGGGAGAAGAGAGCTTGAGCTCTTGCAAGCACACACACACACTCACAAAACCCTAAGAGATAACACACAAGGTGAGAGGCTGAAAATCTTCTTCTTCTTCACTCAACACTCAACACACCATATACAAAGATAAGAGTATGTACACACATATGAAAAGGTACTCAACCAAATACATACTAGGATTCTCTATAGTGTGAACCCAACTAAATGAGCTGGTGCTATAACTATGCGAGTCTTTAGAATGGCTGTCACACAGCCATTCTAGGGTCTGGCCGCATATCACCCATGATCTCACCAACCATGCCAGTGGTGTAAGTGTGGGACCTATCCCCCAGGCGGGTCATCAGTGTCCACCGCCTCGCTAGATGAGCTCGATATCTCAACAAGGTTCCTCTCATCATGGAAGATGCGCATTCCGGAGCAGGTGGTGGTCCCTCGTCTGGCCTTGCGACCACCCGAAAGATCATGCAGTCTGGTCTATGGTGGTCCTCCTTGTTCTCTCACTGCAGAAAGTGGGTGCAACAATGCAACATATGTCAAAGGTCTGGACCCAAACCAGATAGTATGCACTACTTGCCTCTCCATGATGCTACACTACCCTAGGAGCCGTTCGAGAAGTGGGGCATTGATTTTGAGGGCCCCATCACCCCAAAGTCTCACCCTACGGGCTGTGAGTACATTTTGGTGGCCACTGACTATGCGACCAAATGGGCCGAGGCTAGAGCCACTCGAGACAACACCGCTCTTAGAGTGGCCAAGTTCTTGTATGAGAGCATCTTCACCAGGTTTAGGTGTCCCATAGAAATTATTAATGATAGGGGGAAACATTTTGTGAATGAAGTCATAGATACCCTACTGACACGTTACCAAATCGTCCATTAGAGGTCCTGTGCATACTACCCCAGAGCTAACGACAAGTAGAGAGCACCAATAAGGTCTTGTGCAAATCCTTGTTACGGGTAGCCAAGGAGCACTCTCACCAATGGGACCAAGCCCTTTTGGGGAATTGTGGGCCTATCGCACATCCTACAAGGCACCCACCTTACACACTCCTTTCCAACTTGCTTTTGGGCTTGAGGCAGTGTTACCCTTTGAATTTAATATAGGCTCATCTAGAGTGGGGCAGCATAGGGTGGCCACCTATCACCTCCCATACTCCGCTCGGACAAGAGCAGCTCAAAATCTTGGAAGAGACACGTCAACTCGCTCGGCTAGCCACAGAGGTGGAGCAACTTTGACATAAATTATGGCATGATCGACACTTGAGACTTCCTCAATTCTCCAAATGTGCGGTCCTTGCCCCTCCGTGGTGCCCTGCTGACGGCAAAAGCAGAAACGGCATCGGCCTCCTACGCGGGGCGGGGATCCACACTCGTCGAGGGGCCTCGCCCGCGGATGTCCAGGATTAGAGGCTATGGTCCTAGCCCGGAAGACTCCCCTCGCTTGGAAGGCACGGGTGATTCCGCCATGGGAAAAATCTTCTAATGGTAGAATTACTCCATTAGGACCTCAATGGAGTCTTCTTGGGCCCTTTTATTTGGCAGTTTAAGGGAGTCAAACCTTTTCTCTTAAGAAGAAACATTTTCTAATTTGAAGCTTCAAAACGGCTACTTTATTCAAATTTGAATTTTGGGGGAAAATAGAATTTAAAATCTAGCAGATAATACCATATCATGTAACATATCTATGGAAAGCTCTTGATGCGTAGATCATGGATCTGTAATCTCCGCTCAAATCGGAGCTTGTATGTAGAAGTTATGGAGGTTCAAAAATTGTAAAATTGCCCCCCCCTTTGGGGGGAAAAGTGCACCCTTTGACCACTCTTACACCTCTCTTGATCACCAATGGTTTTTGCTTACATGGCGGGCTCCTATTTGTCAAAAAGTTAAACATTTCCATAACCTCATGGCAAATTAAAGAGCCCAAAAAGACTCCATTGAGTTCCTAATGTAACGTATAAAAGTCTTAACTAGTTAAACTGATCTGACCGAACCTGAAGTCACATAGTCAGATCAAGAAGAGACTTGCACTTGGTCTATAGAATCACCGCTTTTTTCCTTATTTACGAGGCACGGTCGCTAATCCCCTCCCACAGAACAATGTCTTCTCAGGATTTAAACTAATTAACGTAACTAATCGTATCTAGTTGTTTCTCAGGAATCCTCTAATCTAGCCTAACCCCATTCAGCCCATGGGTTAGCCAACCACCCGACCACTATATTGGTGGGATTCCTTTATAAATATTTGCTTGTGTTTTTGTCTGGGTACCGAGGGAAAGAGTTCCGAGGCCCCCTACCCACCGATGATTCATGCAAAAATTACGGTAGGCATACCACGTACACACCCAATATGAAATTACCGTTTATAACAGATTCGATTGGCTTTAAAACAATCCTTCAAAAGAAATCATAATATTTCTGATCATCATTTTCCAAAATTTTGAGTGCATAGTATTACAATAATATCCTCTGGACTCTCTGTTGAAGACCAGCTGGCCAACCAACGAGATCCAGTATCAAAATTTGGTTCCCAAAAATCTTTCCTTTTAGTCCATCCGAAATCCTCCTCGACGTATGCATGGGTGTCCTAGCAATCGCGAGTCCATGCATCACCTGGTCAGAACTCTCTTGGATCCTCCTTAGGTGTCATAGCACTTCACTCAGGGACTCCTTCGTCGGTCCTCGCCCACCATATCGAAAGCGCACCATTTTAACCGTACTGAGGCTGGTGAAGACCTCGGCAGGCTTTGCCGCGAGCGACGTCCCTTGACGACTCCTTGCTAGCTGTTCCAATGAACCTCTTCTTAGAAAAACATAAGCCAAATGTTTCCTCCCCAGCATTTTGGTGTAAAACAGTCCTTTGAAAAAAAAACAGAGGTTCCAATGCAAGTAAAATTCCAATTTGAGATTGGTTTCAAAAACCCTTTTTCCATAATTTTCCTTTCATTATGAGGATCCTTTATCTCTCATCAAGGTAATCTACCCATCATTCAGTCTGATTGTCCAACTAGATTCTTGAGTTCGGTCAGGAAAAACCAGTTTAGTTCCGGTAGTCTATTCTTTGTGATTAGAAACTGGAATTGGTCACCAAGTTTTTCTTGATTCAGATCAAGAGGTGGACAAGTAGGTTTACTGTCCGTCCCTCTCGTAATCTAACCAAATTCATTTGGTTTAGTTCTACAAGGATTCCTTCAGATAAACATCTAGATTTGGATAAATATCCATTTAGTGATTTTACCAATTAAAATATCCAAAGATATTCCTTCTATCACATAATTTCTCAACCTTAACTCATTAGGTAGAATTATGGTGGAAATTCATCTTTTAACACTAAAATTTAATTCAAATCCATCTTTTCTTAATTATCATAAAAATTCTTCTTTTTAACTAAATATCATACCTTTTTTTTTAATAAACTTGACATCCCTCTTTTTCTCATTTTAATGAGTGCAATCCAATTATCATGGGAATTCCTCTTTTACCATGAATTAAATCTATTTAAAATTCTTCTTAAAAATTACATAAAAATATCCATTACTTTCATTAAGCTAAAAATTCCACTTTTCTCATTTAAATATTTTAATTCCAATATGGTGGGAATTCATCTTTCATTATTTAAACTTATCTATGCAAAAAGATAAATTTAACTAAATTTTCTCTTAAAATTTAAATAAAAATCTCCATTAATTTCTTTACACTAGGAATTACACTTTTCTCATTTAAATATTTGAATTCCAATATGGTGGGAATTCCTCTTTCATCATTTAAACTTATCTATGCAAAAAGATAAATTTAACTAAATTTTCTCTTAAAATTTAAATAAAAATCTCCATTAATTTCTTTACACTAGGAATTACACTTTTCTCATTTAAATATTTGAATTCCAATATGGTGGGAATTCCTCTTTCATCATTTAAACTTATCTATGCAAAAAGATAAATTTAACTAAATTTTATCTTAAAATTTAAATAAAAAACTCCATTAATTCATTTACACTAGTAATTACACTTTTCTCATTTAAATATTTGAATTCCAATATGGTGGGAATTCCTCTTTCATCATTTAAATTTATCTATGCAAAAAGATAAGTTTAACTAAAATCCTTCTTTAAATTTTAAATAAAATATACATTATTTTAGCATCCCAATTTTTCTCTTACTTCATTGGAATACATGGATTTCCATTGTCATGGGGGTTACTCTTTTAACATAAAAATGAATTACTAGAAATTTCTCTTTTTCCTAATTAACTATTTATGCATAAACATAAAAATCAATTTTTCCATGATTATAATGAGAATCATTCAATTAATCTAGGATGATTAATCCTAGAATATGGTAGGAACTCCTCTTTTCATATTATGAATGAAAATGATTTATGTGTTAATTTTTTAAAAATTTTACCATAGCTCTGCTATTACTGATAATTCTTTAATAATTTTAAAAACATAAAGTTTAGTAATATTGTATGATAGAATAGCCATTAATTGGATCAATATCCAATTATGGACTTGTTTCCTAATTTTTCCATGAATTAAATAGCATAAAAGCATTGAAAAGCCACTTATTGGCCTCAATTTGACAAGCATAGAAATTACTTTTAGATTAGAGAATTGCTTCATGAAAAGCTTCATTTGAATATAGAATAGGTCATAGGAATGACCATTCTTTGTTGGGGGAGAGAAAAAAATGCTTGAAAAAAACATTACAATTTAAGCATAAATGAAAATTTATGTGTTTTATCACTACAATTTATTAAAGAACTTCAATTGTATTAAAAAGCCATTCAATTAAATGCTTCTCAAGCTCGAGAGGGCTTGAGAAGAGAGAAACATTTGGAGATTTTTTTTTAAAAAAAGACCATAAACCACACTTTACCTCCTAGATTTCTTGATTCTTTAATCAAAGTAGAGGCCCCCAACCAATCAATTGGTTTGGTATGTTGATGAAGACTCCAAGGAAGATTGAAGAGAGAGAGAATCTCCAATCTCTTCAATTTGTAGAGGATTTTTAGAGGATAATAGAAAATGAGCTTATCTTAGAGTAATACCGGCATAGTTTAGTTCACAAAGATGAGAATACAAAAGAATGAGGGTCTATTTATAGGTGAGGGAGGCCACTAACTGAGTCCAACTAGAATTTCCCAGTTTTAGTTTGGCTAAATTTGGACAAGATTTGGACCAATTTGACTCCCTTTTTTATTTGGTTTGATCTAGGAGAGAGGAGAGATAAAAATATCCTATTATTTTTTAGTTTAAAACTCATCCACACATGTGAAATAGGAACCTCCTTGAAGGGCCCCTTCTCCTTACCAATGTGTCAAAAATGAATGATTACTCCAAAATATCTCATTTTTTAATTAATACTTCATAATTTTTAACTAATAAATCTAGTACTCAGTCAACTCTTCATCTTATGTGGTCATTTACTCATTTTTGGGTATTTTATTTTATTCTTTAGATTTATCTTATCCCAACACTTGGATTAATCTTATTGGTCCATAGGAACCTTAATCCAAAATTTTGAGAAAATCTTGACCCTTAGGCTAAGGTCTTCTAAATCATTTTTAATTTATTCCAATTGCACCTTGGAAAATCTATTTTGATTTTCTATTTCAGGGAAACATTTTTTT
Organism: Cibotium barometz; assembly: GCF_041138505.1. Taxonomy (NCBI): domain Eukaryota; kingdom Viridiplantae; phylum Streptophyta; class Polypodiopsida; order Cyatheales; family Cibotiaceae; genus Cibotium; species Cibotium barometz. The sequence continues at coordinate 33,192,727 of NC_141052.1, read as the reverse complement.
GATATTTGTGGAATTTTTTTTATCCAAAAATATCCCAATATTGATTTACCACTCTCTAGAAATTTTTTATCTCACTGGGCCAAACAAAGAAAAATAATATTTTCTTGTATTCAGAAACATAGAACGATTACAAGGGATTGAAGTAGAGGCTTATTTGTTATTCAGGCTGAGGAGGAATCTTAGATCCTCTCCCACTTGAAAAACACAAGATGTCCTCATCTCACAAAGTGGGGGTAATCTTTTACCAATTCTTCTTATTTCTTGTTATTTAGGCTGAGGAGGAATCTTGCATCCTCTCCCACTTGAAAAATACGAGATGTCCTCATCTCACAAAGTGGGGGTAATCTTTCGCCAATTCTTCTTCTTTCTCCCAGGTGGCATCTTCTAGAGGGAAGAACTTCATCTTCACTAAGAATTCTTTGAGGACTCTGCTCCTGAGAATCTTCTCCCGAACGTCAAGGATTTCCTCAGGTTGGAGTACCATCTGGCCTTGAGATGAAGAGATCAATTGTTCATTATCAAGCATGTGACTTGGGCTAGGTACATACTTCTTAAGCAAATTGACATGGAATACATCATGTACCTTGAGATGGGGAGGCAGAAGAAGTTTGTAGGCTAGATCACCCACTTTCTTTTGATAGCATACGGTCCATAGTATCTGGGAGAGAGCTTCTTGTACTTCCCTAAGGATAAGGAACTTCTTTTTGGTCGTACTCAAATGAAGACCATATCTGACTCTTCAAACTCTCTCTCTGACCTCTTTTTATTATCTGCATAATGCTTTTGTCTATCTTGGGCTGCCTCTATATCTTTACGGATTGATTGCATCTGCTTAGTCCATGTCATCAAGCATTTGTCTGGACATTTTGACTCTGATTAATGGGTGAGACCAAGTCAACAATGTAAGGTAATATTGTCCATACAAGAAAGGACTCATCCCAATGTAAGGTAATATTGTCCATACAAGAAAGGACTCATCCCAATGCTCCGATGATAAGAAGCATTGTAAGCAAATTCGACCAGATGTAGATTACTTAACCACTTCTTGGGTTCCTTGTCGTCCTCGCAGCATGACCGAAGGATATCTTCTATTACCTGATTCACCCTTTCCGTCTGGCCATCTGTTTTAGGGTGATAGGTTGTGCTAAGAGCTAAGAAAGTTCCTACTACTTCAAAGAATGCAATCCAAAATTTCGATGCAAATTTGGGATCTCTGTCACTTACTATCCTCCTGGGTAAACCATGCAATCTGAAGATCTCCTTAAGGAAAACTCTGGCAACATCCACTGCAGAGTATGTTTCTTTCACTGGAATCAGATGGGCAACTTTGATTAGCCTGTCAACTACCACCACAAAAATGGAGTTGTAAACTGATTGCATTGAAGGTAATCCAGTGACAAAGTCCATACTGATGCATTCCCACTTCATATGTGGAATGTCTAGAGGCTGCAATTTCCCTGGCATCTTGACTCTCTCTGCCTTGACTCTTTGGCACATCAAGCATTTCTACACATGATCAAGTACATCCTTTTTGAGTCCTGGCTAGAAGAAGCTTTTCTTCACAGACATATAGGTTTTTATAAACCCTAGATGTCCAGCTATCACGCTATCATGGGCTTCTCTCAGAATTCTTCCCTTTATTCCCTCATCATTGGGGATACATAGCCGATTATTATAATACATTCATCCTTCATCTAGTTTGTATCCAAGAATGCTACTCATTTCTTGAGGAGTCTTGCTTTCCTACATCAGAAGGGTAGCAATAGGGGCAAAGAATTTCTCCTACAAGATTTTCTCCTTTGCTTTATTGATTAATGGATTTGACACCACTGTTATTGCAAGCAAGGAGGCTTTTCTACTGAGCACCTGGGTTTCATACCTGGCAAATCAAGGTGAAGGGCTACCTCATGAAGAAAAATCTGTGGAGTATGGTCAAGCCACTTACCGAAGATGAAGCAGGTATTTTTGCTATAGTTACAAGAGCTACAATGGCTGCACTTCAAGCAAAAGATGAGCAACATCCATCACATTCATTGCATTCACATCACATCACATACATTCCATCCACATCTATCCTTATCATATCACATTCATTCCATCCATATCACATCACATTCATTCCATCCACATTACATCACATCCACATATATCCATATCTCATCACATCCATTCACATCTCATCAGGTTCATCCACATCCATCTATTCATTCACATGCACATCTATCACTTCACATCTCATTATCATCCATTTACATCACATCACATCCATTCAGATATCATCACATCACATCCATTCAGATATCATCACATCACATCCATTCACATCACATCTACCCCGATCCATTCACATCACATCTCATCCATTCACATGACAACTCATCTATTCACATCTACCCCGATCCACATCACATCACATCACATTATATCCATTCACATCTGCCCCGATTCACATCACATCTTATCACATCTACTTTTAGTACGGTTTTTTACTTTCGATACCGATGGGACTTTTCTAAGTTTCTGGCCAATTGCTTGGCCTAGTTAAAGGTACTTTTTCTTGATAGATATTTTCATATTCTTTCTCAAATTTCTCAAGTGAAATATATTCAATATTCTTCTTTTTGAGTAAAAGATTCATGGGATTTATAAAAATCAATTCTACCCATATTTTCCAAATTTAATAATGCTCAAAATTTCACTTTTGATAAATACTCATAATTTGAATTATGCCAAAAATTCCTCTTTTACCATTTAATTTCTTGGATCTCAATTATCATGAAAATTCCTCTTTTTGCATAAAATAAATTTATCAAAAATTTCTCTTTTTCCATTTAATTACTTGATTCTCAAATATCATGAGAATTCCTCTTTTTGCATAAAAATAAATTTACCAAAAATTACTCTTTTCTCTTAATCAATTAATTAAGCATAATTATATAAAAAAGTTATGTCTCATGAATATGATGAAAATTATTCTTTTTGCATAGGATGTTCAATCCTAGAATATGGTAGGAAGTCCTCTTTTAGCATTATACATAAAAATAAGATATGTATTATTTTCTAAAAATTTTGCCATAGCTTCGTTGCTATTACTGATAACTTTTATTTTTTTTTTAAAGAATAAGACATTGCATTACAATTACGATAGAAGATCTATTCTTAAACTTAAATCTAAATTATGAAATTAAATCGTAAATTTAGCCATAATCATAAACTTTATTGTGATTAATCTACTAGATTAAGCTATTTGTAGTATTCCCCTTTTTTCAAAATGATAGGATTATCTCTTTCACATTTAGAATCAGTTAAAGTAGTTTTTTAACTACTTATAATAATAATCTAAAAGAATTTACCATTATTTTGTTATCATAAAAGCATAAAAATACTATTTTCTTATCCTCTAGCTTAACAAGCTTAGAGTTTGGTTTTGAAATAATAATTCATCAATGAGAAGAATTCTTTTGCTAAAGAATTAGCCATAAGAATGACTATTCTTTTGGGAGAGAGAGATATACATAAAAGCATTCTAAATTAGCATAAAGATTAACTTTTTCTTAATTGCTCATTAAAATTCTTAGGAAAAGCTTGATCTGAACTTAAAATAAATAATTAGAAACTTCTCAAGCTTGAGAGGGGTTGAGAAGTGAAATCATTTGAGAATATTAACAAAAACCATAAAATTCCTTCTTACCTCAAGGTTTAGCTTGCTTCTTTATATAGAAGTGAAGCCCCCAATCAATCAATTGGTTTAGCAAGTGGATAAGAGAGCTCCAAGAGTTGTTGAAGAGAGAGAGAAGCTCCAAGCTCCCCAAAAGTAGAGAAAATTTAAGGGATAATAGGAAATATGAATATTTTAATGTAATATTGGCATGGTATAGCACACATATTTTTTTACAAAAGACTAAGGGTCTATTTATAGGTGAGGGAGGCCACTAATCAAGTCCAACTGGGTTCTAGAATTTTTCAGGTTCAGTTTCACTCAATTTGGATAAGATTTGGACCAGTTTGGCTCCCTTTTTGATCCAGTTTGATCTAGGAGAGAGGAGAGATAAAAATATCACAATTGTTTTAAATTAAAAAATAATTATGTTTTATCCAATTTGATCCAGGAGAGATAAAAATATCACAATTATTTTGAATTAAAAAATAATTCTTTTTGATCCAAGAGAGATAAAAATATCACAACTATTTTGATCAAAAAACAATTGTTTTTGATCCAGTTTGATCCAGGAGAGATAAAAATATCACAATTATTTTTGATTAAGTTTGATCCAGGAGAGAGGAGAAATAAAAATATCACAATTGTTTTGAATTAAAAAACCTTTCCATACATGTGAAGGAGGCGCCTACCTCAAAGGTCCCCCCTTCCTTTTACCAAGGTGTCAAAAATTCATCATTTCTCCAAAATATCTCATTTTTTTAGTAATATCTCTTAATTTTTAACTAATAAACCTTGTACTCAATCAACTCTTCATCTTATGTGAGCATTTACTCATTTTTGGGTATTTTCTTATATTCTTTGGATTTATCTCATCCCAACACTTGGATTAATCCTATTGGTCCATAGGAACCTTAATTGGACCATAATCCAAAATTTTTGAAAATCTAGACCCTTAGGCTAAGGTACCTTATATCATTTTTAATTGATTCCTAATGCACATTGGAAAGTTCATTTTGAACTTCTGTTTCAGGGGAAACCATTTGACACTAGGAGGATTTTTATATCCAAAGATATCTCAATTTTGGATTATCTCTCTCTAGGGTAAAACAGGATCTTTCTTTTATTTTAGAGAGGAGAATAATTACAAGAACAGAAGGGGAGCTTCTTACACCTTTACACCTCAAAAGCTGAAGGGAGAAATCTTACACCTCAAAAGCTGAAGGGAGGAATCTTACATCGAATCCAGAAATTTCTAAAAATCTAGACCCTTAGGCTAAGGTCCCTTATATCATTTTTAATTGATTCTTAATGCTTATTGGAAAGTTCATTTTGAATTTTTGTTTCAGGGGAAACAATTTTAGGCACTAGGAGGATTTTTATATCCAAAGATATCTCATTTTGGATTATCTCTCCCTAGGGTAAAACAAGATCTTTCTTTTATTTCAGAGAGGGGAATAATTACAAGAACAGAAGGGGAGGTTCTTACACCTTTACACCTCAAAAGCTAGAGGGACGAATCTTACAAGCATTGAGCAGGTAACTAAGTTTCTAACGTCAACTTTCCCTATACCACGTGGGCTAGACCTAACAGAAGAGGAACTATAAGAAGCTAGAAGAAACAATGATGAACCACTCTTTTACATTAACATTCCTCCTGAGTCTGTCCTTGAAACTCAGGTGTAATCCTACTTCCTGCCCTACATTGAGATCAGAGCAAAACAACACAACATGAAGTAGGTGAGTGAGTCTATATATAATGGTGAGTGAACATATGTGCAAGAGCCCTGTGATGTGAGGTGACTACCGACATGCTGGGAGCTCCCATGCCTGGTGCTATCTGAGTATGCCGGTACCCGGTGTGCCGGGTTCTATCTAGGCATGCGAGTAGCTTCCAATGCACGACGCTGATAACTACCAACATGCACCAAGAGCTACCGGCATACACTGAAGCACCCACCAATGCATGCGGGGTGCTACCTAAGTATGCCAATAGCTAACCAACATGCACTAGGAGCACCCAATGAATGACGGTCGGGTGCTACCTAGGCAAGCAGGTATCTTCAAATGCATGCCGGATGCTACCTAAATATGCCGGTAGCCGTCGACATCCACCGGGAACTTCCAATGCATGCTTGGTGCTACCTAGGTATGCTGATGGAATCCAATGCATGCCAATAATTATCGACATGCATCGGCAGCTCCTAATGCGTGCAGGGTGCTAGCTAAGTATGTCGGTAGCTATCGGCATGCACCGAGAGCACCGAATGCATGCCGATAGCTTCTAGTATGTGTTGATAATTACTGACATGCACCAAGAGCTACCGGCATGAAGCAGAAGCACCCAATGCATGATGCTAGATGCTACGTGAGTATGCCGGTAGCTACCAGCATGCACCGCGAGCACCCATGCATGCTAGGTGCTACCTAAGTATGATGGTAGCTATGGGCATGCACTGGGAGCACCGAATAGATGCCAGGTGCTACCTAGGCAAGGGGGTATCTTTAAATGCATGCAAGATGCTACCTAAATATGTCGGTAGCTGCCAGCATACACACTGGGATCTCCCAATGCATGCCGGGTGCTACCAAAAGCTAATGCCATACATTGAGAGCACTGAATGGATATACGGGTAACTTCTAGTGCATGTCGATAACTACTGACATGCACTGTGGGAGCTATCGGCATGCACTAGAAGCACCGACGAATGCATGCAGGGTGGTGCTACCTAAGTATGCTGGTCTCTACGGGCATGCATCGGGAGCACCCAGTGCATTGTCAGGTACTACCTAGGCAAGAGGGTATCTTTAAATGCATGCCAGATGCTACCTAAATATGTTGGGAACTGTCGGCATGCACTGAGAGCTCTCAATGCATGCTGGGTGCTACCTAAGTATGCCGATAGCTACTGGCATGCACCGAGAGCACCCAATGCATGCAGGTAGATTCCAATGCATGCCGATAACTATCGACATGCATTGGGAGCTACAGGCCTGCACAAGAACCCAATGCATGCCGGCTGGTACCTACCGGCATGCATCAAGAGCACCGAACCCAATGCATACCGGGGTGCTACCTAGGCAAGCGTGTATCTTCAAATGCATGATGGATACTACCTAAATATGCCGGTAGTAGCTGCTGCTCTGCTGGCATGCACCAATAGCTCCCAGTGCATGTGGGTGCTACACCTAAGTATGCCAATAGCTACCACCATGCACGGAGAGCACCGAATGCATTCTCCAATGCATGCCGCTAACCAACGGGCATGCACTAGAACCATCCGGTACTATGTAGTAGGAAAGCGGTATCTTTAAGATGCTACCTCAGTATGCCGGTAGCTACCGACGTGCACGAAGAGCGCCGAATGCATGCGGGTATACACCAAAAGCACCCAATGCATGCCGGGTGCTACCTAAGTATGCTGAGCAATTGGCATGCACCGACAGCACCCAATTCATACTGGTGGGTGCTACCTACGAATGCGGGTATCTTTAAATGCATGCAAGATGCTACCTAAATATGCTGGTAGCTTCCGGCATGGACCGATAGCTCCCAATGCATTTTGGGTGCTTCCTAAGTATATCGGTAGCTATCGGCATGCACCAAGAGCACTGAATGCATGCGGGTAGCTTCAAATGCATGCCGATCACTACAGACGTGCACTAGGAACTACCAGCATGCACCCAAAACACCCTACCTAAGGATGCTACCAGCATGCACCAGGAGCATCCAATGCATGCCGGATGCTACCTAGGTAATCAGGAATCTTTAAATGCATGCCAAATACTACCAAAATATGCCGGTAGCTACCACCATGCACTGGGAGCTCCCAATGCATGTCAGGTGCTACCTAAGTATGCCGGTAGCTACCGGCATGCACTGAGAGCACTAAATGGATTCGGGTAGCTTCCAATTGCATGTCGCTAACTATGAACATGCACCGGGAACTAATAGTACAAGAGAGATAGGATCAGCCTATGGTAAGTGATATTTCTTTTTCTAAGCATTCTACATCAACTCGTTCAAATTCTATATGGTCTTGATAGACAAAGTGATGTATAACATGTATCTAGGTACAATCATCATGGCCAAATTCAATTGTACCTTGCCTATATCTTCCCCTTTGTTTGGACTGCTCCTCATTGGGGTTCAAGTCAGCCTTTTTCTTTGATTAGCATCATGGCTAATCAATCTCCCTCAGTTGGGCGAACCATTGTTTTTTCCGAAGCCAAGCTCGTAGTCCTCTATGCCGAAATCAAGAAAGACTCCAAAACGACCCTCATTGCCAAAATCTTTGGATCTCACCCTTCCCGTCTCTAGGCTCGGGATTGGGTCCTGGCGGCTCTGCCCTCTGACCTCGCCTCACACTTTCGAGATGTCAGGTTGCTCGGAAGAGGTTTCTTCCAAGTGAATCTTAATTTTGAGGATGCACCCTCAGAGGTTTTGAAGGGCAGCCCTTTGCCATTGGGCCCGAGGAAGATATTATTTCTTCCCTACTCCAGCTATTTTGACCCTGTTGAAGAAGTCCGGAACCATTTCTCGATTACTCTCAGATTCCTAGGTCTTCCTTGTGCATATTCGCCTATGTTAGAGGCCATTGGGTCTGCCTTTGGGCTGGTTCTTCAAGAGCCCCCTCTCCATGCCTTGCTGACATCTTCTACCCAGGTGGTCATTGCCTCAGTGGATGCTGTCTCCAAGGTCATGGTTCTTGCCTAACATTGAGCTCTTTGGGGACTATGTTTTGCTTCGAGGCCCTTGTGGCCCTTTGAAGCAACGTATGGAGATTGCTGGTAAACTCGATCAGTGCCGAGTTGGTCACCAGGGTCACTTCGCTCGAGATTGCCCTCGGGCTCGGGGTCACAAGAGGCCTCGCAAGGGTGCTTCTCAGGCGCCACCTCCCTTGGTTCCTTCTCGTCCTTTAGTCCGCTAGGTGTGGCGAGCTGTCTCTCACGCCTACCCCCTGGTGCGATTGATGGGAAGGCCTCCTCGTATCATGCGATTGATGGGAAGGCCTCCTCGTATCATTTATAGATAGATGATGTTTCTGGTCAGAGGGATGTGTCAGCTAATGCATCTTTGCAAAGAGATGATATCTCAAATCAGGATGATTTTGTTGAGTCCTCTCTACTTTGAGGGGGAAATATGTAGGATGTTTAGCGCAATGGGAATCATGTATTGTAGGATTTTCAGCATGATGCCATTGCTCTTGATGCCCCGTAGAGCAAACAGGTTTCTCATACATATGCAAGTACTATGTAGGGCCTTGGACAAGGGCATGTCAGTGGACTTTGCCCCATGGATTATCCTGTCCTCCAACATTTTGAGAGATGTCCTCAAGCTGCCCATCGTCTTCTTAGATTGGGGGTCAAACCCTCTTCTCTTCTATGAGAATCGTCTCATGGAATGTTCAGGGCCTTGGAGGGCTTCCCACCCGTGGTAGGAAGCACCTTATGAAGGACCAGCTTCACCCTGCTATTACAGGAGGTCACCCTGCTGTTTACAGGAGGGTCTATGGATGTACTTTTGTTGTAGGAACACAAATTGGATGGATCTCGGTGTGGAAAAACTGGTAATATGCTTTTGGGCCACACCTTCTGGTCCTCCGTAGTTGGGACTAGAGGGGGTGTTTGCATTTTAGTGGTGGCAACATCTGGTATGCCTCATGTTATTGGGCATAGTGTCATCATCCCTACTAGAGCGCAGTGGATCTTGATCATGGATGAGGGTGAGAAATTGGGAATCTTGAATATCTATGCACCTAACGTGAGAGGTGAAAGGGTGGCCTTTTGGGACACCATTACAAATGTCATTCCCCAAGTTGATCATTGGATAGTGGGAGGAGATTTTAATATAGTTGACAAGAAGGGTGGACACGAAGGGGGTTTACACCCTTTGAAGCGACACTCATGGGAGAGGTTCACGATTTTCTTTTTTGGCAAGGATTGTTGGACTGAGGATAACTTCCAGAGAAGGCCGAACTCCTTATCTTTCTCTTGGCATAACCACAGGAGCGGGGATGAGAGCATCTTTGCATGTCTAGATAGGTTTTATGTGGATGATTGCACCTTGGACAAAGGAGGCAACATTGCTATTATGCCTAGCACCACCAAATCCAATCATTGCCCCGTCGTTTTGTGTCCTAGGGAGCCTCGGGCTCACTCGACCGCTCCCCGTGTCCATATCCTTGACTCTCTTTATCTAGATGTTGACATCTCCCTTGAGATCAGAGAGATCTGGAGATCTTGTGACGCTCCTGATCCTCGTCATAATATTGCGCTGGCTCTTAAGAGGACCAAGACTGACATCAAGCAATGGAGGCCCGTCACCCTCCTTGAATCTGCATATAAAATCTTAGCTAAAGCCTTGAGTATAAGGTTGCAGTCGATTCTCCAAAGGACTATCCATGATACACAGAATGGGTTCCTCCAAGGAAGGAGTATATTTGATAACATCTTTTCTTTGTCGAGTGGGCAAAGTCTAGTCAACAACCTCTTGCCATTCTTTTGCTTGATTTTGAAAAAGCTTATGACAAAGTGGATTGGGATTTTTTGGAGGGCACTATGGCACACATGGGGGTTTCCCAAAACTGGATCAAAGGAGTGTCCGGCCTATACATGGAGGCTCATAGCACTGTTTTAGCTTGTGGGGGGAACGGCAAGCATTTTCAAATTTCTCGGTCGGTGGGGTAGGGCTGTCCCCTCGCCCCTTTCCTGTACCTCATTGTATAGCTGAGGCTATGAGCAGGTTTCTTTAAGCTGCCCCTGGTGTTGTGGGTCTCAGACTGCTTTTATGTATAGAGGAAGAGTTTTTAGACTCTGAGTTAGGATTTTATGTGGACGATTGGGTGCTTGATAGAGGTGAACATGCTTTTATTGCTACAGGCACCTCCAAATCGGATCATTCCCCAATGGTTTTATGTATTAGAGATCCGAATTGCCATGGAGCACCCCATGTACGCATCCCTATGATCATTTGTTTTCAGATACAGAGCTATCGCGTCGTATGCTTGATATTTGGAGACCTCATGAATTATTATAGGCCTCTCAAAGCCTGGCCTCTATTCTCTATGATATTAGAGAAAATTTTATCACACATGTGCCTTGTCTAAGAGGAAAGAGGCCTTGGACTTAGAAAGGGCTATAAGACATAGATTGGCTGCCTTGCAAAAAGAGCAGAGAAACATCCTCATGCTCAATGGGTTTTAGATTCTTTGTGTATTGTTAGAGCAGAACTTCATCACTCTCTTGAGCAGCACGCAAAGTTTCATTTCCATGCCCAGGAATCCTTTTGGACATAGATGGGTGGCAGATGTAACAAGCATTTCTTTGCTTTTCACGGCCCATCTCATGCTAGAGATAGTGTCAGGCAGCTGCAGGATTCACATGGCACTCTTCACTCAGATCCTCTTATGGTTAGACAGATCACCACCGATTTCTATTGCCAGCTTCTTAGTGCTGAGCCGCATTTTAATTTGAGACACAGGGCACAAAGGAAGGTTTGGAATGCATTGCCACATTTGATTATTAAGGAGATGTGTGTCGCTGTGGATGCCCCTTTTTCTATGCAGGATTTCAGTCATGCTCTTCATGCCTTACCTCATGGTAAGTGTCCAGCGGAGGATGGCCTCTCACCTATTTTTTTCATTACTTTTTGGGATGAGATTGGAGCTGAGATCACATCGGCTTTGCAGGAGATGTGGGACACAGGTTCTATGCCTTCTTCTCTCACTGAGGGGCTTGTTTATCTTATTCCTAAGAGTGGGGATAAGACATTGATTCCTTACTTGGGACTGCCTAAAAGATTCTTGCTAAGGCAGTGACCATCAGGTTGTAGCCAATTTTGCAAGATGTTATTCATGATACCCAGAATGGATTCTTACATGGCAGGAGCATCTTTGATAACATTTTCTCGTTTTGGGAGACTGTCCAATGGGCTAAAGCAAGCAATCAGCCCTTAGCCATTCTGCTCTTGGATTTTGAGAAGGCGGATGATAGAGTGAATTGGGACTTCCTTGAGGGTACTCTTAGTCATATGGGCTTCTCTCAGAGATGGATCAAGGGAGTTTCATGCATGTATCGTGATGCCCACAGTAGAGTTCTTGCTTGCGATGATAGAGGAGAGCAGTTTCAAATTTCTCACTCTCAGTACAACAGGGCTTCCCATTAGCCCCTTTATTATAAATCATAGTTGTAGAGGCCATGAGCATCTTTCTCTGCTCCACTTCTGGTATTTCAGGATTGAGGTTGCCTCTTCATAGTCAAGAGGAGTTGGTTGACTCTAAGTTAGCTGATGACACAACCCTATTTTTGGAGGCTTCACATATATGCTTATGCTCCTTCCGGGTAGCATTAGAGGAGTTTTTTTTGGCAGCAGGGGCACTCATTAATTTTGACACAAATCTGTTGGTGTTTGGGTAAGTGATTGATTGGGGTGAAGAGCTTGGTTTTTACTTGGATCAGCAAAGGATGCACTGCTAGATATTTGGGATGCCAAGTTAGGATTGATACTTCTCCTGCACAGCAGTTTGCTCCGGTACTTATTTGAGTATCCGAAAGAAGCTCCTCCATTGGAGCTCTAGGAGATTAGACTTAGCCTCCAGAGCTTTGGTTGGCTAATTAGGTTTTGCTTGTCTCAGCTTGGTTTATTGCCTCTGTTGGTGCTTCTCTTGTGCGTGCATTGGCCAATTGCAGAGATTGATCCATAATTTTCTTTCGTTGGGCTTGAATGGCACCTCAAACACTCGTGCCAAGGTAGCTTGGTTCATAGTTATTCAGCCCAAATGAGAGGGAGGCTTGAATATTATCGATCTGGATGTTCAGTGTAGGGCGTTGCTTTGCAAACTTGTGGTCAGAGGTTTCCTACCAAGCACTGAGCCTTGGAAGGAATTTTTCTTGTCTCACATTTCCAGAGGTACACCCAGGGTTGGGAGACAATGGATGCCCAGCACATGTTTTTTGTTCACAGAGGCTGATATTAGGGCACCATCTTCCCCTCTTATTGCAAGCATTGTCAGAGCATGTAGAAGCATGAGATATTTTTTGCAACAAAGGCTTCCTAGGTCTCTCGAGGGATGAGGCTGACCGACAACCTATTACATGGAACGAGTTCATTAGGGGGATGAGGCTCGTCGGCCACTTGGTGCATCACGTTATATGCAATGGTTAGGATGGGAGAGATGTGCATACACAGTTCTTGCTCGGAAGACCTTTAAGAGTCTTTCGGAGGATCAGAGAGTTGCATCCACTCAGCATCTTAGGGGCTCTCGCATTCGTATTGATCAGATTGATGCAGCTATTCCACATGAGTGGCTTTCTGGGACCTTTCACGGAGACTATCATCCGAGTTGGCTAGGAGTTTTCTGAAGTATAGGCATACCTCTATACAGGTCATTGCTCTCCCAGGCGAGGAGGATACAGATTGCCTCATTTATTCTATCACGCTTGGTGTGGGAGATTAAGGAGATGTAGTATGGAGGAGATCATCCCAAATACTAGGCTTAGTCCAGTGTGGGATTGTTGGTCACTCGGGGAAGCACTAGTTCATTGACCCTTCTCCTCAGATAGTGACTCATGGCTCTTGGTGTTTGAGGCTATATAGTGGTAGTCCTATCAGATATCTTCATTGGGATCCAGGAGAGTGGGACTAGATTGATGCCTTCGATGCTTTGAAAAGCCTTCCTTTTTTGAGTTTCACTGTTTGGAACACCAGGCTTCTCCTCACTCGACAAATGCATAGGATCCCTACTCTCAGGCCTCATTGGGAGAGTTGATATTTCTCCAGTGATACATCGCAAATATTGGCATAGACTTTGGCACTCATACAGAAGGAGCCAGATCTCTCATTTCTTTTGGTTATTCTTACATGGTGGTCTCCCTACCATTCAGTGGAGATCACTTTTCGGTGTAGCACCTTCCTATCCTAGATGTGCGACAGATTTTGAGTTTGTATAACATTGTCTATGGGGATGCAGCAGTGCATAGTGGGCAAATTGAGTGGTTGAGCCATGCTTGTGACTTGGGGGGCAGTTGCTTGGCTCTCTCAATCTGGTCCGCAGATTTTTTATGAGGGCAGTGGTACAGATTCTGCTTTTTTCATTTGTAGAGATATTGCCCAGCATGGTTTATTGCAAGATATTTCTCACTCTAATTATACACCCCCTAGACAGAGGATTGACACCAGTTGGGAGATTATTGCTAGTATTACAGCATGGCAAATCTGGAGAGGTAGATGCACAGAGGCTAGAGGGTGTCTAGATTTTTGGGTCTCAGTGCATTAGTACTATATGGGGTGATATCATCCACACTCTTATGGCTACTTGGGCTCTCATTCTGCACAGGCAAAGCATGTGATATTTATGCAGGAATGGGACCATGGCATCTTGTTTTCCTCTAGTACCACATGTCTTACATGGCATCATGATGCTCCTTAGTGGTTGAAGTCACCTTACATATTGGGGTGATTCTTTTCTTTTCCGGATTATAGCTGTGTTTGTTGTATGTTTTTCTCATACTTAATAGAAGTCTCTTTCTGAAAAAAAATGTGTTTACTCGTGCTTTGTAGGATTCCTCCCTCTAGCTTTTGAGGTGTAAAGATATAAAAACCTCCCCTTCTGTTCTTGTAATTATTTTCGTCTCTAAAATAAAAGAAAGATCTTGTTTTACCCTATTTTGGCCTAGAGAGAGAAAATATCTAGAGAGGTAATTTAATATTGAGATATTTTTAGATAAAAAAATTCTCCAAATATCAAAAATATATTTCCTTGAAACAGTTCAAAATAAATTCTCCAAAGTGCATTAGGAATCAATTAAAAATGATTTAAAAGACCTTAGCCTAAGGGTCAAGATTTTGTGAAAATTTTGAATTATGATCCAATTAAGGTTCTTATGGACCAATAAGATTAATCCAAGTGTTTGGATGAGATAAATATAAAGAATAAAAGAAAATATCTAAAAATGAGTAAATGCTCACATAAGATGAAGAGTTGATTGAGTACAAGGTTTATTAGTTAAAAACTATGAGATAATACTAAAAAAATGAGATATTTTGAAATAATGATACATTTTTGACACCTTGGTAAATAAGGAGGGGGAAGACTTGAAGGTAGGCGCCTATTTCACACATGTGGATGAGTTTTTAAATTTAAAAAATGTGATATTTTTCTCTCTCCTCTCTCCTGGATCAAACTGGGAGCTAAATTATCCAAATCTTGTCCAAATTCAGCCAAACTGAAGCTGGAAAATTCTAGAACTTAGTTGGACTCAATTAGTGGCCTCCCTCACCTATAAATAGACCCTTATTCTTTTGTATTCTTATCTTTGAGCTAGACCATACAAGTATTACATTAAAATAAGCATATTTTCTATTATTCCTTAAAAATCCTCTACATTTTAGAGAGA
Source organism: Cibotium barometz (assembly GCF_041138505.1). Lineage (NCBI taxonomy): Eukaryota > Viridiplantae > Streptophyta > Polypodiopsida > Cyatheales > Cibotiaceae > Cibotium > Cibotium barometz. Next base: position 33,177,672 of record NC_141052.1, on the reverse strand, counting down.
TTGGAGCTTCTCTCTCTCTTTAACCATCCTTGGAGCTTTCCTCTCAACACACTAACCAATTGATTGGTTGGAGGCTTCCTTCTAAGAGAAAGAAGCAAGCATAATCAAGAGGTAAGATATAATTTCATGGTTTTTCTCTAGTATTCTCAATGTTTTTACTTCTCAACCTCTCTCAAGCTTGAGAAGTTTCAAATGGATTATTTTTCAATGCAAATTAAGAGTTCTAAAGAATTTTAATGATTAATCACAAAAAGTTTATCTTTCTGCTTAATTTAGGATGTTTTTATGCATATCTCTCTCTCCCTAAAAGAATGGTCATTTCTATGACCAATTCTCTATTCAAATGATGCTTCTCTTTGATAAATTCTCAATTCAAAAATCAAACTCTATGCTAGTGAAGCTAGAGGCTAGAAAATGGCTTTTTAATGCTTATATGCTAATAAAATTACGATAAACCTATGATTTAATTCCATAAATTGAATTTAGGTCCAATGGTAGTTATTCTATCATAATTATAAAGTCTTATTCTTTTCAAAAATATTAAAAATTATCAGTAATAACAGCGAAGCTATGGTAAAATTTTTAAGATATTAATACATAATTCATTTTTATACATAATGTGAAAAGAGGACTTCCTACCATATTTTAGGATTGGTCATCCTATGCTAAAAGAATGATTTTCATCACATTCATGGAAAACTAATTTTTTGTGTTTATGCATAAAAACGTAATCAAGAAAAGAGGTAATTTTGGTTAAAAAAATTATGCAAAAAGAGGAATTTCCATGATAATGGAGATCCATGTATTTAATGAAAAAAGAGAAATTTTGGTAAATTAAAAATAATGAATATTTTATTTAACGAGGATAAATTTATTTTATACATGAGAAAATTTAAATGATAAAAGAGAAATTCCCATGACATTTGGAATTCAATCATTTAAATAGTAAAAGTGGAATTCTTGTCATATTTAAATTAAGGGATATTTTTATTTAAATTTGAAGAGAAATTTTAGATAAATTTAATTTATGCATGAGAAAAATTAAATGATAAAAGAGGAGTTCCCATGACATTTGGAACTCAATCATTTAAATGGTAAAAGTGGAATTCTTGGTAAAATTAAAATAATAGATATTTTATTAAACAAAAGAGAAATTTTAGATAAATTTATTTTATGATAAAAGAGGAATTCCCATGACATTTGGAATTCAATCATTTAAATATAAAGAGAGGAATTCCCATGATAATTGAGATCCAAGAAATTAAATGAGAAAAAGAGAAATTTTTAGCATAATTCAAATTATGAGTAGTTTTATCAAAAGTGGAATTTTGAGCATTATTGGGAAATATGGGTAGAATTGATTTTTGTGAAGCCCATGAATCTTTTACTCAAAAGAATAATATTGAATATATTTCACTTAAGAAATTTGAGAAAGAATATGAGAATATCCGTTGAGAAAAAGTACCTTTAACTAGGCCAAGCAATTGGCAGAAATTTAGAAAAGTCCCATCGGTATCGAAAATAGAAAATGTTACTAAATGTGAATAGATGTGAATAAGATGTGAATGCGATGTGAATTAAATGTGAATGAGATGTGATAAGATGTGAGTCGATGTGATAAGATGTGGTGTTATGTAAATGAATGTGGATGGGATGTGAGGTGATGTAAATGGATGTGGATGTCAATGAAGAGATGAGAATGAGATGTGAGGATATGTGAAAGGATGTGATGGGATGTAAATGGATGGGGATACGGATGTGATAAGATGTGGTGTGATGTAAATGAATGTGGATGTGGATGTGATAAGATGTGATGTAATTTAAATGGATGTGGATGTGGATGAAATGTGATGTGATGTGAATATATATGGATGTGAATGTGAATGTATGGATGTGATGTGATGTGAATTGGGATAGATGTGAATGAATGAGATGTGATGTGATGTGAATCGGGATAGATGTGAATGAATGAGATGTGATGTGAATCGGGATAAATAAGGATAAATGAGATGTGAATGAATGAGATGTGATGTGAATCGGGATAAATAAGAATAAATGACATGTGATGTGATTTGAATCGGGATCGATGTGAATGACTGAGATGTGATGTGATGTAATACGAGATAGATGTGAATGGATGAGATGTGATGTGACTGGATGTGATGTGATGTGAATCGGGATAGATGTGAATGGATGTGATGTGATGTGATGTGAATCGGGATCGATGTGAATGAATGAGATGTGATGTGATGTGAATCGAAATAGATGTGAATGGATGAGATGAGATGTGAATGGATATGATGTGATGTGATGTGGATCGCGGTAGTTGTGAATGGATGAGATGTGATGTGATGTGATGTGAATTGGAATAGTTGTGAATGGATGAGATGTGATGTGAATGGATATGATGTGATGTGATGTGGATCGGGGTTGTTGTGAATGGATGAGATGTGATGTGATGTGAGGTGAAATGGGATAGTTGTGAATGGATAAGATGTGATGTGAATGGATGTGATGTGCTGTGAAGTAGATATGTGTAGATGAGAATGGATGAGATGTGATGAGGATAGATGTGATGGGATGTAATATAATGTGATTGGATAGATGAGGATAGATGTGGATAGATGTGATGGGATGTAATATAATGTGATTGGATAGATGAGGATAGATGTGATGGGATGTAATATAATGTGATTGGATAGATGAGGATAGATGAGGATAGATGTGGATAGATGTGATGGGATGCTAGATGAGAATGGATTAAGGACGATGGGAATACGTATGATTGGATGTGGATCAAGCAAAGTGAATTGATTTAGAAGAATGTGGAATAATGGGAAATGATGTGGAACGATGTGAAAAGATGAGAGTTCGTTAGAAATTGTATTTATGACTTGTTTTTAAATGACTGTTTTATGTCAAGAATGCTGTGGAAGCATTTTACCATCTTGTGAATAAGGTCGTGGAGACCTAAGTGATAAAGTTGCGATAGCTGATGACGAGTCAACGGAGGACGTCTCGCATAGCAAGGTCGGTTGAGGTCTTCACCAGCCTCTGTTGGATTTAAATGGTGAGCTTTCGGTAAGGTGGACGAGGGACCAAGGAAGCGGCCTATGAGTGAAGCGCTAGGTGACCTACGAAGGATCCTAGAGGGTGCTAACCATATGGTGCTTAGGCTACTCTGGGTCTCCAAAGATACCCATGCGTGCGTTGAGGAAGAAAATGGAACAAGGTGTTACAGTTGTTTTCTGAATTCGGGCATGGATCTGGTTGATTGACCTTGCTGGTCCTCAATATGTGAGTCCATGGCTCTTTTATATGGATCTGTTGGTTGATCTTCCTGATCTTCAACAGAGAGTCCATCTGGATTTTTATAAGTGAATATATTTCCAAGTACTATGAGCTAGGAATTATTGAAAAATCCGTGAGTGGACAGGTGGTGAGTGTTTTGGTTGCCAATGATGCCATAGGTACACCAATGAAAGAATGATTGTTGGAAATTAGAATTCAACTGGATATTTTGGAGGATTATGATCAGTGATACTATGGTTTCATTAAAAGATTGTTTTAAAGACAATTGAATCTGTGAAAAAGGTAATTTCATATTGGCCTTTTTCACAGTTGAATCTGTGAAAAAGGCAATTTCATAATGGGTGTGAAGTGGTGTGACTATCTTGAAGTTTGCATGAAGCGCCGGCTAGGGGGCCTGGGAACCCTTTTCCCTGGTACCCGGGACAAAATATAACCAGATTCTTAAATGGATCCTATCACTATAGTGGTTGGATTGTTGGCTAACCATGGGATTGGATGGCATTAGGCTGGATTGATGGATCCCTAGATTGAGAATCAATTCTGTTATGGTACAATAGATGAAGTAAATCCCCGATAGTCTTGTTCTATGGAAAAGAATCAATGACTGTGCCTCTCGATGAGGAAAAAAGCGTTGGTCTCTATGATCCAAGTGCAAGTTTCTTCCTTGATCTGACCATGTGACTTATAGGTTCGGTCGGATCAATTTGGTTAGTTAAGGATCTTGACTACGTTAGAATAAAAATATCCTGGAGGAATCTCCCGTGCTCTCTGGGCGAGGAAAGTGTTTCCGGGCTTGGTTTTGGAAGAACCGATGGATTAGTCTCTTGTCCGGATATCCGTGGTGGGCGAGGCCCTGAGTGAGAGGCTATGCCCTGTGCAAGGAGTGCTAATTTCTCTCTGCTAGCACCCCCCCGAATCCGTTATGCAGAGGGGGCAGGGATCTTTTAGTTGGCATTAGAGCAAATTGGCTAAAGTGGATCAACCGAGAAGCAAGAAATGCCAAAAAATTTTGAAGCACCAGTAAAAGATTGTAATTGTGTGATGAAATTCATACAAATTGATATTCAGAATAGAAATTAATAAATTGGTAATTGGGTCTTTAGATGGAAGTACCGCAATTGTATGGAATCCTTGATTTGCTTGAGGCCTAGATATGATGGTATTTACCTTATAACTCCAAGGACCGTGACTACCCGTATATACCGTGGTATAACTATAGCTCTTTACTGACAATATATACAAGTAAATCTAAGACCTTGAAATTATAAGCCAAAATGCTATCCAGATGATGAATTCGAATGCTGGTTAATATGATTTTAGAATTCTGGCTGAGAATTGATAAGTTAATTTGGAGTCTGATTGAAAGATAATGATTCCTGAATTCTAGTTGAAAGAAGATAAGTTTAACAAAGCCACAATGAGGATGAATGGGACTAATCCTAGTGATGATGATAGTAACTGGAATGATGATTGTGACTTCAGTAAATCACTATGAGATTACTGGATTATGCTGACAGATTGCTACTGTTGACCTTGACCCAGTGACTCTAATTAAGGGATGAAAATTTGAGAACCTGCATAACTGAAATTCCCGTGGAGGAATGTTCAAATGGAATTTTTGGTCTGATGGACCATTACTGTGTTAAGAATATGATTGAATTATTCTCTGATAATGAGTATGTATGTTCTATTAGAAGGGATCTTTATCCCATGATTCTGTGGGGGAGTGACCAATCTAAAGAACCCTAGAATCAGTCAGACCTAAAGTCGGATTTGAATTATAAATAAAGGGACTTAACAAGAATTTTCGTATTGATAGGATCATGGATCGAGGTCATCGTGGTAGGAATGATAACCTCCAACTCGATGAGGAAGAGCTCGACTTGGATGTTCGTAAAACTCTTCATAGATCGTAGCCTCGACCTTTCAAGGGTGAAGGGGAAAACTTGGGCGAGGCTGTGGAGAAGTGGATCAAAGCAATGGAAGAATACTTTGTTGTCACCTAGTACAATGAGAAAAGTAAAATGGCTCTTGCAAGGCTGAAGATAGTAGAAACAGTCAGAGTGGCATGGAGAAACCACTACGAGACAAACCATCTGGATCGAAACACCCAGACATGGAATGATCTCAAAATTTACCTAAGGAAGAGATTCTATCCTCCCGGCTTTATGGAAACCAAGATGAACGAATTCTTAGAGTTAACCCAGGGGAGCAGGACTATTGAAGTGTATCACCAAGCGTTTGCTCTCCTCCTTAAGTACTCGTCGCCACCGTTAGATGAAGAACAGCTGATGGTCAGGTTCATTTAGGGAGTGAACGAACCTTTGGATGTCCTAGTGAAGAATGCCAAGCCAATTTCCATGGCCGAAGCAGTGCAGATGGCAAAGGCTGTCGCCAAGACCTTTGATGTCAAGGTCCCGCCAAAGCTAGCACCATTATCTTTCAAAAGATTCTAGCTCCAGAAGGTGATTCCAACCTTCCACCGCCTAAGAGACAACAAGGTCAAGCTCGGGATATGGAAAGTTCCAAAATGGAAGAAAGGTCCTTTTCTTGGAACTCAATCCCCTGGAATTCAACTTTAGAAGTTCCACCCTTGAACAAGGAAGTGAAATGCTATAACTGTCAAGGATTTGGACATCGCAATATGGATTTCCCAACTCCTTTTGGATCAAGGTTTTCAGGGTGGGAAAATCAGGGACCAAGATTCCAGGCTCCAGCTCCTTTCTTCCAGAGTAATTAGGTTCCTTTCCGCCAAAATCAGGGAAATCCCAAAGACCCTCTAACCAACCCTCAGTTTCAATCCAAAGTAATGCAAGACCTTTGTCTTAAAATAGGGGAAGTCAAAGGGATATGTTCCTGAATTGGCCATCCAATTCCAAGGCAGTAACGTTGGAAGTGATTGAAGAAGAAGAAGATGAAAGAGATTATTCTCCACCTGCGAGATGAGGACATCTCGAATTTTTTTAGTGGGGTAGGATGTAAGATTCCTCCCTCCAGCTTTTGAGGTGTAAAGGTGTAAGAACCTCCCCTTCTGTTCTTGTAATTATTCCCCTCTTTGAAATAAAAGAAAGATCTTGTTTTACCTTGATTTGGCCTAGAGAGAGATAATATCTAGAGAGAGATAATTCAATATTGAGATATTTTTAGATAAACAAAGTCTCCAAATATCAAAATATATATTTCCTTGAAATAGAAGCTCAGAAAAATTCTCCAAAGTGCATTAGGAATCAATTAAAAATGATTTAAAAGACCTTAGTCTAAGGGTCAAGATTTTTTGAATAATTTTGGATTATGGTCCAATTAAGGTTACTATAGACCAATAAGATTAATCCAAGTGTTTGGATGAGATAAATCCAAAAAATAAAAGAAAATAATCAAAAATGAGTAAATGCTCACATAAGATGAAGAGTTGACTGAGTACAAGGTTTATTAGTTAAAAACTATGACATATTACTTAAAAAATGAGATATTTTAGAATAATGATACATTTTTGACACCTTGGTAAGGAGGGGGAAGACTTTAAGGTAGGCGTCTATTTCACACATGTGGATGAGTTTTTAAATAAAAAAATTTGTGATATTTTTATCTCTCCTCTCTCCTGAATCAAACTCGACAAAATGGGAGCTAAACTGGTCCAAATCTTGTCCAAATTCAGCCAAACTAAAGCTGGAAAATTCTAGAACTTAGTTGGACTCAGTTAGTGGCCTCCCTCACCTATAAATAGGCCCTCATTCTTTTGTATTCTCATCTTTGAGCTAGACATCGCTAATATTACATTAAAATAAGCATATTTTCTATTATCCCTTAAAACTCCTCTACATTTTGGACACATTGGAGCCATGGATTTCACTGACGTAAACGAGAACATGTGAACATCTTAATAACATATGTTAATAACACAAAAAATCTTGTGATCACATGTTACATTCACAAAGCTTTCACAAGGGCCTAAAAAAATTATCTTTGTCGGGCATAAAAAATCTTCTTAGGTGGCCACTGACCTGCTATTATGTGAAGATGGTAACATAAGAACATGTGAATAGCTTATTCCCATGTGTAGCCAAGCTTTTAAGGGGTTCCCAAATGGCAAGTGACCTGTTATTTTGTGAACGGTAACATGAGAACATGTGAATAACTTGTTCACATGTGTTCTAATCACAAAAAATCTTGTGATCACTTGAATATTAAATCCTTGATTGGAGCTTCTCTCTCTCTTCAACCATCCTTGGAGCTTTCCTCTCAACACACTAACCAATTGATTGGTTGGGGGCCTTCTAAGAGAAAGAAGCAAGTAAAATCAAGAGGTAAGATATAATTTCATGGTTTTTCTCTAATATTCTCAATGTTTTCACTTCTCAACCCCTCTCACGCTCGAGAAGTTTCAAATGGATTGTTTTTTAATGCAAATTAAGATTTCTAAAGAATTATAATGATTAATCACAAAAAGTTTATCTTTATGATTAATTTAGGATGTTTTTATGTATATCTCTCTCTCCCCAAAAGAATGGTCATTTCTATGACCAATTCTCTATTCAAATGATGCTTCTCATTGATAAATTCTAAATTCAAAAATCAAACTCTATGCTAGTGAAGCTAGAGGTTATAAAATGGATTTTTAATGCTTATATGCTAATAAAATTATGATAAACTTATGATTTGATTCCATAAATTGAATTTAGGTCCAATGATAGTTATTCTATCATAATTATATCATAAAGTCTTATTCTTTTCAAAAATATTAAAAATTATCAGTAATAGCAGACAACGAAGCTATGGAAAAAGTTTCAAGAAATTAATACATAATTCATTTTTGTACATAATGTGAAAAGAGGACTTCCTACCATATTTTAGGATTACTCATCCTATGCTAAAAGAATGATTTTCATAACATTCATGGAAAACTAATTTTTAGTGTTTATGCATAAATAAGTAATTAAGAAAAGATATAGTTTTGGTACTTTTATTTTTATGCAAAAAGAAAAATTCCCATGATAATGGAGATCCATGTAATTAAATAAAAAAAGAGAAATTTTGGTATATTACAATAATGAATATTTTATTTAAAAAGAATTTTAGATAAATTTATTTTATGAATGAGAAAATTTAAATGATAAAAGAGGAATTCCCATGACATTTGGAATTCAATCATTTAAATATTAAAAGTGGAATTCTTGTCATATTTAAATTAAAGGATATTTTTATTTAAATTTGAAGAGGAATTTTAGATAAATTTAATTTATGCATGAGAAAAATTAAATGATAAAAGAGGGATTCCCATGAGATTTGGAATTCAATTATTTAAATGGTAAAAGTGGAATTCTTGGTAAAATTGAAATAATATATATTTTATTAAAGAAAAGAGAAATTTTAGATAAATTTATTTTATGATAAAAGAGGAATTCCCATGACATTTGGAATTCAATCATTTAAATGTAAAAAGAGGAATTCCCATGATAATTGAGATCCAAGAAATTAAATGGTAAAAAGATAAATTTTTAGCATAATTCAAATTATGAGAGTAGCTATCAAAAGTGGAATTTTGAGCATTATTGGGAAATATGGATAGAATTAATTTTGGTAAAGCCCATGAATCTTTTACTCAAAATATGAGATCCCCCCCTCCGAGGCTGTGGCGGCGGAAGTGGGGCAGGGATCCACACTGGGGGGCTCACCCGCGGATATCCAGATGAGAGGCTAGCCCAAGCGATTCCTCCAAAACGGGCCCGAAAAGACTCCCCTCACCCAGAAGGCACGGACGATTTCGCCATGGGAAAATCTTCTAATGGGGGAATTACTCTAACGAGTCAAAGTCTTAACTAGTTAAACTCATCTGATCCAACCTGAAGTCACATGGTCACATCAAGAAGAGACTTGAACTTGATCCATGGAATCGCCGCTTTTTTCATCATTTACAAGGCACAGCCGCTGATCCCCTCCCACAAAATAAGGTCTTCTCAAGATTTAATTTAATTAACGTAACTAATCGTATCTAGTTGTTTTACAAGAATCCTTCGATCTAGCTTGGGTTAGCCAACCATCCGACCACTGTATTGGTGGGAATCCTTTATAAATATTTGATTGTGTTTTTTCCCGGGTACCGAGGAAAAGAGTTCCGGAGCCCCCTAGCCGGAGATTCATGCAAAAATTAAGGTAGGCATACCACGTACACACCCAATATGAATTTGCCATTTAAAACAGATTCGACTGGCTTTAAACAATCCTTCAACAGAAATCATAATATTTCTGATCATCATTTTTCAAAATTCCAAGTCCATTGTATTACAAAATGTGTCCTCTGGACTCTCCGTTGAAGACCAGGTGGCCAACCAACGACATGCAGTATCAAAATTTGGTTCTCAAAAATCTTTCCTTTTAGTCCATCCAAAGTCTTCCTCGACGTACGCATGGGTGTCCTAGCAACTGCGAGCCCGAGCATCGCCTAGTCAGGACCCTCTAGGATCCTCCTTAGGTGTCCTAGCACTTCACTCCAGGGATCGCTTCATCGGTCCTCGCCCATCGTACCGAAAGCACACCATTTCAACCGTACCGAGGCTGGTCAAGATCTCAGTAAGATTTGCCCCGTGAGCGACGTCCCTTGATGACTCTCTGGCAGGTGTTCCAACAATCCTCCTCTTAGTAAAGCACATGCCAAATGCTTCCTCCAACATTTTGGCATAAAACAATCCTTTAAATGAAAAACAGAGGTTCCAATGCAAGTAAATTAAAGTTTAAAATTGGTTCTAAAAATCCCTTTTTCCATAATTCTTAGTTTCATAATGAGGATCCTTGATCTCTCATGAGGGTAATCTACCCATCATTTTGTCTGTTTGTCCAACTAGAGTCTTGGTGAGTTCGGTCGTCAAAGGAAAAACTAGTTTAGTTCCGATAGTCTATTCTTTGTATTTAGGAACTGAAATTGGTCTCACGAAGTTTTTTACTTGATTCAGATCAAGAGATGGACTAGTAGGTTTACTGTCCGTCCCTCTCGTAGTCTAACCAAATTCATTCGGTTTAGTTCTAACAAGGATTCCCTTCAGATAAACATCTAGTTTTGGGTAAATATTAATTTACTGATTTTCCCAATTAAAATATCCAAAGATATTTCTTATGCCACATAATTTCTTGACCTTAATTCATTAGGTAGATTTATGGTTGACACTAAGATTTAATTCAAATCCATCTTTTCTTAAATTCTTTTTTAACTAAATACCAATATCTATTTTTTTGAATAGACTTAAAATCCCTCTTTTTCTCATTTAATGAGTGCAATCCAATTATCATGGAAATTCCTCTTTTACCATAAATTAAATCTATCTGAAACTCTTCTTAAAAATTACATAAAAATATCCATTAATTCCATTAAGCCAGAAATTCCACTTTTCTCATTCAAATGATTGAGTTCCAAATATGGTGGGAATTCCTCTTTCATCATTTAAATCTATCTATGCAAAAAGATAAATTTAACTAAATTTTCTCTTAAAAGGAATTCCTCTTTCATCATTTAAATTTATCTATGCAAAAAGATAAATTTAACTAAATTTTCTCTTAAAAACTAAATTAAAATATCCATTCATTCCTTTACACTAGAAATTCCATTGTTCTCATTTAAATGGTTGAATTCCAATTATGGTGGGAATTCCTCTTTTATCATTTAAATTTATCTATGGAAAAAGATAAATTTAACTAAACTTTTTCTTTAATTTTTAAATCAAATATCCATTATTTTGGTATTCCAAATTTTTCTCTTTCCTCATTGGAATACATGGATTTCTATTGTCATGGGAATTTTGCTTTTATCTTAAAAATGAATAACTAGAAATTATCCTTTTTTCTTAATTAACTTTTTATGTAAAAACATAAAAATTAAATTTTCCATGGTTATGATGAGAATTATTCAATTAATCTAGGATGATTAATCCTATAATATGGTAGGAAGACCTCTTTTCATATTATGTACGAAAATGATTTGTGTTAATTTTTCAGGAATTTTGCCATAGCTCTACTACTATTACTGATAATTTTTCAATAATTTTGAAAGCATAAAGTTTTAGTAATACAATATGATAGAATAACTATCATTAGGATCAATATCCAATTATGGACTTGATTCCTAAGTTTTTCATAATTTATATAGCATAAAAGCATTAAAAAGCCACTTCTTTGGCCTCTAATTTGACAAGCATAGAAATTACTTTTAGATTTGAGAATTGCTTCATGAGAAGCATCATTTGAATATAGAATAGGTCATAGGAATGACCATTCTTTGGGGGGGAGAGAGATATGCTTAAAACACATTTTAATTTAAGCATAACTGGAAACTTTATAAGATTTATCACTAAAATTCATTAGAGAGTTCCAATTGCATTAAAGAGCCATTCAATTGAATGCTTCTCAAGCTTGAGAGGGGTTGAGAAGTGAGAAAAATTTGAAAGGGGGAGCCTTCAAGGAGGCGCCTAATTCACATGTGTGGAGGAGTTTTAAACTAAAAAATAATAGGATATTTTTATCTCTCCTCTCTCCTGGATCAAACCAAATAAAAAAGGGAGCCAAATTGGTCCAAATCTTGTCCAAATTCAGAACTGAAGTTGGAAAATTCTAGAAATTATTTGGACTCACTTAGTGGCCTCCCTCACCTATAGATAGACTCTCATTCTTTTGTATTCTCATCTGTGAACTAAACTATGTCGGTATTACTCTAAAATAAGCATATTTTCTATTATCCTCTAATCATCCTCTCTACAAATTGAAGAGATTGGAGCTTCCCCCTCTCTTCAACCTTCCTTAGAGTCTTCATCAACATACTAAACCAATTGATTGGTTGGGGGCCTCTCCATAGACTAAAGAATCAAGAAAATTAAGAGGTAAAGTGTGGTTTATGGTCTTTTTTCTTAGAGGTGTCAAAAATGAATGATTACTCCAAAATATCTCATTTTTTTAGTAATATTTCATTATTTTTAACTAATAAATCTTGTACTCAGTCAACTCTTCATCTTATGTGGGCATTTACTCATTTTCGAGTATTTTCTTTTATTCATTGGATTTATCTCATCCCAACACTTGGATTAATCCTATTGGTCCATAGGAACCTTAATTATTGGACCATAATCAAAAAAATTTAGAAAATCTTGACCCTTAGGCGGCTAAGGTCTTTTAAATCATTTTTAATTAATTCCAATTGCAACTTGGAAAATTTATTTTGATTTTTTGTTTCAAGGAAACATATTTTTGATATTTGTAGAGTTTATATATCTAAAAGTATCTCAATATTGATTTACCACTCTCTAGAAATTTTTATCTCACTATGCAAGACAAGGAAAAATAAGATTTTCTTGTATTCAGAAATAGGGAATGATTACAGGGTAATGAAGTAAAGGCTTATTCATTATTCAGGCTGAGGAGGAATCTTACATCGTCTCCCAAATGAAAAACGCGAGATGTCCTCATCTCGCAAAGTGGGGGTAATCCTTCGCCAACGCTTCTTCTTTCTCCCAGCAGGTGGCGTCTTCTAGAGGGAAGAACTTCCACTTTACTAAGAATTCCTTGAGGACTCTGCTCCTGAGAATCTTCTCCCGAACGTTAAGGATTTCCTCAGGTTGGAGTACCATGTGGCCTTGAGTCGGAGAGATTAACTGTTCATCATCAAGCACGTGACTCATTGCATCTGCTGGTCCATATCATCAAGCATTTGTCTCAACATTTTGACTCTGATCAATGGGTCAGAGTAAGTCAATGGTGTAAGGCAATCACAAAGCTTTGAAAGGACTCATCCCAATGCTTCCATGATAAGAAGCATTGTAAGCAAATTTGACCAGATGCAAATGGCCTAACCACTTCTTGGGTTCCCTTCCACAGCATGACCGAAGGATATCTTCAATTACCTGGTTCACTCTTTCAGTCTAGCCATCTGTTTTGGGGTGATAGGCTGTGCTGAGATCCAAGAAAGTTCCTACTGCTTGGAAGAATACATTCCAAATTTTCGATGTGAATTTGGGATCTCTGTCACTTACTATCCTCCTGCATAAACCATGCAATCTAGGAAAACTCTAGCAACATCCATTGTAGAGTATGTTTCTTTCAGTGGAATCAGATGGGCAATGTTGATTAGCCTGTCAACTACCACAAAAATGGAGTTGTAACCTAATTGTACTAAAGGTAATCTAGTGACAAAGTCCATACTGATACATTCCCACTTCATCTGTGAAATGTCTAGAGACAGCAATTTCCCTGGAATCTTGACTCTCTCTGCCTTGACTCTTTGGCACATTAAGCATTTCCGCACATGATCAAGTACATACTTTTTGAGTCCTGTGGCCAGAAGAAGCTTTTCTTCACAGACATATAGGTTTTTATAAACCCTGGATGTCTAGCTATCAGGCTATCATGGGCTTCTCTCAGAATTCTTCCCTTTATTCCATCATTGGGGATACATAGCTGATTATTAAAATACATGCATGCTTCATCCAATTTGTAGCCAAGAACTCGACTCATTTCCTAAGGAGTCTTACTTTCCTGCAGAATTTGTCCTGCATGATCTTCTCCTTTGCTTCACTAATCAATGGATTTGACACCACTATGATTGCAAGCAAGAAGGCTTTTCTATTGAGCGCATCTGCAACCATATTTTCTTTCCCGATCGATACTTAATTTCAAAATCAAATTCATGCAGGGTCTGCATCCATCTCCTTTGACGCATGTTGGGTGAAGATCCACTTCAAACTTTGATGATCTCTCATCAAGGTGAACCTTTGTCCCAAAAGATAATGTCTCCACAACTTCAGAGCATACACTACTGAGAGTAACTACAAGTCATGGTGGACGGCATAATTTCTCTCATGTGTTCTGAGTTTTCTGGGTTCGTAGGCCACTACATGACCTTCTTGCATGAGAGCACCACCTAAGGCAAATCCACTGGCATCAGTAAAATCACCTCGAAGGGTTTGGTAAAATCTGGTAACTTAAGTGTGAGATCCCGATCTCCACCGCGCAACGGATTCGGGGGTACTAGCAGCGGAAGTAACTCATTGTGCACGAGGCAGGGTCTCACAGTCGGGGCCTCACCCACGGATATCCGGACAAGAGACTAATCCGTCGATTTATCCAAACCAAAACCGGAAAAAACTTCCTTTACCCGGAAAGCACGGGCGATTCCACCAGGATAACTCTTTACTCTAACGTAGTCAAGATCATTACTGATCAAACTGATCCGACTGCACCTCTAACGGTACTTGGTCAGATCAAGGAAGAAACTTGCACTTGGATCATTGGGATCAATGCTTTTTTCCCCATCAAGAGGCACAACCGTTGATTCCTATCCATAGAACAATTACTATCCGGGATTTACTTCATCTATCGTAATAATAGAATTTAAATCTCAATTTACGGATCCATCAGTCCATCCGATCAGTCCATCCGATCCATCAGTCCATTCGATCCCATGGGTTAGCCAACCGCCCCAACACTGTAGTGATGGGATCCAATTTGGAATTTGGTTAGGTTTTGTCTCGACGGGTACCAAGGAAAAGAGTTCCAAAGCCCCCTAGCTGGAAGTTCATGCAAACATAAAACTAGTCACACCACTTACACACCCAATATGAAATTGCCTTTTTCTCAGCATCAACTAGCTTTAAAACAATCCTTTAATAAAACCATTATGTCATTGATGACAATTCTCAAGTCTCTGGTTGAATCCTTAATTCCAGTCATTCGTTCATCGGTGTACTTATGGCATCATTGGCAACCAAAACGCTCACCACCTGTTCTCTCAGGGCCTTTCCCATAGTTCCTAGCTCATAGTAACCGGCAATATATTCATATAACAGAATGGAATCTCTGTGGAAGATCAGCAAGATCAACCCACAGATCCATATAAAAGAGCCATGGACTCATCCGTTGAGGACCAGCAAGGTCAATCAACCAGATCCATGCCCGGTTTCAGAAAACAACTCTTACTCCTTGTTCTAATATCTTCCACGACGCACGTGTGGGTATCTTCGGCGACCCAGAGCCCGAGCATCGTATGGTCAGCACCCTCTAGGATCCTTCGCAGGTGACCTAGCGCTTCACTCATAGGCCGCTTCCTTGGTCCCTCATCCACCGTACCGGAAGCTCACCATTTAAATCGAACCGAGGCTGGTCAAGACCTCGGTCGACCTGGCTACGCAAGACGTCCTCCATTGACTCTCCGTCAGTAGTTGCAACTTTATCAGTTAGGTCTCCATGACCTTAATCCATAAGACGGTCAAAATGCTTCCCCAGCATTCTTGACATAAAACAATCATTTACAAATAGTCATAAAATACAGTTTCTATATCGAACTCTCGTCTTTCCACATTACCCCTACTCAGTCCACATTACTTATTCCACATTCCATTCAATGTGTACTCATTCTCATCCATTTACTCATATCGACGACACATTATTTCACATACACATTCACATTTATTATTCAACATACATATCCATATTCGTACATCCACATCATACATCCAATCCCATATCCACATTCATACATACACATCTATATCCACATCCATACATCTACATCCATATCCACATTCACATCCATACATCCACATCTACATGCATATATCCATTTTCACATCCTCATTCATACATCCACATTCACATACATACATCCACATCCGTATCTACATCCATACATCCACACCCACATCTACATTCACATTCACATCCATACATCCACATCTATATGCATACATCCATTTTCACATCCTCATTCATACATCCACATCCACATCCACATCCACATCTACATACATACATACATCCACATCCACATCCACATTCACATCTATACATCCACATCTATACATCCACATCTACATCCACATTCACATCTATACATACACACATCTACATGCATACATCCATTTTCACATTCATACATTCACACTCCCATTTCCACATCCACATTCACATTCATACATCCACATTCACATTCACATTCAGATTCATACATCCACATCCACATTCCCATTCATATAACCACATACGCCTTCACATCTATTCTTTTACATCACATCCATTCTCGCCCTATCACAACCCATATACATCTTATCCCATCACATACACTTCTTACCTCATCCCATACACATCTTAACTCATCTTATCACATCCTAACTCATCTCATATGCATCTTATCATATCTCATACACCTCTTATCACATCCTAACTCATCTTATCACATCCTAACTCATCTCATATGCATCTTATCACATCTCATATACCTCTTATCATATCTAATATTATTTATAGAATACAAGAAAATTCTTATATTTGATATAAGATTTCTTTACGCATCGATTTATGCATAAATTCCATTTAAGGAGACTAACACTTTCGAAATAAAAATTAATTTTTTAATGCATCTTCCTATGCATAAATTCATTTTAAATGAGAAAGACACTTTTGAATTAAAATTCAATCTTTTATGCATCTTCCTATGCAAAAATTCAATTTAGATGAGAATGACACTTTCGAATTAAAAAATCAATCTTTTATGCATCTTCTTATTCATAAAAGATGAGAATTTATGCATCTTCCTATGCATAAATTCAATTTAGATGAGAATGACACTATTGAATTAAAAGTCAATCTTTTATGCATCTTCCTATGCATAAATTCAATTTAGACGAGAAAGATATTTTTGAATTAAAAATCAATCTTTTATGTATCTTCCTATGCATAAATTCAATTTAGTAGGAATTACACTTTTAGAATAAAAGAATTTCTCTTATGCATCTAATTTATGCATAAAATCCATTTATGATGAAAATCACACTTTTAGTATAAAAAAATATATTTTATACATACCTCTATGCATGAAATCCAAATATGGTAAAAGTAACACTTTTATAATAAAATTTATCTTTTATGCATACCTCTATGCATGAAATCCAAATATGATAAAAGTAACACTTTTATAATAAAACATTTATCTTTTATGCATACCTCTATGCATGAAATCCAATTATGATAAAAGTAACACTTTTATAATAAAAAATTTATTTTTTATGCATACCTCTATGCATGAAATCCAATTATGATAAAAGTAACACTTTTATAATAAAATTTATCTTTTATGCATACCTCTATGCATGAAATCCAATTATGATAAAAGTAACACTTTTATAATAAAAAATTTATCTTTTATGCATACCTCTATGCATAAAATCCAAATATGATAAAAGTAACACTTTTACATCAAAATAATAATCTTTTATGCATACCTCTATACATGAAAAGTAACACCTCTACATCAAAATTTATCTTTTATGCATACCTCTATGCATGAAATCCAATTATGATTAAAAAACACTTATATATCAAAATAATAATCTTTTATGCATACCTCTATGCATGAAATCCAATTATGATAAAAGTAACACTTTTACATCAAAATAATAATCTTTTATGCATACCTCTATGCATGAAATCCAATTATGATAAAAGTAACACTTTTACATTAAAATAATAATCTTTTATGCAAACCTTTATGCATGAAATCCAATTAAGATAAAAGTAACACTTTTATATTAAAATAATAATCTTTTATGCATACCTCTATGCATGAAAATCAAATATGCATAATATAAAAATCAATTTCTCTATGATTACAATGAATATCTTTCAATTAATCTAGGATGATAATTCCTAGAATATGGTAGGAAGTCCTTTTTTCATGCTTTGAATGAAATTATTTTATGTGTAATTTTAATAAAAATTTTGCCATAGCTCCGTTGCTATGACTGATAAATCTCAATTATTCTAAGGGATAAAGCTTATCATTAAGGAATATTTAGAATGATCCCTAATTGGATCACTAATTCATAATGGATTGAATCATCAATATTCATGAAATACATAAACTAAAAGCATAGAAAAAAGCCATTAATTTGGCCTCAAGCATAGATTAATCTTGGATTAAGGAAAAGCTTTATGAAAAGCTTCATTTGGATTGAGAATGGGTCATGAGTATGACCATTTCTGGAGTGAGAGAGAGAAATTACATAAAAACCATTAGAATTAAGCATAAATGGAAATTTATGTAATTCTTTACTATCATTAATCAATTAACTTCAATAGCATTCATCAAATTATGTAACTCTTCACTACCATTCATCAATTAACTTCAATAGCATTCAAAAACCATTCCAATTAAGCTTCTCAAGCTTGAGAGGGGTTGAGAAGAGAGAAACATTGAGAAATTATAGAAAAGATCAAAATTCACCATTTACCTTACAAATTGCTTGATTCTTTGTTCACGATAGAGGCCCCCAACCAATCAATTGGTTTAGTATGTTAATGGAGCCATCAATGGGGATTAAAGAAAGAGGGAAGCTCCAATTTCTCCAATTTGGAGAGAATTTTAGAGAATAGTAAAAATTAGCATTATTTCAGCATAATTCTAATATAGTAAAATTCTCCTATTTTTTTCAAAGGATTCATGTTCTATTTATAGGAGAGGGAAGCTCTAACCAAAGCTAACTGATTTCTAGAATTTTTTAGATTTCACTTTGGTTGAATTTGGACTAGATTTGGACCTAGTTTGGTTCCTTTTTGATTCGGCTTGGTTCCCTTTTGATTTGGTTTGGTTCAAGGGAGAGGAGAGATAAAAATATCACATTATTTTTGAGTTTAAAACTCATTCAAGCATGTGAAATATGCACCTCCTTTAAGGGACTCCCCTTCCTTAAATATGTGTCAAAATGGAATCATTATACCCAAAATATCTCATATTTTTGATATTACTCATAGTTTCTTACTAATAAACCTTGTACATAGTCAACTCTTCATCTTATGTGAGCATTTACTCATTTTTGGGTATCTTCTTTTACAAAATTAGATTTATCTTCTCCCCACATATGGATTGATCTTATTGGCCCATAGGAACCTTAATTGGACCATAATCCAAAAGTTTCTGAAAATCTAGACCCTTAGGCTAAGGTCCTTTATACCCATTTCCAATTAATTTCAATTGCACATTGGAAAGTTCTTTTTTGAATTTCTGTTTCAGGGAAACTTATTTTAATAAGATGAGATAATTTTCTATCCAAAAATATTAAAAATATGAATATTCTCTCTCTAGAATATTTTCTCTCTCTAGGTTAAAACAATTAGAAACAAGTCTAAATTATATTTCTGAAGGGATTGATTACAGGGGAAGATGCTGGACATTTTGAGAGGCTGGGGAGGAATCTTACATTCGCTCCCACTTGAAAAACATGAGATGCCCTCATCTTGCAAACTGGGAATAATTTCACAAGATGCACAAGTATGAGACTGAGAGAAAATTTTTAATTAAGATTAACCACCAATTAAAAAAGTCTCAAAGAGAGTCAAGACAAGAACAAGATTTAAACTTTATTCATTCTTGGAACATATACAGTAAAGATAGAAGAACTCTTTACACGTCCATAAGCTCGTCCATCATATGATCACAAAAAAAGCACTCACAAGCTCCACACGTATAAGGTAACTCATCTATTGGAATAATTCTGTTGGTTATTGCCACACCTATCTCAGTGATATGAGGTGATCTAACAAAAGGACCTCTGAGAGGCAAGCCAACAACGGGGTAAAGGCATATCTTCTGATGAGAAAGAAAACACGCCAGTAAGAAGACCCCCTCAAAAAACCCAAGATGTCTTGATCTCATGATGCAGTAGTATCGGGGACCCAAACCCAAGGCTTCAATAACCATGGCCAAGCGGACATTGTTATGAAAGTGCTGCTGACCCCAGGGTGTTACCCTAGTTATGTCTTGATAGGTCTGCCATTTAGTCTGAGCTACAGACGTTCCCAAGTGAGGAAAAAGTGAGCCTCATCCACCGTACTGGAAGCTCACCATTTAAATCGAACCGAGGCTGGTCAAGACCTCGGTCAACCTTGCTACGCGAGACGTCCTCCATTGACTCTCCGTCAGCAGTTGCAACTTTATCAGTTAGGTCTCCATGACCTTAATCCATAAGACGATCAAAATGCTTCCCCAGCATTCTTGACATAAAACAGTCATTTACAAACAGTCACAAAATACAGTTTCTATATCAAACTCTTGTCTTCCCACATTACCCCTACTCAGTCCACATTACTTATTCCACATTCCATTCAATGTGTACTCATTCTCATCCATTTACTCATATCGACGACACATTATTTCACATACACATTCACATTCATTATTCAGCATACATATCCATGTTCGTACATCCACATCATACATCCAATCCCATATCCGCATTCATACATACACATCCATATCCACATCCATACATCCACATCCATATCCACATTCACATCCATACATCCACATCTACATGCATATATCCATTTTCACATCCTCGTTCATACATCCACATTCACATACATACATCCACATCCGTATCTACATCCATACATCCACACCCACATCTACATTCACATTCACATCCATACATCCACATCTATATGCATACATCCATTTTCACATCCTCATTCATACATCCACATCCACATCCACATACATACATACATCCACATCCACATCCACATCCACATCCACATCCACATCCACATTCACATCTATACATTCATATCTACATCCACATTCACATCTATACATACACACATCTACATGCATACATCCATTTCTACATTCATACATCCACACTCCCATTTCCACATTCACATTCATACATCCACATCCACATCCACATTCCCATTCATATAACCACATACGCCTTCACATCTATTCTTTTACATCACATCCATTCTCGCCCTATCACAACCCATATACATCTTATCCCATCACATACACTTCTTACCTCATCCCATACACATCTTATCACATCTTAACTCATCTTATCACATCCTAACTCATCTCATATGCATCTTATCACATCTTATCACACCTCATACACCTCTTATCACATCCTAACTCATCTTATCACATCCTAACTCATCTCATATGCATCTTATCACATCTCATACACCTCTTATCACATCTCATATTATTTATAGAATACAAGAGAATTCTTATATTTAATATAAGATTTCTTTACGCATCGATTTATGCATAAATTCCATTTAAGGAGACTAACACTTTCGAAATAAAAATCAATTTTTTATGCATCTTCCTATGCATAAATTCATTTTAAATGAGAAAGACACTTTTGAATTAAAATTCAATCTTTTATGCATCTTCCTATGCATAAATTCAATTTAGATGAGAATGACACTTTCGAATTAAAAAAACAATCTTTTATGCATCTTTCTATGCATAAATTCAATTTAGATGAGAATGACACTTTTGAATTAAAAATCAATCTTTTATGCATCTTCCTATGCATAAATTCAATTTAGATAAGAAAGACACTTTTGAATTAAAAATCCATCTTTTATGCATCTTCCTATGCATAAATTTAATTTAGTAGGAATTACACTTTTAGAATAAAAGAATTTCTCTTATGCATCTAATTTATGCATAAAATCCATTTATGATGAAAATCACACTTTTAGTATAAAAAAATATCTTTTATGCATACCTCTATGCATGAAATCCAAATATGGTAAAAGTAACACTTTTATAATAAAATTTATCTTTTATGCATACCTCTATGCATGAAATCCAAATATGATAAAAGTAACACTTTTATAATAAAAAATTTATCTTTTATGTATACCTCTATATGCATGAAATCCAATTCTGATAAAAGTAACACTTTTATAATAAAAAATTTATCTTTTATGCGTACCTCTATGCATGAAATCCAATTATGATAAAAGTAACACTTTTATAATAAAATTTATCTTTTATGCATACCTCTATGCATGAAATCCAATTATGATAAAAGTAACACTTTTATAATAAACAATTTATCTTTTATGCATACCTCTATGCATGAAATCCAAATATGATAAAAGTAACACTTTTACATCAAAATAATAATCTTTTATGCATACCTCTATACATGAAAAGTAACACCTCTACATCAAAATTTATCTTTTATGCATACCTCTATGCATGAAATCCAATTATGATTAAAAAACACTTTTATATCAAAATAATAATCTTTTATGCATACCTCTATACATGAAATCCAATTATGATAAAAGTAACACTTTTACATCAAAATAATAATCTTTTATGCATACCTCTATGCATGAAATCCAATTATGATAAAAGTAACACTTTTACATCAAAATAATAATCTTTTATGCATACCTCTATGCATGAAATCCAATTAAGATAAAAGTAACACTTTTATATTAAAATAATAATCTTTTATGCCTACCTCTATGCATGAAAATCAATTATGCATAATATAAAAATCAATTTCTCTATGACTACAATGAATATCTTTCAATTAATCTAGGATGATAATTCCTAGAATATGGTAGGAAGTCCTCTTTTCATGCTTTGAATGAAATTATTTTATGTGTAATTTTTATAAAAATTTTACCATAGCTCCCCTGCTATGACTGATAAATCTCAATTATTCTAAGGGATAAAGCTTATCATCAAGGAATAATTAGAATCTTCCCTAATTGGATCACTAATCCATAATGGATTGAATCATCAATATTCATGAAATACATAAACTAAACACATAGAAAAAAGCCATTAATTTGGCCTCAAGCATAGATTAATCTTGGATTAACGAAAATCTTTATGAAAAGCGTCATTTGGATTGAGAATGGGTCATGAGTATGACCATTTCTTGAGTGAGAGAGAGAAATTACATAAAAACCATTAGAATTAAGCATAAATGGAAATTTATGTAATTCTTCACTATCATTAATCAATTAACTTCAATAGCATTCATCAAATTATGTAACTCTTCACTACCATTCATCAATTAAATTCAATACCATTCAAAAACCATTCCAATTAAGCTTCTCAAGCTTGAGAGGGGTTAAGATGAGAGAAACATTGAGAAATTATAGAAAAGATCAAAATTCACCATTAACCTTACAAATTGCTTGATTCTTCGTTCACGGTAGAGGCCCCCAACCAATCAATTGGTTTAGTATGTTAATGGAGCCATCAATGGGGATTGAAGAAAGAGGGAAGCTCCAATTTCTCCAATTTAGAGAGAATTTTAGAGAATAGTAAAAATTAGCATTATTTCAGCATAATTCTAATATAGTAAAATTCTCCTATTTTTTTCAAAGGATTCATGTTCTATTTATAGGAGAGGGAAGCTCTAACCAAAGCTATTTGATTTCAAGAATTTTATAGATTTCAGTTTGGTTGAATTTGGACTAGATTTGGACCTAGTTTGGTTCCTTTTTAATTCGGTTTGGTTCCCTTTTGATTTGGTTTGGTTCAAGAGAGAGGAGAGATAAAAATATCACATTATTTTTTAGTTTAAAACTCATTCAAGCATGTGAAGTATGCACCTCCTTTAAGGGACTCCCCTTCCTTACATATGTGTCAAAATGGAATCATTATACCCAATATATCTCATATTTTTTATATTACTCATAGTTTCTTACTAATAAACCTTGTACATAGTCAACTCTTCATCTTATGTGAGCATTTACTCATTTTTGGGTATTTTCTTTTACAAAATTAGATTTATCTTCTCCCCACATATGGATTGATCTTATTGGCCCATAGGAACCTTAATTGGACCATAATCCAAAAGTTTCTGAAAATCTAGACCCTTAGGCTAAGGTCCTTTATACCCATTTTCAATTAATTCCAATTGCACATTGAAAAGTTCTTTTTTGAATTTCTATTTTAGGAAAACTTATTTTAATAAGATGAGATAATTTTCTATCCAAAAATATTAGAAATTTGAGTATTCTCTCTCTAGAATATTTTCTCTCTCTAGGTCAAAACAGTTAAAAACAAGTCTTATATTTCTGAAGAGGGATTGATTACAGGGGAAGATGCTGGACATTTTGAGAGGCTGGGGAGGAATCTTACATTAAGGATAGGGTTGGTTACTAAGGCTCTCTTCAGCTTGTCAAAGGCACTCTAACACATTGCAGTCCACTGAAAAAGTATACTCTTCTTGAGAAGGTTAGTTAAACGGGATGCTATCTGAGCATACCAAGGTATAAAGATCCTATACCATCCGGTTAACCCTAGGAATCCTCTGACTTCCTTTACTGTCTTGCGTTCTGGCGATTCTACTACCGCTTGGATCTTTGTTGGGTCAGGAGAAATCCCATTCTTTGACAGTATGAATCCCAAGTATTCCACCTGGTTAGCAGAGAAAGAACACTTGCTCTTCTTTGCAAAGAGTTGGTGATTTCTTAGGATTTCTAGGACCTTGCGCACATGATCTTCATGATCTACAACATTCTTTCAGTATACCAAGATATCATCAAAGAAGACAAGAACAAAATCATCCAAGTATTCTCTGATAATATCCTGCATAAGATGATTAAACATCGCCGGGGTATTAGTCAATCCAAACGGCATGACTGTGAACTCATAATGCCCATAGTGAGTATTGAATGCTATCTTTGGGATGTCCTGCTCTTTGATTCTGATCTGGTAGTACCCGGATTTGAGATCTATCTTTGTAAAAATTTGGGTCCCACTTAACCGATCCAGAAGTTCATCAATCCTAGGAATAGGATACTTATTTTTAATTGTTAATTGATTTAATCCTCTGTAGTGAATACAGAGTCTTAGCATTCCATCTTTCTTCTTTTGAAAGAGAACGGGCGCACCCCAAGGTGAGACACTTGGTCTGACAAATCCCTGCTCTAACAATTGTCTTAATTGCTCCTTAAGTTCTATGACTTTAGGGACTGGCATTTTATATGTACGCTAAGCCATTGGGGGTTAATTCGATCTCATGATCTACTTCACAAGGCGGAGGCATCTCAGTCAGCTCTTCAAGAAACACATCTGCATACTCACTTAACCACTCTGGTTCTTTAGCCTTGCATTTTATGTCTACTGGATTCATTTTAACGACATACATAGCTTGCCTCTTTCTGAGCCCTTTTAATAATTTAGAAGCCTTGACTAATTGTTGCAGCACTGGGGATCTGGAAATTTCAATTCCTTGAACTTTATTCCCGTGAAGGTCTAGGAAAGAGATGGTTCCTTTGTGACAATGAATGTCAGCTTGATTCTTTTGGAGCTAATCCATTCCAAAGATTCCATCATAGATTCCCAAGGGTTACATTCCCATCTAGGTCAAACTGAATAAGGTCTTTCTCAAGGTGTGTAAAATGAATCTTTCCACCGGCCGATTCCAGTTACATAGGTTTCCTTGATTTTTGATTTAGGACTAATTTACATAGACATCCTGAGGAAATAAAAGAATGAGTACTGCCTGAATCAGTCAAAATCTTGAATTGCTTACGCTGGTACTCTGCTCCAGTCTGTAGGACTGAGAATTGATAGTTATTCCCCTGATGCTCTATTGCTGCATAGATCTGTCCTTTCTCTTCCTCCACTTCATCAGCTATAGTGATAGCTCTGGCTACTGCAGACTGAGCTCTGGCTACTGCAGACTGAGGTGGAACTCTCTCTCTCTGGTTATTCCAATTCCTGGAGGGAGTTTGGAGACTGCTTTGCATGGAGGTTGCAGGCTGAGTTGGCACTCTTGTGGGGCGTTATCCTAATTGGACTGATATACGAAGGAGTCTGTCTTTGAATTCTGGGACCCTAGTTTCCTTGGCCCATAGAAGGAGATGGGCAATCCTTAAGCTGGTGCCCAAATCCTTGACATCCGCCGAAGCATCTGTTCTTTGAAGCTCTTCCCTTTGGATTCTTGAGAGAGCCATAGTTCGTGAGAAAGTACTTCGAGGGAAAGGTCTTCCTTCATTTTTGAAGCTTCCCATCTCCACATTCTGGTGGGACTTTCACAATGAAGGATTTGGCAAAGTCCTTTGCCATTATGACAGCTTCTGCTGCCATGGATACTGGCTTGGCATTCTTGACCAGTGTGTCTAAGGGTTCGTTCATTCCCCGAATGAACCTAGCCATGAGTTGCTCTTCATCTAGAGGTGGTGAATATTTGAGTAGAAAAGCGAATGCCTGGTGATATTCTTCGATGGGTTTGCTCCCCTGATTCAGCTCTAAGAATTCATTTATTTTGGTTTCTAAGAACCCGAGGGGACAAAATCTCTTCCTTAAATAGGTTTTAAGGGCGTTCTAGGACCGAGTATTCCTGTCCAGATGGTTAGTGTCATAATGGTTCCTCCATGCCACCCTGGCTGTTTCCACAATTTTCAGCCCTGACAAGAGCCATTGCGGCTCTGCTCATTGTAGCCTGTGACATCAAAATACTCTTCCATAGCTTCCACCCATTTCTCCACAGCCTCGCCCAGGTGCTCCCCTTCTCCTTTGAAGGGTCCTAGCTAAGTTCTGTGAAGGGCCTTGCGAATGTGAGATCCCTCTGCCCCCTCCGCACACCGGCGGACTCCCGATAGCTGACAACAACGGAAACAGCCCCCTCATGCGCAGGGCAGGGTTTCTCACTCGGGGCCTCACCCATGAATGTTCGGGCACGAGACTACGCTGGTGGTCACTCCGAAAACTGAAACCGGAAAAATTTTCCATGCCCAAAAAGCGAGGACGATTTCACTTTTTTGAATTTTCTTAACGAGTTTTTCTGACTAGATTAATTCTAAACTATCCTTCACTTGAATAAACCAGATAGAAGGAAACTATCACTGATATAATTTGATCATCTGAGTAATTTCAACACTTTTTTCCTAATCAAGATCAGGCATAGCCATTGATCCACTCAATTGAGAAATTTATCAGGGAATTAACCAGCTACTCGAATCCTAGCGTAATCCTAAGATTTTTCAGTTTGATTATTAAAACTCCACTGATTCGAGCCTAACCCCATCCGGCCCATGGGTTAGCCACCACCCTCCCACTGGAAATGGTAGAACCAAACAAGTACTCACCCACCCATAATTGAAATGCCTTTCTTAACTTTAGCTTTAGAAAACAATTACGCACACACTCCTCTTTAAAACTTTAATATAAAAAATAATAATCCATTGACAAAACAGATATGATCACAGATTTCATAATTCAAAATTTCCATTCAATCCCTTGTTTCACAAAAACAGTACCAATATGGACTCTCCGTTGGGACCAACTGATCAACAACGAGATCCAGTAACAGATTACAATAATCATTTCATCAACATATATATATATATATCTTCCTCGACATAGGAATGGGTGTCCTAAGCACCGCGAGCCTGTGCATCGCCTG
The DNA here is from genome assembly GCF_041138505.1 of Cibotium barometz. Taxonomy (NCBI): domain Eukaryota; kingdom Viridiplantae; phylum Streptophyta; class Polypodiopsida; order Cyatheales; family Cibotiaceae; genus Cibotium; species Cibotium barometz. The sequence continues at coordinate 33,150,154 of NC_141052.1, read as the reverse complement.
GTCAGAACCCTCCAGGATCCTCCTTAGGTGTCCTGGTACTTCACTCAGGGATCGCTTCGTCGGCCCTCGCCCATCGTATCGGAAGCACACCATTTTCACCATACCCAGGCTGGTTTTTGCCGCGTGAGCTGTCCCTCGAACACTCCCCGTCAGCTATTGTAACCGAACTTTCCTTAGATAAACATATATGCCAAATGCTCCCTCCAGCATTCTAGCGTAAGAGAGTCCTTTAAGAAAATAGGGTTTCTATGCAAGTTTACAATTTTGATTTTGTTTGAAAACCATGAATAATCTTAAATCCGTATCTTAGTACTTCTAGATCCAGGTCTGAATTCCAAACTGAATTCTTCGAATTCTGTTAACTTGATCCTCAGATCAAATTCAAAAGTCTTAACTTAGTTTCAGATTCGGTGGGGGATTTGAGTACATTTTTTCAGAACTGGGCACATCCCATTGATTGAAATTGACGAAGGAATTAGGTCTTGGTCAATAGTCTGAATCAGTGTTTGGGTCTCGAAAGGTTCTTCCTGAACTATCTTTCTCGAAAGGTACTATTTCAATTTCTCTTTTTCTAAATTTCGTTCGATAAATATTTGCTTACACATTTCTAAAACATGAATTTCTTATGAGGAATAAAATAATCTTTATCTCGATCTCCGACTTCGATAGTTTAATTGAATTTTCTCATTACCATCTTAGTGAATATGAAACGGTAGCATTTCTTTTCACAGATTATCTACTTATTCATTTTTCCAATTTTTGTGAAAATTAAATAGAGGATTATGAGAATCCTTATTTAAATATAATCATTCTATAAGCATCTATTTATGCATAAAATCTAATTCTGATGAAAGTCACACTTTTATCATCATAAAAATTATTTATGATGAAAATCACTCTTTTAATAAAAGAAAATATCTTTTATGCATATGTTTATGCATAAAAAGCATTTATGATGAAAATCACACTTTTAATATTAAAAAAATATCTTTTATGTACCCATTTCTGCATAAAAATCATTTATGATGAAAATCACACTTTTGATATTGAAAAAATATCTTTCATGCACCCATTTATGCATAAAATCATTTATGATGAAAATCACACTTTTAATATAAGAAACCAATATCCTTTATGCATATGTTTATGCATAAAAATCATTTATGATGAAAATCACACTTTTGATAAAAAAACAATATCTTTTATGCACCCATTTATGCATAAAATCATTTATGATCAAAATCACACTTTTAATATAAAAAAATATATCTTTTATGCATATGTTTATGCATAAAAATCATTTATGATAAAAATCACACTTTTGATATAAAAAATTATCTTTTATGCACCCATTTATGCATAAAAAATCATTTATGATGAAAATCAAAGTTTTAATATAAAAAATATATCTTTTATGCATATGTTTATGCATAAAAATCATTTATGATGAAAATCTCACTTTTAATATAAAATAAATATCTTTTATGCATATGTTATGCATAAAAATCATTTATGATGAAAATCACACTTTTAATTTAAAAAATATATATTTTATGCATATGTTTATGCATAAAAATCATTTATGATGAAAATCACACTTTTAATATTTAAAAGTATCTTTTATGCATAAAAATTGTTTATGATTTAAATCACACTTTGGATATATATAAAAAAATCTTTTATGTGCCCATTTATGCATACAATCATTTATGATAAAAATCACACTTTTAATATATATATATATATATATATATATATATATATATATGTAAGATTTTATGCATATGTTTATGCATAAAAATCATTTATGATGAAAATCACACTTTTGATATAAAAAAATATCTTTTATGCATATGTGTATGCATAAAAATCATTTATGATGAAAATCACACTTTTAATATAAAAAATATATCTTTTATGCATATGTTTATGCATAAAAACTACTTATGATGAAAATCACACTTTTAATATAAAAAAATATCTTTTATGCATATGTGTATGCATAAAAATCACTTATGATGAAAATCACACTTTTAATATAAAAAAATATCTTTTATTCATATGTTTATGCATAAAAATTATTTATAATAAAAATCACACTTTTAATATTAAAAAAATATCTTTTATGCATATGTTTATGCATAAAAATCATTTATGATAAAAATCACACTTTTAATATTAAAAAATATCTTTTATGCATATGTTTATGTATAAAAATCATTTATGATAAAAGTAACACTTTTATAATAAAAAAATATTCTTCTATGCATACTTTTATGCATAGAAATCAATCATGATAAAAGTAACACTTTTAAAATAAAAAAATATTCTTTTATGCATAAAAATCAACAATGAAGAAAGTAACTCTTTTATAATAAAAAAATATACTTTTATGCATTATTTTATGCATAAAATCCATAAAGAAGAAAGTAACACTTTAGTCTCTTCTTGATCTGACCATGTGACTTCAGGTTCGGTCAGATCAGTTTAACTAGTTAAGACTTTGACTCGTTGGAGTAATTCCCATGTTAGAAGATTTTCCCATGGCAGAATCGCATGTGCCTTTCAGGCGAGGGGAGTCTTTCCGGGTCCGATTTTGGAGGAACCACCCGGGCTAGTCTCTCGTCCGAATATCTGCGGGGGCAAGGCCCCGAGTGTGGATCCCTGCCTTGCGTGCGCTGACACGGCTTCCATCGTCTCGAAGCCCCGGAGAGGGGGGATGTATCAGAGCTTTGTTAAAAGCTAATATAAGGACAAACAAATTCTTATCAAAAATTGATAAAAAAAAGCTCAGAAAAAGCATTTTCATATTGTATTTTCATTCCGTAAGCTTCATTAATGAAGAGATTTTAAATTGTTTTTGTAGATGGAAGTTCCATACTTATTTGGTATTCCTGACCTTACCCATTCACAAGACATGACTACGTTCACATTCTCTTCCGCTACAACTGGAACGAGCCGAGCAAGACTCGCACGCCATTTCGAGGATCTATATTTTCATGACCCAGCAAAGAGACGGCAACACAAGTGGGCAGGGCAGTATGTCCATGCCTTTTGTGACCAGTGTGCGATGTTAAGGCAGCAGAACCTCTCATTGGCCATGATTCTGATGAAGCTCAAAGTGATACATGGTATCATTACTCTAGGCCTCAAAATTTCAGACTTTCCTGCCAAATCTATAGACTCTTTAGTCGCTTTATTCCTAAGGAGATGATAGTAGCTCCCTTGACAGTAAGGGAACGTTTGTACCAGGGCATGTCTATAGCCCCAATACCGTCGTCTTATGCGTCTCTCGAGGAGATTATGACTTTTGGAGCCGAACTGCTCTATGTACATATTGAAACTTTTATATAAATAAAGAAATGTTTTCTGGAGAAAATTTTCCTATTGTATAAGTGATTGTTTATGGATGAACTGATAAAGAAAAATCTGTTAACTGGACATATGTCATAGATCTCTAATAAGATCATTTATCTTGTTTAAGAAATTATTTTTAAACCTCTTAAGTCTTAGGATCTCGTGGACCATATCAAAAGAAAAATTTAATAATATATCATTTTTGGCAGAGTCATGAGGCAAGGAAACCGTGGCCGTCAGCCAGACCCTCTCTCTCAAGTTGAAGAACTTGACCCCAATGTTTTGTAAGATTCCTCCCCACGCTCTCAAGATGTCCAGCATCTTCCCCTGTAATCAAATCCCTCTTCAGAAATATAAAAGATCTTGTTTCTACCAGTTTTGGCCTAGAGAGAGAAAATCTTTTAGAGAGTGGTAATTCAGTTTTTAAATATTTTTAGATAGAAAAATATCTCATCTTATTAAAATAAGTTTCCCTGAAATAGAAGTTCAAAAAGATTTTCAGAAGGTGCATTAAAAATTAAGTATAATCTGTTCAAGAGGCATTATCCTGAGGGTCAAGATTTTTTTAAATTTTAAATTAAGGTTCCTATGGACCAATGAGATTCATCCAAATGTAGGGAGGAGATAAATAGAAGAATAAAAGAAAAATCTCCCAAAAATGAGTAAATACTCACATAAGATGAGGAGTTGAGGACAATAGTTATAAAAGAGAGATATTTAGGTGATATGATGCATTTTTGACACCTCAATATGGGGGAATTCTCCTCATGAAGGAGGCGCCTATTCCACATGCTTGAATGAGTTTTAAACTCCCAAATAATGAGATATTTTTCTCTCTCCTCTCTCCTATTTCAACTAGATCCAAAAAGTGAGCAAAACTGACCCAAAAATGGTAAAAAATTGACCAAACTGATTTGGAAAATTCTAGAATCAGTTAGAAGCTCACTTTTTCCTATAAATAGAAGCCTTCCCCTTTGTTGAAACTCAATAGTGTTTTGCACTGTTACCCTGCCTCTTCCAAGTGCCAAAAACAGTGAATTTTACTCATAATTCATTAGTTTTTGACCTTCCCTCTTCTAAAAGATTGGTGGCCACTCTTGTTTCAAACAAGAGTAGAACCCTCAAACCATCAAGCCAAAGGAAAGCTCTCAAATTATCTATGTAAGTTAGAGATTCTTCTCTTTTCTATTTCTTTTATGGTTTAATGCAAATTAACACCCTCTCTCTCTGTGATACTAGCGCCGTCGCGCCAAACAGCAACACCTCAAAAACTCCCCGCTACCATAGGCGACAACCCCAATGAAAAACTCCCCTTGTTGTCAGCCCACAGTCGACCTTCTCTATCTCCACAGCTTTGCAGCTTTCCAAAATTCAAAAATACACACGCGCCCACTTCAGCTCCACGCTCCTCCTCTGCTATTCTGCTTTGTTCAGCCCTCTTTGAATCTCTTCCAGCTGCTCGCTCTCTCTGCTGTTCATCTCCTTCCTCTTTCTCCCCCTCAGCCATCGTGGGTACTGCCCTCTCGTCTTATTCTTCTTCAAGACAGCCACGGCCGGCTCGCCTCCCACTACCTGTCCTCCTCTTCAGCTAATTTTCCCCTTGTTCTGGAAAAACCCACCACACCTGGCCCAAATTGGCATCCTCCGTGCTAGAATCTCTTTGCGCCAATCTCTTTGCGCCATCTCTCCCCTGCCATGCACACACGTAGCCACATACCCCTTCTCGAATCTCCTTTAATCTTGGACATTTTCACCCCTCATACACATATTATATTGGCACCCCCAACAATTAATTGCCCCCATGCACTTGCACATTTTTGAATACAATCTACAAGTACCCACTTTATTTTTTTTTGAGACACGCACATGTACATAGCAACTGAATGACTGACACCATCTCAAGTAGACCACGCTCTAGATTAGCTTGGTACTCCCACACCTTAGGCTCATCATTTCCCTTGCACATACACTTCCATCAAAGCCTAAAATAACCACACATCCATGACACCCACACTGAGTCAATGAGTGTTCCCATGACTTTACCACAATACGAACATCACTCATGTACACATGTACAAGTTGAGTTTGGGGTTTTCAAAAATCTTCACACACCAGCATGCAACGTGAGCACCGAATACATGCGGGTAGCTCCCAATGCATGCCGATAACTACCGACATGCACCCGGAGCTACCGGCATACACTCGGAGCACCCAATGCATGCCAGGTGCTACCTAAGTATGTCAGTAGTGTAAGATTCCTCCCTAGCCCCTCAAGATGTCCAGTTTCTTCCCCTGTAATCAATCCCCTTTTCAGAATAATAAAAGATCTTGTTTTTACCTGTTTTAGCCTAGAGAAAGAAAATATTCTAGAGAGAGATAATTCAGTTTTTAGATATCTTTGGATAGAAAAATATCCCTTATTATTGAAATAAATTCCCTCGAAACAGAAGTTTAAAAAGAAATTCCTAAGGTGCATTAGAAATAAATTATAATATGCACAAAAGACGGCCTAAGGGTCTAGATTTTTTGAAAATTTTGGATTATGGTTCTTATGGACCAATAAGATTAATCCAAATGTAGGGAGGAGATAAATTCAAGAATAAAAGAAAACAATTAAAAAACTGAACTTTAACACCTCAGAGTGGGGATCTCCCCTCATGAAGTAGGCGCATTTTTCTCATCATTATCTCCAATTTTTAATCAATAAAATGAGATATTTTCATCTCTCCTCTCTCCTATTTCAAGTCTAATTTCCAAAAAGTAAGCTGAACTCACCAAAAATGGTCAAAATTTGACCAAACTAATCTGGAAAATTCTAGAATCAGTTTGCTTGGTTTGAGGCTCACTTTTTCCTCTAAATAGAGGCCTCCCCCTTTGTAAAAGCTTAATGGTGTTTATGCACTATTACTCTACTCCTCCCCTAAGCCATCTACATTGAATTTTTTAATAATTCAACTGTTTTTGGCCTAATTCTCTCCAAAGTGAATTGGTGGCCACTCTTGCTTCAAAACAAGAGTAGACCCTCAATCCCTCAAGCTAAAGGAGAGCTTACAAACTCCATGTAAGCTAATTTTCTACTTTGTTTAATGAAAAATCTATGGTTTTCTTGATTTTTATGTTTTGTAAATGTTTGAAGTAAGTTCAAATGCTATGCCTTTGATAAAAAGGCCACCCCCCTTCTCTTCTTTACATTCCAACGTTTCTCAATCCTAGAAAGATTAAATAAGGGATTAATTAAACTCTTCTTATTGTTTACTCTCTTGAATTTAGAAAATTATGTATATTAGAGTTCTATAAATCTAACTGGATTAGTTTAAGCTAAATAAAGGAAGATAAAAATGAGAAATGGTCAGCCATACAAAGGAGGTTATGGCAAAATTTTTAAGAATTTTATGGAAAAGAAAGTTTGTTCTTATGTTATTCCAAAAGAGTAATTCCCAAAAGAGTTTATTTTTATGTTATTCCAAAAGAGTAATTCCCACCATTTTTTCATCTAAAAGAAATATTCTAATTACTCCATGTACATATTCACCTAGAAATATGCATGGATATCACTGATATTAATTATTAAATTTTATTTTTATGCATAGAAAGATGCATAAAGAAATTTTTTAATTATAAAAGGGTTATTATTATTAAATTTAATTTCTATGCATAGAAAGATGCATAATGGAAATTTTTATTATTATAAAAGTGTTATTCTATGTTTAAATTCTATGAGTATTTGATAAATGAATAATTAAATACTACAAGAGAGAAATTTCTATCGTTTTATATTAACACGGATTGTAAAAAGAAAATTCAAGAAATCTATCGAGATCAAAATATTCAGATAAATGATTAATTTATTCTTCATTGAAATTTGTAACTGATTTAGAAATCAATTAAGTGAATAATCAAAGAAAGAAATTCAGTAAAATAGTAACTGAACTATCAAACCTTTTAGAGAAAGATAGTTCTAGAAAAATCTTATCCAACTCAAATCTTGAATCAGACTATGAACAAGACCAAACTATTTCGTCAGTTTCGAGGAAAGGTGTGACCAATTTAGAAAAATACACTCAAAACTCCCACCAAATCTGAAACTAAGTTTGAGACCCTTTTAATTGATCTGTGGATTAAGGTTATAGAATTCGAGGAATATTGGTATGAAATTCAAAATGCCGATCAAGAAGTTTTGGGGATACTGATTCAAGAAATACTCCTTGTATTCAAAAGAAAATCAAAATGAAAACTTGCATAGAAATCCTGTTTTCTTAAAGGACTATCTTACGCCAGAATGTTGGAGGGAGCATTTGGTATATGTTTTTCTAAGGGAAGTTTGGTTGCAATAGCTGGCAAGGAGTGTTCTAAGGACAGCTTACGCGGCAAAGCCTAGGTCTTGACCAGCCTCGGTACGGTTAAAATGGTGCGCTTCCGGTACAATGGATGAGGGACGATGAAGCGGTGCCAGGACACCTAAGGAGGATCCTCGAGGGTTCTGATCAAGCGATGCATGGGCTCGCGGTGCCTAGGAGGGCATCCATGCGTATGTCGAGGAAGATATGTATGATGGACGATATGATTATTGTAATCTGTTACTGGATCTTGTTGCTCAACGGACAGTCTAGAGTGATACTATTTATTTTTAAGAAGTAAAGGACTGGATGGAAATTTTGAGTTATAACATCTGTAACTAATAACTGTTTGTCAATGGACTCTTTTATATGTTAAAGTTTTAAAGAGGAGTGTGTGCATATTTGTATTCGAAAGCAAAAGTTAAGAAAGGCATTCAATTATGGGTTGGTGAGTAATTGTCTGGTCCTACCGATTCCAGTGGTTGGGTGGTGGCTAACCCATGGGCCGGATGGGGTTAGGCTGGAATCAGTGGAGTTTTAATAATTAAATTGAAATTGTAAAAATACGCTTAGAATTCGAGTAGTTAAATAAAAACCTGAAGAATTTCTCAAATGAGTGGATAAATGGCTGTGCCTAACTTTGGTTAAGAAAAAAGCATTGATTTTCTCAATGATTAGATCAACGACTGTGCCTGATTTTGGTTAGAAAAAAAGTGTTGATTTCTTCAAATTAAGTTAGTGATAGTTCTCCTTCTATCTGGTTTAATCAGGTGAAGGATAATTTAGTCTCTTGCCCCGTTAGAAAATTTGTTAAGAAAATCAAAAAGTTGGAATCGTCCCCATTTTTCGGGCAAGGGAAATTTTCCCGGTTTCGGTTTTAGAATGACCACCAGATTAGTCTCGTGTCCGGGCATTCAAGGGCGAGGCCGCGAGTGGGAAACCCTGCCCCTCGCAAGAGGAATCTACTTCTGCTCTGCTGCATCCGGGAATCCACTGCACGGAGGGGATAGAGGGGTCTCACGAGCTGGTATCAAAGCGCTGTTGTAAACTTATGAAACAGCAAAATTTGCCTAAATTTTAAAGTAAATCTGGGAATTAATGTTTTCACTTGTTAAGATTATGTTTGAAATGAACTTCATAAATTGAAAACTCATAAACTGAACTAGATTTTTAGATGGATACCCCAAATCTGTCCTAGCATTCCTGGACTCTCCCAGAGTCAGGATATGATCGCCTTTGCCTTTGAGAATCTCATCAACTCCGCTACAACCCAAGAAAGCAAAGTGAGACTCGCTCATCACTTTGAGGGTCTATACTTTCCTGATCCAGTAGAGCCATGTCAGCATATGTGGTTCTTTGGAGGGCGAAATATGCGCGTCAATACCAATCAACCACAGAGACTCAGACAGAATATCTCGCTACCCATGATCTTGATAAGGCTAGGAGTTATTCGTTATGTTCATCTCTATAATCATTCAACCCAGAGTTATTCATTATGTTCATCTCTATAATCATTCACCCCAGAGTTTTAGAAAATCTTGCCGTATTTTTATACTTCTTAGCCACTTTATTCCTAGGAGAAGAATTACAGCACCATTATCAGGATGAATCATGTATATCATAGCATGTCTCCATCGTAGTATCGCCTTTTTATGCGTACGCGATTAAGGTAGTGACTTTTGGAGCCGAGACGCTCTACGTATATATCAAAAACTTTTGATAATAAATGATGTTTTGTAAAAGATTCTGAATTGTTTTTGTGGTTGTGAATATTGGTTAATAAAATTATGAGAGTGAATCTTGTTTTAAAGGATTGTGATGGAATATTTATTTGTTTAAGAAATAAATATTAAAAAATTAAATAGTCATAAATCTGATGAGTGACAAAGCTAAGTTGACAAAAATCTCATTTTGTCAGAATCATAAGGCACGTGGGCCGTGGTAGGCAATCGGATCCTCTTACCGATTATGAAGAGTTAGATCCGGACGTTCGTAAAGCCTTGCACCGATCCCAACCTGGTCCCTTCAATGGTGAAGGGGAACAGTTAGGAGAAGTAGTGGAAAAACGGATCGAGGCAATGGAAGAGTATTTTGATGTAACTGGTTATAATGAGAGGAGCAAGATGGCTCTCGCCAGATTGAAAATTATGGAAACGGCTAGGGTCGCATGAAGGAACCATTGCGAGACAAAGCATCTCGACCGAAACACCTAGACCTGTCTAGGTCTTAAAGCTTACCTCAGGAAGAGGTTGTGTCCTCTGGGCTTCCTAGAAACCAAAATGAATGAGTTCCTGGAATTGAAGCAGGATAGCCGAACGATTGAAGAATACCATCAGGCATTTGCCCTTCTCCTCAAATATTCTCCACTTTTTGATGAAGAGCAACTGATGGCGAGATTCACTCGAGGCATGAACGAGCCATTAGACACTTTAGTGAAAAATGCCAAACTAGTCTCAATGGCAGAAGCTGTCAGAATGGCAAAGGACTTTGCCAAAGCATTTGTTGTTAAGGTTCCGTCGAAGCCTGTACCCTCAAACTTTAAAAGGTTCCAAACCCGAGAAGTGCTTCAAACTTTCCACCCCTAAAGAGGTAGCAAGGCCCTAATCAGAATCAAGATGCTAGGAGATTCAAAAGTGAAGGAAGACCCTTCCCTCAGAACACTTTCTCAGGAGCCCCACCTTTTTGAAGGATTCAGAGGGATGAGCTTAGAAGTGAGAACAGGTGTTTTGGGTGTCAGGGTTTTGTCCAAGAAATAGCCAAATTTAATGGGGAGCAGTTTTACACATGGCAGACAAAAACCATGTTTTTGCTGATGAGGAAAAATCTGTGGGGGCTAGTTGAGGGAAGAGATAAATGGCTAGAGGTGAGAGAGGAAAATGAGTGGAAGAGCAGGAATGCAAAAGCATTGGGACTTATTGCACTCAGTTTAAATGATGAAATCATTCATTACATCACAAGGATACAATGGGCAAAAGATGCATGGGATGAGCTCAATAAATTATTTGGCACACAAGCTAAAAATTCAAAGATAATACTGTTAATGCAATTCTACAAATTGGATATGAAGGGAAGAAAACCTTTAATCACACACTTGAATAGATATAAAAGCATTAAGCAACAACTGGTAGCTATTGGCAAAAAGGTAGAAGATGATGAGGCACTAGCAGTGCTTCTGAAGAGTGTGGACAAAGGTGAATATGAAAACATTATAGCAACACTAAAGAATGCACCTGAACTGAAGCTACACGAGATAGAAGGAGCTCTACTAGAGCAATAGAGAAGAGGCAAAGAGAAGAAATGGCTCGACTAGACAACAAGAGAAGAAAAAGCATTCTTCATCCGAGGATGATTCCCTTGAGGACGAGGATGAGGAAGAAGCAGAGTAGGAGGAGGACCTTCACTTGCCACAACTATGGAAAGCCAGGACACATGGCAAGAGAGTGCTACAACAAACCCAGTGGTGGAGAAGGAATGACATCAGCAAACTTCATGGAGGCTCCTAAGGAAGTGGAGTCAGATCATCTTTTCTGAGAGAGAGAGAGAGAGAGAGAAACCCCACAACCCAATGTAACCTACCCCAATAGAGTAAAACCACCTGTGAGAGACACCGATGATGTAGGCCATGTGGTAGATGTATGTGTGAGCACTTTAGTCAAGGTCACGGGCACTTGTAGTAGCCTTGGACACATAGAGAGAGAGTGTGTCAAGGACTATGAGTTTAGGGACTTGAGGCACTGGTCGCGGACTATCAAGTAAGAGGGAAACTTGGTATAGGGTCCAAGTGTGCTAGGAGTATTCACTTGAGGGGAGGTGTTGAAATATACAAGTGAACAGGGTGTGTGCGAGAACAAGCCCTTGGCTAGAGGCTGTAAAAGAGAATCTTTAAGTGTGAGAGAACCTGTGAAAAGGTGAGAAGAATTTACTAGGAGAGAATAAAGGGTAGCATGAGGAGATTTAGGAGGTGTGGGGATATTCTGAGAGAGGTGGAGAGAATCAAGCAAAAGAGGTGGAGTGAATCAAGGAGAAATCAATGGGATTGGATGTAAACCCTATAAATTGAGGCATTGGCCTAATGAGAATTTGCTGGTTTTTGATTATCCATGCCTACATTAAGCTATCAGTTAATTGCTCACTAATCACATCTTAATTATAGTCTAATATCTTTGTTAATGATGTTGATTCTAGCATTTGATCCACCATAGCTCATCACATTGCTATAATTTTAACATCGCTGTGGGGAGCGCCAGTTCTCTTTCAGAAAAAGAAGGATGGAATGTTAAGACTCTATGTGGATTATAGAGGTCTCAATCAGTTGCTGCTCTGCTGACAGTTAAGAATAAGTATCCTATCCCCAAAATTGATGAGTTTCTAGACAAGCTAAATGGAGCCCAGATCTTCACAAAGATAGATCTCAAATTAGGGTATTACCAGATCAGGATTAGTAATCAAGAATCCCGAAGACAACCATCAATACTCGCTATGGGCACTATGAATTTACATTCATGCCGTTTGGATTGACAAATGCCCCAGCTACATTCAATCGCCTAATGTGGGACATTCTTAAAGAATACTTGGATGATTTTGTTCTTGTTTTCTTTGATGATATTCTAATTTACTCAAAGAATGCAGCTGACCATAAAGCTCACGTCTGTAAAGTTCTTGAGATTCTAAGGAAGTACCAACTCTTTGCAAAAAAGAGAAAATGCACTTTCTCTATTGCGACCATGTTGAATACTTGGGCTTTTTGGTATCCAAAGACGTAATTTCTCCTGATTTCACAAAAGTCCAAACAATCATAGATTGGCCTGAAACAAAGACATTGAAAGAAGTCAAGGGATTCTTGGGATTAACTAGTTGGTATAGAATTTTTATACCTAAGTATGCTCTCATAGCTTCCCCCTGACTAATCTTCATGAATAATATCCTGTTTCAATGGTCTACCAGGTGTCAGAGCGCTTTTGATAAGTTGAAGAATGCCTTGGTAACCAATCTCATTTGAAAGTTGCCAAATTTATCTGTACCCTCCTTTGAAGTAGTAAAACTGATGCCAATGGTTTTGCCCTGGGAGGTGCGCTCATGCAGGAAGGTCATGCAGTGGCCTATGAATTCCAAAAACTCAGAGCGCATGAGAGAAATTATGCTGTCCACGACCTGGAGCTACTTTCAGTAGTCTATGCCCTGAAGTTGTGTGGAGACATTACCTATTGGGTAAAAGATTCACTTTGATGACAGATCATTAGAGCTTAAAGTGGATCTTTACTTAGAAGGATCTCAACATGTGCCAAAGAAGGTTGATGCAAACCCTACAGGAATTTGATTTGGAAATCAAGTACTGCCCAGGTAAAGAAAATGTGGTAGCAGATGTCCTCAGTAGAAAAGCCTCCTTGCTTGCAATCACAGTGGTATGAAATCCATTGATTAATGAAGCAGGAGAGAAGATCATGCAGGATAGATTATTTAGCCCTATTGCTACCCTACTTATGCGAGAAAGAAAAACTCCTCAGGAGTGGAACCGAGTTTAAGGGTATAGTTGGATAAAGAAATTATGGATTATAATAGTAGGCTATGCATTCCCAATGATGAGGGAACTAAGGGTCAAATTCTGAATGAAGCCCATGATAGCCATATAGCAGGACATTCAGGTTTCATCACAAGACCTACATGTCTCTAAAGAGAAGCTTCTTTTGGCCTGGACTAAAAATCGGATGTACTTAATCATGTATGTCAATGCTTGATATGTCAGAAAGTCAAAGTAGAGAGAGAAAAAATGCTTGGGAAGTTACATCCATTAGACATCCCCCAAATGAAGTGGGAATGTATCAGTATGGATTTTATTACTGGACTACCTTTAGTGCAATCAGGTTACAACTCCATTAGACATCCCCCAAATACATCCATTAGACATCCCCCAAAATGAAGTGGGAATGTATCAGTATGGATTTTATTACTGGACTACCTTCAGTGCAATCAGGTTACAAATCCATCTTCGTGGTAGTTGACAGACTAACCAAAGCTGCCCATCTGATTCCAGTAAAAGAAACCTACACTGCTGCAGTGGATGTGGACAAATTGTTCTCCTCAAGGAAATCTTTAGATTACCTAGCCTACCCAAGAGAATAGTAAGTGATCGAGATCCCAAATTCACGTCAAGCTTTTGGATTTTATTCTTTGAAGCAATAGGAACTTTCTTGGATCTCAGCAGAGCTTACCACCCCGAGACCAATGGTGGTCAAACAGAAAGGGTGAACCAAGTAATCAAAGATATACTTTGGTCATGCTGTGGTAGGGAACCCAAGAAGTGGCTAAGCTATCTGCACCTAGTCGAATTCGCCTACAATGCTTCTTATCACCGAAGTATCGGGATGAGCCCTTTCAAAGCTCTATATGGACAAGACTGCCTAACACCATTAACTTGGTCCAACCCACTGATTAGGGTTGAGATGTCCTTGACAACATGGAGCAGCAGATGCAGTCAATCCACAAGGATATAAAAGCTGCCCACCAGGATAGACAGAAGCAGTATGTAGATAAGAAGACGTTAAACAAAAAATTCGAAGAAGCAGATATGGTCTTCATTCAAGTATGCCCTAAAAGAAATTCTCTATATATTGGGAAGTACAAGAAGTTATCCCCCAGATACTGTGGGCCATATCTGATTACAAAGAAAGTAGGTGACTTAGCCTATGAACTTCTTCTACCTCCTCATCTTAAAGTACATAATGTATTTCATGTCAGCCTACTTAAGAAGTATGTACCGAGCCCGAATCATGTCCTTAATGAGGAACTCTTATCTTCTTCAACCCAAGGGCAGATGGAACTCCAACATGAAGAAATCCTTGATGTTCGAGAGAAGGTTCTCAGGAACAGAATTCTGAGAGAATTATTAGTCAAATGGAGGTTCTATCCTTTTGAAGACGCCTCCTGGGAGAAAGAAGCGAAACTGATTTGGGATTACCCCCAGTTTGCAAGATGAGGACATCTTCACATTTTTCAAGTGGGAGAGGATGTAAGATACCTCCCCAACCCCTCAAGATGTCCAGTTTCTTCCCCTGTAATCAATCCCCTATTCAGAATAATAAAAGATCTTGTTTCTACATGTTTTGGCCTAGAGAGAGAGAAAATGTTATACAGAGAGATAATTCAGTTTTTAGATATCTTTGGATGAAAAAATATCCCTTCTTATTAAAATAAATTTCCCTGAAATAGAAGTTTAAAAAGAAATTCCTAAGATGCATTAGAAATAAATTATAATATGCACAAAAGACCTTAGCCTAAGGGTCTAGATTTTTTGAAAATTTTGGATTAAGGTTCTTATGGACCAATAAGATTAATCCAAATGTAGGGAGGAGATAAATTGAAGAATAAAAGGAAAACCCCCAAAAATGAGTAAATGCTCACATAAAATGAAGAGTGAACTAAGGACCAAAGAAAACAATTAAAAAACTAAATTTTAACACCTCAGAGTGGGGATCTCCCCTCATGAAGTAGGCACCTTTTTCTCATCATTACTCCTAATTTTTAATCAATAAAATGAGATATTTTCATCTCTCCTCTCTCCTATTTCAAGTCTAGTTCCAAAAAGTAAGCTGAACTCACCCAAAAATGGTCAAAAATTGACCAAACTGATTTGGAAAATTCTAGAATCAGTTTGCTTGGTTTGAGGCTCACTTTTCCCTCTAAATAGAAGCCTCCCCCTTTGTAAAAGCTTAATGGTGTTTATGCACTGTACTCTACTCCTGCCTTGAGCCATCTACATTGAATTTTTTAATTATTCAACTGTTTTTGGCCTAATTCTTTCCAAAGTGAATTGGTGGCCACTCTTGCTTCAAAGAAGAGTAGAACCCTCAATCCCTCAAGCCAAAGGAGAGCTTACAAACTCCATGTAAGCTAATTTTCTACTTTGTTTAATGAAAAATCTATGGTTTTCTTGATTTTTATGTTTTGTAAATGTTTAAATTAAATTCAAATGCTATGCCTTTGATAAAAAGGCCACCCCCTTCTCTTCTTTACATTCCAACGTTTCTCAATCCTATAAAGATTAACTAAGGGATTAATTAAACTCTTCTTATTGTTTACTCTCTTGAATTTAGAAAATTGTGTATATTAGAGTTTTATAAATCTAATTGGGTTAATTTAAGTTGAATAAAGGAAGATAAAAATGAAAAATAGTCAGCCATACAAAAGAGGTTATGGTAAATTTTTTGAGAATTTTGTTGAAAAGAAAGTTTGTTTTTATGTTATTCCAAAAGAGCAATTCCCACCATTTTTGCATCTAAAAGAAATATTCTAATTACTCCATGTACATATTCACCTAGGAATATGCATGGATATCACTGATATTAATTATTAAATTTGATTTTTATGCATAGAAAGATGCATAAAGGAATTTTTTTAATTATAAAAGGGTTATTCTTATTAAATTTAATTTCTATGCATCGAAAGATGCATAATGGAAATTTTTATTATTATAAAAGTGTTATTCTCATTAAATTTGATTTTTATGCATAGAAAGATGCATAATGGAAATTTTTTTATTAAAAAAGTGGTATTCTCAATAAATTTGGTTTTTATGCATAGAAAGATGCATAATGGAAAATTTTTTTATTATAAAATTATTTTTCTTAATAAATTTGATTTTATGCATAGAAAGATGCATAAAGAAAATTTTTATTATAAAAGTGTTATTCTTATTAAATTTAATTTCTATGCATAGAAATATGCATAATGGAAATTTTTTTATTATAAAAGTGTTATTCTTATTAAATTTGATTTTATGCATAGAAAGATGCCTAATGGAATTTTTTTTAATTATAAAAGTGTTATTCTTATTGAATTGATTTTTATGCATAAAAAGTAGCATAAAGGAAACCTTTTATTACAAAAGTATTATTCCTATTAAATTAATTTTTATGCATAGAAAGAAGCATAAAGGAAAATTTTTATTACAAAAGTGTTATTCTTATTAAATTTTATTTTTTATGCATAGAAAGATGCATAAACAAAATTTTTATTATATAAGCGTTATTCTTATAAAAATTAATTTTTATGCATAAATAGATGCATAAAGAAATTCTTTTTATTTTAAAAGTATTATTCCTATTAAATTTGATTTTATGCATAAATAGATGCATAGAAGGATTTTTTTAATAAAAGTGTTATTCCCATTGAAGTTGATTTTTACGCATAAATAGATGCATATAGAATTTTTATATCAAAGTTAGATTTCTCTTAAATTCTATGTTTAAATTCTATGAGTATTTGATAAATGAATAATTAAATACTATAAGAGAGAAATTTCTATCGTTTTATATTCACACGAATTGTAAAAAGAAAATTCAAGAAATCTATTGAGATCAAAATATTCAGATAAATGATTAATTTATTTCTCATTGAAATTCGTAACTAATTTAGAAATTAGTTAAGTGAATAATCAAAGAAAGAAATTCAATAAAATAGTAACTGAATTATCAAACCTTTTAGAGAAAGATAGTTCTAGAAAAATCTTATCCAACTCGAACCTTGAATCAAACTATGACCAAGAGCAAACTATTTCGTCAATTTCGAGGAAAGGTGTGACCAATTTAGAAAAACACTCAAAACTCCCACCAAATCTGAAACTAAGTTTGAGACCCTTTGAATTGATCTGTGGATAAAGGTTATAGAATTCGAGGAGTTCTCGTATGAAATTCAAAATGCCGATCAAGAAGTTTTGGGGATACTGATTCAAGAAATACTCCTTGTATTCAAAAGAAAATCAACAAACTGAAAACTTGCATAGAAACCCCGTTTTCTTAAAGGACTATCTTACACCAGAATGCTGTGGAGGGAGCATTTGGTATATGTTTTCCTAAGGGAAGTTTGGTTGCGACAGTAGCTAGGAGTGTTCTAAGGACAGCTTACGCGATAAAGCCCAGGTCTTGACGAGCCTCGGTACAGTTAAAATGGTGCGCTTCCGGTACAATGGATGAGGGACAATGAAGCGATCCCTGAGTGAAGTTCCAGGACACCTAAGGAGGATCCTGGAGGGTTCTGACCAGGCGACGCACAAGCTCGCGGTGCCTAGGAGGGCACCCATGCGTATGTCGAGGAAGATATGTATGATGGACGATATGATTATTGTAATCTGTTACTAGATCTCGTTGTTGACGAGATGGAAATTTTGAGTTATAACATCTATAACTAATAACTGTTTGTCAATGGACTCTTTTATATGTTAAAGTTTTAAAGAGGAGTGTGTGCGTATTTGTATTCAAAAGAAAAAGTTAAGAAAGGCATTCAATTATGGGTGGGTGAGTAATTGTCTGGTTCTACCGATTCCAATGGTTGGCTAACCCGTGGGCCGGATGGGGTGGAATCAGTGGAGTTTTAATAATTAAATTGGAAAAGAATACGCTTAGAATTCGAGTAGTTAAATAAAAACCTAAAGAATTTCTCAAATGAGTAGATCAATGGCTTTGCCTAACTTTGGTTAAGAAAAAAACATTGATTTTCTCAATGATTAGATCAACCGCGCTGTTGCCTGATTTTGGTTAGGAAAAAAGTGTTGATTTCTTCAAATTAGGTAGGTGATAGTTTTCCTTCTATCTGGTTTAATCAAGTGAAGGATAGTTTAGTCTCTTGCCCCGTTAAAATAAAAAAGGTGGAATCGTCCCCATTTTTCGAGCAAGGGAAATTTTCCCGGATTCGGTTTCGGAATGACCACCACATTAGTCTCGTGTCCGGACATTCGAGGGCGAGACCCCGAGTGGGAAACCCTACCCCGCGCAAGAGGAAGCTACCGCTGCACGGAGGGGACAGAGGGGCTTCACAACTGGTATCAGAGCACTGTTGTAAACTTATAAAACAGTAAAAATTGCTTAAAATTTTAAATTTTAAAGTAAATCTAGGAAATAATGTTTTCACTTGTTAAGATTATGTTTGAAATTAACTTCATAAATTGAAAACTCATAAATTGAAGTGGATTTTTAGATGGATACCCCAAATCTGTCTAGCATTCATGGACTCTCCCAGAGTCGGGATATGATCGCCTTTGCCTTCGAGAATCTCATCAACTCCGCTACAACCAAGAAAGCAGAGTGAGACTCGCTCGTCACTTTGAGGGTCTATACTTTCCTGATCCAGTAGAGCGACGTCAGCATATGTGGTTCTCTGGAGGGCAAAGTATTCGCGTCAATACCAATTATTGACAGAGACAGACAAAATATCTTGCTAGCCATGATCTTGATAAGGCTAGGAGTTATTCATTATGTTCATCTCTATAATCATTCACCCCAGAGTTTTAGAAATTCTTGTCGTATTTTTAGACTTCTTAGCCACTTTATTCCTAGAAGAATAATTAAAGCACCATTATCAGTGATAAATCGTGTATATCATAGCATGTCTCCATCGCAGTATCGCCTTTTTATGCGTACACGATTGAGGTAGTGACTTTTGGAGCCGAGATGCTCTACGTATATATCAAAAACTTTTGATAATAAATGATGTTTTGAAAAAGATTCCAAATTGTTTCATGGTTGTGAATATTGGTTAATTAAATTATCAGAGTGAATCTTGTTTTAAAGAATTGTGATGGAATATTTATTTGTTTAAGAAATAAATCTCAAAAAATTAAATAGTTATAAATCTGATGACAAAGCCAAGTTGAAAAAAATCTTGTTTTGTCAGAATCATAAGGCGCCCAGGCCAAGGTAGGTAATTGGATCCTCTTACCGATGATGAAGAGTCAGATCCGGACGTACTTAAAGCCCTGCACCGATCCCAACCCGGTCCCTTCAAGTCTCTTTTTTCAAATTGATAAGATAATCTATTTCTCATTTAGAATCAATCAAAGTAGTTTTTAACTACTTATAAATAATCTAAAAGAAATAACCATTATTTTGTTAACACAAAATCATAAAAATATCATTTTCTTAATCTTTAGTTTTACAAGCCTAGAGTTTAGCTTTGAATTAAGAGACTATCATTGAGAAGAATCCTTTTTCAAGAGATTTAGCCATAAAGATGGCTATTCTTTTAGAGAGAGAGATTTACTTAAAAAGAAAGCATTATAAATAAGCATAAAGACTAACTTTCACTTAATTAAGCATTAATAATTTAAGGGAAAGCTTGATTTGAATTAAAACAATTATTTAGAAAGCTTCTCAAGCTTGAGAGAGGTTGAGAAGAAGAAAGTCATTGAGATAAATTGGAAAAAACCATAAAAATTGATTTTACCTCTAAGTTTGGCTCGATTCTCTATTAGCAGTGAAGCCCCCGACCAATCAATTGGTCCACCAAGAGGAGAAGAGCAACTCCAAGAGCTTTTGTTGAGAGAGAGAGAACTCCAAGCTCCCAAGAGAGAGGACAATTAAAAGGATAATAGAAAATATAATTATTTTAATATAATACTGGCATAGTATAGCTCAAATATTTTATTACAAATGATTGAGGGTCTGTTTATAGGTGAGGGAGGCCACTAACCAAGTCCATTTGGGTTCTAGAATTCCCAGGTTCAGTTTTGTTGACTCAATTTGGACAAGATTTGGACCAATTTGGCTCCCTTTTTTATTTGGTTTGATCCAAGAGAGAGGAGAGATAAAAATATCATAATTTTTTTTAAATTAAAAAACCTTCCACACATGTGAAAGAGGCGCTTACCTCAAGAGTCCCCCTTTTATTACCAAGGTGTCAAAAATGCATCATTATTCTAAAATATCCCATTTTTTTAGTAATATGCATGCATTCTCGGTGCTCTCATTGCATGCCTGAGCTACTGGCATACTTAGATAGCGCCTAGCATGCATTGGGAGCTCCCGATGCATGCCAGCAGCTATTGACATATTTAGATAGCATCTGGCATGCATTTTAAGATACCCACTTCACTAGGTAGCACGTGGCATGCACTGGTGGGTGCTCCCACTACGTGCTGGCAGCTACTAGCATACTTAGGTAACACCCATTGGGTGCTCCAGTAGCTCTCAATGACTGTCGGTAGTTATCGGCATGCATTGGGAACACGCATGCCTTCGATGCTCTCCATGCATACGAGTAGTTATCGCCATACTTAGGTAGCCCTCGCATGCATTGGGAGCTACACGCATGCCTTCGATGCTCTCCATGCATACCAGTAGTTATCGACATACTTAGGTAGCCCCCGCATGCATTGGGAGCTACAGGTGCATGCGAGCAGCTAACGACATATTTTTTTTAGAAAGGAGACTTCTATTAAGTATGAAAATTTTTACAAAATGGAGATTTGTTGGAGTCTAAAGGATTGAGAACTGACGATTCTTCCCTTGATGTTCAATGGCGGCATAAATCTGTCCTCTTTCTTCCTCCACTTCCTCAGCTATTGTGACAGCTTTAGCTGCTACAGTAGTTTGAGGTGGAACTCTCTCTCTTTGGTTTCCCCAATTTCGGGAAGGAGTTCTAAGACTACTTTGCATTAAGGCTGCAGGTTGCGCTGGCACTCTCCTAGGGTTGCCTTGATTTTGGCAAGTGGGACCCTGATTGAACTAATACGAAGGAGTCGGTCTCTGACCTTGGCTTCTTTGGCCCATTGACATAGAAGGAGTTGGGCAATCCTCAAAACCTTGATAACCAAAACATCTGATATCACTTCGAAGCTCTTCCTTCACCATTATGGAAAGAGCCAAAGTTCTTGAAAAGATCTTCCACGAAAAGGCATTCCTTCCATTTTGAAGCTTCTCGTCTCCTGGTTCTGATTAGGACCTTGGTTTCTTTTTAGAGGCGAAAGGTTGGAAGTACTTCCCGGTGTTTGGAACCTTTTGAAGGATGAGGGAGCTGGCTTTGGTGGTGGGACCTTAACAACAAAGGCCTTGGCGAAGTCCTTTGCCACCCATACGACTTCAGCCCCATGGAAACTGGCTTGGCATTCTTTACCAGGGTATCCAAAGGTTTGTTCATTCCCCGAATGAACCTGGCCATCGGCTGTTCTTCATGCAACTATGGGTTGGCGAGTATTTAAGGAGGAGAGCGAACGCTTGGTGATACTCTTCAATAGTTTTGCTCCCCTAGGTTAACTCCAAGAATTCATTCATCTTACTTTCCAAGAAGTCAGGAGGACATAATCTCTTCCTTAGGTATGTCTTGAGATCATTCTATGTCTGGGTGTTATAATCCAGATGGTTTGTCTCACAGTGGTTTCTCCATGCTACTCTTGCTATTTCTACTATCTTCAGCCTTGCAAGAGCCACTTTACTTTTCTCATTATATCCAGTGACATTGAAGTATTCTTCCATTGTTGTGATCCACTTTTCCACAGCCTCACCCAAGTTTTTCCCTTCACCCTAAATGGGACCTGGCTGAGATATGTGAAGGGCTTTGCGAACATCGGGGTCAATCTCTTCCTCATCTGTGAGAGGATCTCGCTATCTACCATGGTTTGCATGTCTCATGATTTCGTAAATCTAAGACTTGAAATTATAAGCATTAATACTATCTAGATGATGAATGCGAATGTGGTTGATATGATTTTAAATTCTGGTTGAGAACTGATGAGTTGATTCGGATTATGATTGAAAAATGAAGATTCATCAATTTTGGTTGAAATGTATTAAACTAAGCAAAACCATAATGAGGAGGATGAATGGGAGGAGTCCCTCTGATGATGTTCATAACTCAAATGACGTTAATGACTTCAGCAAATCAATATGAGATTAGTGGATTGTGCTGACAGATTTGCTACTGTTAACACTTGACCTAGTGGATCAAGCTAAGGGATGTCAAATTAAAAATCTGTATAATTGAAAATTTCCATGGACTATTCAGATAGAAAATTTGGTCTAATGGACCATTATTGTGATAAGGATTTGAATGATACGATCTGAGTGAATTATTATCTAATGATGAGTTTTTTATAAGGGATCTTTATCCCAGGATTCTATTGGGTTCACGAGACTATAAGGAACCCCAGAATCAGTTGGATCTTAAGGAAAAAAGTTCTCCTCTAATTTTGCGAGATGAGAACATCTTGCGTTTTTTAAGTGGGGTAGGATGTAAGATTCCTCCCTCCGGCTTTTGAGGTGTGTGGGTGTAAAAACCTCCCCTTCTGATCTTATAATTATTCCCCTCTCTGAAATAAAAGAAAGATCCTGTTTTTCCCTGTTTTGGTCTAGAGAGATAAAATGTCTAGAGAGAGGTAATTCAAAATTGAGATATTTTAAGATATAAAAATCCTCCTGGTGTCTAAAATGGTTTCCCCTGAAACAGATATTCAAAAAGAAATTTCCAATGTACAATTGGAATAAATTAAAAAATCAGGTAAAAAGGACCTTAGCCTAAGGGTCAAGATTTTCTCAAATTTTAGAATTAAGGTTCCTCTGGACCAATTAGATTAATCCAAATGCAAGGAGGAGATAAATTGAAGAATAAAAGGAAATCCCCCCAAAAATGAGTAAATACTCACATAAGATGAAGAGTTGACTAAGGACAAGGTTATTACTTTAAAAAAAAAGAGACATTTAGGAAGAAATGATGCATTTTTGACACCTGAGTGTGGGGGAATTCCCTTCAAGAAGGAGATGCCTATTTCACATATGTGGTTGAGTTTTAAACTCACAAATAATGAGATATTTTCATCTCTCCTCTCTCCTGCTTCAACTAGATCCAAAAAGTAAGCTAAACTGACCTAAAAATGGTCAAAAATTGACCAAACTGATCTGGAAAATTCTAGAATCAGTTTGCTTGGTTAAAGGCTCACTTTTTCCTATAAATGAAGCCTCCCTCTTTGTGAATGGTTAATAGTGTTTTATGCACTGTTACTCTACTCCTCCCCAGAGCCAAAAGCAATGAATTTATTGATAATTCATTAGTTTTTGACCATTTCCTCTTCAAAAGAATTGGTGGCCACTCTTGTTGTAAACAGGAGTAGATCCCACAAACCATCAAGCCAAAGGAAAGCTCACAAAAATTCATGTAAGCTAGAAATCCTACTTTTTCTTCATTCCATTTAATGGTTTTCTAATTTTTATTTTCTTTAAAATGAAAAATGGTACTATGCCTTGTTGGAAAGGCTTTCCCCCTCTCTTCATTCTTGAATTCAGCCTTTCTTTATCCTAGATGTGTAATCAAATTGTTGGAATTAAACTTTTCATATTGTTTCTCTTAAAAAGTGGAATTTGATTAGTTTAGAATGCTTTAAACCATTTGGGATAATTTCTAAGTAGCTTGAGAATGAAAAAATTTGAAAAATGGTCAGCCATACAAAGGAGGTTATGGAAAAATTTTCTTAAATTTTGAGAAATAAGTTTTATCTTTTATTATTCAAAAAGAGTAATCCCCACCGCTTGTGTATTCTAAAAGTGTTATTTTTATTCTATGCATAGAAAAATGCATATTAGAAATATTTTTATAATATAAGTGTTATTTTCATTAGAATTAATTTCAATGCATATAGAAGGATGCATATTGGGAATATTTTGATTATAAAAGTGTTACTTTCATCAAAATTAATTTTTATGCATAAATAGTTGCATTAAAAAAATTTATTAATAAAAGTGTTACTTTCATTAAAATTTAAATTATGCATAAATAGATGCATAAAATATATTTTTTTAAATAAAAGCGTTAGTTTCATCAAATTTTGATTTTATGCATAGAAAGATGCATAAAGAAATTTATTTTTATTTCAAAAGAGTTATTCTCATCAATTTTGATTTTATGCATATAGAAAGATGCATAAAGAAATTTATTTTTATTTCAAAAGAGTTATTCTCATCAATTTTGATTTTATGCATAGAAAGATGCATAAAGAAATTTACTTTTATTTTGAAAGTGTTATTCTCCTTAAAATTAAATTTATGCATAAATAGATGCATAAACAGAATTTTATAAAAGTCTTATTTCCCACTGAAGTTGTTCTTATGCATAAATAGATGCGTAAAGAATCTTTATATCAAAAATAAGAATTCTCTTACATTCTATAAATAGATGTGATAAGATGTGATATGAATCAGATAGATGGGAATGAATGGATGGATGGATGTGATGAGAATAGAAGTGATGAGAATGAAAGGTAAATAGATGTGATGATATGTGATGGGAATCAGATAGATGGGAATGAATGGATGGATAAATGCGATGAGAATAGGAGTATTAAGAATGTGAGGTGAATAGATGTGATGAGATGTAATGCGAATGAGATAGATGGAAAAGAATGGATGTATGGATGTGATGAGAATGAAAGATAAATAGATATGATGATATGTGATGCGAATCAGATAGATGGGAATGAATGGATGGATGGATGCGATGAGAATAGGAGTGACGAGAATGTGAGGTGAATAGATGTGATGAGATGTAATGCAAATCAGATAGATGGAAAAGAATGGATGGATGTGATGAGAATAGAAGTGATGAGAATGAAAGGTAAATAGATATGATGATATGTGATGCGAATCAGATAAATGTGAATGAATAGATGAGATGTTATGTCATGTGAATCACGATGTAAATGAATGATATAGGATGTGAATGAATGTGATAACATGTGAATTGGGATGTGAATGAACGATAAGGGACGTGAATAAATGTGTTAGCATGTGAATCATGATGTGAATGAATGAGATGTGATGTGAAATGGATGTGATAAGATGCAATGTCAACTGGATAGATGTTAATGTATGTGAAGTGATGAGATGTATGGGTAGATGCAAGTAGATGTGATCTGAGGATAAATGAGGAAATAAGTGATGAGATAGAAAAAGATGTGATTAGATGAGAATCGGAATACTTATGAAATGAATGTGGATTGATGTGGATGGATGTGTGGGTAATGTGGATTGATGTGGATGGATGTGGATGGATGTGGATGGATGAGTGGATAATGTGGATTGATGTGGATGATGTGGATGGATGAAGGAATGATGTGGATTGATGTGTGGGTAATGTGGATTGATGTGGATGGCTGTATGGATTGATGTGTGGGTAATGTGGATTGACGTGTGGATTGATGTGGATGGATGAGTGGATAATGTGGATTGGTGTGGATGATGTGGATGGATGTATGGATGATGTGGATTGATGGTGGGTGGGTAATGTGGATTGACGTGTGGATTGACGTGTGGATTGATGTGGATGGATGAGTGGATAATGAGGATTGATGTGGACTATATGGATGGATGTATGGATGATGTGGATTGATGTGTGGATTGATGTGGATGGATGTATGGATGATGTGGATTGACGTGTGGATTGATGTGGATGGATGTATGGAAGATGTGGATGGATGTGTGGATAATGTGGATTGATGTATGGATGATGTGGATTGGTGTGGATGATGTGGATGGATGTATGGATGATGTGGATTGATGTGTGGATGATGCGATTGGATGTGATTTGATGTGGGAATGATGTGATGTGATAGGGATCGATGAAGAAAAAAAATTGTGAGAAGATGAGAAAAGATGGGGACTAATGAGAAAAGATGGGGACTAATGTGAAAGGATGTGGAGTGATGAGAAAAAATGGAAATATTGTTGGAACTGTATTTGTATCTGAAATCTGTTTTTAAATGATTGTTTTATGTCAACAAGAATGCTGGGGAAGCATTTTGACCATCTTGTGAATGAGGTCACGGAGACCTATCTGTTCAAGTTGCAACTGCTGAGACGGAGAGTCAACAAAGAACGTCTCGCGTAGCAAGGTCGGCCGAGGTCTTGACTAGCCTTCGTTTGATGTAAATGGTGAGCTTCCGATACAGTGGATGAGGGACCAAGGAAGCGGCGGCCTATGAGTGAAGCGCTAGGTGACCTGCGAAGGATCCTAGAGGGTGTTGACCATATGGTGGTCGGGCTCTCGGTTGCCAAAGATACCCACACGTACGTCGGGGAAGATATTAGAACAAGGAGTAAGAGTTGTTTTCTGAATTCAAGCATGGATCTGGTTGATTGACCTTGCTCGTCCTCAATGGATGAGTCCATGGCTCTTTTATATGGATCCGTTGGTTGATCTTGCTGATCTTCAACGGAGATTCCATTTTGATATGTGAATATATTGCTGGTTACTATGAGCTAGAAACTTGATGAGTGGAGAGGTGGTGAGCGTTCTGGTTGCCAATGATGCCACACGTACACCAATGAAGGAATGATTTGAAATAAGGATTCAACCGGAGATTTTGAGGATTATGATCAGTGACACAATGGTTTTATTAAAAGATTGTATTTAGAAGATGCTAATTCTGTGAAAAAGGCAATTTCATATTGGGTGTGTAAGTGGTGTGACTAGTTTTAAATTTGCATGAATATCCGGCTAGGGGGCCTGGGAACTCTAACCAAATTCTAAATTGGATCCCACCACTACAGTGGTTGGGCGGTTGGCTAACCCACGTGGACTGATGGATCCCTAAAATGAGACTCAATTTTATTATGGTACGATAGATGAAGTAAATCCCGGATAAAATTTGTTCTATGAAAAAGAATCAACAGTTGTGCCTCTTGATGAGAAAAAAAGCGTTGGTCTCTATGATCCAAGTGCAATCTTTTCCTTCATCTGATTTTGATACTATGGGTTTGGTCAGATCAGTTCAGTTAGTTAAGGCTTTTGACTATATTAGAGAAAATTTTATCTTGGAAGAATCGCCCGTGCTTTCCAAGCAAGGGAAGTTTTTCCGGGTTCGGTTTTGGAAGAACCGATGGATTAGTCTCTTGTCCAGATATCCGTGGGAAAGGCCCCGAGTGTGGGACCCTACCTCGCACAAGAAGTGCTATTTTTGCTGCTAGCACCCCTAAATTCGTTACGCTGTGGGGACAGAGATCTTACAGGAGTACAAAATGCTGAAAGGGCCCCTATAGACCTCAACCTTCCCCTAATGTTTGATGTAAATTGATGTGATGTGTCATGAATATATGTGGATGTGAAGTGATAGATATGAATGTATAGATAGATGTGAGAAGTCATACCTCCTGTGAACGATTGGATGGATGTGTATGAATGAGATATGATGTGGATAGAAGTGATGTGATATAATGTGGATAGAATCTATGTGATAGGATGGTTATGAGAATGTATGTGGTGGGTATAAATAAACGAATGTGATGGATATGCATAAATGTGATGTGATGGGTGTAAATGGATGTGATGTAAATGAATGTGATGGACGTGAATTGATGTGATGTCATGTGAATCGGGATGTGAATGAAGGAGATGTGATGGAAATTGGGATAGATGTGTTATGTGATGTGAATGACTATGATGTGATGAAAATGGGAATACAGATGAAATAAATGAGGATTGATGTGGAACAATGTGGAAAGACGAGAGTTTGCTATAGAAAGTGTATTTATGACCTGTTTTTAAAATGACTGTTTTATGTCAAGAATGCTGGGGAAGCATTTTGATCGTCTTGTGAATGAGGTCGTGGAGACTTAATCTGATAAAGTTGCAACAGCTCACAGGGAGTGTTAATGAAAGACGTCTCATGAGCAAGGTCGGACGAGAGCCAGCCTCGATTCGATTAAAACGGTGAGCTTCCGGTACAGTGGATGAGGGACCAAGGAAGCGGCCTATGAGTGAAGCGCTAGGTCACCTGCAAAGGATCCTAGAGGGTGCTGACCATACGATGCTCGGGCTTTGGGTCGCCGAAGATACCCACACGTGCGTCGAGGAAGATATTGGAACAAGGGAGTAAGAGCTGTTTTCTAAATTCGAGCATGGATCTGGTTAATTGACCTTGCTGGTCCTCAACGGATGAGTCCATGGCTCTTTTATATGGATCCGTTGGTTTATCTTGCTAATCTTCAACGGAGATTCCATTTTGATATGTGAATATATAACCGGTTACTATGAGCTAGGAACTATCGAAAAGGCCCTTGAGTGGACACGTGGTGAGTGTTCTGGTTGCCAATGATGACATAGGTACAGCGATAAAGAAAAAAAATAAAAAATAGGATTCAACCGGATATTTTGGAGGATTATGATCAGTGACACTATGGTTTCATTAAATGTATAATTGAAAGATAGCTGATTCTATGAAAAAGGCAATTTCATATTAGGTGTGTAAGTGGTGTGACTAATTTTAGGTTTGCATGATTATCCGGTTAGGGAGCCTGGGAACTCTTTTCCCTGGTACCTGAGATAAAACCTAACCAAATTCTAAATTGGATCCCATGGATGGGGTTAGGCTGGACTGATGGATCCCTAAAATTGAGACTCAATTCTGTTAGAGTACGATAGATGAAATCAATCTCGGATAAAAATTGTTCTATGGAAAAGAATCAATGGCTCTGCCTCAATGAGGAAAAAAGCGTTGGTCTCTATGATCCAAGTGTAATCTTTTACTTGATTTGACTATGGGACTTACGGGGTCAGTTAGATCAGTTTAGTTAGTTAAGGCTTTGACCACGTTAGAGTAAAATTATCCTAGAGGAATCTATGGTGCTTTCTAGGCGAGGGAAGTTTTTTCGGGATCGGTTTTGGAAGAACCGAGGGATTAGTTTCTTGTCCGGATATCCGTGGGCAAGGCCCCGAGAGAGGGACCCTTCCCCGCATAAGTAGTGCTACTTCCGCTATGCTAGCACTCCTGAATTTTGTCACGTGGTGGGGACAGGGATGCCACAGCTCGTATCAGAGCAAATTGGCTAATGTGTATCAACCGAGAAGCCAAAAATGCCAGAAGTTTATGAAGAAGCAGTAAAAGCTTTTAATTGTGTGATGAAACTCATACAAATTGATCATTAGACTGAAATTCATAAATTAGTAATTGAGTCTTTAGATGGAAGTACCGCAATTACATGGAATCCTTAACTTGCTTGAGACCTAGACATGATAGTATTTACCTTATAATTCCAAGGACCGTGACTACCCGTATATACCGAGGACATAGCTGCAGCTCTTTACTAGCAGTACATACGAGTAAATCTAAGACTTAAAATTTTAAGTGTAAATGCTATCTAGATGATGAAATTGAATGTGGTTGATATGATTTTTAAATTCTGGTTGAGAACTAATGAGTTGATTTGAATTTTGATTGAAAAATGATGATTCCTGAATTTTGGTTGAAATGTTATAAGATCAGAAAAACCACAATGAGAATGAATGGGATGATGATGTTCATAACTCAAATGACGTTAATAACTTTAGAAAATCACTATGAGATTAGTGGATTGTGCTGACAGATTGTTATTGCTGTTCACTTGACCCAGTGGATCAAGTTAAGGGATGTCAAATTAAAAATTTGTATAATTGAAAATTCCCATGGAGGACTGTTCAGATAGAAATTTTGGTCTAATGGACCATTATTGTGATAAGGATTTGAATGATATGATCTGAGTGAATTGTTGTTTAATAATGAGTTCTATATAAGGGATCTTTATCCAGGATTCTGTTGGGTTCACCAGACATCCCTAGAATCAGTTGGATCTTAAAGGAAAGAGTTCTCCTCTAATTTTGCAAGATGAGGGCATCTCACGTTTTTTAAGTGGGGTAGGATGTAGGATTCCTCCCTCCAGCTTTTAAGGTGTGCAGGTGTAAGAACCTCCCCTTCTGATCTTATAATTATTCCCCTCTCTAAAATAATAATAATAAAAATTATCCTGTTTTGGCCTAGAGAGAAAATGTCTAGAGGGAGGTAATTCAAAATTGAGATATCTTTAGATATAAAAATCCTCCTAGTGTCTAAAATGGTTTTCATTGAAAGAAATTCAAAAAGAAATTTCCAATGTGCAATTGGAATTAATTGAAAATAGGTAAAAAGGACCTTAGTCTAAGGGTCAAGATTTTCAAAAAAAATTGAATTATGCTCCAATTCAGGTTCATATGGTGGACCAATAAGATTAATCCAAATGTAAGGAGGAGATAAATTTAAGAATAAAAGAAAATCTCCCAAAAATGAGTAAATACTCACATAAGATGAAGAGTTGACTAAGGCCAAGGTTTATTAGTTAAAAAAGAAGAGATATTTGGAGGAAATGATGCATTTTTGACACCTCAGTGTGGGGATCTCCCCTCATGAAGGAGGCACCTATTTCACATGTGTGGAGTTTTAAACTCAAAAAATATTTTTATTTCAAAAGTGTTATTCTCATTAAAATTGATTTTATGCATAGAAAGATGCATACAAGATTTATTTTTATTTGAAAAGTGTTATTCTCATTAAAATTGAGTTTTTGCATAGAAAGATGAATAAAAGATTTATTTTTATTTCAAAAGTGTTATTCTCATTAAAACTGATTTTAGGCACAGAAAGATGCATAAAGGATTTATTTTTCTTTCAAAAGTGTTATTTTCAATAAAATTAATTTTAAGCATAGAACGATGCATAAAGGATTTATTTTTCTTTCAAAAGTGTTATTTTCATTCAAATTGATTTTGTGCATAGAAAGATGCATAAAAGATTTATTTTTATTTCAGAAGTGTTATTCTCATTAAAATTGATTTTATGCATAGAAAGATGCATAAAAGATTTATTTTTATTTCAAAAGTGTTATTGTCATTAAAATTAAATTTATGCATAAATAGATGCATAAAAGGATTTTTATAAAAGTGTTATTTCCACTGAAGTTGATTTTTATGCATAAATAGATGCGTAAAGAATCTTTATATCAAAATTAGAACTCCCTTAAATTCTATATTTAAATTCAATCAGAATTTAAATTCTATCAGAATAGATGTGATGTGAATCAGATAGATGTGAATGGATGGATAGATGTGATGTGAATAGAGGTGATGAGATGTGAGGTGAATAGATGTGATGTGAGGTGAATCAGCTAGATGTGATGTGAGGTGAATCAGCTAGATGTGAATGGATGGATGTGATATGAATAGAGGTGAATAGATGTGATGTGAATCAGATAGATGTGAATGGATGGATGGATGTGATATGAATAGAGGTGATGAGATGTGGTGTGAATTAGATAGATGTGAATGGATGGATGTGATGTGAATCAGATAGATGTGAATGGATGGATGGATGTGATGTGAATAGAGGTGATGAGATGTGAGGTGAATAGATGTGATGTGAATCAGATAGATGTGAATGGATGGATGGATGTGATGTGAATAGATGTGATAAGATGTGAAACACCATATTGGGGAATATGGGAAAAGTTTGGATTAACCATAACTTGAACACCACTAATCCAAAATGAGCGCTTTATAGCTCTTTAGATTCCATTTTTCAAGCGCTTTCCAACGATAGGTCATATGATAGGGTTTTGAGAAACTTACAAACATGTTATCCATGTCCCCCTTTTTTAAGTATCCAAAAATGGGAATTGGGAAATTCCCAAATTCACTAATATGGTGTTGTGATGTGAATCAGATAGATGTGAATGGATGGAAGGATGTGAATGGATGGATGGATGTGATGTGAACAGTGGTGATGAGATGTGAGGTGAATAGATGTGATGAGATGTGATGAATCAGGATGAATGATATGAGATATGAGTGGCTGATATGTGATGAAAATGGATGTAAATGTATAAGTGAAGAATAGATGTGAATGTTTAAGCGAAGAATGGATGTGAATGTATATGTATATGTGAAGAATGGATGTGAATGTATATGTGAAAGAATGGATGTGGATGTGGATGTGGATGTATGTGAAAGAATGGATATAGATGTGTATGTGAAAGAATGTGATGTGACGTAAAGAGATGTGATGTGTCATGAATATATGTGGATGTGAAGTGATAGATATGAATGTATAGATAGATGTGAGAAGTCATACCTGTGAACGATTGGATGGATGTGTATGAATGAGATATGATGTGGATAGAAGTAATGTAATATAATGTGGATAGAATGTATGTGATGGGATGGTTATGAGAATGTATGTGGTGGGTATGAAGAATGAACGAATGTGATTGTAATATTTCTCCCCAATCTCTCTGGATGTCCAGTATCTTCCCCTGTAATCAAATCCCTCTTCAAAAAAGAAAGATCTTGTTTCTACCTATTTTGGCTTAGAGAGAGAAAATATTCTAGAGGGAGGTTATTTAGATTTTGGATAATTTTGGATGGAAAAATATCTCTTCTTATTAAAATAAATTCCCCCAAAATAGAAGTTCAAAAAGATTTTCAGAAGGTGCATTGGAAATCAATTATAATCTATTCAAAAGGCCTTATCCTGGGGATTCATATTTTTAAAAAATTTTAAATTAAGGTTCTGATGAGGAGCCAATCAGATTCATCCAAATGTATGGAGGAGATAAATGAAGAAATAAAGAAAATCTCCCCCAAAATGAGTAAATACTCAAATAAGATGAAGAGTTGACTAAGGAAGCACAAGGATAATAGTTAAAAAAGAAGAGATATTTAGTGAAATAATGCATTTTTGAAACCTCAGTGTGGGGAAATTTCCCTCATCAAGGAGGCACCTATTTCACATGTGTGGGTGAGTTTTAAACTCACAAATAATGAGATACTTTCATCTCTTCTCTCTCATGCT
The DNA here is from genome assembly GCF_041138505.1 of Cibotium barometz. NCBI lineage: Eukaryota > Viridiplantae > Streptophyta > Polypodiopsida > Cyatheales > Cibotiaceae > Cibotium > Cibotium barometz. The sequence continues at coordinate 33,117,076 of NC_141052.1, read as the reverse complement.
TCAACTAGATCCAAAAAGTGAGCTAAACTGACCTAAAATGGTCAAAAATTGACCAAACTGATCTGGAAAATTCTAGAATTAGTTTGCTTGGTTAGAGGCTCACTTTTTCCTATGAATGAAGCCTCCCCCTTTGTAAATTGTTAATAGTGTTTTATGCACTGTTACTCTACTCCACCCCAGAGTCAAGAACTATGAATTTCTTAATATTTCATTAAGTTTTGATTATTGCCTCTTCTAAAGAATTGGTGGCCACTCTTGTTGCAAACAAGAGTAGATCCCTCAAACCATCAAGCCAAAGGAAAGCTCCCAAAATTTCATGTAAGTTAGAAATCTCACTTTTTCTTTATTCTTTTAATGGTTTTCTAATTTTTTGTTATCTTAAAATAAAAAACAGATACTATGCCTTGTTGGAAAGGCTTTCCCCCTCTCTTCTTCTTAAATTCAGCCCTTCTTTATCCTAGTTAAGTAATCTAATTGTTGGAATTAATCTTTTCATATTGTTTCTCTTTTAAAAGTGAAAATTGATTAGTTTAGAGTGCTTAAAATCATTTGGGGATAATTTTTAAGTAATTTTAAGTTAGGAAAAATTAAAAAATGGTCAGCCATACAAAGGAAGTTATGGCAAAAGTTTCTAAAATTTGGTGAAATAAGTTTTATCTTTTATTATCCAAAAAGAGTAATCCCTACCAATTGTGTATTCTAAAAGTGTAATTTTTATTTTATGCATAGAAAGATGCATAAAGAAATTTATTTTTATTTCAAAAGAGTTATTTTCATCAATTTTTACTTTATGCATAGCAAGATGCATAAAGAAATTTATTTTTAATTCAAAAGAGTTATTTTCATCAATTTTGATTTTATGCATATGCATAAAGAAATTATTTTTAATTCAAAAGAGTTATTTTTATCAATTTTTATTTTATGCATAGAGAGATGCATAAAGAAAATTTTTTTTAATTCAAAAGAGTAATATAAAAAAATATCTTTTATGCATAAAAATCATTTATGATGAAAATCACACTTTTAATATAAAAAATATCTTTTAACTTCTCAAGCTTGAGAGGGGTTGAGAAGAGAAGTCATTTGAGAAAGTTTAACAAAAAACCATAAAATTCATTCTTACCTCAAGGACTAGCTTGCTTCCTTTCTTAGAAGTGAAGCCCTCAACAAATCAATTGGTTTAGCAAGTGGATAAGAGAGCTCCAAGAGTTGTTGAAGAGAGAGAAAAGCTCCAAGCTCCCCAAAAGTAGAGGATTTTTAAGGAAAATAAAAAATATGATTATTTTATTTTGTAATACTAGCATGGTATAGCTCACAGATGAGAATACGAAAGAATGAGGGTCTATTTATAGGTGCGGGAGGCCACTAACTGAGTCCAATCAGGTTCTAGAATTTTTTAGCTTCAGTTTGACTGAATTTGGTGGACAGGATTTGGACCAGTTTGGCTCCCCTTTTGATCCAGTTTGATCCAGGAGAGAGGAGAGATAGAAATATCACAATTTTTTTAAATTAAAAACCCTTCCACACATGTGAAGGAGGCACCTACCTCAAAGCTCCCCCTCTCCTTACCAAGGTGTCAAAAATTTATCATTTCTCCAAAATATCTAATTTTTTTAGTAATATCTCTTAATTTTTAGCTAATAAACCTTGTACTTAGACAACTCTTCATCTTATGTGAGTATTTACTCATTTTTGGGTATTTTCTTTTATTCATTGGATTTATCTCATCCCAACACTTGGATTAATTCTATTGGCCCATAGGAACCTTAATTGAACCATAATCCAAAAATTTCTGAAAATCTAGGTCCTTTAGGCTAAGGTCCCCCTTATATCATTTTTAATTGATTCCTAATTTACATTGGAGAATTTATTTTGAACTTCTATTTCAAGAAAATATATTTTAGATATTAGGAGAATTTTTATATCTAAAAATGTCTCAATATTGAATTACCTCTCTCTAGAATTTTTTTTCTCTCTAGGGAAAAACAAGGAAAAATAATATTTTCCTGTATTCTAAAATAGGGAATGATTATAGGGGATTGAGATAAAAGCTTATTCATTATTCAAGCTTAGGAGGAATCTTACATCGATAGCTTCCAATACACGCTGATAATTACTGACATGCACCGAGAGCTACCGGCATGAAGCAGAAGCACCCAATGCATGCCAAGTTCTACCTAGGCAAGCGGATATCTTTCAATGCATGCCAGATGGATGCCACCTAAATATGCCGGTAGTTGCTGCCATGTACCAAGAGCTCCCAATGCATTTCGACTGCCAACACCTAAATATGTCAGTAGCTACCGGCATGCACCAAGAGCATGGAATGCATGCCAATAGCTTCCAACGCATGCCGATAACTACCGACATGCATCGGGAGCTACCACCATGCACCAAAAGCACCCAATGCATCGGGAGCTACCACCATGCATGCCGGGTGCTATCTAAGTATGCCGGTAGCTACTAGTACGCATCGGCGGGTGCACCCAATGTACCTAGGCAGGCATCTTTAAATGCATGCAGGATGCTACCTAGATATGCCGATAGCTGTCGGCATGCACCAGGAGCTCCCAATGCATGCGGGGTGCTACCTAAGTATGGCGGTAGCTACTTGCATGCACCGAGAGCACCGAATGCATGCGGGTAGCTTCCAATGCATGCCAATAACTACCGACATGCATTGGGAGCTAATGGCATGCACCACAAGCACCCAATGCATGCCTGGTGCTATGTAAGTATGCTGGTAGCTATCGGCGTGCACCAAGAGCACCCAATGCATGGTGCTACCTAGACAAGGGGATATCTTCAAATGCATGCGAGATGCTACATAAATATGTCCGTAAGCTGCCGGCATACACCGGGATCTCCCAATGCATGTCGGGTACCTAAAGCTAACGGCATGCACTAAGAGCACTCAATGGATACGGGTAGCTTCCAATGCATGCCGATAACTACCGACGTGCACCGGGAGCTACTGGCATGCACCAAAGGCACCCAATAAATGCTAGGTGCTACCTAAGTATGCCGGTAGCTATGGGCATGCACCGGGACCACTCAATGCATGCCACCAGGTACTACCTAGGAAAGGGGGTATCTTTCAATGCATACCGGTAAATATGCTAGTAGTTGTTAGCATGTACCGGGAGCCTAAGTATGCCTCTAGCTACCAGCATGCATCGAGAGCACCGAATGCATGTGGGTAGATTCCAATGCATGCTAATAGCTATCGACACGCACCGGAAGCTACCGGCATGCACCAGAAGTACCCAATGCATGCCGGCGGGTAGTACTACCTAGGAAAGGGGTATCTTTCAATGCATACCGGGGCGGTAAATATGCCAGTAGTTGTTGGCATGTACCGGGAGTTCCCAATGTATGTAGGGTGCTACCTAAGTATGCCGCTAGCTACCGGCATGCATCGAGAGCACCGAATGCATATGGGTAGATTCCAACGCATGCTGATAACTATCGACATGCACCGAAAACTATCAGCATGCACCAGAAGTACCCCCAATGCATGTCGGTGGGTGCTACCTAAGTATGCTGGTACCTATCGGCATGCACCGAGAGCACCCAATGCATACCAGGTGCTACCTAGGCAAGCGGCGTCTCTAAATACATGAAGGATATTACCTAAATAGGCCGGTAACTGCCAGTATGCACCAGTAGCTCTCCCAATGCATGCCGGGTGTGCTACCTAACTATGTGAATAGCTACCACGATGCACGGAGAGCAGCGAATGCATTCGGGAAGCTTCTGCATGCCGCTAACTATGGGCATGCACCAGAAGCATCCAATGCATGGACCAGAATCTACCAGCACATGCACCCGGAACACCCAATGCAGGCCGGCCAATGCAGGCCGGGTGCTACCTAAGTATGCCGGTAGCTACCGGCATACACCAGGAGCACCCTGCCGAGTGCTACCTAGGCAACATGGTATCTTTAAATACCAGATGCTACCAAAATATGTCGGTAGCTACTGCCATGCATTGGGAGCTCCCAATGCATGTCGGGTGCTACCTAAGTATGCCGATAGCTACCGGCATGCACCGAGAGCACCGACGAATGCATGCGGGTAGCTTCCAATGGATGCCAATAACTACCAACATATCGAAAGCTATCGATATTCACCAGAAGCACCGAATGCTAGGTGGTGCTACCTAAGTACACCAATAGCTACCGTAACGCACCCACCAATGCATGTGGGGTGCTACCTAGGCAAGCAAGTATCTTTAAATGCATGTGAATGCTACCTAAATATGGCGGTAGCTGCCAGCATGCACCGAGAGCTCCCATGTATGCTGAGTGCTACCTAAGTATGCCGGTACCTACCGGCATGCACCGAGAGCACCTAATGCATGCAGGTAGCTCCCAATGCATGCTGATAACTTTTGACATGCACTCCGAGCACCTAATGCATGTCAGGTGCCTAAGTATGCCAGGTGCTACGGAGGCAAGCGAGTATCTTCCAAATGCATGGGGGTATGTTATATATACATTATGTGTGCTATGTTATATACACATTATGTATGCATATACTAGGAGACTAACCCACATTAGGCTTGTGAGCATGGGAGCATGGGAACAAGCTCTAGTAGTGGAGTATGGGTTAGGACTAACCTTAAGGGTTAAGGTTAGGGTCAGGCATCCAAGGGTCACACATGAGGAATGGAAAGTCAAGAGTCACTTGAGGGCCCTCCTATATAATAGGGGCATGGGGCACACTCAAGGGGGCTTGGAGGTTTAGGCTCAAGGAGGCCAAGGCTATGTTATGGTCTCTTGTGTAGAGGTTCATATCTACTCTTCTACCATTTCACACTATAGCTACATGCTATTGGATTGGAGTTATACCTCTTGATGGTATGGGACATCAAGGTAGAGGTATGATGTATTTCATTTATTATTCATGTGTGCATCCCTTGGGCTCGGGGGTGGTTGGGTGGTTGAGTTTATGCCTGATTTATGCATGTTTATGCATAACAATTATCTAGAGAGATCTTAGGGTTTTAACAGTGGTATCAGAGCAATCTCTATTTAATTGTTGTTGATTTTTTTTAGTAAATTTTAATATTTACTAATAAAATATTATTATTTTTTGATTTGTGTTGATGAATTGCACGTGGATCATCGATTTGGTGATTGGAACGTGTGTAACTACAATTCAATGGACGAATCGACGTTGCGGGGAAATTTCGTGAGTTAATGCTTTTTTTCTCTATTTTTAATGGTTAAAATCGAGCATTAATGGAATTTTTTACAAAAATACCATAGAGTTTATGGTGGATATTTTTGTAGAATGGATTCCCTAAATTTTTAGAATTTTTTTTCTAATTTTTTTGGAAATTTTGAGCATTTTTATGATTAAAAATGTATTTTTATACATTTTTGCGGGTTTTTTCCGCGGGAATGCGATCAAGTTTCTGTCAATTTCTACTGAAATTCAGTAGGGGACAGCGTGTTGATGCATGAATTGCTCTCTCGTGTGCGTGGGGTTCTCTCCGCCTCTCAAATCTGATTTTTCTTTCTCTTTTCCGAGAGAAAATCTCTTTAAAATGATTTTTTTAACATTAATCATAATTAACATTATGATTAAGATATGTTAATTAAAAAGTTAATCAAAAGATTAAGTTAATCTTTGATTAACAGAGAAGGGAGGAGGAAAGAGATTGGAAGGAAGAAGAGGGAGAGGAAAGTAGGGAGAAGGAGGAGAGCAGGGAGTTTTTCTCCCTCCCTCCACGATTCTGCGCACAGGCGGGGGGCGGGGGTTGCGCTGCGCTGTAGCCAAGCGAAAAAAATCGCCCCCCCTGAAAAAATCAAAACCTTATTAAAGCTTTTAATTTTTTTTATTTTTTTTTAAAATAAAGTTTTTTTTATTAAAAAAAGCTTTTGAATTCATTTCAAAAAAAAGCTTGGAAAAAGCCTGGAAATTACTGAAAATTACTAGATTTGAGTTAAAAAAACTCTGAAAATTCCTGGAAAATTTTTATTGAAAAATTTTGGTTTTTCATCTTCCAGAAAACCTTTGGCTTTCCGTTTTCCCGAAACCTTTTGGCTTTCCGAATTCCGGAAAAACTTTTGACCTTCCGTATTCCGGAAACCTTTGACCTTTTACATTCTGAATTTTTTTTTTGTCTTTTCATTTTCCCAAAACTTTTGGCTTTCCATATTCCGAGAAAACCGTTGGAATTCCGAAATTTTTTGACCGTTCGTATTCTAAATGCGTTCGGGGTAATTTAAAAATTTCAAAAAATTCTTGAAAATTAGACAAAGGTTATTTTAAATTTCGAGAAAATGTGGGGTTGGTGTTTGACATGTGGTGTGTCCATTCGGGCGCCCGTGACCATTCAAATTCCTTTAAAATATATATTTTTTGACCCAAAAAATTAGAAAAATCCATTAAAATTATAAATTTTCATTGGATTTGAAAATTGTCGGGCGGAATTGGAAATTTCGTGAACGATGGGATTCTCAGGAAAAATTAGGAAATTTCTAGAAATTATTTTTAGAAATCCTAAAAATTGGTATTTTTAAAATATCAATGGTATTTTGGAAAATTTAATTGCTAAAAATTTGCTGGAAAAATATAGGTTTGGAATGCCATGAGATAGGTTTGGTGGAATTCAAAATTATTATATTTTGAGGCCCTATAAAATTAGAGAAAATTTGGAAAAAATCATGATAATTCTTTTTCTCGAGAATTTAATATTTGCAAGGGTTATTTAATGTTGAAGTACGTTTTCTCTTGCTAACATTAGATAGATGCGGGTTATTCGCATGTTTTATTAATACGATTATACCTCGTATTAATGGATATTTATGTTTGGATTGATTCTAAACGATGTATTCATGATTTTTTACCATTGTTTAGCCATTCTTTTTGGACATGTTCCTTAATTTCTTTTGATGGCTATAATTTACGTTCAAAGTGTGTTTCACCTTTGACACTTTTCCATGATAATTTATTTTGCACTTATTAAAGTGTGGATTGTGCTTAATTTCTTAAGCCTAAGAGAACGTCTATCATGGGTTAGTTGATCGGTTTGTTTTGGTGGATTTTTATTGGATATTTTCCAAGTTTTATATGGACTCATCAGGTTCTGCCTAGATCACTTATGTCTAGGGTTTTCTTATTGAGAGTGCTACACACATATGTTTCACTTTCTTACTTTGGAGTTTTATTTGAACAACACAATGTTCATATACTCCGGATTGATGAGTTGGCCACCAATTTTAATGCTTCTTTTGGCATGATTTATGTCCATTAGATCGTATGCATTGATTTTTATGATCAACTATGGTTTTTATGGATTTAAGGAGCTTCTATGCTTTTATCCATGGTTTTATAAGGATCTTTTGATCTTTTGAATAATTACATGTTCTTTGAAGGTAGCATTTGCCTTCGTTTTTTGCACGTAATTTTGGAGTATATTTCTTGCACTCTTGTACATATTCCAACTCGGATACCTAGTTGCTTATTTATCTAGGTGAGTTATTTTTCTACCCTAACTTTATTGTGTTTTGGGTAGTTATCATTAGAAAAGCACCAATAATTCAATTTCTTTTCTAATGATGTACTCAGAAGGATTTATTCCTTGATGTAGTCTCAAGTATATAGAGACAGGTTTAGTATGTGAAAGTCTGGATAAGGCCATCTTATTCCTTTTACACAGGATTTTATTCATATTTTCCTAGACGGCATACTAGGGAGTTTCAAATTGTTAAGGTATGTATGGGTGGTATCATGGTGGTATGGGATGCTAGTGATCCCTCACATATATTATCTTATGGGATAATTTGGGCTCAAGATTGTTGCTTTGCTTACATCACTTAGCATGTTGACCTCAACATTCAAAGACAATCTTATTTTCTAAATTCACTAGAAGTTATAGTGTGGGCATTCTCTAGATAAACTTCTTTTATCTATAGCCTGCATGTTTTGATGAGGGTAATCTCGTCGGCATTTTCACTTGTTGAAATCTCTTTCTTTAGAGTTCAAACAAGTTTATCTTGTTGTGTTCGGATAAGGAAATTTGGATTCTTCTTTTGCTGGTATTTCTTTCTCTAGTTCCGTACTTTAGGCGATTTACACAATCAACCTGATAGGTTTACGGATGGACATATGTGTCTCATGGAGACTCTCTATGTTGATATGGGTAACTCGAGACGTCGATTATTCCATATGCAGATGTGGGTATGTCGGGGCACCGATGAATCCCTAGTTTCTGCTGTTATAATGCCATGTTTTCCTACTTTATTCCGAATGGTTTACAACAAGGAAGTTACTTTGAATGTGAATTGCTCTGATCATCCATAGTAGTCTGATAGGCAAACAGAGTACATATGAATCAGATTATAGTGTATATGCTTTGTGCATATGTCTCTAGAAAATCATCATATTAAAAAAATATCTTCCAATGATGGAATTTGCCTATAACAGTTTTAAATTTACGGCTATTATTTTTTAGTCTGTGCATACTTCTGTATGGTTATTAACCCAAGGCACCTATTGATGTCGGTCTTAAGGACATCGAGCTTGATGCATCGAGGGATTTCTTGCAAGATATGTAGGAAATGCTGACCGAAGCTCGGGATTCTATCAGGAGTGCTCATGATAGGGCACGGTTTTATGCTGATAGGAGACGCTCATCTCGGTCTTTTGAACCAGGAGCGTTGGTTTATTTTAATGTTCTTAAAGATTCTCAGACTTTGTCAATGGGAAAATGCTCGAATTTATCTCCTAGATATTGTGGTCCATTTCGAGTTATACATCGGATTGGCACGGTTGCGTATGAACTAAAACTATCTCCAATTGTTAGAGTTCATCCAGTCTTTCATATCGATAGATTGAAAGGAAAACTGGGAGGTGAGGATAACATAGTTACTCCTCAAGAACTCTTTGAAGTCGATGAATTATCCTATGTTCCACATGAACCTGATAAGGTACTTGAATTCAGGGAAAGGAAACTTTGTAGTTGACTAATCCCTGAGGTTAAAATTAGGGAGAAAGGTAGGGAAATTGAGGATTTGACTTAGGAGTCGGTTGAGATTGTTCAGCGCAGTTCTCCTTCTTTTCATTGCAAGAGTGCAATGTTTTGAGAGAGGGGAAGTATGTTATATATACATTATGTGTGCTATGTTATATACACATTATGTATGCATATACTAGGAGGCTAACCCACATTAGGCTTGTGAGCATGGGAGCATGGGAACAAGCTCTAGTGGAGCATGGGTTAGGACTAACCTTAAGGGTTAAGGTTAGGGTCAGGCATCCAAGGGTCACACATGAGGAATGGAAAGTCAAGAGTCACTTAGGACCCTCCTATATAATAGGGGCATGGGGCACACTCAAGGGGGCTTGGAGGTTTAGGCTCCAGGAGGCCAAGGCTATGTTATGGTCTCTTGTGTAGAGGTTCATATCTACTCTTCTACCATTTCACACTATAGCTACATGCTATTGGATTGGAGTTATAGGGTGGTTGCAAGATCAGGGTGCTCAGTTTTGTCCACCCAGGCACCCTGTAAACAGTAAAAAAACAGGCATTTGTTTACCTTTAGTGGCTAATCTCTCCTAGTAAATGAAGGAATTTCGTTTCAAGTTCTTTTGTTGGAACATCATATTCAAAGTTAGAAATATAGTTGCATAATTTGATTAAGCATTAGATAGTCAAAAGTCCTCATTTTCTTAGGTACAAAGTCAATGTGTACACCCTGTCCCAAATTTAAACTGATTGCATAAAATGCTAATATCTTTTACATATAAACTCATATGAGATTCCCACTTTGTACCTTAGATCTTCACATAATATAAAGCTTAACTTGTTTTTTCAAGAAAATTTTAAGATATTTGTCTATTTTTTTTAAATATTTCAAGGTCTTTAAAGTGTTATAATATACGCCACTTTTTGTACCCACAATAACTACCACTTAAAATCCTTAATCTTGTAAATCAAAAGAGTGGGTACATACTGAGACATTAGTAGAATGTGGTGGTTAGTAAAAATTACAAATTCAATGGTTGGATTTTTAATGATCTCTTTTTCAAAATTCTTCCAGACTATCAGAAGGCCTGTAAATATTAATAATCTAATTAGTAAAATTACATTTTTGATGTGAATCATCTAAAACCTATAGGGACTAGTGTACTTGTAATGGTGCATCTATGGAAAAATAAATTGGATCACTCTAAGTATGGAAAGATCATGTGTTTATCATTTCATCATATTTTTGATTAATTTTTATTAATTAGATTAATCTATATTAATTTAAGTTATATTGGGTTAATTTAAGAGCACGTGTATTTTCTATTAGTTGCTTGATTTCATTTTAAGTACCTTGCCTCCCAAAATTTACTCTCCAAGCATTGTCCCAGTCCAGCATACCGCTAGGTGCTACTGTGGCAACAAGCGGGTATCATTAAATGCTTGCACCGACAGCTAGCTAAATATGTCGGTAGCTAGTGGCATGCATCGGCGGGAGCTCCCAATGCATGTCGGGTGTGCTACCTAATTATGCGGGTAGCTACCAACATGCACTAGGAGCACCGACGAATGCAGGCGCGGAGCTTCCAATGCATGCCGATAACTACTGACATATAGTGCAAGCTACCAGCATGTACTCGGAGCACCCAATGCATGCCGAGAGGTACCTGGGTATGCTGGTAGCTACCGGCATGAACCAAGAGCACCCAATGCATGCTGAGTGCTACCTAGGAAAGCATGTATGTTTAAATGCATGCCAAATGCTACCATAATATGCTGGTAGTTGGGGGCATGTACCGGGAGCTCCCAATGCATGCCGGGTGCTACCTAAGTATGCCGGTAGCTACTCACATGCACCAAGAGCACCGAATGCATGCGGGTAGCTTCCAATGCATCTCGATAACTATCGACATGCATCAGAATCTACCGGCATGCACCGGCGGGAATGAGGAATGGGAGGAGGAAGACAAGGAGGAGGGGGACAAAGACCTACCTGAGTTTGGCATATTGAGCAGGTAACTGAGCTTGGTACGTCAACTTTCCCTATACCACTTGGACTAGACCTAAGAGAAGAGGAACTACAAGAAGCTAGCAAGGACAACGATGAACCACTCTTTTACATTGACATTTCTCCCGAGTCTGGTCCTTGAAACTCAGGTGTAATCCTACTTCCTGCCCTACATTGAGATCAAAGCAAAACAACATAGCATGAAATAGGTGAGTTAGTCTATATATAATGGTGAGTGAACATATGTGCAAGAGCCCTGTGATGTGAGATGACTACCGACATGCTGGGAGTTCCCATGCCGGGTGCTACGTGAGTATGGCGGTACCTTCCGCATCGGGAGCACCCAATGCATGGTGGGTGCTACCTAGGCCTGCAGGAACCTTCCAATGCATGCTAATAACTACGAACATGAACCAGGAGCTACCGGCATAAACCCAAAAAATGCAATGCATGCCGGGTGCTACCTTAGTATGCCAGTAGTACCAGGATGTACCGGGAGCACCCACCAATGCATGCCAGGCTCTACCTAGGCAAGCGGGTTTCTTCAAGGATGCTACCTAAATATGCCAGTAGATGTCGACATGCATCGGGAACTCCCAATGCATGCCGAGTGCTACCTAGGCAAGCGGGTATCTTCAAATGCGTGCGAGATTCTACCTAAATATGCTAGTAGCCGTCGAAATGCACCGGGAACTCCCAATGCATGTCGGGTGCTACTTTGGCATGCCGATGGCATCCAATGCATATGCCGATAACTACCTACATGCACTGGGAGCTACCGGTATGGACCGGTAGCCCAATGCATACTGGGTGTTACCTAGGCATGCTCCTAGCTTCTAATGCATGCCATTAATTAGTGACATGTTGGGAGCTCCCAATGCATGCCCGCCGGTGCTACCTGAGTATGCCGGTAGTTGCCGCCATACACCAAGAGCAACCAATGCATGTTGTGTGCTACCTAGGCATGGGGGGAGCTTCCAATGCATATTGATAAATACCAACATGCACCCGCAGCACCCAATGTATGTCGGTGCTACCTAAGTATGCCAATGGCATGCACCGGGAGTACCCAATGCATGATGGGTGTTACCTAGGCATTCCGGTAGCTTCCAATGCCAATAATTCCAGACATGCATGGGGAGTTTCCCAATGCATGTCGGGTGCTACCTAAGTTTGCCGGTAGCTACCGGCATGCACCGAGAGCACCGAGTGCGAGTGCATGTCGATAGCTTCCAATACATTTTGTTGATAATTACTAACATGCACTGGGAGCTACCAGCACAAAGCAAAAGCACCCAATGCATGCCGCGAGTGCGACCTAAGAATGTCGGTAGCTATTGGCATGCACCGGGAGCAACCAATGCATGTCGAGTCTACCTAGGAATGCAGGTATCTTTAAATGCACGCTAGATGCTACCTAAATAAGCCGGTAGTTGATGCCATGAACCGGTAGCTCCCAATGCATGTTGAGTGCCACACCTAAGTATGCAGGTAGCTACCGCATGCACCGAGAGCACGGAATGCATCCCAAAAGCTACCGACATGCACCGAGAGCTACCGGCATAAACCAAAAGGACCCAATGCATGCCGGGTGCTACCTAAGTATGCCGGTAGCTACTAGCATGCACTGGGAGCACCCACGAGTGCTATCTAGGCAAGCAAGTATCTTCAAATGCATGGTGGATGCTACCTAAATATGCTGGTAGCCGTAGACATGCATCGGGAACTCCCAACGGGTGCTACCTAGGCATACTGATAACTATTGACATGCACTAGGAGCTACCGGTATGGACTCGTAGCACCTAGGCATGCTGATAGCTTCTAATTCATGCCATTAATTATTGACAAGCTGGGAACTCCCATGCATGCTGGTGGGTGCTACCTAGGCATGCTGATAGCTTCTAATTCATGCCATTAATTATTGACAAGCTGGGAGCTCCCAATGCATGCGGGGTGCTACTTGAGTATGCCAATAGCTGCCGACATGCACCGGGAGAAAGCAATGCATACCGGGCAATGCGGGTGCTACCTAGGCATGGGGGTAGCTTTCAATGCATACTAATAACTACCAACATGCATGCGGGAGTAGGCACTTGAGAACCCAATGCATGTTGGGTGCTACCTAAGTATGCTGGTAGCTATCGGCATGCACCAAGAGCACCCAATGCATGATGGGTATTACCTAGGCATGACAGTAGCTTCCAATGTATGCCACTAATTCTTGACATGCACTGGGAGCTCCCAACGCATGCCGCGTGCTACCTAAGTATGCCTGTAGCTATCAGCATGCACTGAATGCATGCCAATAGCTTCCAATACATGTTGATAATTTTTGACATCGAGAGCTACTGGCATGAAGTAGAAGCACCCAATGCGGGTGCTACCTAGGCAAGCGGGTATCTTTCACAATGCATGCCAGATGCTACCTAAATATGCTGGTAGTTGTTGCTGCCACATGCACCGGGAGCTCCTAATGCATGCCAACTGCCACACCTAAGTATGCCGATAGCTACCGGTGTCGGGAGGCTGGGAAAAGAAGAAATGCCTCTATAGCTACCTACCCAGCAGCCTTGGAAGACACAACAAACTCAAGGGGCACCACTAGCATGATGCTGGAAACAGAAATCTCTCAAACCACCACACAGAGACCAAACAAAGACAGCTTCAAACGGCTTACACATCTCATTATCAAGGCCTTTTATTTGTCAACAAGGCTAAGCCATCCATATATCATCAACACAAACCCTATTTGTCCATTGGCAAGGGGTCACACATAGATTTTATCAATTGACAAGCTTCAACCCACTCTTCCTTGCACTCTCCTTTTATCACACACTCACAGCACACAACTCACACACACTGCTGGTTGGTGACCAGCTATTCCTGCCGGCAACCAAGACAGTCTGCTCGGCACTCTATCCCCAGTCTTCTTCTCCTTATTCTTCAGCTTCTTTCTTTCGGTTGCTATTCTTCTGAAGTGCGAGTATTACTGTCGACGACTGCAGCATCCCTTCGCTTCAGGTCCCCCACGCACTCTCCACGAGCCTGGTTTGCTCCTCCTCTGGGCCCTTCACGAGCTGTGTTTGCATGAGCTTGGTCCGCTCGGTCGCTGTGTAAGAACTTGTGTCTCTTGGACGCCCAACCCACACTCTCCGCGAGCTATGGCGGTGGCTCCTCACACGAAAGCTCTGCTCACGAGCTTCCCAACGCTTCTATGATCTCCACAAGCTCTCTCTGCTATTCCTCTGTCCCCACGATGTCCACCATGGCGTTCTCCTTCAGCTTGGTGTGCAACTCTTCAGCGCTCTCTGCCAGGTTGCTCTCCACGAGCCCTCTCTAGCCACTGCAGTGCGATCACTTCATCTACCCGGCCCTCCAGAGGCGGCTCCCTGCTGCTATGATCACCCGCGAACCCTCACACTAGGCATCTTCTCACCTCTGGTTCTGCACAGCACCTCTAGCAGCCTTTCAAGCCTCGTAGCACACGGCGAGAACCCTCAACGGCTCTGCAGAGTCACCAGCAGCAGCTGTCACATCAACGAGCGGCTACACCCTTCTCCATGCTGGCTCTCTACGCCCACACATGCTCTCATACACCTTAACCTCCCTATTAGCTCTCTCTCCCGAAGTCTCCTCCGTCTAAGCGGCAACCGTCCTCCTTCCTTTCACCAACCTTCATGAAGGTCGCGTTGGCGGACAAGCTGGCAGCCAAAGGAAGCGCCAGGTGGCTCCTTTGTTACTTGCCACTTGGTGGTGTTTTATATATATATATAATTTTAAAGGTGGTTCCATGCCACATTGTCATGCCTTTCTAGGCCTTCATCAAGATCTTTTGAACATTGGAATCCACACACATACTACGTCTCATCACCATGCCTATCATGCCCAAACCCCCTGCGATGTGGAGACATACGGCCATTCCAAGTCTACACAGTACATCCAAGACACCCTCTTGACAAATGGAAAGCTCACATAATAAAAGCTTCAAGTCTCAAACAGCTGCTGCAAAGAAAAATGCATGTACTAACTCAGTGCAAAGCCATTCAGTCTGTACATTTGCCAGGGCATTCAGGGCAAAGTTTTATTGCATACCATGCATCCCATATGTACACAGACTCAAAACACCTTTACAGAATTTTGCCTGACATACTTTGCCCAACCCCCAGCCTGCTGAATCATTCATGATCAGCAGTAAAAAGCATTTCAAGACCTAAATCCATATCCAAAAACTGCCCTTCATTTGAAATCACATCTTCAAATACTGCATCCTGTACAATCACCATCAAACGTGCATAATACTTCTTCAACCTATATCCATTTACCCTGGAAGCATGTAAAGTCCCATCTAAATCTGCCAATTGATAGGTACCATTTACAAATCCTTGCATCACCGAGAAAGGTCCTTCCCACTTAATTTGGAACTTCTTATGAAAGGAATTATCCAGCCTGCTATTATAACGTAATACCAAGTCATCCTTCATAATTCCTTTGATTTTAATCTTCTTGTTGATCTTCTCCAATGACCTTGTCTGCATATCTTCATAATGCTTCAAAGCATTATCCCTGTTCAGCTGTGCTTCTTGTAAATATAACAGTTGCTCTTTAAGGGCATCTTTAGGCTCTTCCAAAAGCTTTTCCAACATTTTAACAGCTGGTATCTCCACCTCAATAGGCAATAAGGCTTCTTTCCCATAAACAAGATGAAATGGAGTGAAACCAGTACCAGTCTTAATTGTTGTCTTGTATGCCCACAAGGCAGCAAAGTAACTCCAGATCCCAATTCTTGCCTTGTCGCTCTGTCACCTTAGATAAAATCTTGATCAATTCACCATTGAAATGCTCATTCAAGCCATTACTATGGATAGTAAGGTGTGGTAAAACTGCGACTGATCTTCATCTTTGTACACAAATAATCCATAAGCTCTGCTCTGAAACCTTGACCTTGATCAGAAAGCAATTCCAATGGCACACCAAACTTACAACAAATATCCTGATATACAAACTTTGCCACCTCCTTAGCAGTAATTTGTTTCACTGCCTTTGCTTCCGCCCATCTAGAAAGGTAATCAACTGCAGTCAAGATGTAGCACTTCCCTCGGCTGGTAATAGGCAACGGTCCCACAGCATCAATTCCCCATTTTTCAAAAACATAATAAGCAAGAATTGTCTTCCATACATAACCTTCTTGCAATACTTTATGCAAGGTAATCTTTGAGGCAAAATGTCCACCGCATGCTCCTTCATGGTTTTCCTTAAGAATCTTGTAGATTTCTTCCTTCCAAGGTACCCGTCGCATTATCAAGTCAATTCCCTTCAAATACAAAGCATCACCAACCATCACATTCCTTGCAGCTTTCCTGATGAAACCATATTTTTTTTATTTTTCAATACCACCAGGAATCATCCCTGTTAACAAAAACTCCTCAACATCCTGTAATTTCTCCCTGCGACAATAAAATGGTGCATGAGCTTTAAGAACAAAAACGTCACCAAACATTCCCTGGGCTGCTTCATGAGCCTCCTCATTATGGCCTCAATCCACATGCTTAAGACTCCAAGCTTCAAATTCCTTCAACAACCCTTTAATTTTGAAACACCTCTTTGAGTGACATATTCTTTGACTTCCAAACTCCCAACACCTGTTTTATCACAAGCAATGCATCTCCTCGAATGCGAATCCTGTGTATACCATGCCTCAAACATATTTGCAATCCAACTTCCAAAGTCAGATACTCCGCTTCATTGTTGCTATGTGCATCCACCTTAACACCCTTCTTAAAAATAAGGTAACCATGTGGATCATAAAGCACCAAACCTCCTGAGGCTGCATCATGGCTTTTCTTGTAGGAACCATCAGCTGCATCCTCAACTGGCTTCTTGATGGTCTCCTCCTTTATAAGAAGAGGACTCTCCTTATAAGAAGAGGACTCTCCTTATATGTCAATAGATTAGCTAAGGTAGCCCTGGTACTCTCTTCCACCAAGAATGAGAAAGTAAACTCCTGCAACTCAATCACCCACTTCATCATAGCTTTAGATAAATTTGTGCCATTTATCAACTAAGGCAAAAAAAGTGTAGCTCGTCAAACACAAAGGGGCGAGACAGCAAGTAATGGCGGAACCGCCTACATGCATACATCTCACTAACCATAACAAGTTCCACCTCTGATAACAACCTTTCTCTAGCAAGTTTTACTCTGCTAGCATAGTAGACTGGTTGCATATAATGTGATTCTTTCCCCTTCTATAACAACATAGTTCCAATAGCATCTTCACCTATACTGAAGGCTTGACATAAAATACATGTTCCCAGTTTGGTGCTTGCATTGTAGAAATAGCACCCAACACCTCTTTCATTTTTGGAAAACTACCTCACAATCCTTCGACCAATGTAAAGGATCATGCTTTGCTGCTTGCTGTAAAGGATATAACAACTGTGAAGATAGAGAGATGAATCGAGCCATATACTTCACCTTTTGCACAAAAGCAGTCAGTTGCCTTGTATTCATTGGTGTAGGAAGAAGAAGAAGAGACTTGACTTTATCAGGATCTGGATCAATACCATTCTCTGAAACAACATGGCCCAAGATCTTCACCCTCGGTTGAGCCAAAAAACACTTTTTTGGATTTAATTGACCACCACACTCATCATAACGCTGAAAAATTATAGCCAGCCTATCACAATGCTCTTGCCTAGAGCTGTATATACAAAAATCATCAATGAAATCCTTGACAAACTTGTTTAAAAAAGGAGATAATACCCAATTTGCCCTTTTTTGATAATAGGCTGGCCCATTCGTCAATCCAAAAGGAAGGACTTTGTAGCAGAAACACCCCCAAGGTGTAATGAAAGTCATCTTGCACTGATCTTCTTCTGCAATCTTTAACTGAAAATAACCTGAATACCCATCACAAACACTGTACCTTTCATATCCAGCTACAGTATCCAAAATCTCATCTAAAAAGGGTAGGGGGTAAGAATCCTTTTTTGTAGCAGCATTCAAAGGCTTGAAATCCACACATATACACCACCTGCCATCCTTCTTTGGACTCACCACTGTAGGACTTACCCACTCAGCTGTGTCCACTTGTGTAATGAAACCTGCACTCAACAACTTATCAACTTCCTCTCTCAGGGCATGCATTTGTTCTTGTCCCATCCTGCGAAGCTTCTGCCTAACTGTTTTTTATTCCTATTAAATTGATTTTATGCAAAAATAGATGCATAAAGAATTTTTATATCAAAATTAGATTCTCTTTAATTATATGTTTAATTTTCATGAATATTTGATAAATGAATAAGTGAATACTCTGAGAGGGAAAATTCTATCGTTTCATATTCACTCGATTTGTAAAGAGAAAATTCAAGAAATCTATCGAAGTCAAAATATTCAGATAAATGATTAATTTATTACTTATTAGAATTTGTGATTAATTTAAAAATCAATTAAGTAAATATTCAATGAATGAAATTCAATAAACTACTAATTGAAATATCACCCCCTTTTCAAGAAAGATAACTCAAGAAGAAAAAGAGATGTGAAGTAAATAGAAGTGATGACATGTGTGATGTGAATCAGATAGATGTGAATGAAGGGACGCATAGATGTGATGTGAATAGAGGTGATGAGATGTGAGGTAAATAGATGTGTGATGACAATCAGATAGATGTGAATGAAGGGATGAATAGATGTGATGTGAATAGAGGTGATAAGATGTGAGGTAAATAGATGTGAATAGAGGTGATGAGATGTGAGGTAAATAGATGTGAAGAGGTGTGTGATGAGAATCAAATAGATGTGAATGAAGGGATGAATAGATGTGATGTGAATAGAGGTGATGAGATTTGAGGTAAATAGATGTGAAGAGATGTGTGATGAGAATCACATAGGTGTGAATGAAGGGATGAATAGATGTGATGTGAATAGAGGTGATGAGATGTGAGGTAAATAGATGTGATGAGATGTGTGATGTGAATCAGATAGATGTGAATGAAGGAATGGATAGATGTAATGAGAATAGGGGTAAAGAGATGTGATGTCATGTGAATTAGGATGTAAATGAATGACATGGGATGTGAGTGGATGTATGTGAAAGAATGAATGTGAATGTATGTAAAAGAATGTGATGTGGATGTGTATGCGAAGGAATGTGATGCGATGAAAAATGAAGTGATGTGACATGAAATATGTGGATGTGAAGTGATAGATAGGAATGTATGAATAGATGTGGGTAGTCGTATAGGTGAACAATGGATGGATGTGTATGAATAAGATATAGTGTGGATAGAAGTGATGTGATATATAGTGGATAGAATGTATGTGTGATGGGATGGTTATGAGAATGTATGTGGGAAATAAAAGACCTTTTTTAATCAATTTATATCAATATATAAAACTTTATATCAATTTATAGTGCTTACATTTTTTGCTAGAAAATTCATGCTAAGTAACAACTAAAGTGTAACAAGTTAACATGCTTCCACCTGGCAGTCTTTTCATGTTTAAGTGGCTAATTTCTATGAGCTTCATGCTAATGAGTACAAGCTATATGTACTCCAATCAATAAGTGTAATGAGATCCCTTATTTACACAAGTAACTACAGAAAATGAACAAATCCCAACTACTTTGTAGGTATTTTCAATGCCAACTAAATGCAAAGATGGTTGTGCTAGTAGATTGCAAAGTGAAAAAAGTGTGAAAAAGTTACTCAGCCAAAATGCAAAAATCGATGATAATGTTGACGATGTTGTTAAAGATCTTTATTGATGAGCTCAAAGATATGATGTGTAAGATGATGATGATCCTATCTAAACAACAAATGTTGTACCACAAAAACAAAAACAAAAAATGAACAAAGACAATTCCAACTAATACTTCCTCGGGATGTTTGCAGAAACCTTATAGCATACAAATGAGCTAAAACACACTCAAAATGCTCTAAAATACTTAAAAACTCTATTAACATAGTCAATGACATACTATAAGGTATACCTTCTCCACCTAAGAGCAGGATAGCTCAATTTAAGATAATTAAAAGAGTAGCTCAAGGAGAAGTGGACAAGGGGGTTAGAGCCAAGAGAACCTATATGAGATCGATTGTTGGAGTGAAGATCAAGGTAGCCACATACATGTAGATGCAACAAGTAAGGAGAGATAAATAGAAGCATAACACTCAAAATATATTGATGATAATGGGTGAATTACAAGTGATGTGACATGATGAGGTCACTTACATTCACTCATAAGAGCGCATACCTACTCTCGGAAGAAAGACATCCTAAAGTGTGGGAAAAAGTCCCCTGGCCCATTATTAGCCTACGTCCACACATCGCTACCATATAAATGGATATAATATATGTGTGTTTACACACACACACACACACACATACATCTATACACACACACACACACACACACACACACACATATGTGTGTGTGTGTGTGTAACATATCAAGATATAAACCTATTCATACATATATATATATGTGTGTGTAACATATCAAGATATAAACCTATTCATACATATATATATATGTGTGTGTAGCATATCAAGATATAAACCTACACATGCACATATATACACATGTGTGTGTGTGTGTGTGTATGTATACATACATATACACATATACATATCTATATCTATATCTATATGTATGTGCATGCGTGTGTGTGCATATATATATGTATATAAATACATACATACATACATACATACATACATACATATATATATACATATATATATATATATATACATATATATATACATATATATATGTATATATATACATATATATAAATACATACATACATACATACATACATACATACATACATATATATATATATATATGTATATACACATATATATATATATCTATATATGTGCCTGTGTGTGTGTGTGTTTGTGTATGCACACACACACGCTGTCGTGATGTGTGCGGTACAGCCAGGAAAGTACGAGACATCTAGCTGTGAGAGTGAATGTCAAGTCTAACAAGGAAACTCACACACAAAATTTCCCAAGGAGTATTGATCATCACTATTTCCAATGACAATTACATGTGTCAATTTACCTCAATACATCCTTGAACTCATCCTGATGATTGAACAAAATTGCATACCAAGTGTTTGTTCCTTTACTCACTGAATTTTTTCTCAAAACCCTTTGAACCATTCACATGTAGGCATAACAAGGCCTTCCAATTTTTCCAATATACATGTGACCAGTTACATCCTTTACATCCAGTGCCATCAAAACCATCATTTCAAGAAGCTCTTAGTCACCTGAAAACCTGCTTTAATATTCTAACATCTCACAAGCAAAAGATGGCATAACATGCTCATGACTTCCAGAATTCAATCAAGCAGAAGCAAGACCAATTTCCCGTGATTTAAATGTGCTAAGATGATACCTTTTTCCACAAAACATCAAGTTCTAAAAAAAAACCATTAGCTTGTTCACCAAGCTTTTCTCATTTCCAAATCCTTTAAGGATTTATGGATCTTACCCTTTTCCTAAATCCAATAAAGTAGTAAGAAAAAACTTATCTGAATACATGAGTGGAATTACACTTTGTTTTTTTATTTTTGCTTGTCTCAAAAGTCGCTTCGATGCTGATTATGCGAAGGAGAAACGCGGGGAGCAACATCGCTTCAGCGCCGATTTTGAAAATGGTTTTTCCAAAAAGTATATCATCATGTAGTACTCAATTTACCCTTTAATTCTAACACCTACAAGGCACAAACAGTATTTGTATTCTTGAAATAAAAAAAAACTGGTCGATTGGACACTGTTCTCTTTTTTCTGCAGAATTTTTTCCCCACTGAACCTCGCTGCCGTCTGCCTCTGGTTTTTTCTTTTTTTCCCGCGGAGAATTCGGCGCCCCCCCCACCACCTTTTTCAGCTGAAAATACGTTTTTTCCCATTTTGAATTTCCACGCTGCGCCTACTATTTCCTTTTTCCTTTATTTTGGAGTGTTGACCTTTTTCCTTTATTTTGGAGTGTTGACCATATATATATATATATAAAATCAAACTCCTTTTCACCATAACCTTGCTAAGGGTTTTTCTCACGCCTCATCAAAAGAAGCTCCATTTGGCATCCTTATTGCACATATGATTTTGCCATCTAAAGCATACGATCAAGACCCCAACCATTATGTACCATAAAGTCCTCTGTCTCAGTGCTAATATCAACTCAACCATGATAGGCACAGCTTATGAGCAATTCACCATCTCATGGAATCAATAAAGCAGTCGAACCACAAGCATAATCCAGTCCTATCAAGGCACAAGGTATCTGCTAGCTCCGAAATTCTCCATAAGCATAAAAAAAAATCCTCCACAATTCACACCACACTGTCAAAGGCTTCGAAACCTGGCTCAGCCTCAGCTCATCTTATTGAACCTTATCTACAATATGAACATATATACTCAGGCATCATATAATGACTCGTCATGGCACTTAACCCCGTGCATCTGGATGTGTATTTGATGGCCTCACATGCACGGTTTCACATCATAGACGTGCCATGGCACGACATCCACCCCCTCTAAACCTGCACATCCTCTGGTATGTGCCAAATCATCATCAAGATCTACATATAGCTAGATGTCATCTTCATCTTCTACATTGTCAGGAAGATCATCCTCTTCCTCTTCAACCATATCCATACTACCACTATCAAGCCTCTCATCCTGAGCCTCTTGTGAATCAAAAGGATCACTATCATGCCTTCTTTTAAATATCTTGATTCTTTTGCCTGCCACAAGATTCTTTATTTCTGTTCCATCAAGCTCACACAAAGTATACGTGGCATTTCCATGCGCATGCTTGACAATGTAAGGGCCAAACCATCTTTTTGCAAATTTCCTTTGAACAGTGAATTGGTTGTCAAGGCTACTATCATACATTAGAACCCAATCACCTTCTTCAATAGGTTTTGGCCGGAGTCTGTGTCTACTATCAAATCTTTCTTTATTTTTCAGCCTTGCATCTTTCAAGCGAGCTTTAGCAAGCTCTACATCTTCAGGCCTCCTCTCCAACTGTCTTATTCGTAAAGCAAGGAGGTCATCTCTGCTCAATCCTTCCACCCAGGGCAATACATTCCAAGTTAGAATTACTTCTTCAACTGGCATCACTGGCTTCTGACCATACATCAATTCTGCAGGCATGTATCCTGTTCACTGAGCTATGAGCTGTAAGGTCAGCCCACAAGGCATATGGTAGCAGCTTTGGCCACTCTCGCATTCTTTCTCTGCATGCCTTAGCCAAGGCTTTAATGATTGGAGGATGTCCTCGCTCACTTTTCCCATTGCCCTCAGGATTGTAAGCACATGTTAGGGACAGTTTGATACCAATTCTAGAGAAGAATTCCCTTGCTTCTTCAACATCTAGCTCACCCCTATCAGCTGTTATTTTCCCAACACAACCATATCGGCAGATCACATCTTCCAAGAGAAATTTGCATACTGTTTCCGTACTCTTTGTTCTAAGAGCACGCCCTTCTACCTGATTTGTCAAATCTTCTCTTGCAAGTGCTATATACCGCATCTGCCAAATTCCCAAAGGCATTGTAACTAGATCCACTACCCACTTGTAGTGCATGGCAGGTGGGTAGATTGGTTGCAAGCCATCACGGTGCCGCACATTTGAGTACATTTGGCATACTATGCATGTTTCCACATATTGGGAAATATCCTTGTACATTCCTCTCCACCAATATTTTTCCTTTATTTTGGTAAAGGTGGCCCACACACTTCTATGCCCAGCCCAGAGACTCTCATGGAATTCTTTCACAAGCTTTCCTTGAGTCTCTTTATCGCATATGACTCTCTGTGGCATAGCATTCCTCTGCTTAGGATGCTTCCAGAGATACCCATCCTTTAGGAAATAACCATATGCTTTTCTGCGGATCCTCTTAAATTCTGAGTCAGACCAATTTTCTTGCCTTGTCAGAGTACTCAAATATTGACCAATAAGCAACCAATCTCCTTCATATATTTCCTCAATAAAAGACTCAAGTGCATTTGATAGACAAATATGATCCCCTTTTGCATATGCTGTAGTATAGAACTTTGTACCCACATCATCAATGTCACTAATCATCTCTTTCTCATCTTCATACCTGGCTCTTGATAGCATATCTGCAACTGGATTATCTTTTTCCGCAATATGCTCAAACTCAGGATTTAGTGACTTGATATAAGCAATCCACCTAAGCATAGCAATATCTGGAGTGGTACAACTTGCTATCATCCCAAGAAGTGGCAAGCAATCAGATATTCTTTTTCACATTTTAGAGCAGTGACTATCCCCCATAATTCCCTGTTAATCTGTGGATACTTTCGTTGCTGAAAGCTTAATACCTTTGCTCCAAATCTAATTACATACCTATGATTATCCTCATCATCTTGCCCTACTGCCCATCCTATCCCAGTAGGACTAGTATCAACTGTAACAATCACAGGCCTGCCACACTCATACTCTGCCTTTCTTAAAGTGGGTGATGATTGGAGCAAATATTTCAGCTTCCGCATAGCTTTAATATGTACTGCACTCCACAGAAATTTTTGATTTTTCCTCAAAAGTTGATAAAGAGGATCTCCTACATGTGCATAATGTGGGATCCAAATAACATAAAAGACACATGCTCCAAGAAATCTCCTCAGCTCTGTAACATTAATGCATGTCTCTTTCATTCTTTGTATTGCATCTATTTTGGCTGGACAAGGTCGGCGTCCACTAGTACTACAAAGATGTCCCACTATTAGCACTTCACCAACTCCAAACACTGATTTCAGCCCAGATAAAGTAAGATTCACTTCTTCAAGCCTGGATAGAATCATGTCACAATCCTATATATGATTTGCCACAAACTTGCGGCACCCTTTTGAATCCAAATCCCCATCTTTGTCTTTCTCATCACAGCCCTTTATTGGCACATCATCCAAAAATGGCATAGTCTTTTGTGGTATGAAGTCTCGTAAGACTTTATTCATTCCATTCATCATATGTGCCACTGAGTTAGTGGCTCCCTGTGGTAAGGTACACATCCTTACTAATCCCAAAGGAGTTCTCATTGTGGTCAAGTCCCTGCTTTGTATATCCAGCTGGAACTGATCATATCCCGAATACAGATCACCCATAGAGTATATAGCTTTCCCTGCAAATGCTTCTGCAAACTCATCCACAATTGGACCTGCTCCCACATTCCTGATTGTGACTTTGTTTACAAGTTGCATGTCTTGAATAAAGCGCAATGTCCCATTTTTCTTTGGTACAGTAAACCATCTGTTGGAATATGGGGCACATGAAGGCTCCAAGATTCCCATCCTGATCTTTTCCTTTAGTAATTCCATCAACTTTGGCAAGAGAGCCTTTGGTACTGGAATTGACCGCAGGTTCCAGGGCACATGTGGAACAGTAAAGATCACCATTGGTGCTGTTACACTTGGATCAACACAGCCTATCTCATGCGGCTGAAAAGCAAAAGCTTTCCCATGTTTTACAAGCATCTCCTCAAAGCATTCCATTTCAACTGGCAACAGAAAATCCTTCTCACCAATCTTCAGCTCTTTTAGAGTTTCTTGAGTAAATTTATGCCCAATTTTCTTCGGATCTCTAAGATTTGGTTGCATAGAAGCTTCATCTATCTTCTCCTTGCTTCCTGGTGGCAAGGGCAAGGCAACTGGTTTCACCTTCTTTGCAACCGTTTTGTACTTTGTATCAACATGAGCATCCATCTCACAATTCATGTTTTTACATTCCACCCCCTCAAATTCCTGGATTATATCATACATCTCCACAGATGACACCTCTATCATTTCATTTCCACCCTGTAAGCATGCTCTTCCTATATCAAAAAGCACATCCATAGTATCTACAAATGACACCTCATCAAGCACCCCTGAAATAAACTCATTCTTCTCCAAAAGACCACACTGCGCAAAACTTTTTTGTTCATTTTGTATATGTTTTTGCATGCCACGCTTCAAATCCTTGCTTTTTACAAAAACCAGTGACCCATAGCTGGAGAATCCCTGAAAATTTGTTGAAAAGCTATTTACATTGATTGAGTCCTGCGAGAACTCATTTCCCCTTGTACCATTGGAATCCCGCTTTACAATGGCACCTGGCCAAAATCCCTCATCTCCTTGTAATTCATGAACTCTCTGTTTATCTTTGGGAGTGACTGTGACCGAAGAGACTCACGATTCCTTTCATGATTAATGCAAACTATCAAAAACTGAACAGTTTTTTTCGCCATCTTTACTCCTTATTCTTGCATATGCTGAACCATCATCCAAAACCTTTGTTTCCATCCTTACAGCTGTAATGTAGGGTTGCCCAAGGATAAGGGAATACGATGACATCTCCTGAACAAAGAAATTCTGATCATCCTTCACATCCCCTATAGTTACCCTTACATTTGGACATGCTGCATAAAGCTCTCCAGATGAGTTATTGGCTGCTTTAATCATCCACCCATGATCCACATCCATTGGCCACTTACATTTGTTGTAGAGATTTTTAGCCATAAGATTTATTTCAGACCCATGATCAATTAGAGCGACATATGGCTCTTCCAAATCACCTATCTTGACAAGGGTTTTAGTGGTTGCTCTTGCCCAATGGCTCCTGGAGTAATGACTCTTTGTAAGAACTTCTTTTTCATCATCCTCTTCCACAAAGCGCACTTGTCGTGCCCCATCAGCAGAGTGATTACATTCTACCACATTTTCTCTCTCTTCCTTTTTCTGTACCTGTACTCCATGAGTATTGGAAGTGCTTTCCTCCCCTTGTGATGGAATAGATTTAATTATGGACTGCCTTTTTCTTCGTATAATATCAATTATCTCATCATGAAATTCTTTCTTTGCAATCCCCAAGACTTCCCCTAGTGTGAATTCCACCCTGCTGTTTAGAATCCTTTCTTCAAGTACCTTTTTGAGATCTGTTGCAACTTCAATATCAGATTGAAGCTTATAGAGTGGACTTTTCCCTTTACCCTTCTCCTTCATTTTTGCTGGCACTTCTTCCATTGAAACATCCTGTGGAGGTCTGCTATGCTGTGGAGGCATATGTGATGGCCCAGGATCCTTCTTTTCACTTCCACGTGTAACTCTTTTTGATGGCCCTCCTTCCTCATTTTCCCTTTTACGCTTATCCTCTACCTGTGCCTCATTATTTTGGCATTTAGCAATATAGGCATGAATAGATAAAGAATCCACAGGCTCCTCCCAGCCAGAGTCTCAAGACGTATACAATCACCTGTCTCATGCAAAGCTCGCTTTGACACTTTCTTTGACGCAATTAATTCCATTGTTGATGGCCAAAAATCCTCATTCTCATAATCCTCATCATTCTCAAATCCCTGCTTTAGTTGACCAACCTTTAATCCATAGGTTGCTGCCTCAACCATAGAAATGGCATGACTAGCAGCCATATCCTCTACCAGCTTTTTCATCCCTCCTTTCCCAAAGTTTATACTCAATGGAAGACCAGTCTCTGTAAGATGGATTTTCCCATCTTTGAAAAACACAAGTTGCTTTTTAAGAGCTTCTTTATAGCTAGCACAATCCTTCTTTGCATGCTCTGGGTCATCACACCATATGCATCTATATGTAAACCCTTCTTTGCTTTGAGGCCTTTGCATAGAAGCCTGCCCCAATGGTAGACCTTTTTCTTCAATTCTGGACATCTTCAATTTTAAGTCACGCATACCCTTGATAAGCTCATCCATCGGCCCATCTATCTTGGGAATTGGAGGAGCTGGTTTAGATAGATTCTCACGGGTGACAGCAGTTATGGGGGTTGCTGAGCCCATCACCATTTTATCCCTCCTCCGCTGCCGCTTTGCTAACATAGTGAGTGCATCCTCAAAATCATTCTAATCACTCTTTAATCCCTGCTCTGTATCCTTATCCTCAAGGAGGATTTCCAATTTTTCATGGAGATCTTTCCCAGCTGCTTGTAAGAAGAGCTCTATTTTTTCTCTGTCCAAAGTTGCACGCTCTATCCTTGACAGCTGGGCATAGCTGTAAGATTCCTCCCCCAACCCCTTTTTGATGTCTAGTATATTCCCCTGTAATCAATTCCTTTTCTAAAATATAAGAGATCTTGTTTGTGGCTGTTTTAACCTAGAGAGAGAAAATATTCTAGAGAGAGAATATTCAGATTTTGAATATTTTTGGATAAAAAAATATCTCTTATAATTCAGATGAGTTTCCCTGAAACAGAAATTTAAAAAGAATTTTCCAATGTGCAATTGGAATTAATTGGAAATAGGTATAAAGAACCTTAGCCTAAGGGTCTAGATTTTCAGAAATCTTTAGACTATGGTCCAATTAAGGTTTCTATGGGCCAATAGCATCTATCCATGTGTAGGGAGGAGATAAATCCAAATTGTAAAAAGAAAATACCCAAAAATGAGTAAATGCTCACATGAGGTGAAGAGTTGAAAATGTACAAGGTTTATTAGTAAAAAACTATGAGCAATATTAAAAATATGAGATATTTTGGGAATAATGATTTTATTATGACACATATGTAAGGAAGGGGAGTCCCTTAAATGCTCACATAAGATGAAGAGTTGAAAATGTACAAGGTTTATTAGTAAAAAACTATGAGCAATATTAAAATGATTCCATTATGACACATATGTAAGGAAGGAGAGTTCTTTAAAGGAGGTGCATATTTCACATAAGATGAAGAGTTGAAAATGTACAAGGGTTATTAATAAAAAAACTATGAGCAATATTAAAAATCCGAGATATTTTGGGAATAATGATTTTTTTATGACACATATGTAAGGAAGGGGAGTCCCTTAAATGCTCACATAAGATGAAGAGTTGAAAATGTACAAGGCTTATTAGTAAAAAACTATGAGCAATATTAAAATGATTCCATTATGACACATATGTAAGGAAGGGGAATTCTTTAAAGAAGGTGCATATTTCACATGCTTGAATGAGTTTTAAACTCATAAAAATTGAGATATTTTATCTCTCCTCTCTCCTAATTCAAGTCTAGTTCCAAAACGTTAGCTTAACTGACCTAAAAATGGTCAAAAAGTGACTAAACTGACTTGGAAAATTCTAGAATGAGTTTGTTTGGTTAGGAGCTCAAGTTTTCCTATAAATAGAAGCCTTCCCTTGTTGAAAAAAATATAGTGTCTTATGCTTTGTTACTCTACTCCTCCTAATGCTTTGTTACTCTACTCCACCTAAGCCAAATTAGATAGTGTCTTATGCTTTGTTACTCTACTCCACCTAAGCCAAATTAGATAGTGTCTTATGCCTTGTTACTCTACTCCACCTAAGCCAAAATATAGAGTGTCTTATGCTTTGTTACTCTACTCCTCCTAATGCTTTGTTACTCTACTCCTCCTAAGCCAAAATAGATAGTATCTTATGCTTTGTTACTCTACTCCTCCTAAGCCAAAATAGATAGTGTCTTATGCTTTGTTACTCTACTCCATCTAAGCCAAAATATATAGTGTCTTATGCTATGTTACTCCACCTAAGCCAAGAACTGTGAATTCTTTAATAATTCACTAGTTTTTGACACTTCTGCTCCATCAACATACTAAACCAATTGATTGGTTGGGGGCCTCTACCGTGAAGCAAATCATAAGGTAAGTATATTGAATTTTGATCTTTTCTATAATTTCTCAATGATTCTCTCTTCTAAACCCCTCTCAAGCTTGAGAAGTTTAATTGGTATGGTTTTTTAAATGCTATTGAAGTTAATTGGTGAAAAGTAGTGAAGAGTTACATAATTTAATAAATGCTATTGAAGTTAATTTCCATTTATGTTTAAATTCTAATGGTTTTTATGTAATTACTCTCTCTCACTCAAGGAATAGCCATACTCATGACCCATTCTCAATCCAAATCAGGCTTTTCATAAAGCTTTTCATAAAGCTTTTCCTTAATCCAAAATTAAGCTATGCTTGAGGCCAAATTAATGGCTTTTTTCTATGCTTTTAGTTTATGCATATTGATGATTCAATCCATTATGGATTGATGATCCAATTAGAGACCATTCTAATTATTTCCTTAATGACAAGCTTTATCCCTTAGAAAAAAAATTGAGATTTATCAGTCATAGTAGCGGAGCTATGGCAAACTTTTTATAGAAATCATGCATAAAATAAATTCATTCAAAGCATAAAAAGAGGACTTCCTACCATATCCTAGGAGCTATCATCCTAGATTAATTAAAAGAATATTATTATGCATGGAGATATGGATGTTTGCATGTAGATGTAGAGGTATGGATGTGAGTGTGAATGTGGAGGTGGATGTATGCATGTAGATGTAGATGTATAGATGTAGATGTGGATGTGGAGGTGGGTGGATGCATGTAGATGTAGATGTATAGATGTAGATATGAATAGAGATGTGGATGTATACATGTAGATGTAGATGTATAGATGTAGATGTGGATGTGGAGGTGGGTGGATGCATGAAGATGTAGATGTATAGATGTAGATGAGAATGGAGATGTGGATGTATATATGTAGATGTAGATGTATAGATGTAGATGTGAATAGAGATGTGGATGTATACATGTAGATGTAGATGTATAGATGTAGATGGGAATGGAGATGTGGATGTATACATGTAGATGTAGATGTATAGATGTAGATGTGAATGGAGATGTGGATGTATGCATGTAGATGTAGGTGTATAGACGTAGATGTGGATGTAGAGGTGGATGTATGCATGTAGATGTAGATGTATAGATGTGGATGTGAATGTGGAGTGGATGTATGCATGTAGATGTAGATGTATGGAGGTGAATGTGAATGTGGATGTGGATGTATGCATAGGGATGTAGATGTATGCATGTAGATGTGAATGTACGCATATAGTTGTGGATGTATGGATGTGAATATACGATTGTGATGTGAGGGAATCTGAAGTGATGAGATGGAAATGATGTGATGGGATGAGAATACTTATAAATGGAATATGGAATAAGTAATGTAGATTGAGGAGGGATAATGTGGAAAAATGAAAGTTAAAATAGAAATTGTATTGTAAACTGTTTGTAAATGCTCTTTGTAAATGATTGTTTTATGTCAAGAATGCTGGGGGGAGCATTTTGACCGTCTTGTGATTAAGGGTGATGAGAAAGTTGCAACTGCAGACGGGGAGTCAATGAAGGACGTCTCGCGTAGCAAGGTCGGCCGAGGTCTTGACCAGCCTCGGTGCGATTAAAATGGTGAGCTTCCGGTACGGTGGATGAGGGGCCAAGGAAGCGGCCTATGCGTGAAGCGCTAGGTTACCTGCGAAGGATCCTAGAGGGTGCTGACCATACGGTGCTCGGGCTCTGGGTCGCCTAGGATACCCACGCGTGCGTCGAGGAAGATATTGGAACAGAGTTGGAGTTGTTTTCTGAAATCGAGTATGGATCTGGCTGATTGACCTTGCTGGTCTTCAATGGATGAGTCCATGGTTCCTTATATGGATCTGTTGGTTGATCTTGCTGATCTTCAACGAGAGTCCATCTTGTTAAGTGATTATATTGCCAAGTATTATGGGCTAGGAACTATCGAAACGGCTCCTGAGCGTTCTAGTTGCCAATGATGCCATAGATACTCTGATGAAGGAATGATGGGAAATTAAGAATCAATTGGATAAATTGGAAGATGGTGATCAATGATACTAGGGTTTTATTAAAGGATTGTTTTAAACTGGTTGAGTCTGGTTGAAAAAGGAAATTTCATATTGGGTGTGTGAGTGGTGTGACTAGCTTTATTTTGCATGAACATCCGGCTAGGGGGCCTTGGAACTCTTTTCCTTGGTACCCGGGACAAAACCTAACCAAATTTTTAATTGGATCCCATCACTACAGTGGTTGGGTGGTTGGCTAACCCATGGGATTGGATGGGGTTAGGTTGGACTGATGGATCCGTAAATCGAGACTCAAACTTTTGTTTTTACGATAGAAAAAAAAAATCCCGGACAGTAACTGTTCTATGGATAGGAATCAACGGCTGTGCCTCTTGAATGGGGAAAAAAGCGTTGATCCCAATGATCCAAGTGCAAGTTTCTTTTTTGAACTGACTAAGTATCTTATAGATGTAATTGGATCATCTCGATCAGAAATGATCTTGACTACGTTAGAGTAAAAAGTTATCCTGGTGGAATCGCCCGTGCTTCCGGTTAAGAAAGTTTTTCCGGGTTCGGTTTTGGAACAACCGACGGATTAGTCTCTTATCCGGATATCCGTGGGCGAGGCCCCGAGTGTGGGACCCCTGTCCCGCGCGAGAAGCGCTACTTCCGCTGCCAGTACCCCGAATCCGTTGCTCGGTGGGAACAGGGATCTTACAGTTGGTATCAGAGCATTTGGTTAATAAAGATCAACTGAGAAGACAAATATGTCAAAAATTTATCAAGAAACACAAAAAGGTTATAATTGTGTGATATAATTCATACAATTTGATATTCAAACTGAAACTCGTAATTTTGGTAATTGGGTCTTCAGATGGAAGTACCGCAATTATATAGAAACCCTGACTTGCTTGAGGCCTAGACATGATAGTATTTACCTTATAATTCCAAGGGCCGTGACTACCCGTATATACCGAGAGTATACTGCAGCTCTTTACTGACAGTATATACGAGTAAATCTAAGACTTGAAATTATAAGCGTTAATGCTATCTAGATGATGATTTCGAATGTGATTGATATGATTTCTAATTCTGTTTGAGAATGAATGAATTGATTTGGATTCTGATTGAAAATGCTGATTGAAAAATGTTGATTTTTAAAAATTAGTTGAAATATAATGAAACCACAATGAGGGGGAATGGGACGAGTCCCTGTGATGATATTCATAACTAGAATGATGATAACGAATTCAGCAAATCACTATGAGATTAGTGGGTTGTGCTGTCAGATTGCTACTGTTAATACTTGACCGGTAGATCAAGTTAAGGGATGTCAAATTGAGAACTTGCTTGACTGAAATTTCCGTGTGGAGGAATGTTCCGAAGGAAACTTTTCGGTCTAATGGACCATTATCATGTTAAAGATATGAATGATATAATCTGAATGAATTGTTATTTAATGATGAGTTCTATATAAGGGATATTTATCCCAGTGTTCTGTTGGGTTGACCAGAATATAAGCAACCCCAGAATAAAAATTGGATCTTAAGAATAAGAGCTGTCCTCTACCTTGCGAGATGAGGACATCTCGCACTTTTTAAGTGGGGTAGGATGTAAGATTCCTCCCCAGCCTTTGAGGTATATAGGAGTAAGAATATCCCTTTCGGATCTTATAATTATTCCCTCTCTAAAATAAAAGAAAGTTTCTGTTTAAAAAAGGAATACCCTTTTCCTAAAATACTTCTCAGGAGTCACGCCTATTTTAAGGATTTAGAACAATGAGTTTAGAAGTGAGAATCGGTGTTTTGGATACCAAGGTTTTGGTTTTCATTCGAGTATGGCCCAAAAGAAGTTCTTTATCTCTTGAGGAGTATAAGAAGTTATCCCCCAAATATTGTGATCCTTATATCTGAATTCAATGAAAGTAGGTGACTTAGCCTACAAGTTTCTTTTATCTCCTCATCTCAAAATTCTTAATGCCTTCTATAGAAAAATGTGTCAAACTCAAATCATGGAAAGACGGTAAAACTTCAGTGGCAAGTTACCGTTGGCTTCTAGGTTACGCTAGCTCCTTCCTTTATATAAGTCATAACTTTTACTTGTCGCTCACAGTAATCTTACTCCCATCAATCTCCTTTCTTTCTTAATCTCCTTCATGGCGGCCTGGCAACAGGAATTAGTTTTATCCCTGATGATTTCTCACCTTCAAGACGCAAGAGTCTGTGAAGAAAGACTTTATAGAACAGTATGAGCGCTCACTTTTTTCTCACCTAGGAACTTCTGTAGCGCAGACCAAATGGCGGACCTATCAAAACATAACTAGGGTAACACCCTGGGGTCAGCAACACTTTCATAACAATGTCCGCTTGGCCATGGTTATTGAAGCTTTGGGTTTGGGTCCCCGATACTACTGTGTCATGAGATCAAGGCATCTTGGGTTTTCTTAGCGGGTCTTCTTACTGGCATGTTTTCTTCCTCATGAGAAGATATGCCTTTACCCCGTTTTTGGCTTGCCTCTCAGAGGTCCTTTTGTTAGATCACCTCATACCACTGAGATAGGTGCGGCAATAACCAGCAGAATCATTCCCATAGATGAGTTACCCTATACTTGTGCAGCTTGTGAGGACTGCTTTTGTGACCATATGATGGACGGGCTTATGGAAGTGTAAAGAGTTCTTCTATCTTTACTGTATAAGTCCCGTGAATGAATAAAGTTTAAATCTTGTTCTTATTTTGAATCTTGCTCTCTTTAAGACTTTTCTTGGTGGTTAATCGTGATTAAAATTTTTCTCTAAGTCTCATATTCGTGCATCTTGCGAAATTATTCCAAGTTGCGAGATGAGGACATCTCGCGTTTTTTAAGTGGGGTAGAATGTAAGATTCCTCCCCCAACCCCTTTTTGATGTCTAGTATATTCCCCTATAATCAATTCCTTTTCTAAAATATAAGAGATCTTGTTTGTGGCTGTTTTAACCTAGAGAGAGAAAATATTCTAGAGAGAGAATATTCAGATTTTGAATATTTTTGGATAGAAAAATATCTCTTATAATTCAGATGAGTTTCCTTGAAACAGAAATTTAAAAAGAATTTTCCAATGTGCAATTGGAATTAATTGGAAATAGGTATAAAGAACCTTAGCCTAAGGGTCTAGATTTTCAGAAATCTTTAGACTATGGTCCAATTAAGGTTTCTATGGGCCAATAGCATCAATCCATGTGTAGGGAGGAGATAAATCCAAATTGTAAAAAGAAAATACCCAAAAATGAGTAAATGCTCACATGAGGTGAAGAGTTGAAAATGTACAAGGTTTATTAGTAAAAAACTATGAGCAATATTAAAAATATGAGATATTTTGGGAATAATGATTTTATTATGACACATATGTAAGGAAGGGGAGTCCCTTAAATGCTCACATAAGATGAAGAGTTGAAAATGTACAAGGTTTATTAGTAAAAAACTATGAGCAATATTAAAATGATTCCATTATGACACATATGTAAGGAAGGAGAGTTCTTTAAAGGAGGTGCATATTTCACATAAGATGAAGAGTTGAAAATGTACAAGGGTTATTAATAAAAAACTATGAGCAATATTAAAAATACGAGATATTTTGGGAATAATGATTTTTTTATGACACATATGTAAGGAAGGGAGTCCCTTAAATGCTCACATAAGATGAGGAGTTGAAAATGTACAAGGCTTATTAGTAAAAAACTATGAGCAATATTAAAATGATTCCATTATGACACATATGTAAGGAAGGGGAATTCTTTAAAGAAGGTGCATATTTCACATGCTTGAATGAGTTTTAAACTCATAAAAATTGAGATATTTTATCTCTCCTCTCTCCTAATTCAAGTCTAGTTCCAAAACGTTAGCTTAACTGACCTAAAAATGGTCAAAAAGTGACCAAACTGACTTGGAAAATTCTAGAATGAGTTTGTTTGGTTAGGAGCTCAAATTTTCCTATAAATAGAAGCCTTCCCTTGTTGAAAAAAATATAGTGTCTTATGCTTTGTTACTCTACTCCTCCTAATGCTTTGTTACTCTACTCCACCTAAGCCAAATTAGATAGTGTCTTATGCTTTGTTACTCTACTCCACCTAAGCCAAATTAGATAGTGTCTTATGCCTTGTTACTCTACTCCACCTAAGCCAAAATATAGAGTGTCTTATGCTTTGTTACTCTACTCCTCCTAATGCTTTGTTACTCTACTCCTCCTAAGCCAAAATAGATAGTATCTTATGCTTTGTTACTCTACTCCTCCTAAGCCAAAATAGATAGTGTCTTATGCTTTGTTACTCTACTCCATCTAAGGCAAAATATATAGTGTCTTATGCTATGTTACTCCACCTAAGCCAAGAACTGTGAATTCTTTAATAATTCACTAGTTTTTGACACTTCTCTCTTTCTTCAATCCCCATTGGTGGCTCCATCAACATACTAAACCAATTGATTGGTTGGGGGCCTCTACCGTGAAGCAAATCATAAGGTAAGTATATTGAATTTTGATCTTTTCTATAATTTCTCAATGATTCTCTCTTCTCAACCCCTCTCAAGCTTGAGAAGTTTAATTGGTATGGTTTTTTAAATGCTATTGAAGTTAATTGGTGAAAAGTAGTGAAGACTTACATAATTTAATAAATGCTATTGAAGTTAATTTCCATTTGTGTTTAAATTCTAATGGTTTTTATGTAATTACTCTCTCTCACTCAAGGAATAGCCATACTCATGACCCATTCTCAATCCAAATGAAGCTTTTCATAAAGCTTTTCATAAAGCTTTTCCTTAATCCAAAATTAAGCTATGCTTGAGGCCAAATTAATGGTTTTTTTCTATGCTTTTAGTTTATGCATATTGATGATTCAATCCATTATGGATTGATGATCCAATTAGAGACCATTCTAATTATTTCCTTAATGATAAGCTTTATCCCTTAGAAAAAAAATTGAGATTTATCAGTCATAGTAGCGGAGCTATGGCAAAATTTTTATAGAAATCACGCATAAAATAAATTCATTCAAAGCATAAAAAGATGACTTCCTACCATATCCTAGGAACTATCATCCTAGATTAATTAAAATAATATTATTATGCATGGAGATATGGATGTTTGCATGTAGATGTAGAGGTATGGATGTGAGTGTGAATGTGGAGGTGGATGTATGCATGTAGATGTAGATGTATAGATGTAGATGTGGATGTGGAGGTGGGTGGATGCATGTAGATGTAGATGTATAGATGTAGATGTGAATAGAGATGTGGATGTATACATGTAGATGTAGATGTATAGATGTATATGTGGATGTGGAGGTGGGTGGATGCATGAAGATGTAGATGTATAGATGTAGATGAGAATGGAGATGTGGATGTATATATGTAGATGTAGATGTATAGATGTAGATGTGAATAGAGATGTGGATGTATACATGTAGATGTAGATGTATAGATGTAGATGGGAATGGAGATGTGGATGTATACATGTAGATGTAGATGTATAGATGTAGATGTGAATGGAGATGTGGATGTATGCATGTAGATGTAGGTGTATAGACGTAGATGTGGATGTAGAGGTGGATGTATGCATGTAGATGTAGATGTATAGATGTGGATGTGAATGTGGAGTGGATGTATGCATGTAGATGTAGATGTATGGAGGTGAATGTGAATGTGGATGTGGATGTATGCATAGGGATGTAGATGTATGCATGTAGATGTGAATGTACGCATATAGTTGTGGATGTATGGATGTGAATATACGATTGTGATGTGAGGGAATCTGAAGTGATGAGATGGAAATGATGTGATGGGATGAGAATACTTATAAATGGAATATGGAATAAGTAATGTAGATTGAGGAGGGATAATGTGGAAAAATGAAAGTTAAAATAGAAATTGTATTGTAAACTGTTTGTAAATGCTGTTTGTAAATGCTGTTTGTAAATGATTGTTTTATGTCAAGAATGCTGGGGGGAGCATTTTGACCGTCTTGTGATTAAGGTCGTGATGAGAAAGTTGCAACTGCTGACAGGGAGTCAATGAAGGACGTCTCGCGTAGCAAGGTCGGCCGAGGTCTTGACCAGCCTCGGTGCGATTAAGATGGTGAGCTTCCGGTACGGTGGATAAGGGGCCAAGGAAGCGGCCTATGCGTGAAGCGCTAGGTTACCTGCGAAGGATCCTAGAGAGTGCTGACCATACGGTGCTCGGGCTCTGGGTCGCCTAGGATACCCACGCGTGCGTCGAGGAAGATATTGGAACAGAGTTGGAGTTGTTTTCTGAAATCGAGTATGGATCTGGTTGATTGACCTTGCTGGTCTTCAATGGATGAGTCCATGGCTCCTTATATGGATCTGTTGGTTGATCTTGCTGATCTTCAACGAGAGTCCATCTTGTTAAGTGATTATATTGCCAAGTATTATGGGCTAGGAACTATCGAAACGGCTCCTGAGCGTTCTAGTTTCCAATGATGCCATAGATACTCTGATGAAGGAATGATGGGAAATTAAGAATCAATTGGATAAATTGGAAGATGGTGATCAATGATACTAGGGTTTTATTAAAGCATTGTTTTAAACTGGTTGAATCTGGTTGAAAAAGGCAATTTCATATTGGGTGTGTGAGTGGTGTGACTAGCTTTATTTTGCATGAACATCCGGCTAGGGGGCCTTGGAACTCTTTTCCTTGGTACCCGGGACAAAACCTAACCAAATTTTTAATTGGATCCCATCACTACAGTGGTTGGGTGGTTGGCTAACCCATGGGATTGGATGGGGTTAGGCTGGACTGATGGATCCGTAAATCGAGACTCAAACTTTTGTTTTTACGATAGAAAAAAAAAAATCCCGGACAGTAACTGTTCTATGGATAGGAATCAACGGCTGTGCCTCTTGAATGGGGAAAAAAGCGTTGATCCCAATGATCCAAGTGCAAGTTTCTTCCTTGAACTGACTAAGTATCTTATAGATGTAATTGGACTGTGAGGTCCCCCTGTTCCCACCGAGCAACGGATTCGGGTACTAGCAGCAGAAGTAGCACTTCTCGCGCGGGACAGGGGTCCCACATTCGGGGCCTCGTCCACGGATATCCGGACAAAAGACTAGTCTGTCGGTTTTTCCAAAACCGAACCCGGAAAAACTTCCCTTATCCGGAAAGCACGGGCGATTCCACCAGGATAACTCTTTACTCTAACGTAGTCAAGATCATTACAGATCAACTGATCTGACTGCACCTTTAACGGTACTTGGTCAAATCAAGGAAGAAACTTGCACTTGGATCATTGGGATCAACGCTTTTTTCCCCATCAAGAGGCACAGCCGTTGATTCCTATCCATAGAACAATTTCTATCCGGAATTTACTTCATCTATCGTAATAATAGAAATTAAATCTCGATTTACGGATCCATCAGTCCAGCCTAACCCCATCCGATCCCATGGGTTAGCCAACCGCCCAACCACTGTAGTGATGGGATCCAATTTGGAATTTGGTTAGGTTTTGTCCCGGGTACCAAGGAAAAGAGTTCCAAGGCCCCCTAGCCGGAAGTTCATGCAAACATAAAATTAGGCACACCACTTACACACCCAATATGAAATTGCCTTTTTCTTAGCATCAGCTAACTTTAAAACAATCCTTTAATGAAACCATAGTACCACTGATCACAGTCTTCCAATTTATCCGGTTGATTCTCAAATTTCCCATCATTCCTTCATCATCAGAGTATCTATGGCATCATTGGCAACTAGAACGCTCACCACCTGTCCACTCAGAGGCCGTTTCCATAGTTCCTAGCCCATAATACTCGGCAATATAATCACTTATCAAGATGGACTCTCGTTGAAGATCAGCAAGATCAACCAACAGATCCATATAAAAGAGCCATGGACTCATCCGTTGAGGACCAGCAAGGTCAGTCAACCAGATCCATGCCCGGTTTCACAAAACAACTCTTACTCCTTGTTCCAATATCTTCCTTGACGCACGCGTGGGTATCCTAGGCGACCCAGAGCCCGAGCACCGTATGGTCAGCACCCTCTAGGATCCTTCGCAGGTGACCTAGCGCTTCACTCATAGGCCGCTTCCTTGGTCCCTCATCCACCGTACCGGAAGCTCACCATTTTAATCGAACCGAGGCTGGTCAAGACCTCGGTCGACCTTGCTACGCGAGACGTCCTCCATTGACTCTCCGTCAGCAGTTGCAACTTTATCATTTAGGTCTCCACGACCTTAATCACAAGACGGTCAAAATGCTTCCCCAGCATTCTTGACATAAAACAGCCATTTACAAACAGCATTTACAAACAGTTTACAAATACAGTTTCTATATTAACTCTCATTTTTCCACATTATCCCTCATTAATCCACATTACTTATTCCACATTCCATGTATATGTGTACTCATCCAATCACCTCATTTTCCATCTCTTCACTTCAGATTCCTTCACATCACATATCATATATTCACATCCATATCCACATCCATACATCCACATCCACATCCACATTCACATCCATACATCCACATCTACATGCTTATCTCCATTTTCACATACTCATTTATACATCCACATCTCATATCCACATTCATACATACACATCCATATCCACATCCACATCCACATCCACATTCACATCCATGCATCCACATCTACATGCTTACCTCCATTTTCCCATCCTCATTTATACATCCACATCCCATATCCACATTCATACATACACATCCACATCTACATCCACATACATACATACATCCACATCCACATTCCACATTCACATCTATACATCCACACCTACATTCACATTCACATACATCCACATCCACATTCCCATACATCCACATCTATACATCCACATTCCACATTCACATCTACATTCACATTCACATACATCCACATCTACATTCACATCCACATACATACATCCATTTTCACATTCCCATTTATATAACCCCATATACCTTCACATCTAATCTTTTACATCACATCCATTCTCGCCCTATCACAACCCATATACATCTTATCCTATCACATACACTTCTTATCTCATCCCATACACATCTTATCACATCTTAACTCATCTTATATGCATCTTATCATATCTTATCACTTCCCATATCTTTTATGCATACTTCTATGCATGAAATTTAATTATGCTAAAAGTAACACTTTTATAATAAAATAATCATCTCTTATGCATACCTCTATGCATGAAATTCAATTATGCTAAAAGTAACACTTTTATAATAAAATTTTCATCTCTTATGCATACCTCTATGCATGAAATTCAATTATGCTAAAAGTAACACTTTTGATATAAAAATTTATCCATTATGCATACTTCTATGCATGAAAATAAAAATGATAAAATTAACACTTTTGATATAAAAATTTATCCATTATGCATACTTCTATGCATGTAAATAAAAATGATAAAAGTAACACTTTTGATATAAAAATTTATCCAT
The DNA here is from genome assembly GCF_041138505.1 of Cibotium barometz. NCBI lineage: Eukaryota > Viridiplantae > Streptophyta > Polypodiopsida > Cyatheales > Cibotiaceae > Cibotium > Cibotium barometz. The sequence goes on along the minus strand of NC_141052.1, from coordinate 33,075,998 downwards.
TATGCATACTTCTATGCATGTAAATAAAAATGATAAAAGTAACACTTTTGATATAAAAATTTATCCATTATGTATACTTCTATGCAAGTAAATAAAAATAATAAAAGTAACACTTTTGATATAAAAACTTATTCTTTATGCATAATATAAAAATTTACTTTCTCCATGATTATAATGAAATTCTTTCAATTAGTCTAGGATGATAATTCCTAGAATATGGTAGGAAGTCCTCTTTTTATGCTTTGAATGAAATTATTTTATGCATAATTTTTATAAAAATTTTACCATAGCTCCGCTGCTATGACTGATAAATCTCAATTTTTCTAAGGGATAAAGCTTATCATTAAGAAAATAATTAAAATGATCTCTAATTGGATCATTAATCCATAATGGATTGAATCATCAATATGCATAAACTAAAAGCATAGAAAAAAGCCATTAATTTGGCCTCAAGCATAGCTTAATCTTGGGTTAAGGAAAAGCTTTATGAAAAGCTTGATTTGGATTGAGAACGGGTCATGAGTATGACCATTTCTTGAGTGAGAGAGAGAATTTACATAAAAATCATTAGAATTTAAACATAAATGAAGATTAACTTCAATAGCATTTATTAAATTATGTAACTCTTCACTACTATTCAAACTTCAATAGCATTTAAAAAAAACCATACCAATTAAACTTCTCAAGCTTGAGAGGGGTTGAGAAGAGAGAAACATTGAGAAATTATAGAAAAGAGCAATATTCACTAATTACCTTACAAATTGCTTGATTCTTTGTTCACGGTAGAGGCCCCCAACCAATCAATTGGTTAAGTATGTTGATGGAGCCACTAATGGGGATTGAAGAAAGAAGGAAGCTCCAAAAACTAGTGAATTATTAAATGAATTCACAGTTCTTGGCTTAGGTGGAGTAGAGTAACGATGCATAAACACTATATATTTTTCAACAAGGGGGAGGCTTCTATTTATAGGAAAATTTGAGCTCCTAACCAAACAAACTGATTCTAGAATTTTCTAAATCAGTTTGGTCAATATTTGATCATTTTTAGGTCAGTTAAGCTAACTTTTTGGAACTAGACTTAAATGAGAAGAGAGGAGAGATGAAATATCTCAATTTTTATGAGTTTAAAACTCATTCAAGCATGTGAAATATGCACCTCCTTTAAAGAACTCCCCTTCCTTACATATGTCATATTTTTAATATTGCTCATAGTTTTTTTACTAATAAACCTTGTACATTTTCAACTCTTCATCTTATGTGAAATATGCACCTCCTTTAAAGAACTCCCCTTCCTTACATATGTCATACTTTTAATATTGCTCATAATTTTTTACTAATAAACCTTGTACATTTTCAACTCTTCATCTTATGTGAAATATGCACCTCCTTTAAAGAACTCCTCTTCCTTACATATGTCATACTTTTAATATTGCTCATAATTTTTTACTAATAAACCTTGTACATTTTCAACTCTTCATCTTATGTGAAATATGCACCTCCTTTAAAGAACTCCTCTTCCTTACATATGTCATACTTTTAATATTGCTCATAATTTTTTTCTAATAAACCTTGTACATTTTCAACTCTTCATCTTATGTGAGCATTTACTCATTTTTGGGTATCTTCTTTTTCAAATTGGATTTATCTCCTCCCTACACATGGATTGATGCTATTGGCCCATAGGAACCTTAATTGGACCATAATCCAAAAATTTCTGAAAATCTAGACCCTTAGACTAAGGTCCTTTATACACATTTCCAATTAATTCCAATTGCACATTGGAAAGTTCTTTTTGAATTTCTGTTTTAGGGGAACTTATTTTAATAAGATGAGATAATTTTCTATCCAAAAATATTAAAAATCTGAATATTCTCTCTCTAGAATATTTTCTCTCTCTAGGTTAAAACAGTTAGAAACAAGTCTTTTATATTTTTGAAGAGGGATTGATTATAGAAGAAGATACTAGACATCAAAAAGGGGTTTGGGGGAGGAATCTTACATGGATCATCTCGATCAGAAATGATCTTGACTACGTTAGAGTAGAAAGTTATCCTGGTGGAATCGCCCGTGCTTCCGGTTAAGAAAGTTTTTCCGGGTTCGGTTTTGGAACAACCGACGGATTAGTCTCTTATCCGGATATCCGTGGGCGAGGCCCCGAGTGTGGGACCCCTATCCCGCGCGAGAAGCGCTACTTCTGCTGCCAGTACCCCGAATCCGTTGCTCGGTGGGAACAGGGATCTTACAATAGCGCTTCTCAAACTCTCTTAGCAATTCTGTGGCAGAAATTCCCATTTTAGGTTTTGTGACCCATTCCAAGAAAGTTCGTTTGGTCACTCGCTCCGAATCCTCCATAAAATATTCATCCTTTAAAGCAAGCTTGAACTCCTCCCAATTTCTGCCACCATGTGCTGTCTGCAATCCTCTTATGCGCTCTCTTATTTCAGGAACACATACCAGCTCGAAACTTCGAACCATATCCTCCTCAGTCACTGTGTTTAGCTCCATCTCCTTTATATAATTGCGCAGGTACTTTGTAATGTCCTTCCCATCAAATTGATCCACCTTTTTCACAATTGATTGTAATGCTTTGGTCGTGGAAATTTGTCCCCTCTCAGCAGCTTGTTGCTGTTGCATGTACATGGTAAACATCTGAAACATCTGCATAACTCCGGGGTCAAAATGAACCCCCTGACCCTCAGAATTCTCAGCCATAGCTTCCCTGTATATTTCACCACACTCTCACCCCAGCAGTTTCACGTCGGGTTCACCAAAGATGTCGTGATGTGTGCGGTACAGCCAGGAAAGTATGAGACATCTAGCTGTGAGAGTGAATGTCAAGTCTAACAAGGAAACTCACGCACAAAATTTCCCAAGGAGTATTGATCATCACTATTTCCAATGACAATTACATGTGTCGATTTACCTCAATACATCCTTGAATTCATCCTGATGATTGAACAAAATTGCATACCAAGTGTTTGTTCCTTTACCAAGTGTTTGTTCCTTTACTCACTGACTTTTTTCTCGAAACCCTTTGAACCATTCACATGTAGGTATAACAAGGCCTTCCAATTTTTCCAATATACATGTGACCAGTTACATCCTTTACATCCAGTGCCATCAAAACCATCATTTCAAGAAGCTCTTAGTCACCTGGAAACCTTCTTTAATATTCTAACATCTCACAAGCAAAAGATGGCATAACATGCTCATGACTTCCAGAATTCAATCAAGCAGAAGCAAGACCAATTTCCCGTGATTTAAATGTGCTAAGAGGATACCTTTTTCCACAAAACATCAAGTTCTAAAAAAAAACCATTAGCTTGTTCACCAAGCTTTTCTCATTTCCAAATCCTTTAAGGATTTATGGATCTTACCCTTTTCCTAAATCCAATAAAGTAGTAAGAAAAAACTTATCTGAATACATGAGTGGAATTGCACTTTGTTTTTTTATTTTTGCTTGTCTCAAAAGTCGCTTCGATGCTGATTATGCGAAGGAGAAACGCGGGGAGCAGCATCGCTTCAGCGCCGATTTTGAAAATGGTTTTTCCAAAAAGTATATCATCATGTAGTACTCAATTTACCCTTTAATTCTAACACCTACAAGGCACAAACAGTATTTGTATTCTTGAAATAAAAAAAACTGGTCGATTGGACACTGTTCTCTTTTTTCTGCAGAATTTTTTCCCCACTGAACCTCGCCACCGTCTGCCTCTGGTTTTTTCTCTTTTTCCCGCGGAGAATTCGGCGCCCCCCCCACCACCTTTTTCAGCTGAAAATACGTTTTTTTCCATTTTGAATTTCCACGTTGCGCCTACTATTTCCTTTTTCCTTTATTTTGGAGTGTTGACCTTTTTCCTTTATTTTGGAGTGTTGACCATATATATATATATATAAAATCAAACACCTTTTCACCATAACCTTGCTAAGGGTTTTTCTCACGCCTCATCAAAAGAAGCTCCATTTGGCATCCTTATTGCACATATGATTTTGCCATCTAAAGCATACGATCAAGACCCCAACCATTATGTACCATAAAGTCCTCTGTCTCAGTGCTAATATCAACTCTTCCATGATAGGCACAGCTTATGAGCAATTCACCATCTCATGGAATCAATAAAGCAGTCGAACCACAAGCATAATACAGTCCTATCAAGGCACAAGGTATCTGCTAGCTCCGAAATTCTCCATAAGCATAAAAAAAAATCCTCCACAATTCACACCACACTGTCAAAGGCTTCGAAACCTGGCTCAGCCTCAGCTCATCTTATTGAACCTTATCTACAATATGAACATATATACTCAGGCATCATATAATGACTCATCATGGCACTTAACCCCGTGCATCTGGATGTGTATTTGATGGCCTCACATGCACGATTTCACATCATAGACGTGCCATGGCACGACAACGCGCACACACACACACACATGTGTGTGTGTATGTGTCTGTGTATATGTACACACACACACACACACACACACACATATTTATATCTATATGTGTATGTGCATATATATGTACACATACACATATAGATATAAGTATGTATGTATGTATATATATATATACATGTATGTATATATATGTATATGTATTTATATATTAAAATATATATGTAGACATGGAATTATTAAAATACGTACACTTGCTGTTTTTTAAATGAGAGAAGAAACCTTTCAAAAAAAAGAAAAACTACAAAACCTTGAGACTTTCAAAACCTCAAAATATCTCTCACTACAAGACAATGCTCTCATACACGCGATAAATTATGAGCACGTGTATGGTCGCGCATGTATTTGAATAGAATTGGGCGCGTGTATTTTGGCATTTAAATTCGCGTGTATATTTGCATTTATCAACACGTGTATAAGCGCGTTTAAATACACGCAATAATACACGCATCAATACGCGCTGCTATACACGCTGCCATACACGCATTAATACACGTTTGGCAAAGAAAAACTGAATTCCTTTACAAAATTAAGAACTATTTTCTTTAAACCATCTCATAGTACATTACAGTATATATCATTACACAATCCCACTACATGCATTCACAACAATGAAATATATTCAAAAATAAATCATGCATATGAGATGATAATTAAAAGACAACACATACAATAGAAATGTCATCGATTTAGAACGATACAGTGACAGATTGGTTAGGGTTCGATCTCATCTTCAATAAGATCCATCCTTGCCAAACGATCAACATCAATATCCATTTGATCAATTTGTAAGGCTACGATTAAATTTATTCCACTATCAATATTCTGTACTCCATTGATAATGGTATCGATGTCCTGATCTTGAGGCAACATACTAGAGCATGCCTTCAGTCATTTTAGTGTGTTTCCAACTTGGTGCAAGATGGATTGAGTCTATAGAAGGCAAGAAGTGATCAAGCTCTCACTCAACAAGCCCAATTCAAAAGTCTTCCTGCTTCTCTTTGCAGTGGAAAAAGCTAAGGAATGCATATAATATTTATCATAATATCTAAGCTACATCACATCACTCAGTACCTTACCCTAATATACTATTAAACAAGAAGAAAAGGAAATAGAGTGTCTTACTGACCTGGAAGCTATCTGTAGGTGTGCTGTGCTGCTGATGAGTACCCTGTGCTGGGGATGAATCTTTGCTGCTGGTCACGATGCTGATGGTGTAGAGTAGGGAGGTAGAGAGGCAAGAGAGCTGAGTTAGGAGAGATTAAACAGGAGTGAATAGATTATTGCAAAATACAAATAAAGTAGCTAATAAATACCACACGTGTGGAATGTAGTCGTTTTTTTACACGTGTGGGTCCCACCTAGATCTTTTGGAATTTGAAATTTGACATGTGTGAAAGTCACTTTTTGCCTTGGAAATTGTGCCAATCATGATTTCATAATCAGATCCATTAACACTCTTTCCTCCTCGTCTTCCATCCCTGCCAGCACCCTCCCATCATCCTTTTCCTTCCCCCTCTGATCACTTCCTACCCAACACACTCCATCCACTCTGCAACTTGCCTGAAGACTTCCACCACTGCCAGATCTCCAGGTTACCTAGGCTGCAGCTCAAGTTTGGGAGAGAGCAGGAGAATCACCAGGGCAACTCCAACAGTATGGAAGAGGAAAAGAAAGGTCAGAGATCTATATTCTTTTCAATATTTTTTGATATATATTTCTTCCATGTATAGAATTCTTAAATCTTACTGCCTAGGAATCTAGTACATCACCCTAGGATTTGATTAGAGATGGATATGAATAGGACTTAGAAGTTTGCAACAAAATGCGAGGAGAGTGCTTTACATTTTCCAAATGGTCTAAATTGCGTTTTCCTACAAATTCTTATATTAGTTTTAGTTTTCATTTCTTCCTCTTTGTTTTGCTATCTTTTGCCCTGGGGAATTCCTCCTAGTATCATTTACTGTCCAGAACACTATAAGATGTTCCTAGCATTTGATTGGAGATGGATGTCAATAGAAATGGAGAATTTGCAACAAAATGCGAGGAGAGTACTTGAAATTTTCCAAATGGCCCTCCATCACGCTTTCTTACAAATTCTTGTGTCACTTTTGGTTTTCACTTTTTGCTTTGGAGCAGTTGACTCTCAGGCCCCTCCTTTCAAGAGGAAGCTGGACTTTTCTGCTGCTATACTCAGACCACAGCAATCACTAGGTGATTCATGTGTGCTCATGAAGAGAGTTGTTTGGTGATATCCTATACATTCCCTGATTGCATATGTCAGCATATAGAATTCATGATATATAAATTTTTGTTCAGGCAAAAGCAAGAGACTGGAGCAGAAAGGTGAGTTTTCCCTTTCAAAACAATGGGAGCCAGAAGAGGACAAATCTCCAAATTTTCTCCTATTTGACTTTCTTCACAAGTGCAAGGCTCAAAGGAACTTCCACATATACCACAGTATTTTTAACAGGGAGTTCACTATGAGCTCTGTATTGGAGCATCACAGAGATTTTCTTTTAGACCATTGGGATACCTTCAAACAATTGACAGAGGCAGGAAGAATTGTGGAAGGTGAAAAGGTTTTTGTGCATATAAATCATATTGTCTCCATTGACAGGCTCAGGTACCATGTGAATAGAAGATTTGACAGCCTGCCTGAGAAGTATAAATTCAGCTGTAACTTGCACACCAGAAAGTGTAGAGTGCTTGAGGAAACCATGGCATTCCTTATGTACATTGTCTTCCATCAGCAATCTCTAGAAGAGCAAGGGCAGGAGGCTGAAGAAGAAGATATATCTGTAGCAGAGGAAAAAGAGGATATTCCTGTGGAAACATATATGGTAGAGTAGGAAGAAGATATCAACCTCGAGGATGAGGGGCTGCAAGTGGCTGCTCTTGACCTTGTTCAACTGAGGACTGAAACTCTTAGGGCAGCGCAGCCAGCTGAAGATTTTGATGTTCAGAGCAGCAACTATGCAGTGCCCATGCTTCTAGGTGTCTTGATTGGTGGTAAAGATTATGTTTTCCTCCATGATATAGAGTGTATGTTCAATTTGAGGGAGGACTATGCCATTTCCCTTATTGCCCAGGCTTCAAGGCTTGACAAGGAGGTTGGCATAGAGGTTGACCATTCACTACTAGCTTTGAAAACAACTTTTGATCCTGCAGAGGCCCTTACTATTTGTTTCAAAGAGGCTGAAAATTTTCAAGAGCCAGATGAAGCTGCCTTCCCACGAAGCTATGAATCTCTCAGCACTTCATAAGGAAAAGCTTAAAGAAGAGGCTGGACTAGAGGGGAGAGGAATAAATCTTTGGAAAAATGAACTTCTTGTTGCTGATGAAAATGAGAAGGTATGATCTTATTACTTCAAATCAAATACTTTATCTTGTGTTTAAATGTTTTGTAGTTGTGTATTATTGTCTCACTCCAATTGTTTGATATGTGGCAGCTACAAATTGAGGATGACACATTCCTCCAGAGAACAAGTGGAAGTAGGCCGGCTAGGTTTGGCAAAATGTCAAGCCTAGCTCATTATATTCATGATCTAGGCAGTGCTAAGATCTTGATTTACCATAGGCAGTTGAGCAACAATGGAGAAGCCATTGTTTACTTTTTTAAATGTTTGTCTAGGGTTTTAGGTGGACATGATCTTCCATGGCAAAAGGAAAAGATCATTTTAATAGAGAGGTTGTCTGCCATAGATATATTTGGGGATTATGTGAATCAGCAGGCCTCTAGGGCCTCTTACTTTTTGTCTTACACTTCTTATGCATTAGCATGTGGTCTTAAGGAGCCCAAATGTCTAGAGGGCTATGGAAAACACAAGCTCATAAGGTTTCGAGAGCCACCCATGATTGCATTAGGCCACACAATCCAAGAAGAAGAACACATGGAGATAGCTGAAGACAAGGATACCCCTCTCAGACAAGCAACAGAGGCAAGCATTGATAAACAGACAGTCGACATCAAGCCAACAAGGAAGAAAAAGAGTCATTTCAAGTTCAAACAGAGAGTTCCGCGACTGGCAGGCCCTGGGAGTAATAGGATCTAGTCAAATATAGCACAAACATTATGTTGAAGTTGAACTGAATTGTACAAAGTCTTTGATCCTCATCAATTTCTTGTCCATATGGACGATCAGTACCCTTTTGCATTTGTCCCATCACCGTACGACACTTCAGTACTCTTCCCACACTCAGTAGCTTCTAAAAGCGTTGACACTCAGTACCTTATTGGTAAGGATCAATAGTGTGTCTGGCATAATTAAGTAGTATTGATTGAATTTTTTGTGTGTAGCTCATGGATGTATTGATGCTTGTTAATATAGATCACATGTTTACAAAAGAAATACTTTTGATGGAGTCTCAAAACATATAGGCATAACACCAAGAGTCACTTGTTCCACAGAATAAAAATCTATTGATTGAGTTTGAAAACATGTGGGCATAACACCAATAAGTTACAAACTGCTATTCATGTTTACTTGTCCATTTATGGTTTCTAAATATCTTCGAATCCCTCCATTGTCTATGTCTCTCTATTGCCATTGAATTGTCCAAAGTTTGTCTTCCTCTTTGCTTTTGGGCTAGAATAAAAGTAAGCTTGACTTTGGAACTAGCAACTTTTCTTTTAGCACACAGCCTTTGTAGAACGCCTCAGTAAAACCATTGGAAGACTTCCTTCAGACTATTTACCTTTTGACTCCCTCCATAGTGTTGTGTGTGTCTGAAAAATGCATTACGTGCCATGTAGTGAGACTTCTCCATGCCTTGGGTAGACCAAATTGCTGGGCATCCATACTTTTTGACAAAATAGGGAAGGTGGTTGTAGATTATATGCTGTTTTCACAGAGACATAAGAATGCATAGTAAGTTATAAAAGAAAAGAGGATCACACTTAAGTAAAAGAAGAAGACAACACTTTACCATGTAGTGAGTTCTATTATAGGCTATCCACCTGTCTTTCATTGACTTCCCAAAATGTTTAATTGCCTTTTCAAAGTTCTTGTAATCACTCTTTGTCCTTGTTACATTATCACAGAACATGAAGAGTTGATCAAGAGACCTCCACACCTCTACCTTCACATTTCGTGCTATCCCATCTGTCTCATGATCTTTCACGGCATTATGGACTTGCTTCCACAATCCATAACTAATCCTTGAAACTGTTCTACCTTGCCTTGCTTACTACTGTGTTTGGGTCGAGACAAGAATCTTCTTGCCTTAACACCACCAATAGAGGGCTTGATTGGTACCTCCTTGCCATTGGTAGACTTTTTAAAATCCTTTGTGATATGAACATCACCTCCAGGCAGACCTATATCAGATAACACTTTTTCCAATGCATGAAGAGCATCCTTTCTATTTCTTTCAGGATGGAGTTTCCAAGCAAATCCAATATACAAAAATACCAATTTCTCAATAATTCGACATAGAGCATGCAATGTGCATATGTGAACATTACATAGTGAAATGTCAAGAATGCCCTTGAAGTCAGGGTCAACTTTATCTCTAATAGGTGCTCTCTTCCACCATTTGGAATCCATTACTTGAGCTGATTCTTTGCAGTAAAGACAAGGAGACTTTGAGTTACCTCCTTTACTAACGTTATACATGCACTTAAGTGTTTTAAGATCCCCCGCCATGTGCCACTCTACTTGAAAATCACCTTTTCCTGCAACATGGAGATTCTCTCCTTGCACTTGGTAATTCCGTGTGGTGAAACACCCAATCTAGTGTTTCATGGTCTTCTTTCTTCACCTGTGATTATACAAAACAAAAGTCTTACTATAAAAGATTTGAAAACATTGACAAAAATCAAGTACAAAACAAAAAATGATCATACTTGGAACGAGCCTAACCACCATATGTGTTTCTCCGACTGCACACTAAAATACTTCGAACTCGCTTCAGTCAATGATGTATCAAGTGCTCCATTCATCAATGTAATAGTAATCCTTTCCATTTTCTTTTCCTTTACAACCTCACACTCATCCAGTTTGATAACAAATTTCAAAATGCCTTTGCACTCTTCAAATGTTATTCCATAAACCTCGACCATTCTTCTTTGAAGTTGTTGTAGATCTACAAATATATTGTTCCAAGGGTCATACACAGTGGTTCCTTTACCACATGAAATATTTCTTCAATATGGATATATTGTCCAATAAACTCATCTATACTTTCATTCAAATGACCTCTTATCTTCCACACGGTTGTTGGATTTGGTAGTAAAACTCATTTAATCCTTTGATCTCTCAAAGTTGAGGATATCGCATGGAAAATCGAACTATATCCCTTCCTGATAACTCCACTAACATCAAGAGCCTCTTGGATTGTAGTACCATCAACTTGATTATTGGATATAAAGTCCTCTACAACATTGCGTTTGATTGTTTTGTATTTTTTCCTTCAATCAAACCTTTTGCTACACCACAAGAAAGCAATCCTTTCATTTGTTTAACTGGAAGAAGGTAAGGATCCATATTTTCTTTTGCAGGCTCCAATAGTTTCTTATAGTAACAACACAATATGCCTATGTTATTCAACATTTCCAATCTTGTTTTGCGTTAATGGACAAAATAGATACAGTCATTTCAGAGCATTTTTTAGTATAAAAAATGAAAAATTACAAACTAGCCTTGCTTCCTGAATTCTTCGCTTGCATCCACCAGTCCCAGCCTTTAAATTTGCAATGTTTTTAATCTTCCTGCTTCGTTGTGTCTCCAAGCACGGTTCTCTTCCTTCTTGATCTTGTCAACTCTTTTTTACTCTTTGAATGCTCCTCAATTTCATTCTACAACTGCTGCTCCAATTTTGCATGAATGGCTATCTCTTGAATCCTGGCTCCCTTTTCTTGTAGGTACATTGTTTTATATGTTTTTGCAAATGCAGGCTGTGCTGAAATATAACCAAGAAGTCCATTTTGTCCATCGCCCGCAAACCTTAGTAGTGTGGTTGGATTGACAAATGGAGGTGTAGAGTTTTTTACTAGACATTTTGGATATATGCCTCCATCGCACCATAAGTTAATATGTTGGAGCCCTTCTCTCCTCATATTTTTCCGTTGTTGAGCATTCAGCACCGTATCCTTTCGTCTTTTTTATGCTGGAGCATATTGTTCTTCTAAGTCGATGTGAAGATGGTGTAATCGCTTCTTTTGAGATTGTGACTTACTAGTATCGGCCATTTTTAGTGCTTCTGAGGTTGCAAAGTTTGCTTGTCAATCTCAGTCTTTTTGTAACATGAATCGTGGAAGTGTGGCGGTATCCATACAATCATTAAGTTCAGTGATGGATTCTTTATGAGAGGCCTGCACACGTCGTCAAAAGAGATGCGGAATCTTCGGGAAACAAAAAAAAACTAAGGAGATATTTAATGCAAAATCGTGTTAGTTAGACAAAATATTATCTTATTCTTTTCTGAAATGACAGTTCGGTAGTCCTTACTGATGACAGTTCTGAGCCACGTTTCCATATTTTATTATTTTTGAGGTCTTTTAGGAGAGAAATAAATCGAAAAATAGTGAATTTCTTACAGGGCCCCAAAATGAGCTCCCTTTTTCCCTAATGGGCACATGGTAAAGGCTGAAGGGGTGCACTTCTAAAAAATCATACGTATCACATGCGTTCAAGGGGCTTAAAAAAAACCCTTAACTAAAAATTTTTCCCCAATAAAACCACCCCTCTTTACTTATGAGCTAACGGATTTTTTTCAAAAGTTAAATAAAAATTCCCCTCTTGTTATTGTAATCGTGTTAATTTTTTTTCAAAATTTGAATTAAAATACCCCTCATTTTGATCTCACGTGGTACACTAATTTTTTTTCAAGTGAACCCCCTTAGGGTAAAGGAATGCTATAAAAAGTAGAATGACATTAAAAGTAGGATGTTTGCAAGCAAGGTAACTATGCCTATTATTTTCCTTCTTAGAGACATGCAAAAAATGGAAAAACTAGGCTATGTAGAAATAGGTGATGATAATGCGCATTCTATTGCGCATGTTGGTAAAGCACCATTGTCTATGCAGGATGAGAAAATGAAGTACTTGGCAAATGTACTTCATGTTCCAAATATTATAAAGAACCTGGTTTCTATTGGAAAGATGGTTGAGCAGGGTCCATAAGTGAGGTTCAATTCTCAAGAATGTTTTGTGAAAGACTTCCAAAATAAGTGTCGCTTGGTTGCAAAGGGTAACAGAAATGCCAGGATGGATGTGAACATGCCTAAGGTAAAGGCAACCATGTTTGCACATGGAGCATGTATCATTGCAAATATTAACATATGGCATAAGCGCATTGGTCATGCAAATATATATGAAAGATCCTTGCCCTCTCCGTGTAATGATTTCAGGGGTGCTAGCAGCAGAAGTAGCACTTCTTGCGTAGGGCAAAGCCTCTCCTCGGGGCCTTGCCCACAAATATCCAGACAAGAGACTAATCCCTCGGTTCTTTGAAACAGAACCCGAAAAAACTTTCCTCGCCCAGAAAGCATAGGTGATTCCTCTAGGATATTTTTATTCTGACGTTGATGGCACAGAAGCGGTAAAGCTGTTTACGTCCTTATAGGGTGCCACACTTCCACACACGCATATAAACACACCAGAACACCAGACCCAAGTTGCATGAACAAGATTTATATTGTAGAATAGATCCTTATCTTTACATTACTGTAAATCTCAAACACCAGCCCCACTGCTAATCAACAGAAAGCTACACCCCTGGCCTGAAACTCCAAGAGATAGAAATCCACAAAAACCACACACACACCCTCTCTCTCTCAGCGTTCAGCCAGTACTACTCAGCTAAACACAACAAACCTCCTTGTCCACCAGCCACCACAGCAGTAATACTGTCATCACTCTCCTCTTTACTGCTACTCTGCTCCCACTTTTTAAGCTGCTCGAACTCCAAGTTGTCATATAGTTGTTGCCAGCCCTCTCTATCCCAAGCACCACCTTCCCTGTACCCTTTCTTGCAAACTGGGTGACCACCTTCACACAACACCACACGTAAGACTCTCTTTGTCCTTGCCACCCACCAGCCTTCTTGCTCTCTTTGCTCTACTCTCTCCTTCGCTTGCTTCCCAGGCGGCTCCCCTGCCTATTCGTTAGTCACCAGCCACCAACAAAGCAAAATCCCCAAGCTTGCCCAACCCAAAGACGGCTCCTTCCTTTCATTGCTACCAATAGGCCCACTGCCAGTCTCCAGCTCACCAAATCGGCTTCTTTCAAGGCGACTGCCCTCTGTCACTACTAGCCTCTAGCCACCAGCTATCCAACGTCTCCCAGTCACTTTTTGCTACCAACTTGTGGGCGTATCCCGATCTTCGCCTGCGCATCCAGTCCTTCTACTGCAGCCCTAGGCGACTTCCCCAGTCGCCGCCACCCGTAGCCCAATGTCATCATCCTATTTGTCGCTAGTCACCATCCTTCACTGCTTCACTGCCATTACCAATCGTCCTGTCGCCAGTAGCCAGTGCCAACACCTACTGCTCGTCAGCTCCATCTCCTCCTTTGCTGTGTCAGCTACTACAGGTGATCAAATCCAAAAATAAGGCGACCTCTCCCCTGCATCCGGCGGTCTTCTTCACGTATAAAGCAGCCAACCCTTTCGACTCTCTTCGCACCTGCCTTCAGCCAGCTCTCTCCTCACTTCACACGGCGAACACCTAGAACCCACTCTTGCCAGCCAACTCAACTCCTTCGCTAGCCTTCCATAGCCTGCGCTGGCAGTAAGGTTGGCTGCTACGTGGCCATTACTTTTGTTGGCCATGTTTATATTATATTATATATATATATATTTTTAGAGTTTCAATAATGGCCACCATATTCCCTTTCACACCAATGACCATGCCTCCATACCTTTTCAAGATGCAACTTTCCAATGCCATTTAATTCAGGACACATACACACTTCAAGACGACCGAGCAGTTGATTTCATCTCCAGCGGACCTCCAGTAGACTACATCCGGACAGGCATGTACATGCTCACATCAAAACCATCTACTATGTACACCTGGCAACACCCTCAAAACCAAACTCTTCGCACACGTATGTACACATTACCAACTCCTATTTTGTCCACACAACGTAGTCAAGGTCATCACTTACTAAACTGATCCAGTCGAGCCTGTAAGTCACACGGTCAGATCAAGGAAAAGATTGGCACTTGGATCATAGAGATTAACAATTTTTTCCTCATCATCGAGAGGCACAACCGTTGATTCTTTTCCATAGAACAAGGACTGACCGGTATTTACTTCATCTATCATATCATAACAGAATTGAGTCTCATTTTAGGGATCCATCGGTCCAGCCTAACCCCACCCATCCAGTCCCATGGGTTAGCTAACTGCCAAACCACTGTAGTGATAGGATCCATTTAGGAATTTGGTTATGTTTTGTCTTAGGTACCAGGGCAAAGAGTTCCCAGGCCCCCTAGCCGGTGCTTCATGTAAACTTCAAGATAGTCACACCACTTGCCTCTTTCATAGATTCAACTATCTTTAAAACAATCTTTTAATGAAACCATAGTATCACTGATCATAATCCTCCAAAATATCCGATCGAAACCATAGTATCACTGATCATAATCCTCCAAAATATCCGGTTGAATTCTAATTTCCAATCAATCCTTCATCGGTGTACCTATGGCATCATTGGCAACCATAACGCTCACCACCTGTCCACTCAGGGGACTTTTTAATAGTTCCTAGCTCATAGTACCTAGAAATATATTCACTTATAAAAATCCAAATGGACTCTCTGTTGTTGAAGATCAGCAAGATATCAACCAATAGATCCATATAAAAGAGCCATGGGCTCATTCGTTGAGGACCAGCAAGGTCAATCAACAAGATCTATGCCCGAGTTCAGAAAACAACTCTAACTCCTTGTTCCATTATCTTCCTCGACGCGTGCGTGGGTATCTTTGACGACCCAGAGCCTGAGCACCGTATGGTCAGCACCCTCTAGGATCCTTTGTAGATCACCTAGCGCTTCACTCATAGCCCGCTTCCTTGATCCCTCATCCACCGTACCGGAAGCTCACCATTTAAATCGATCACCTCGATTGCTCATGCTATGCGAGACGTCCTCCGTTGACTCTCCGCCGTCAACTGTTGCAACTTTATCACTTAGGTCTCTACGACCTCATTCACAAGATGGTCAAAATGCTTCCCTAACATTCTTGACATAAAACAGTTATTTAAAAACAAGTCATAAATACAGTTTCTATAACAAACTCTCGTCTTTGCACATCAATCCACATTACTTAATCCAAGTTCAATCATATGTATTCCCATCATCCTTCATCCATTCTCATTCAATCACATCATTTTCCATTTCATCACATCTTTCCACATTTATACTCATCACATCTTTCACATTTATACTCATCACATCTCATCCACTTGCATCTACCCATATCCACATCTCATCACATCACATTCATTCACATCTCATCCATTCATATATACCCCGATCCACATCACATCACATCCATTCACCTCACATCACATCACATCACATCCATTCACCTCACATCACATCACATCACATCCATTTCACCTCACATCTCATTCATTCACATCACATCCCATCACATCTCATCCATTCACATCACATCTCATTCATTTACATCTATCCCGATTCACATCACTCCCGATTCACATCACATTCATTCACATCTATCCCAATTTATGTCATATCACATCACATTCATTCACATCTATTCACATCTATCCCAATTTATGTCATATCACATCACATCCATTTCACACCACATCTCACCCGTTCGCACTTATCCTGACTCACATCACATCACATTCATCATTGTGAGATCCCACTGCCCCCTTTATGCACCTGAATCCCGGATGGTAGCAGTGAAAGTAGCTTCCTCTTGCGCGGGGTAAGGTTTCTCACTCGGGGCCTCGCCCTCGAATGTCCGGGCACGAGACTAAGCTGGTGGTCATTCCAAAAACCAAAACCAGGAAAATTTCCCATGCCCGAAAAATGGGGACGATTCTACCATTTTTATTTTTTTAATGAAATTTTCTAACGAGGTTAAGATACTGAACTAACCTTCATCTGATTAAATCAGATAGAAGGGAAACTATTACAGACTTAACTTGAAGGAATCAATGCTTTTTCCTAATTGAATCAGGCACAACCGTTGATCTATTCATTAGAGAAGTCTAGGCTTTTATTTAACTACTTGAGTTCTAAGCGTATTTCTATTAATCAATTTTATTATTAAAACTCTATTGATTCCAGCCTTACCCCATCCAGCCCATGGGTTAGCCAAAGCCCAACCATTGGAATTAGTAGAACCAGACAAGCACTCACCCACCCATAAATGAATGCCTTTCTTGACTTTTGATTTAGAATAGAGATACACATGTACTCCTCTTTAAACTTTAACTTTTAAAACAATCCATTGACAAACAATTATTGGTTACAGATGTCATAACTCAACATTTCCATTCAATCCTTTCTTCTCACAAAACAGTATCAATCTAGACTCTCCGTTGAGACTAGCAGGTCAACAACGAGATCCAATAATAGATTATAATAATTTTCTCGTCATCATACATATATATATCTTCCATGACATACGCATGGGTGTCCTAGCACCGGGAGCCGGTGCATCACCTGGTGAGAATCCTCCTTAGGTGTCCTAGCACTTCACTCAGGGACCGCTTCGTCCACCCTCGCCCATCGTACTGGAAGCACACCATTTTTCACCATACCCAGGCTACTCAAGACCTAGGCAAGTTTTTGCCGCGTGAGCCGTCCTTTGAACACTCCCCGCCAGCTGTTGCAACAAAACTTCCCTTAGAAAAACACATATACCAAATGCTCTCTCCCTAGCATTCTAGCATAAGACAGTCCTTTAAGAAAACAGGGTTTCTATGCAAGTTTTCAGTTTTGATTTTCTTTTGAATACAATGGGTATATCTTAAATCCGTATCCCAATACTTCTAGATTGTAGATCTAAAATTCCAACAGAATTTTCTGAATTCTGTAACCTTCATCCTTAGATCAAAATCAAGGGTCTTAATTTGATTTCAGATTTTGGCTTATTTGAGTGAAATTTTCCTGAACTAGTCACATCGTCTTTTCCTAAAACTGACGAAGGAGATTAAGTCTTGGTCATAGTCTGATTGAAGGTTTGAGTCTAGAAAAGTTCTCCCTGAACTAACTTTCTCGAAGGGTAATATTTCAATTACTACTTTATTGAATTTCAATCATTGAGTATTTTGCTTAGCTAAATTTAAAACTAATGATGCATTCCTATGAGGATAAATTAATCATTTATCTAAAATTTTGACTTTGATAGTTTTTCTAGAATTTTCTCATTACCATCCTAGAGAATATGAAACAATAGATTTTTCTCTCACAGAGTATTTACTCTATTCATTTACCAATATTCATGGGATTTTAACATAGGATTAAAGAGAACTCTTATTTTGATATAAAAATTTTGTATGCATCTATTTATGCCTAAAATCCAACTTCTATGGAAATAACACTTTTATATAAAAGAAAATCCTTTTATGCATCTACTAATGTAAAAAAATCAATTTTGATGAAAGTAACACTTTTATAATAATAAAAAATTCTTTTATGCATATATTTTTTTGGTGAAAGTAACACTTTTATAATTAAAAAAAATCTTTATGCATCATTTTATGCATAAAAATCAATATTGGTTAAAGTAACACTTTTATAATAAAAAAATTCTTTTATGCATCATTTTATGCATACAAATCAATATTGGTGAAAGTAACACTTTTATAATAAAAATCTTTTATGCATAAAAATCAGAATTGGTGAAAGTAACAGTATAATAAAAAAATTCTTTTATGCATCATTTTATGCATAGAATTTAAATCTAATGAGAATAACTCTTTTATAATAAAAAATTAACAAATATGCATCTTTCTATGCATAGAATTTATATCTAATGAAAATCACTCTTTTATAATAAAAAAATAACCAATATGCATCTTTCTATGCATAGAATTTTAACTTTAATAGAAATCACTGTCCTCTTCTTATCTGCATATACTATTTCTGTCTATCTAGGGCAGCTTTTATATCTTTGCGAATTGACTGCATCTCTGCTGCTCCATGTCGTCAAGCATTTGTCTGGACATCTCGACCCTAATCAATGGGTCGGACCAAGTTAATGGAGTTAAGAAATCTTGTCCATACAGAGCTTTGAAAGGGCTCATCCCAATACTTCGGTGATAAGAAGCATTGTAGGTGAACTTAACTAGGTGTAGATAGCTTAGCCACTTCTTGGGTTCCCTGCCACCACAGCATGACCGAAGTATATATTTGATTACTTGGTTCATCCTTTCGGTTTGACCGTTGGTCTTAGGGTGGTAAGCTATGCTAAGATCCAAGAAAGTTCCTAGTGCTTCGAAAAATGCAGTCCAAAATCTTGACGTGAATTCGAGGTCTCGATCACTTACTATTCTTTTGGGTAGGCCATGCAATCTGAAGATTTCCTTGAGGAACACTCTAGCCATGCAATCTGAAGATTTCCTCGAGGAACACTCTGGCCACATCCACTGCAGTGTAGGTTTCTTTTACTGGAATCAGATGGGCAACTTTGGTTAGTCTATCAACTACCACGAAGATGGAGTTGTAACCTGATTGCACTGAAGGTAATCTAGTAATAAAATCCATGCTGATACATTTCCACTTCATATGGGGGATATCTAATCGATGTAACTTCCCAGGCATTTTTACTCTCTCGGCCTTGACTTTCTGACAGGTTTTACATTAACATACATGATTAAGCACATCCTCTTATAGACCAGGCCAAAAGAAGCTTTTCTTCATAGACATGTAAGTTTTAATGAATCATGGATTTCCTGCAAAAAGGATGTCATGGGCTTCATTCAAAATTTGACCCTTAGTTTCCTCATCATTGGGAATGCATAGCCTCCAATTATAATACATAATTCCATCATCCAGGCTCTACTCTTGAAATCGGTTCAACTCCTGTGGAGTTTTGCTTTCCTGCATAAGTAGGGTAGCAATAGGGCCAAAGAATCTATCATGCATGATCCTCTCTCTTGCTTCAATAATTAAAGGATTTGACACTACAGTAATTGCAAGCAAGGAGGCTTTTCTGTTGAGGGCATCTGCTACCACATTTTCTTTGCGTGGGCGGTACTTGATTTCAAAATCGAATTCCTACAGGGTCTGCATCCACCTTCTTTTAGCGCATGTTGAGATCCTTCTGAGTGAAGATCCACTTTAAGCTCTGATGGTCTCTCATCAAAGTGAATCTTTGACCCAGTAGGTAATGTCTCCACAACTTCAGGGCATATACTATTGAAAGTAGTTCTAGGTCATGGACAACATAATTCCTCTCATGTGTTCTTAGTTTTCGGGATTCATAGGCCACTGCATGACCGTCCCGTATGAGTGCACCTCCGAGGGCAAAACCATTGGCATTAGTTACTACCTTAAAGGGTAGAGAGAAATCTGGTAACTTCAGAACGAGAATGGATACCAAGGCAATCTTCAGCTTATCAAAAGCACTCTGGCACCTGGCAGACCATTGAAACGGGATATTCTTCTTGAGAAGATTAGTCAAGGGGGAAGCTATGAGAGCATACTTTGGTATAGAAATTCTATACCAACCAGTCAATCCCAAGAATCCTCCGAATTATTTCATTGTCTTTAGTTCAAGCCAATCTATGATTGCTTGGACTTTTGAAGAATCTAGAGAAATTTCATCTTTGGATACCAGAAAGCCCAGGTATTCAACATGGTCGGCAGAGAAAGTGCATTTGCTCTTTTTTGCAAAGAGTTGGTGCTTCCTTAGAATCTCAAGAACTTTTCTGACATGAGCTTCATGGTCAGCTGCATGAGCTTTTCTGACATGAGCTTCCTTAGAATCTCAAGAACTTTTCTGATATGAGCTTCATGGTCAGCTACATTCTTTAAGTAAATCACAATATCATCAAAGAAAACAAGAACAAAATCATCCAAGTATTCTCTGAGAATGTCCTGCATTAAGCGATTGAATGTAGCTGGGGCATTTGTCAATCCAAATGGCATGACAGTGAATTCATAATGCCCATACCAAGTATTGATGTAGCTGTATTCAGAATACCTTGCTCATTAATCCTTATCTGATAATACTCTGATTTGAGATCTATCTTTGTGAAGATTAAGGCTCCACTTAGCCTATCCAGAAGCTCGTTAATTCTAGGGATAGGATACCTATTCTCTTAACTGTCAGCTGATTGAGGCCTCTATAGTCCACATAGAGTCTTAGCGTTCCATCTTTCTTTTTCTGAAAGAGAACTGGCACACCCCAAGGTGAAACACTGGGTCTTACAGACCGTTGTTCTAACAACTATCGAAGGTGTTCCTTGAGTTAGATGGCTTCACGAACTGGCATTTTGTACGTGCGCAGGGCTACTGGCTGAGCTCCGAGGGTCAATTCTATCACATGATCTACTTTCCGAATTAGAGGCATCTCTGTTAATTCTGCTGGGAATAAATCATCATAATCACTTAACCATTGAGGTTCTTTAGCTTTTAACTTTGTGTCCAATGGATTCATTTTGACAACATAAATGAGCTGCTTCTTTCTAAGTCCTTTTAGTAATTTAGAAGCCTTTACTAAGTGTAGACTTGGGGATCTTGAAATTCTGGTTTCTTGAACTTTATTTTCGTGAAAGTCACGGAAGGAAATGATTCCATTATGACAGTGAATGTGAGCTTGATTTTTGTGGAGCCAATCCATTGCAAGGATCCCGTTAAAAAACTCAAAGGTATAACTCTGAACTGACAATCAGTTAAATTCCCATCTAGATTGAACTGAATACGATCTGTCTCTCAAGGTGAGTGAAAAGAATCTTCCCACACTGGCCAATTCAACTTGCATAGGTTTCCCTGATTTTTGTTCTAAGACTAGCTTACACAAGCATCTTGGGGAAATGAAAGAATGAGTACTGCCTGAATCAATCAAAAGCTTAAAAGTTTACCCTCATACTTAGCTGGAGTATGGATGACCGAGAACTGGTGATTTGGCTTAATGGTACTCTTCAATTGTCTTGCTATCCTGCTTTAGATCCAAGAACTCATTCATTTTAGTTTCAAGGAAGCCCGGAGGACAAAACCTCTTTCTGAGGAGGTAAGCTTTAAGATTGGTCCACATCTGGGTATCCCGGTTGAGACGGTTAGTCTCGCAGTGATTCCTCCAAGCAACCTTGGCCGTTTCCACAATCTTTAACCTGGCGAGAGCCATCTTGCTTCTCTCATTGTAGCCAGTTACATCAAAGTATTCTTCCATAGCCTCAATCCACTTTTCCACTACTTTACTTAACTGCTCCCCTTCACCCTTGAAGGGACCAAGTTGGGATCTATGCAGGGCTTTTCGAACATCTGGATCTAACTCTTCGTCATCAGTTAGAGGATCCGGTTGCCTTGCACGGGCCGCGCGCCTCATGATTCTAACAAAATGAGATTTTTGTTAACTTAACTTTGACAACATATCTATGATTATTTAATTTTTACAATTTATTCTTTAAACAGATAATTATTTCATCATAATTCATGAAACAATATTTACTCTGATAATTCTATTAACCATATTCACAATCATGAAAACAATTTGGATTTTTTTTACAAAACATCGTTTATTATCAAAAGTTTTTGATATATACATAGAGCATCACGGCTCCCAAAATCACTGCCTCAATCGCGTACGCATAAAGAAGCGAAAGTGTGAAGGAGACACACCATGGTACACACGATTCATTACAGAAAGAGGAGCTGTAATTCTACTTCTAGGGATAAAGTGGCTAAGAAGCCTAAAAACTCGGCATGAACTTCTGAATTTCCTGGGTGAATGATCAAAGAGTTGAACATGTTGAAGCCCTAGCCTTATCAGAATCATGGCTAAGGAAATATTTTGCCTAAGCCTCTGACGCTGACTGGTACTGACATTAATACATCGTCCTCCAAAGAGCCACATATACCAACATCGCTTAATAGGATTAAGAAAGTAAAGACTCTCAAAATGATGTGCGAGTCTCACTCTACTTACTCTGGTCGTAGCAGAGTTGATGAGGTGCCCAAATGCAAAGGCTATCATATCCTGACTCTGGGAGAGTTCAAGAATGCCACATAGATTCGAGGTATCCATCTATAAATTTCCAATTCAATTTATGAGTTTTCAATTTTTGAAGTTCATTCAACATAATATTAACAAGTGAAAACATTATTTCCCAGATTTACTTTAAAAATTTAATCAATTTCTATTGCTGTTACGTAAATTTACAACAGCACTCTCATACAACTGTGAGATCCCGCTGCCCCCTCTGCGCACCTGATTCTTAGATAGTAGCAACGGAAGTAGCTTCCTTTTGCGCGGGGCAGGGTTTCTCACTCGGGGCCTTGCCCTCGAATGTCCGCGCATGAGACTAAGCTAGTGGTCATTCCGAAAACTGAAACCGAGAAAATTTCCCATGCTTGGAAAAGGAGGACGATTCCACCATTTTTATTTTCTTTAAGGAATTTTTCTAACCAGGTCAAGATATTGAACTAACCTTCATCTGATTAAATCAGATAGAAGGAAAACTATTACAGACATAACTTGAAGGAATCAACGCTTTTTTCCTAATTGAATCAGGCACAGCAAATGATCTATTCATTAGAGAAGTCTTCAGGCTTTTATTTAACTACTTGAGTTCTAAGCGTATTCCTATTAAAACTCTAGTCATTCGAGCCTAACCCCATCCGGCCCATGGGTTAGCCACCGCCCAACCATTGGAATTAGTAGAACCAGACAAGTACTCACCCACCCATAATTGAATGCCTTTCTTAACTTTTGCTTTAGAATACAGATACGCACACACTCCTCTTTAAACTTTAACTTTTAAAACAATCCATTGACAAACAATTATTGGTTACAGATGTCATAACTCAAAATTTCCATTCAATCCTTGTTTCTCACAAAACAGTATCACTCTAGACTCTTCGTTGAGACCAGCAGGTTAGCAATGAGATCCAGTAATAGATTACAATAATTTCTCGTCATCATACATATATATATCTTCCACGACATACGTAGGGGTGTCCTAAGCACCACGAGCCCGTGCATCGCCTCGTCAGAACCCTCTAAGATCCTCCTTAGGTGTCCTGGCACTTCACTCAGGGACCGCTTCGTTGGCACTCACCCATCGTACCAAAAGCACACCATTTTTCACCATACCTAGGGTGGTCAAGATGCCTGGGCAGGTTTTTGCCACGTGAGCTGTCCTTTGAACACTCCCTGCCAGCTGTTGCAATAGAACTTCCCTTAGAAAAACACATATACCAAATGCTCCCTTCAGCATTCTAGCGTAAGAACTCCTTTAAGAAATAGGGTTTCTAGGCAAGTTTTTAGTTTTGATTTTCTTTTGAATATAATGGGTATATCTTAAATCCGTATCCCAATACTTCTAGATTGCAGGTCTAAAATTCCAACAGAATTTCTTGAATTCTGTAACCTTGATCCTCATATCAGAATCAAGGGTCTTAACTTAATTTCAGATTCGGTGGGTGATTTGAGTAATGAAATTTTCCTAAACTGGTCACATCGTCTTTTCTTGAAATTGAGAGACGAAGGAGATTAAGTCTTGGTCATAGTCCGATTCAAGGTTTGAGTCTGGAAAGGTTCTCCTTGAACTAACTTTCTTGAAGGGTAATACTTCAATTACTACTTTACTGAATTTCAATCATTGAGTATTTTGCTTAACTGAATTTAAAACTAATCATGAATTCCTATGAGGAATAAATTAATTATTTATCTAAAATTTTGACTTCGATAGTTTTTTTGAATTTTCTCTGACCATCCTAGAGAATATGAAAAGGTAGAATTTTCTCTCAGAGTATTTACCTATTCATTTACCAATATTCATGGGATTTAAACATAGGATTAAAGAGCTCTTATTTTGATATAAAAATTTTGTATGCATCTATTTATGCATAAAATCCAACTTCTATGGAGATAACACTTTTATATAAAAGAAAATCCTCTTATGCATCTATTTATGTAAAAAAATCAATTATGATGAATGTAACACTTTTATAATAAAACAAAAATTCTTTTATGCATCATTTTATGCATAAAAAAAATTATTGGTGAAAGTAACACTTTTATAATAAAAAAATCTTTTATGCATCATTTTATGCATAAAAATCAATATTGGTGAAAGTAACACTTTTATAAAAAAAACCTTTTATGCATCATTTTATGTATAAAAATCAATATTGGTGAAAGTAACACTTTTATAATAAAAAAATTCTTTTATGCATCATTTTATGCATAAAAATCAATATTGGTGAAAGTAACACTTTTATAATAAAAAAATTCTTTTATGCATCATTTTATGCATAAAATTTAAATCTAATGAAAATCAGTCTTTTATAATAAAAAAATAACCAATATGCATCTTTTTATGCATAGAATTTAAATTTTAATGGAAATCACTCTTTTATAATAAAAAATAACCAGTATGCATCTTTCTATGCATAGAATTTAAAATTTAATGGAAATAACACTTTTATAATAAAAATATTTATACTATGCATTTTTCTACGCGTAGAATGAAAATAACACTTTTAGAATACACAAATGGTATGGATTACTTTTTTTGAATAATAGAAGATAAAACCTATTTCACAATATTTAAGAAAATTTTTTCCATAACCTCCTTTGTATGGTTGACCATTTTTCAAATTTTTCTATCCTCAAGTTACTTAAAAATTATCCCAAATGGTTTAAGGCATTCTAAATAATCAAATTCCACTTTTAAAAGAGAATCAATATGAATAGTTTAATTCTAACAATTTGATTACTTGAATTTAAGAATGAAGAGAGGGGGAAAGCCTTTTCAACAAGGCATAACATCATTTTTTAATTTTAAAGAAAATAAAATTAGAAAACCATTAAAAGGAATAAAGAAAAAGTAGGATTTCTAGCTTAGTTGAATTTCTGTGAGCTTTCCTTTGGCTTGATGGTTTGAGGGTTCTACTCTTGTTTGCAACAAGAGTGGCCACCAAGTCTTTTGAAGAGGGAAAGGTCAAAAACTAATGAATTATCAATAAATTCAGTGTTTTTGGCTCTGGGGGGGAGCAGTAGAGTAACACTACATAAAACACTATTAAGCTTCTACAAAGGGGGAGGGTTCTATCTATAGAAAAAAGTGAGCTTCTAACCAAGCAAACTGATTCTAGAATTTTACAGATTAATTTGGTCAAATTTTGACCATTTTTGGGTCAGTTTAGCTTACTTTTTGGAACTAGACTTGAATTAGGAGAGAGGAGAGATGAAATATCTCAATGTTTGAGAATTTAAAACTACACCACACATGTGAAATAGGTGCCTCCTTCATGAGGGGGAATCCCCACTCTCAGGTGTCAAAAATTTATTTTTTTAGTATAAGTTCCTTTGGTCCTTAGTCCACTCTTCATCTTATGTGAGTATTTACCCATTTTTGGGGGGATTTTCTTTATTTCTTCAATTTGTCTCCTCCATACATTTGGATGAATCTGATTGGCCCCTTAGAACCTTAATTTAAAATTTTTTAAAAATCTGGACCCTTAGAATAAGGCCTTTTGATGAACAGATTATAATTGATTTCTAATGCACCTTGTGAAAATCTTTTTGAACTTCTGTTTCGGGGGAATTTATTTTAATAAGAAGAGATATTTTTCCATCCAAAAATATCTAAAATCTCAATAACCTCTCTCTAGAACATTTTCTCTCTCGAAGCCAAAATAGGTAGAAATAAGATCTTTTATTAATCTGAAGAGGGGATTGATTACAAGGGAAGATACTGGACATCTTGAGGGGCTGGGGAGGAATCTTTCAATCACATTCAATGTATCCCCATTCCATCACATACATTCTATCCACATTACATCACGTCCACATCTATCCACATCATATCTCATTCATACACATCCCATCTCATTCATCCACATCCATCCAACCATTCACATGCACGACTATCCACATCTATCCCATACATTCACATCCACATATATTCACATCACATCACATTTCATCCACATCTCTTTACACATCACATCACATCTCATCCACATCCACATCACATTCACATCCACATCTCTTTACATTACATCACATCTCATCCACATCCACATCACACTCACATCTACATCTCTTTTCACCACATCACATCTTATCCACATCCACATTAGTAGGGGAAGGTTGAGGTCTATAGGGGCCCTTTAAGCTACCATCTAATGATTTTAATGACTTTTTGTTAAAATGTTAAGTTTCTTTTACTTTAGATACCTTCTTGTTCTTCAAACGGCTAGAAGTTTGAATTTCAAAGTTTCCTACCAAAATTGAATTTGAAATCGAGCGAGCAAAACTATATCATCTTGACGAGTACATTCTGGATCTGTAATCTCCGACAAATTTTGAGCTCATATGTAGAAGTTATGGATGTTTGAAATTTCAAAAACTCCCCCCCCCCACTTTTTGGAAATGAAAAGTACAAAAAGGCATCTTCTAAAGAATCTTTTGACCACCTTTAATCACCCAACATTTTTGTATACATGGCATCACACGATTGGCTCTTTTCCTTAATAACCTTTTAATCACATGGCATCTTAAAGGGCCCCTATAGACCTCAACCTTCCCCTAATGCATCCCTTTTACATTACATTCTTTCACATACACATCCACATCCATTTACATCACATTCTTTCACATACACATCCACATCCATTTACTTCACATTCTTTCACATACACATCCACATCCATTTACATCGTATTCTTTCACATACACATCCACATCCATTTACATCGCATTCTTTCACATACACATCCACATCCATTTACTTCACATCTCATCCACATTCATTTTCATCACACCACATCCTATCACATCCTATTCACATCCCATTCACATCTTATCACATCCCATTCACATCTTATCACATCCATTCACATCCTATCACATCTTATCACATCCCATTCACATCTTATCACATCCATTCACATCCTATCGCATCCCATTTACATCTTATCACATCTATTCACATCCTATCGCATCCCATTTACATCTTATCACATCTATTCACATCCTATCGCATCCCATTGACATCTTATCACATCTATTCACATCCTATCACATCCCACTTACATCTTATCACATCCATTCACATCCTATCGCCTCCCATTCATATCTTATTCCCATTTAGTAGCTTTTCCTACTTTGATACCGATAATGGGACTTTTTCTAAATTTTTATCAATTGTTTGGCTTAGATTTCTCGACGACTAATTCCATATTCTTTCTCAATTTCTCAAATGAATTATATTCAATATTCATCTTTTGAATAAAAGAATTCATGGGATTTACAAAAATCAATTCTACCCATATTTTCATTTTTGATAAATATTCATAATTGAATTATACTAAAAACTTCTTTTTTTCCCATTTCATTTCTTGGATCTCAAATATCATGGGAATTCCTCTTTTTATATTTAATTGCTTGAATTTTAAATGTCATGGAAATTCCTCTTTTATCATCAAATAAATTTATCTAAAATTTCTCTTTTCTTTAATAAAAATATCCATTAATTCAATATGCCAAGAATTTCACTTTTACTATTTAAATGATTGAATTCAAAATTTCACAAGAATTCCTCTTTTATCATTTAAATATTTCTCATAAAATAAATTTATCTAAAATTCCTCTTTGGATTTAAATAAAATGTCCATTAATTCCAATATGCTAAAAATTTCACTCTTCCTATTTAAATGATTGAATTCCAAATGTCATGGGAATTCCTCTTGTATCATTTAAATAAAATTACCATATTTTCTCTTTTCTTAATTATTTAATTATACATAAGCCTTAAAAATTAATTTTTCATTAAATGTGATGAAAATCATTCTTTTAGCTTAGGATATTCAATCCTAGAATATGGTAGGAAGTCCTCTTTTCACGTTATGCATAAGAATGAAGTATGTATAACGTGAAATTTTTTAATATTTTTGAAAAGAATAAGACTTAGTAATGTAGTTTTGATAGTATAACTATCTTTTAACCTTTAATTTTATTTACAGATTTAACTCATAAGATTACCATAATTTACTAGCATATAAGTATAAAAAACCATTTTCTTAACCTCTAGCTTCACAAGCCTAGAGTTTGATTTGTGAATTGAAAATTTCTCCATGCTTGAATAGAGAATTGGTCATAGGAATGACCATTCTTTGGGGGAGAGAGAGATAAACATAAAAATCATCCTGATTAAGCATAAATGTAAACTTTTCTTAATTATTCATTATAACTCTTAAGAAAAGCTTGATTTGAATTATAAACACTTAATTTAGAAACTTCTCAAGCTTGAGAGAGGTTGAGAAGTGAAAACATTGATAATAGTAGAGAAAAACCATAAAATTACACTTTATCTCTTGTTTTGGCTTGCTTCTCTACCATTCTTTGGGGGGGAGAGAGATAAACATAAAAATCATCCTAATTAAGCATAAATGTAAAATTTTCTTAATTATTAATTACAACTCTTAAGGAAAGCTTGATTTGAATTATAAACACTTAATTTAGAAACTTCTCAAGCTTGAGAGGGGTTGAGAAGTGAAAACATTGAGAATAGTAGAGAAAAACCATAAAATTACACTTTATCTCTTGTTTTTGCTTGCTTCTCTATCTTAGACAAAGCCCCCAACCAATGAATTGGTTAGTATGTTGAAAGGAAATCTCCAAGGATGGTTGAAGAGAGAGAGAGAGAGAGAGGCTCCACTCTCTCCAAAAGCAGAGGATTTTTAAGGGATAATAAAAAATATCATTATTTAAATGTAATACTGGCATGGTATAGTTCATAGATTTTTTTACGAAAGACTAAGGATCTATTTATAGGTGAGGGAGGCCTCTAACCAAGCCCAACTAGGTTCTAGAATTTTCCAGGGTCAGCTTGGCTTAATTTGGACAAGATTTGTGGGTCCCTTTTGATTTGGTTCGATCCAGGAGAGAGGAGAGATAAAAATTTCATAATTTTTTTGAGTTAAAAACTCCACCACATGTGTGAAATAGGAACCTCCTTGAAGTCTCCCCCCTCCTTACCAAGGTGTCAAAAATGTATCATTAAACCAAAATATCTCATTTTTTTAGTAATATCTCATAGTTTTTAACTAATAAACCTTATGCTTAGTCAACTCTTCATCTTATGTGGGAATTTACTCATTTTGGGTATTTTCTTTTATTCATTGAATTTATCTCCTTTCTACACTTGGATTGATCCTATTGGACCATAGAAACCTTAATTGGACCATAATCTAAAAATTTCTGAAAATCTAGACCCTTAGGCTAAGGTCCTTTATACACATTTTCAATTAATTCCAATTGCACATTGGAAAGTTCTTTTTGAATTTTTGTTTTTGAATTTATATTTCAAGGGAAACCATTTTAGACACTAGGAGGATTTTTATATCCAAAAATATCCCAATTTTGGATTACCTCTCTCTACACATTTTCTCTCTCCAGGCCAAAACAAGGTAAAACAGGATCTTTCTTCTATTTCAGAGAGGGGAATAATTACAAGATTAGAAGGGGAGATTCTTAGACATGTACATCTCAAAAGCTGGAGGGAGGAATCTTACAATATAGCGGGCTGAAGTCTATGCAGGCCGAAAATATTGTTGCAGGTTTGCCAAAGTTTAAGGTTATGGTATGAATAAAGTATGTGAAGCATGCCATCTAGGTAAGCACGCTAAACGTTCTTTCCCATATGAAAAGAATGTGAGTGCAAGGCAATTGGATGTTATACATTCAGATGAATGGGGACCGACCAAGACTGTAACAATTGTAGATTGTAGGTATTATGTTACATTCATTGAAGAACACACAAGGAAAGTAAGGGTTTACATCATGAAGGAGAAAAGTCAGGTGTTTGCTCACTTTTAGAGATTTAAAGCCTTCATTAAGAAGGAAAAAGGCATGCAATTAAAATGCCAAAGATCATACGGTGGGGGATAATATTTATCCAATGAGTTCAATGATATCCTTAGAAAGCAAGGAATGAAGAGACAATTTACATGCAAGTACACTCTACAACAGAATGGTGTTACAGCGCAGAAAGAAAAAATACGCACATTGCAGAAGTGGTAGGTCCCTTGATAGGGTTGAAAAGAATATGCCACATTATTTTTGGGTAGAAGCAATAGCAATTGCTGTGTACATTATGAACAGGACACCCACTACAACTATTCATGTTATGACACATGAATATAAGTTTACAGGCATAAGATGTGATTTGTCTTGCTTGAAAGTGTTTGGGTGTATTTCATATGTGCATGTTCCTGAGAATAAAGTTGGATCCAAAGGTAAAGAAATACATCTTTATTAGTTATGCTATGGAGAAGAAAGGTTATAGATGTAATAACCCTACCACTCATGAGATGCAAGTAAGTAGAGATGTTGTCTTTGATGAGATGAGTAGTTGGTATGCAGCATCAGCAGGTGAAGGCAAAAAAAGATGTAGATGTAAGAAGTGTTGATGTTTCACCACATGTAGAGTAGCAATCACATATGCTTAATGCACCTAGATAGTCCTCTAGAAGTGGATACGACGTTAGTCCATGGTCAAGCTGGTTGAGAATAAATGCAAGTACACATGTATCACACAAAGGGAAGGAAAAGGTAGGTCATTCATATGTGGACAGTGATTCTAGCATCTCTAAGAAGAGCCTTCATGAGGAGCTTGGCATTTTGCCAATGGTTACTCCTGGTGTAAGGGAGAATCAGGGTTGTTTTAAGGAAACTTGGCAGTGATCCAGGTGTATGCACGTCTATGAGGATCAGGTACTCTGTTGATATGTTGAGATATGATGGATATACAGTCCATCATTATGCTTACATGGTTAAAGCAATACATGACATGGAGCCCACTTGTTTTGAGTAGGCACTTGGAAATAAGAAATGAGAACATACCATGAATGAGGAGATGGCAACATTGGATGCAAATGCAACATGGGAGTTAGTGTCTTTGTCTAAGGAAAAGAAGAAAATTGGATGTAAGTGGGTGGATAAAACCAAGCATAACATTGAGGGTTTAGTGAATATGTATAAGGCAAGATTGGTTGCAAGGGCTATGCGTAGACTTATGGCATTGATTATATATGAGGAGACATTCAGCCTCATTATAAGAATGGCAACCGTGAGAGCTGTCATAGCTATGGCTACAACAAAGAGTTGGTCTTTAAACCTGATGGATGTTAAGAATGCCTTATTACACAATGATTTGCAACAATATGAAGTATACATGATGCAGCCACTAGGTTATAAGAGCGATGCACACCCAGATTTTGTGTGAAAGTTATGAAAAGCTTTGTATGGCTTGAAGTAGGCACCTAGAGCATGGTCAAACAAGATCAAGGTGTATCTTGTTACCATTGGATTTTAGATATCCAATGCAAATTTTTTACTTTAAGTGAAAAAGACAAATAGAGGGATCATGCTATTAATAATCTATGTGGATGAATTTATTATTACTTGTGATAGTGATGCTGACATACATGATGTCAAGAGGCTTTTAAAGCATAAGTTTAAGATGAAGGATTTGGGTGCGTTGCGGTATTTCTTAGGCATAGAGGTGCTGAGATCACCTCATGGCATTTTTTTGTTATGGCTTAGACATATTGTCCAAGTATGGTATGATAGGCTATAAGCCTATTTCAGTGCCATTGGAGCATAACACAAAGCTTTTCGTAGGTACATGTGAACTTTGTAGGACCACGACGTAGAGACATTTAGTGGGTAGCTTGATCTACATGAACATTACTAGGCTAGACTTGAGCTATGTTGTTGGACTTGTGAGTCAGTTTATCTAGGCCCCTAGGAAGGGGGGAGTGTTGAGATATCGAGCTCAATTAGTGCTACAACTGACATTGATGACCCGCCTAGGTGATATTTTTCACACTTATTCCATTGACATGGTTGATGAGATTATGGTCGATATAGCGCCAATGGATGATAGGCTATGTGAGAGCCACTTTGGAGTACTAGAGTTATGGCATAGTTATAGCGCCAACTCATATAGTAAGGTTCACACTACAAACTAACCGTTTTGTATGTTATTGTAGGAGAGTACTTTCCCTTTATGTATGTACTCTTATCTTTTAGTTATATGGTTGTAGAGAAGAGAAGAAGATAGAAGCAAATTCAGCCATCCATATCTCTCTTGTTTCTTGCACTCTCTTGTGTGTGTGTGTGTGTGTGTTTTCTTGCAAGGTACTCAAGCTCTGTCTCTCTCTCTGTCCCGCATTCTCTTTAATACATGCATACTAATTTTGATGATATTGTTGATACCAACTTTTGGAGGAGGTTGCTCTACTTTTTTTGCAAAACTCTTCGCACCCTCTAAACCAAAAAGAGTTGTTAACAAGGAATATCTAGGGCAATAGGACTAGTTAGATTTTGAGGGCATAATCTCTAATAGGTAGGGGGATGTCAACCCCATTTTGAGGTTAACTTAGCATCTCTCCACCATTACATAAGAGAGATAGCATAACAAGTGTCATGAAAAAGCACTATAACTCTTGTAATTCTAAGAATGGCTGAAATGCCCAAATCTATGTATCTTCTTCTAATCATTTAGCTCATCATTTTTGAAGTTTTGGACATGGCCAAGTGTAAATAAGGGCTAGTTACATAAATAATAATTCTCATAATGCAAGACGCAATCCCCCCTTTGTGCCAATTGAGATTAGTCTTATCTCCTTGCTCTCTTATGTCTATGATGTGAGAGAGAGAGTTAAGAGAGAGAGAGAGAGCTTCATTTTTGGTGCATGTTCCTATTATGCTTGTGCTCATGAGTGTGCGAGTAGAGAGAGACACAATCCCACTTTGTGCCAATTGAGATTAGTCTTATCTCCTTGCTCTCTTATGTCTATGATGTGTCCCTCCTTACTCAAGTTGTCACCATGAGGGTGTCTCTCCTCATGTAAGGAAATTCTCTCCTCTCTACTCTCACGCTCATGAGCACAAGCATAAGAGGAACATGCTTCAAGAATGAAGGTCTTTTTCCTCTCAACTCTCTCTCTCACACCAGAGACACAAGTGAGCAAGGACATAAGACTAAACTAAGTTAGCACAAAGGGGGATCATGTCTTGCATTGTATGAGGCTTTGTTATTTATAAAACTAAACCATATTCATACTTGGGTGTCCAAAACGTCAAAAAAGATGAGCTAAATGAATACAAGATACATAGGTGTCTAGCCATTCTTATAACTATGACATTTGTATTGTTATGTCATGACACTTATTGTGCTATCTCTCTTATGTGATGAAGAGATGCTAAGTTAACCTCAAAATGGGATTAATAATGTGTGTGTGTGTGTGTGTGTGTGTGTGTGTGTGTAATGTATTGTTTACTTTTTGTCGAGGTGTAAAATCTAATAGTATAAAATAATATGCAAATATACTCACCATAACCAAGAAACACATTTTTTAATAACCTCCCCAACAATGTGATAAGAAATTATTTTACAATTTGAGTTATTTAAATATATAATAAATCATAGAGGAAACAAATCATGTATGTTGTTTGTTGAACTACCTTAACCAAGTTTATTTTCTTGGGATTTATCGAACATTGTTAGAGAATATCTTCAAATATTCATAAGTATTTGGAATTCTCATAAATAACTGAAGCCAAAAAAGAAGTAATGATTATCATTCACTGTTATATTCTTTGCTCAAAAACTCCAAAAAGAAAAACTTATTGTAATAAAAAATTTCAATTTTCATTCAAAACAAAGTGTAACATACCCATCTTCACTAATAAAGAAATGTCCATGTAATAGATAAATGTATGAGTTTTTATGGTATAAAAATCAATGATTTTATTATTTGAGAAATATCCATGTAATAGATAAATTTATGAGTTTTTATGGTATAAAAATCAATGATTTTATTTATTACATGGACATTTCTTTATTAGTGAAGATGGGTATGTTACACCAAGGCACATGATTTTTTTAAAGTTTTCTTGTGTAATGTGTATCCTTTTAAAAGTCTTCAAATTGCACTTTTATTACTCTAATATTTTTAAACTCTCCAACCTACACATTTGTGAAATTGAGAAAATCACTAGAAGATTTAAAAAAAGACTACATAAATACAATCAACATTTCTAACTTTATGTGTGTATTGTTTTTAAACTCTCCAACCTGCACATTGATTCCCTCTAACATAATTATATAAAAGAACCTAATGCATAAATACGATAATGTTCTACATGTAATAACTACTACCAAAAATATGGACGAAAAATGCTAAGTTCTTGATACATCTATGCAATTATGTACAAATTACTCATATATAAAATCTATCATTAATTGGTCCAAAAGTATTCACAAAGCATGATACATCTATGCAATTATGTTTGGATTATTTTGATATAAAATCTATAATTCATTAGTCAAATTCTTCATTTAATTGGAGGAAAAATGCTCAAATGTGCACTTATGTCCGGATTATTCAAATATAAAATCTATCATTCATTTGGAGGAAAATTACTTAAGTGCATGATACATCTATGCAATCATGTCTAGATCATTCAGCTATAAAATCTATCATTCATTAGTCCAAAATTGTTCACAAAGCTTCCAATTTTATAATGTTAAAGTTTTAATTTTAATGCATGAAATCTCTCTCTCTCTCTCTCTCTCTCTCTCTCTCTCTCTCTCTCTCTCTCTCTCTCTTCTCTCTCTCTCTCTCTTCATCTCTCTCTCTTCTTTTATTTACCCATTATATGTGCTTATATGCAATAGTTCCACCATTGAAATAAAGGTATTTTAATTAATTACTATCTTGATGACCATTTCTAGAATTATTACATTCTTGATCATTCATAGCAAGGGATAGTTTTCTTTTTACTTTGACAAAGACATTAATAGTACCTGTTCTTCGTTGTTTAAAGCATAAATACCAAGTCAAGATGCATCATGATATGGAAAGGAAAAGGCTCTAGCCTACATCAAACATTATGTTAGGTGTTGGATTGCTTTTTTAAGAAGCAAATATGAGTGTAAATGAGAGGTTAATAAGCACAATGTATCATGTAGATGCACCATGTGGATACATCATATTTGAATATGACCAAAATATTAATTTCATATGGTGTGCTTGTGATTTAGATACACCATGTGGATACATCATATTCAAATATGACCAAAATAGTAGTTTCACATTTTAAGAGCTTCAAATAGTTTATTCAAATAAGGAAATTTACCCATGGTGAAAAGGAACTACAAAATCGTTTATGCTTTAAGGTTTCTCCTTAGAAGCTAAAACATTTGGCAAGGTCTCCACAAAGCTGTCCTCCATGGTTGTGCTACTAATAATTAAACTTGACAAAGTATTTATTCTTGATTCAGCTTCTACAATCTTTTTTTCAAGATGAAAAGTTAATATACACACATGATGATGCACTTCTTATGTTGCTAAATCATTCACATATGCCAATAATACCTTGAGTCTTAACAAGCTATTTTCTTCACGCAAAGACTTTCCCTGTAAGAAAAAAAAATAGATGAGAACTTTTGTATAAAATATAATTTTTCATTTAGTAGACCAATTATCCATCTATAGTATATTAGATCAAATGATATTATTATGATGGAATATATTAAAAAAAATATTTTTGAGTGCTTTGGTGAATAAATATGCACCTTTAAAATTAATGAGAACGAATAAAAAAAATTCTTATACTTTGAACTTTCTCACTTTTTATGCATTATGTTTGGATGGTATTATTCAATATAACTCTTCAACAAGTATATTTGAGCAAGCAAAGCACATAAGCTTTATATCTAGGCAACATCATAAAATAAGACTAAAACTTGTTTAAACAAGATTCATGAGATGTTTCCAGATGAAAAAGGTGCATTAATGTGATAGGATTTTTATAGATCAATTTATAACATTATTATTGATGTATGACACACTGAGGTAGAGCTATTATATATAAACTTAGTTTAGGAGAATATTAAGTGAAGAACCAAGTGTGGAATATCCTACACTTATCTTCTTCTTTTGAATATGAATCTAAAGTTTTAGATTTAAATTGAGTTTTGGTTAAGCTATTACACATTTCGGTAGAGCTATTATATAGAAACTTAGGTTAAGAGATTATTAAGTGAAGGACCAAGTGTGAAACGTCCTACATTTCGGTAGAGCTATTATATAGAAACTTAGGTTAAGAGATTATTAAGTGAAGGACCAAGTGTGAAACGTCCTACATTTATCCTCTTCTTTTGTATATGAATCAAAATTTTTAGATTTAAATAGAGTTTTAGTTGAGCTTGCAAATAACATAATAGCATACTATTAGTTCTAGACATTCTTAATCTTTTTATTGCTATGTCTCTACATTTGTTTCAAATGTGAAGTTTAACAAGGGTGAGGGTAAGCTTAGGAGTTACAACATGCCTTCTTCAAGGCTACGACCAAACTTTTCTCTTCTTCTAGAATACTACATTTTTCTTCATTGCAAAGAGATGAGGTGAGAATGATGTTTGAGAGTTATAACATACTAAAAAACTCTTATGCTCCATCTTTATGAGACAATTAAATAATATGGTCCTCAATTAGGGTGACCTATTTGATGAGCTTTCACTATTTATTTATCTTAATATTACTATTCAAAATGTATATATATGTAATCCATTTATAGGCTTAACTAAGAATTTTTTGGGGTTGAGATTTGGCTTTTTATTAAAGCTAGCCTTTAGCCTAGTGTGGCTATAATAATACTTTACCCAACCCTTTATTTTGAGGTGCATGATGCATACCTTCCTTTAAAAAATCAAAACCACAAATCTTGGAGGCTACTCCACTTATGCATTCTCCTCAAGATTCCCATAGGAAAGATAACTTTACACCCCATCAAGTGAATATACTACTTTTGTGAATTACTAAAACTCCAATAGTGTGCATTGTGGTCACGCTAGCTAAGAAAGATTTTTTTTTTTGGAAAGTTGAATCCTTATCCTTGTAGACCTACTTGTTGGTATCAATGACCTTGCATTTATATTTATCCTTGTAGACCTACTTGTTGGTATCAATGACCTTGCATTTCAAAGAGAAAACAAATTAGACCCTCAGTGTGGCTTTTGAGAATGAAACAAGATTCCTTTTGAATTATTTCCATCCAGTTTGTTTTTTCATTACATCTACATGGGTTGGGAACTCACATTCCTCTTGAATGATTTCCATCCGATTTGTTTTCTCTATGTGTCTAAACGGGTTGGGAACTCATAAATGCTAAGTATCTCTAACATACGTTCTCTATAGTCTATCAAGGCTTGTTAAATTTTCTAAGTTTTAAGATGAGTAAACACATTGAGGTGCATTCTCAATGGTGAGAGGTTTGAGAAAAAAGCTAGTTTTATCACCTATGAAATGTCTTACCATTATGGTACTTTATGGTGTTATCCTTTGAGTAATCGACCAACACAAATATTAGGCAAAGCATTATAGTTGCATGAAAGCATCATTGCATGGCCTTTAATGAAAAATGTCATTTCCTAGGCATGGCATGTAAGAAATAAGTGAAAATAACTCTTGCACAATGACAAGATAAAGACTAAATCCATTGCATAAGGACCATCTCCATTATAGTTGCATGAAAGCATCATTGCATGGCCTTTAATGAAAAATGTCATTTCCTAGGCATGGCATGTAAGAAATAAGTGAAAATAACTCTTGCACAATGACAAGATAAAGACTAAATCCATTGCATAAGGACCATCTCCAATAGTGAAATAAGAGGAATTGGCTCAAAATCAAAATTGGTCCCAATTTTATAAAATTTCCAAAGTACTTCCCTTTATTTTATATCCCCCTCTGAATTGTACATTTTTCCTCGATCAAAACCTCTAAATTTTCTTTTAAAAGAATAGAGTTTTGTTTCTTAATTTTATATTTCCTTGCCAATTAAAGACTATTACGAGAGGTAAATAGGGATAGCTTTGTCAAGCACTTGCAAGGATTGGTCTTCGTTTTGGTCATTGTGCAAAAGAGTGATCTAGAAGTTGCTTCTCAAAGTATGGAAAGTTATTGCACCACCTTGGTGTCATGATTTACTTCATGGGATACCAATGAAGTAAGGCATCATTGAAATCTTGGTGTCATGGTTTACCAATGGTAGAAGCATCATTGCAATTTTGGATTCTAGGAGCTCATCTAATTTCAAGTGTTTTGTGGCAATACAAGGGGTTATATTTGGTTATTTTTGAGTGCAAAGATGTGGTGTATGATTTAGTGTGTAAGGGAGGATGTTGGGGAGGGAAGTTTTTTCCCCATGTCATGGTGTACTCTTATGGCCCTGAAGAGGAGCAGGTGTCTTTTTGTTTAGAATGTGGGTTTCCTTCTAAGGATTGACAATCTTTCACAAGATAGCAAGTTCATTGAGAAGGGTTCTCTTTTCTTTTGAACCTAGATCTAATGGCTATAGAGTTGGATATTAATGTATGTGTGTTATGGAGGATAAAGAATCTAGTAACCTCTTTCCTTGATGTGGATATGGGTTATTTGTGTTTCTCTTTGCAATGATTTATGTTCTCTTCTTTCCCTACCACATGCAAAAGGTGTAAGAGGTTAAAACACTATGGCTATCATATTATCTTTCCCAAGGAAATAATATGGTTTTGAGGAATTGGGAGAGAATGATAATTTCATGCTTAGAGAGGATAGTTCCATGACGTGCTTAGGATGACTATTCTTCCTCCCACTTGGATGGTGTGAGGATGTGCTAGCTTTTGTGCCTCTTCTCATGGAGAGAAGAATAATAAGACTAACTATAGGACTTATAAGGGGGGACAAACCCCTCTAATTTTGATGAATTGAACCTCTGAAGATAATTGAAAACTTCAAGAGGATGAGAAGGCAAACACAAGTCACTTGGGGTATAGAAGAGTATAAAACTTTGAAGTAAGGGAATATGAAACCACATGACATCCTAAGTTCTAAGCACCAAGGATCCACCCAAATCGATTTTATTAGGAGCCTTAAGGTTGAGATAGATGAGTTGGAGATTGCATAGGTCATTTCTAGATCACAAAATATTGTCACTACTAAGCCTACTAAAAACAAAAAGAGATCATTCATAAGAGAATCCTTGCCATCTATGCTAAGATTAGAGTCCTATCTAAAATAGTAGATAAAGGAGACTGCAAAGGTCATTTCTAGATCACAAAAAACCTCAATACTTAACCTATTAGAAACAAAGAGATCATTCATAGGAGCATCCCTGCCATCTATGGGTGGCAAGGTGAGAGTCCTAGCTAAGTTAGTAGATAAAGGAGGGGTGAAATATTTCATTTTGAGAGTGGGGATGTGGTCAAGGAAGTTGACGTTTTGGAATCTACTAAAATCAGTAGACCTACACTATTATATACTTTGAGGAAGAAAAAGTGATTGTTTGTGTCTTTGTTACTTGTGAAAAGGTGTATACGATTATTTGATTTAATATAAATATAGGTCTACTTTAGAAAAAAGAAGAAGGGAGTACATGTACCTTAATAGAGAATTTCACAAAATTTCTTATTAGCACCATCATTTCATCTTCCATAAACTTAAGGCCCTGCCCTTTGCATTACAACATAAGATATTTTGGTGCTCACCTCCTTAAGAGACACAAATAGCTTAAGTTTTATAACATCTCTTCACTTCCCCTTGATCAACACATTGCTACATCTAGCATATTCTTTCTTCTTCTTGCACTATGTATATATATTTCTTTCTTATTAGAGTAGAAA
This sequence comes from Cibotium barometz, assembly GCF_041138505.1. Taxonomy (NCBI): domain Eukaryota; kingdom Viridiplantae; phylum Streptophyta; class Polypodiopsida; order Cyatheales; family Cibotiaceae; genus Cibotium; species Cibotium barometz. The sequence continues at coordinate 33,035,698 of NC_141052.1, read as the reverse complement.
TATTAGTTTTATAGCATTTTTACACTCATTTGTCATATGCTTGCTTGTTATTGCATTTTATGTAGTATCAGGCCCTTTATTACTACATTATTAATTTTAAATCTTTTTCTTATTTTCAAAGAACATAGGGTCTTTAGCTTTTTTTGTGTTGGTAGTGCTCCAAGAGAAAGTCAAATCACCTCTATTGTACCTCTATAGCCACATTTCCTTATCTAAAATAGGAGTGCTAAATTTCTAAAACGTGAACGAACTCATGATAAACTATTTGTACAAATATGTGATAGAGAATCATATTTAAGAAGAAGTAGCATGAGATATCAATAGACCAAGCCTCGAGAAGCCACACTTATATCAATGCAAGTATTAGGTCACCAAGATCTTTCATTTTTGTAAAACATTACTACACCATTTTACCTTCATTTATCATCTTCTTTGATAAAAGGCAATTCTCAAGATTCGAATTCCTTGATGGTTTCAGGGCCTTAAATTTACTTTACATCATGGCCAAGGCTTCTACAACTATGGAGATATGTGGAACCAAGGTCAATATACACTAGTGTCCATTGTTGAAGGATGGCACCCAAAGCACCTACATCCCTTCACTCTCTCGAGCTACGACAAGGTCAGTAGTGGATGGTACTATATTCCCTTGGTCATCTATTCTTATCGGAGAATGAATATCAATATTAGTGATGGTATCTCTGTGCGTCAAAATTGTAGAAGAGGTGGAGAGCCAACCCCTCTCCATGCCATTCGTGGTCGTGGTGGTTGCTATGCTTGTCATACCAACATGGCATCATATTTGGGCTATCTCTAGTCCCTATTATGTTCCTTGCCTCACACACGATTGAAGGGGGGTTTTGCACAAAACCATGTAAGACCTGGTGTTAGTTTTCTCTTTGTCCATGGTGCATTTTATAAAAAGTAACAAGCACCCTACAAACACTTTCATAAATTGAGTTTGAGGAACATTTTATGAGATCCATCGACCATGGGAAGCCTTCTATAATATTTTGTAGTACAAGTAAATGGATGTCTATTGAAAATTAGTGATCTTATCATCATCTTGTGCTCATCTTTTACCTTGTTCATGTTTTAACTAGCCTATCACATAAGGATAAGCCATGTTTGACTAGCCTAGACTCCAAACCTAGTGTTGACATTGAAAGCCAATTGTTGATTACTACATTACATAGCCTACCATAATGTTACTTATATTTGTTAATGGATGCACATGTGCATATGTGTTTGTGTGCATACACAAGTGCACACATACATGTACGGATGCGAGTTTTTGCATGCACACTTTTTTGTTCATGCAAACACATACATGTATGCACATGTGTACATTTATCAGCATATCACTGCATATGGGAGCATAATTCTAAGATGATTTAAGTTTTGGTTTATTAAAAACATCCACATCACATTGGGTCCAAAGTGTTTTTTTCTTCATGTACTTGTGTAAAAAAAGGGGCACCTTTATGAAACATCAAAATATTAACATACTATTGTAAGACTCCAATATAGTCACCAATATGTTAAGAAAGGCACCTTCTTTCCCATGTCGGTCTTGAATTCCAAACATTTGCATCTAAATGGTTTTAAACATAAGAAATTTTGTAAATTTTAGTACATGTAGCTTTTTAGCAGTAAAGTGCTTATACAATAAATTTAAACATACTCACTTTTCTCTCTTTTATCTTACTGATTGAAACTTGAAGCTTTGATTCAAGTATATCAAGGTCTTTAAGATGCAAAGACATGAGGTTTTCGTTGACCAAAAAGCTACAAAAAAGGAAAGAAAGCATATTAGGAGAAATGTTTACAAATACATGTAGCCTTGTATTATCCAAGTTCGAACTATTAAGGTACAAAACATGTACTCGACATTTTTAAAATATCTCAACACATTTTCTTACTTTTGTTCACTTTGTAAGACGTCAATTTGCTTCTTCAACAAAAGAGCTTCACCTTTCCAATACTGATACAAGTACCCATATATGAACATGATTGGGGGATTATCATTTATGGATAAAATAACAAATTTTCACCTACACGTGGACGCATGTGCATCAACACATGCACACACATACACACAACGTATACACATTGTCTGCAATCTATAGCATGTGTTTCTACCAATAATTTATTTAACATATCTTTCACTCTAAAGACTTGTAAATCTCTCTCTCTCTCTCTCTCTCTCTCTCTCTCTCTCTCTCTCTCACAGACAGGAAGGGGAGGGGCTTGGCTACTAGACCTTAAGAGAAAAGCTTCATTTCTACACTAGATCCTTGGGGTATTCTAAAAATATATAAGTATACCTTGTGACTTCAAATGAAGGGTTTTTTTTAATTTTATAGAAATACATTTATAGAAAGGTTTTTTTAAATCAATTTTGAAGAAAACTATGTAAGTCCATGAAGAAAAAGGGATCATTTTATTCATGAAAAATTCACATGTAAGGGGTTTTTTAAATACCCCTTGAACGCACTTGTGATACATAAGGTTTCTTAGTAGTGCGCCCCCGAGACTAGATTATGATCTCTACAAGAAGAAAGTATGAAGGAAATGAAGGATTAAGCTACTTGTGAGGCATCCCTTTATAATTGTTACATATTCCAAGGAAACCACTAACCTACACAAATGTATGTACTAGTATTCCTTTAAAAACTTGATTTTAAATAAACCTCTAAATCTAACATCCTCAAGACAAAATTATTTGGAAACAACTTCCATCATAGTAACCAAGCTAAAAAGATATATAGATAAGTAGTTGGTAAGTAGATAGATAGAATATTATATATGTGTGTGTGTGTGTGTGTGTGTGTGTGTATGTATATATGTATATAACCAAGCTAAAAAGATATATAGATAAGTAGTTGGGTACGTAGGTAAGTAGATAGATAGAATATTATATATATATGTGTGTGTGTGTGTGTGTGTGTGTGTGTGTATGTATATATGTATATATATGTATGTGTGTGTGTGTGTGTGTGTGTGTATACATATGTAACTTCCATCATAGTAACCAAGCTAAAAAGATATATATATATAGGTAGTTGGGTATGTAGGTAAGTAGATAGACAGAAACTTATGTGTGTGTGTGTGTGTGTATGTGTTTGTATATATGTATATATATGTATGTGTGTGTGTGTGTGTGTGTGTGTGTATACATATGTATGTGTGTGTATATATGTATGTATGTGTGTGTATGTATACATGCATATATATGTATGTATACATGTTTATATGTATATATATGTGTGTGTGTGTGTATACATGTTTATATGTATATGTGTGTGTGTGTGTGTGTGCACACACACACACATACATATATATACATATAAACATACATATACATACATATATATGCATATATACATAAATGCATATATACATATACATACACACACACATATACATGTGTGTGTGTGTGTGTGTGTGTGAGAGAGAGAGAGAGAGAGAGAGAGAGAGAGGCCAAGGGGAAGACAATTAAAATCACTCTTTTAAAAGTTTCCTTATAACATTTTATCATACACGATAAGCTCATGATCATGAATAAGGATTTGCACAAAGGAAAATACTAGCTAAAATTATACCAAAGAGTAACCCCTCCAAATTTAGATAGATTTGAGTGATAGGAAGGTTTAAAGAAAGGCTATATATATATATATACATATATATTTAAGAGAGAGAGAGAGAGAGAGAGAGAGAGAGAGAGAGAGTCGACAATTGAGAATACCGATAAACATCTAATTTTGACATCTTATCACACAACCTAAGCTCACTTATGTGAACAAGAATTTGAACAATGTCAACTCACCTCTAGATTAGGGATCATGTCCCTGCCGATTGCTTGTGTACTTTCTATGGATTCCTTATATCTTTCCAAGATTTCGTATACACTAAAAGAAACATAAATAATAAAGCATGAGATCTAATAGAAATATTTAGCTGTAAGACTATATGTGCATCAATACTCTACATGAGCATGTCACATGTAAGTTTTAAACTTGAAATTGTTTACAAATGTTTGTGCGAGCACAAAAAAACTCCAATAAAAGAAATCATTTTTTGTGCATTATTAAATCACAATGATCATGTTATTATAAATGCAAGTAGCCTACCTTGGCTCTCCTCCTCTTCTTTAATGATTCAATCAAATTTACAGACCATAACCTTGTCTATTGGGTCTCACATGCATGAATGAAAACAAAACACTTTATCTTTTTGAAAGGGTTTTACCATGGCCACACTATCTTGAAGCAACAACGATACCACATATTAGAGGATCCTATCATTTCTAGCTGGAGAGAACTGCTTGCTGTATTTACAAGTGTTAATCTCTTATCCTTTCTACCATGTCTCATAATAAACACTCCTTTAAAAAAATAAATAGAGGTTAGAACTAATATAGGTACTGTACTTTTGTATAAAGAAAGCTAGGTATGTATGTGCCATGCACATTGTGTAATACGCACGCACGACCACATGTTATAAGATGATCCATTAAATAGCACCACATTGCACTGAGAGAGTTTTGGCCTACTCGGGGCTGGCGAATTCGGAGAGCCGGTCGGTCGGGGAAAAGACTATCGCCGCCAGCTGGACGTCACACAGCGCCGAGAGCTCGTAAGCCTTCTTGAGGAGGCCGGCACGACGCTTGCAGAAGGTCACCTGCCGGTCGGCGGGGTTCTCGATGCGCCGGATGGCCATGGGCTTCCTCCGGCCATGGCTAGCTTCTGGATGTGGTACCTCCATCACTCTCAGCAAAATAGAAAGAAAAGCGGAAGCTGCACCCTTCTGGTGCGCGCAAGTCTATTTGAAGAGCTAGAAAGCGTCCGAGCTTATTCTCTCTCAACAGGACAAAGGTGACCTGTCGCTTGTCTCCATGTCTGCGTCCGAGCTTTTCACATGGGCTGATTTGCCCGTTCGATTTGCCGGTCGGCAGGTCTTCTCGATTTTGCTGATGTGGTTTGCACTCCATCACTCAGCAAAATAGAAAGAAAAGCGGAAGCTGTAGCCTCTTGTGCCCTGCGGGAACCATATTCTCAACAGGACAAAGACGAACTTATCTCCACATCCAACGTACCGCCCCTCGCGTGACGACTCCGACTCCAACTCGGAGCGCGGAATTATCCCGCACCGTGTACGCGCGACATGGTCTCATACATAAGGGTTAGTTTTATTACCCAAATCCATACATTAAGGGGGGTATACTTAATATACTAAAATTTATTAATAAAGGTATTTTTAAATACCGCTATATGTAGTGTTTACATAGTCGACCCTCCCCCGGGGACAAGAGGAGGGTTCATATACTAGGTAGGTTAGTGTATGAATTAGAAAAAGAGGGCTTTTCTAACCAAGTGATTGAGAGGTGCATTGGGGCCAACAGGTTGTGGGTCTAGTCAACAAGGTAGACAAATAAAGCACACCTTGGAGGTTTGCAATAAAGGCACGATGGTCTTCAAAAAGAGAACTAGACGATGACAAGCAAGCCTTTAATGAGATAGATTAACAAGGAACAAGGGAAGTCTCATTTTGGTTTGGTTTTGTAATTATCTCATTTGACGATAATTGTGAATAATAAGAGAAACCAACTTAGAAGGATCTTGTCTTGTCATATGTATACCTTCTTAATAAGCAATCTCTTCTGCTTCATAACCTAAGTATAGCGAACACAATGGTTGTAGCCGTTTACCATAAAAAAAACCATCTATGTTGACATCAGGGTAAAATAAGATTCCTTCATGAATGTATAAGTGTAAGTGGGTTGGCGATTATTCCTCCTGTATAAATCTAAAATTATAGAAAATAGAGCATATGTTTTCTAAAAATGGCCCAAAATGTCTAAAATTGGGCGAATATTTTCTAAAACCCTTTACAATGGCCAAAATTTGGGCGAATGTTTTAAGATACTCGCCTAATTGTTTTGAGAAAAAACTCAAAAATAGCCAATTAGTGAAGATTAGCGCCTAATTTTTTTCTTGATTGACATAGAAGGTTGAGTCCATGATTCCTTAGAAGAGAGAGGGTGTTCACTTAGAGAAGAGTCAAATCAAAGAGTTTAAGTGTGTGTGGGCTTTTGAAGGAGTTAGTGAAAGGAACTCATACTCGCATAACATACACTTAGAGAGTTAATGGTATATAGCTTCCACATTTTGAGAGAAAATGAGAAGTGCATAGTGTTCTAGACGAGTGAAAGGAGTTAAGTGAAAGGAACTCAACCTCCCATAACATATGCTTAGAGAGTTAATGGTATATAGCTATTGCATTTTGAAAGAAAAGAAAAAGTGTAGAGTGTTCTAGACAACAAGTGAGACAAGGATCTAGGGAGACTTGCAATTCTTACACTACATCAGGACGTATTCTAAAAAATTCTTGTGGCAACATCAAATGGAAGGGTGCATGGAATTACTCCTTACATGTATGGGCGATGCAGCCTCCGTGGGAAGGAGCATAGGCCAACGGCTTTGGGATGAGTCATGCGGTAGGGTTATTGGGCTTACTATGGTTGAATTTTGTGAGGATTGCATATTGCGACATGCGTTCAACAATGTGAAGGGCTTCTAATAATTGGAGGTTTTGTGGCTCGCCCATTATTTTGAATATTGAGGGGGTGTAATTTTGAGATACAAAAGGCCACCACCCTCCTCCATCACTCACAAGGCATGCGGACCTTTCACGACTAATAGAGAGGGGAGCTACTAGTGCATAGTACAGAGGGGAGAGCATTATGAAAGGTTCACCATCATACTCGTGGAAGAAGCAATGTATTAAATGGAGATGCATAGAGGCTACTTGGGCATGGCTATTTAGCACACCTAGGGCATAGGCAAGTTGGTGCTACAGGTTTGGGCATAAGAGATAGAAGGCCACCTTATGCATGAAGTTGGTGGGTTGGTGCTAGTGCACAACTCCATTTGCATAGCCACCTTGCACACACAAAGCTAGGTTGCATTCTCTTCATTGTTTATAGTGGCTATGTGCAGGTCTAATAGTTTGATGCTTCCTTGTAGCATAGTACACGCAATAAGGGTGGTCTAATAGTAGTTCGACACTTCCTTGTAGCATAGTACACGCAATAAGGGTGGTTGGGCACTTCTTGTCTATAATTAGTTGGGGCACTTCCTTCTAGTGGGGCTAGTATAGAGTGGGGTGGTCGCTTCACTTAGGTGCTCTCATATAGCTTGTAGGCATGGGTGGGACAAGCTTGGGGAAAGGCTGACCCAATAGCTATCATAAAAAGATGAAGGGCCGAGTCCTTGTAAAGAAGGATCCCATTCTCATATACTACATGGGCTTAGTGCATGATTTAGAAAAAAAGGACTTTACCTAACCGAGTGATCGAGAGGTGGATTGAGGCCACCGAGTTATGGAGCTCAAGTGGAGAACCGAGTTGTTCTTTGGGTCTAGTCAGTGGGTCTAGTTAACAAGGGTAATGGATCAAGAACGCCTAGGAGGTTTTGGGGCTAGAGTGGAGAACCTAGTTGCTCTTTAGGTCTACTCATAAAGGTTGATAGATCAAGCATGCCTAGGATGTTTGCGGGGTTAGAAGGAACAATACGTGACAATGATAAGCGGGTTCTTGATGACGGAGTGGCAAAGAAAAAAGGGAAGTATCATTTTTGTTAAGAAGGATCCCATGCTCATATAATATATGGTCTTAGTGCATGAATTAGAAAAAGAGTGCTTTGCCTATCCGAGTGATCGAGAGGTGGATTGAGGCCAATGAGTTATTGAGCTCGAGTGGAGAACCGGGTTGTTCTTTGGATCTAGTCAATGGGTCTAGTCAACAAGGCTAATGGATCAAGCATGCCTAAGAGGTTCTATGGCTAGAGTGGAGAACCTAGTTGTTTTTGGGTCCAGTCTCATAAAGGTCATTAGATAAAGCATGCCTAGGACGTTGGCGGGGTAAGAAGGAATGATGGTCCTCAAAAAGAGAACACAACAATGATAAGTGGGTTCTTGATGTTGGATTAAAAAAGAACAAATGGAAGTCTCGTTTTCGTTCAGCTTTGTAATTATCCCATGATTCTAACAAAATGTGTGAATAATAAGGGAAACCAACTAAAAGGGATATTTCCTTGTCATATGTAAATCTTCCACTTCATACCCTAAGCAGGTGTCAGGGTGATTGTGGGTGGTGAATTGGGGAGTTCTTGGCATGGGGTAGCAAGCGGGAACTAGCTCTTCATCAATCATGAGAATAGTGACTTGGCTAGAGGCCAGTTGTAGGATCATTGTCTGTGCATCCCATTCATTGGTTCATCGGCCCATCCACCCTTGTCTAGGACGATCTCTTCACGCATTGTCCTTGCAGGCATCACATAAAACTTCCCTTCCAAGGGATTATTTCCGATGTGGAATAAAAGTGTGATTATGCCAATGCAATGAACATGCTCTGAGCAACTATCGTGACAATGGCTGGGGTTGCTTTCAATGTAGGTCCCTCGAGGGAACGCCATGTTTCATACGACAATTGTAACTAGCCCCTATATCAACAAGAGATAATTTTTGGACAAAGCTAGTCAAGGTGGTCATCATTCCTAACCACAACCGAGCTAGCTTTACCTCCCAATCTTCTTCTTTTAAGTGGACCACTTGGGCCATGTTGACCATAATATGTTTTTGCCTTATCTTGGCTTGCCTTTTTTTGGCCTATTCTTGCACGGTTTTTTTCATATCCTCATGGTATTTCTTTCTTTGTTTTCTATCATGGATGGCTTTTAAGGTGGCCTCTGTTGAATGTCCATAGTAGCGTTTGAGTTTGCTACTATTAAAGTAGCTAGCCATCTCAACACCATCAAGTGTTTCAATGTGCACAACCCCTTGTGGTGTTATCTCAGAGACTAGGAAAGGTCATAAGCCTTTGAGCTTAAGCTTTTGATTATGTGGTTTGGTACTAAATAAGAGGATTGTGTCTTCCTCATTTATTTGCTTATCCTTGAGCTGGTTCATCAAACCATTGTTTATGCCTCACGCATCATCTTGGAGTACTTAGGGTTCATAGAATAAGCACGTTGTTTGACCGGCTTGGCTCCATCAACCATTGGAATGGTGTGTTGGACCACTTCAAGAGTTAAACCCTTCACATCCGTGTACTTCCAAGCAAAACAGTCTTGGAATTCTGTCAAGAGAGCGATGAGCTTGGTCTATTCTTCCTTTAAAAGGTCTTCTACAATAAATAATGACTTCAGTTCTTCACCTTGGCTTGCTAAGTTTACTTCCTTAACCTTAGCTAGACCGTAATATGAGGTCCCAATTTGCCCACTATAGCACACCTTTGATCCAAGTCATATTGGACAAATTGGTAGGCCATTTGGAAGGTCTTAAAGTGCTTCGCCACATGTTTTGTCTCTTCTGATTTAGTGCTTTTCTCATCAACTAGTTTCTTGGCTTCTTTCTTAGTGAGTGCTAGCTTTTTGTTGTGTGCCTTGTGCTCGGAGTGGAAAAACTTTTTGGGAACCACCGATTTAGGTTGAATGGGTTCAACTGGTTGTGGGATGGTAGTGTGCACCAAAAGATAATTGTTCAAAAACTCTTTTGGCCACATTTCATTGAAATGCTCATGTGCTTCCAGAGCAGTCACATATTTCAACGAATGGGATTCTGAGCTATCTGGAGAGACATACCTTTCTGGCCCCAGGGAATCCCTTTGGCCTATGAGTTTTATGAGAGCATGTACTACTTGATGACTTCGCTCCAACAGCCTGTTTGAGCTCTTGGGTGTGTGGCTATATTGGGCAAATATGATGAAATAAGCATGTATATTGACATTAGCTCTTGCCCATCTTCCGTAGCAAACCTTGTACTAGTGCGTCGAGGTAAGATATCTAGGGTAGCAAGGATATGTATTGAGTTCTCAGAGTCTTCCAGCTCTGGGAGTGGTACACGATCCTCACTCTCATTTTTATCTTCTAGTGTTTTATGGCATGTCTAGCACAGATGAGGTTAGGGTAAGCCAATCAAAGGTCACACATGGAAATGGAGAGTCAAGAGGCACTTGAGGGCCCTCCTATATAATAGGGGCATGGGATGCTCTCAAGGGATGTTCTCTTATGTAGATAATTGTATCTACCCTCTTGTCATTTCATACTAGAGCTATGTGTTGTTGGAGTAAAGTCATATCTCTTGGTGTATGGGACACCAAGGTAAGGTATGTGGTACTTCATTGTATTTATGTGTGCACCCTTGGGCTTGGGGGTGGTCGAGTGGATGAGTATATGCCTGGTTTATGCATACTGATTAGCTAGAGATATCTCTAAGGTTTTAACACTGGTATCAGAGTATATGCCTGGTTTATGCATACTGATTAGCTAGAGATATCTCTAAGGTTTTAACACTGGTATCAGAGCGGTCTCTAACTAATTTTTGATGTTTTTTCTCCTCGTATTTCTCTCATTATTCTAAATTTTTAGCATTTTTTATATAAATTTTAATATTTACTTAGCAAAACCCCATGGGTAGTGGAGGACTTTTTGAAAACCGTTCAAACACCACCACTGTTATGTACACAATATATGTGTATATACTAGCAAGCTAACCCACACTAGGCATGTGAGCATGGGAGCATGGAAACATGCTCTAGTGGGGATAGGGTTAGGTCTAAGATTGCGTTAAGGTTAGGGTCATGCAACCAAAGGTAACACATGGAAATGGAGAGTCAAGAGTCACTTGAGGGCCCTCTTGTATAATAGGGATATGGGGTACTCTCAAGGGATGTTCTCTTGTGTAGATCATTGTATCTACCCTCTTATCATTTCATGCTAGAGCTATGTGCTCTTCGAGTGAAGTCATATCTCTTGGTGGTATAGGAAACCAAGGTAAGATATGTGGTACTTCATTGTATTTATGTGTGCACCCTTGGGCTCGTGGATGGTCGGATGGATGATTATATGTGTGGTTTATGCATGTTTATGCATAGTGATTACCTAGAGAGCTCTTTACGGTTTTAATAGTGGTATCAAGTTGATCTCTAGTTCATTTTTGATGTTTTTTCTCCTCTTAATTTTCTCTCATTATTCTAAATTTTTAGCATTTTTAAAGTAAAATTTAGTAAGCAAAAAATGTTATTTTTTGGTGGCCTATGCGTGGAAATGTTAATATGCCGGCCGAAACGTGGTGCTTCTAAATTTTAAAGTAAATTTTAAAATTTAGTAAGTACAAAATGTTATTTTTTGGTGGCCTATGCGTGGAAATGTTAATATGCCGGCCGAAATGTGGTGCTTCTAAACTTGGATGGACATTTTGATGTTTGCGAGGAAATTTCATAAGTGGAAATGCTATTTTTCTTCATTTTTATGGTTTAAATAAGAATTTTATAGATTTTTACACCAAAATACTACACATGCTATTGCAGGTATTTTTTGGTAGAAAGGACTCCCTAAATTTGTACAATTTTAAGGATTTTTTTATAATTACTTAGGAATTTTTAAGAGCATTTTTATGGTAAAAAGGTATTTTTAATGCATTTTTGTGGGTTTCCCGGCATACTATCCAATTTTTACCTATTTTTTGTTAAAAAATAGTAGGGGCAACATGTTGATGCATTGGATTCTCTCACGTGTGTGTGGCATTTTTTGTCTCTCTCAAATCTGAGTTTTCCTTCATTTTTTCTCTCCCGCGTTGTCGTGCTGTGGCACGTCCATGTAGGGAAAATCTTCTCTGTGATCAATTCACATGAATTTAGAGACAAGGACATGCAAACAGTGATGTATAAACTGTACATGGGCTTGATATGCTAGTACTCTGTAAATAGGAGTTCAAATATAGTGTGATTTCAAGTATAAAGTGATACACTGGCATGGTTGATTTCTTTTAAGGTATACATGGCATTTAGAGAAGGGGCAGTGAGACTGACTCAGAACATGCCATTCTCAGTTTATTTCATAATCTGGCATTCCCTCTTGGGAAAATTGACAGATGTTAGCATGGAATCTTGGGCATTTGGGCAAGCAGTAAAGCTAAATAAATGTGAAGGGACAGGGTATGTTTTAATGGTGAATATATGTGTAGCAACTGGTATGTCAGAAAAGGCCAAAGACATTGAAGCCAGGAGAATCAGGAGCAAAGCATGGAAGCTTCGAGGGTGTAGTTCATAGACTGATCCAAATAATACGGTGCATGAGTTCTGTGTTGGGTGCTTGTCAGAAATGGGCAGATGTCAATGTGTAGAGATGGGCCTTGGAAGCGGGCAGTAGAGCTGGATACAAGCGATGTGCCAACTTATGTGCCCATGGTAAATAGAATGTTGGCATGAGCGCGGGAGTAAATGTCAATGATAGAGTTTTTTTTAAGATTTATTTTAATAAACAAGCTATGCAAGCTTTAAACGATTCCAGTAGTGGAATCGTTTTCATGGGAATCGCCATGAAGATGGAAGGGCAGCGGGAGTGCACAAGGATAGAAAGGCACGTGAAGGATTGGGGGAATAGGAGTTTTGCGGGGAGCCTGGGGTTTACCAGCTGTTGAAAGGAGAAGAAATCCAAGAGAAGGTGACAGGCAGGGGTGCCAGTTGAAAAGGGAAACAAATCCTTGACGTGATGGCAGAGCTTGCCGTGTGCAGACCCTAGCCATAAGCGGGATAGGCACGCCGTAAAGAGGAGGGAGGGCCTGGGTAAGAGTGAAGAGCCGGAGTCGACGAGTAGGAGTGGGCTGACTCAAAAGAGTAGAGGAGCCAGGTTGCTGAATAGAGGGAAGGAGGACGCCTGGCGGCCGCTTGTGTAGAGACAGAAGCAGAGAAAGGGGGGGGCTGGGAGTTTGTTACAGTGCAGAGGCGAGGAAGGGCCGGGCTAATGATTATGGGGGGGTGATCGCCTTAGGAAGAGTGGCTGGGGGCTCTGATCAAACTGAAGTGAAAGAGACGTGGAGGAGTCGCCATGCCGCAACCAAAGAAGGGGGGCCTCCAAGTGTGAAGAGCAGCGCAGCTGCTGACATTGTGAAGAAAGGGAGGCCCTCCAGAGAGGGTGTGAGCAGCGACAAGTGCAAGGAGAGGAGAGGAACACTAGTGTGTGGCTGGCGAGGGACAATTGGACGACGGCTTGCTGCAGGCGCAGAAGAAGTGTTGCCGCCTAGTGTTGGAGGTCGCCATGATTGTGGGAGATAAAGGGTAAAGAGCTTGCAAGAGCTGGTGGTTCTGCAGGCACCGACCAGGGGCTCGAAGTTTGGGCACAACTGCAGCCATACACAGAGGGAGGCCAAGATCTTGTGTTGTGTATTGGAATTCAAAACTGGAAGGAGAAATACACGCATGAATGCAGTCTACAAAACAGTAGAGCTTGATGAATTGGGCTGTCGGCAAACATATGCTGAAGATATGTATACCTTTGTATTTGATGATGTCTTGTGAGTTTTATTTGTTTTGTCTCGTAAGTGTTGTTGCATGTCAATCATATTGTACAAACATATAGCATATGTTATGTGAAGATCTTTCATGATGATGAAGCTTTGATGATGATATATGAAGATGACGATGAGTTCTCTTGCCATAAGCCTTGTATCATCAGAGTCGAAGATGAGTGTGCCTTGCATGAGTTGTGGAGACAATCCCATTGAATATATGCCTTAGACAAGAGATTGAGGTAGTACCATGCTATACCTTGTTCTATGACAAGCTGATTGATGCTATGCTAAGGTCCCTTGCCTTACAAGGGGGGTGCTTTTTTTACTGTGTACATGGTGAATGGTTACTTTAGTTTGGGTAAAGGAAGGTTCATGAGTCTACAGAGGCGAGAGAGAATGAAGCCCTGGGTTCAGCTGTGCTGATAGCTTCTGCTGGTGGTTCCCCTTGAAGAGTTATATGTTTTGTTTCCTTGCTGGGATTTGAAGCTGCTCTCACAGCCAGAAGTCTCGCACTTTCCCAGCGATACCGCCCACGCCACGACAGCTTTGGTGAACCCAACGTGAAACTGCTGGGGTGAGAGTGTGGTGAAATACACAGGGAAGCTATGGCTGAGAATCCTGAGGGTCAGGGGGTTCATTTTGACCCCGGGGTTATGCAAATGTTTCACATGTTTTCTATGTATATGCAATAGCAGCAAGCTGCAGAGAGGGGGCAAATTTCCACGACTAAAGCACTGCAGTCAATTGTGAAAAAGGTGGATCAATTTGATGGTAAGGACATCACAAAGTACCTGCGCAATTACACAAAGAAAATGGAGCTAAACAGGGTGACTGAGGAGGATATGGTTCAAAGCTTTGAGCTGGTATGTGTTCCTGAAATAAGAGAGCGCATAAGAGGATTACAGGTAGCACATGGTGGCAGAAATTGGGAGGAGTTCAAGCTTGCTTTGAAGGATGATTATTTCATGGAGGATTCTGAGCGGGTGACCAAGCGAACTTTCTTGGAATGGGTCACAAAACCCAAAATGGGAATTTCTGCCACACAGAGTTGCTAAGAGAGTTTGAGAAGCGCTATGCCTAGCTGTCAAGGGTTGAGCGCACAACCTTGGATAGGGAAAAAATAGAGCTCTTCGTACAAGCAGCTGGGAAAGATCTCCAAGAAAAACTAGAAATTCTCCTTGAGGATAAGAATACAGAGCAGGGGCTAAAGAATGATTGGAATGATGCCGAGGATGCGGTCACCATGTTAGCAAAGCGACAGCGAAGAAGGGATAAAATGGTGATGAGCTCAGCAACTCCTATAACTGTTGTTACCCCTGAGAATCTACCAGAACCAGCTATTGCAATCCCAAAGGTAGAAGGGCCAATGGATGAGCTTATTAAGGGCATGCGAGACCTAAAATTGAAGATGTCCAGGATTGAGGAAAAAGGGCTACCATTAGGGCAGGCTTCTATGCAAAAGCCTCAAAGAAAGGAAGGGTTTACATTCAGATGTATATGGTGTGATGACCCAGAACATGCAAAGAAAGACTGTGTCAGTTATAAGGAAGTTCTCAGAAACCAACTTGTATTTTTCAAAGATGGAAAAATCCACCTTATAGAGACTGGTCTTCCGTTAAGCACAAACTTTGGGAAAGGAGGGATGAAAAAGCTGGTTGAGGATATGGCTACTAGCCATGCCATCTCTATGGTTGAGGCAGCAACCTATGGGTTAAAGGTTGGTCAATCAAAGCAGGAATCTGAGAATGATGAAGATTATGAGAATGAAGATTTTTGGCCATCAACAATGGAACTAATTGCATCAAAGAAGGTGTCTAAACAGGCTTTGCATGAGGCAGGAGACTGTATACATCTTGAGACTGGCTGGGAAGAACCTGTGGATTCTCAATCTATTCATGCCTACATTGCAAAATGCCAGAATAATGAGGCACAGGTAGAGGAAAAGCGTAAGAGGGAAAATGACGAAGGAGATGCCATGGATGATGGTTATGATGCTTCTATGAATGCTTTGCCATGTTTGTTTGATAGTGTTCAAGGTGTTGATGATATACATGTTGCTAATGATGTTATGGAGGATAGTGTATATGTGACCGGAAGTCATACGAATGTTGTTTCAGAGGATGTTTGCTTTGCAGATGGTGGTTTTTGTTTGGAGTTTCTCTTTCAAGATAAGCAGGTTTTGTTAGAGGATCAATTTAGTGAAGTTAATGTTTATGTGGATGAGTCTATTGCTCAAGACAGTGAGGATCTTGGGATGGCTCAGTTGTTTGATGATGATGAGTTTCTATTTGCAAACATCGGTAACTGAATGAGGCTTCTTGCACTCTTGATGATGCTAGAGATGTGTTTTGTTTACATGACAAAGATGATGATTTTGATGTTTATGCTATTGATGGACCGAGACATTTTGATGTAGCATCGCACCTTGATTTTCTTGCACCAATTTGCATAGATGCATGTGAAGCATCTAAAGGCTTTGACAGCATATTGGTGGTGAAGATAGATGAGGAGGTGATATGCAAAAGAGCACAATGTGATGAATGGCTTGCTAGGATGCCATTATGTGTATTTGAACAACCAAAGATATGTTATAAGTCAATGGAGCAGGCTCATGTGGAATGAAAATGGGTATTTGATCGTGGTATACGGATTGTTAGCAACCATGACAAATGTATTTGGGGATTGAATGCAGAACAATGGTGGATAATCAGGAAGGCTGTGTTTTTTTACTTGTTTGATATTTATGGATACCAAAGCTTAGTTTGAAACACTTTAAAGTGTTCCAAACATGGGGGTTGGCCAGATGACAGGTTCTTTTTACTGATTAATGTATGAAGATGACATTCAGATATATGTGGATCTTGATGAGGACTTGGCACATACCGGAGGATGTGCAGGTTTAGAGGGGGTGAGTGTCGTGCTGTGGCACATCCATGTAGGGAAAATCTTCTCTGTGATCAATTCACATGAATTCAGAGACAAGGACATGTGATGTATAAACTGTACATGGGCTTGATATGCTAGTACTCTGTAAATAGGAGTTCAAATATAGTGTGATTTCAAGTATAAAGTGATACACTGGCATGGTTGATTTCTTTTGGGGTATACATGGCATTTAGAGAAGGGACAGTGAGACTGACTCAGAACATGCCATTCTCAGTTTATTTCATAATCTGGCATTCCCTCTTGGGAAAATTGACAGATGTTAGCATCGGATCTTGGGCATTCGGGCAAGCAGTAAAGCTAAATAAATGTGAAGGGGCAGCGTATGTTTTAATGGTGAATATATGTGTAGCAGCTGGTATGTCAGAAAAGGCTAAAGACATTGAAGCCAGGAGAATCAGGAGCAAAGCATGGAAGCTTCGAGGGTGTTGTTCATAGACTGATCCAAATAATACGGTGCATGAGTTCTGTGTTGGGGGTGCTTGTCAGAAATGGGCAGATGTCAATGTGTAGAGATGGGCCTTGGAAGCGGGCAGTAGAGCTGGATACAAGCGATGTGCCAACTTATGTGCCCATGGTAAATAGAATTTTGGCATGAGCACGGGAGTAAATCTCAATGATAGAGTTTTTTTTAAGATTTCTTTAATAAACAATCTATGCAAGCTTTAAACGATTCTAGTAGTGGAATCGTTTTCATGGGAATCGCCATGAAGATGGAAGGACGGCGGGAGTGCACAAGGATAGAAAGGCACGTGAAGGATTGGGGGAATAGGAGTTTTGCGGGGAGCCTGGGGTTTACCAGCTCTTGAAAGGAGAAGAAATCCAAGAGAAGGTGACAGGCAGGGGTGCCAGCTGAAAAGGGAAACAAATCCTTGATGTGATGGCAGAGCTTGCCGTGTGCAGACCCTGGCCATAAGCGGGATAGGCACGCCGTAAAGAGGAGGGAGGGATTGGGTAAGAGTGAAGAGTCGGGGTCGACGAGTAGGAGTGGGCCAACTTAAAAGAGTAGAGGAGCCAGGTCGCTGAATAGAGGGAAGGAGGATGCCTGGCGAGCGCTTGTGTAGAGACAGACGTAGAGAAAGGGGGGGCTGGGAGTTTGTTACAGTGCAGAGGCGAGAAGGGCTGGGCTAATGATTGTGGGGGGGTGACCGCCGCCTTAGGAAGAGTGGCTGAGGGCTCTGATCGAACTGTAGTGAAAGAGACGTGGAGGAGTCGCCATGCCGCAACCAAAGAAGGGGGGCCTCCAGTGTGAAGAGCAGCGCAGCTGCTGACATTGTGAAGAAAGGGAGGCACTCCAGAGAGGGTGTGAGCAGCGACAAGTGCAAGGAGAGGAGAGGAACACTAGTGTGTGGCTGGCAAAGGGACAACTGGACAACGGCTTGCTGCAGGCGCAGAAGAAGTGTTGCCGCCTAGTGCTGGAGGTTGCCACAATTGTGGGAGATAAAGGGTAAAGAGCTTCCTAGAGCTGGTGGTTCTGCAGGCACCGACCAGGTGTTTGAGTGAAGGGCCAGTGTGAAGTTTGGGCACAGCTGCAGCCATACACAGAGGGAGGCCAAGATCTTGTGTTGTGGATTGGAATTCAAAACTGGAAGGAGAAATACACGCATGAATGCAGTCTACAAAACAGTAGAGCTTGATGAATTGGGTTGTCGACAAACATATGCTGAAGATATGTATACCTTTGTATTTGATGATGTCTTGTGAGTTTTATTTGTTTTGTCTCGTAAGTGTTGTTGCATGTCAATCATATTGTACAAACATATACCATATGTTATGTGAAGATCTTTCATGCTGATGAAGCTTTGATGATATATGAAGATGACGATGAGTTCTCTTGCCATAAGCCTTGTATCATCAGAGTCGAAGATGAGTGTGCCTTGCATGAGTTGTGGAGACAATCCCATTGAATATATGCCTGAGACAAGAGGTTGAGATAACACCATGCTATACCTTTTTCTATGACAAGCTAAGAAGACATTTGATGCTATACTAAGGTCCCTTGCCTTACAAGGGGGGTGCTTTTTTTTTGTGTACATGGTGAATGGTTACTTTAGTTTGGGTAAAGGAAGGTTCGTGAGTCTACAGAGGCGAGAGAGAATGAAGCCTCGAGTTCAGCTGACAGCTTCTGCTGGTGGTGCCCCCTTGAAGAGTTATATGTTTTGTTTCCTTGTTGGGATTTGAAGCTACTCTCACAGCTAGAAGTCTCGCACTTTCCCAGCGATACCGCCCACGTCACGACAGCGTGTGAACACCTCTTAGGTGGGAAGATTTGATTAATACTAATCATAAATAAAGAATGATTAGTGTATAATCAAATTAATCCATAATCTCTCTAGACAGAGAAGACAAGATAGAGAAGAGAATTGATGGGAGGTGGAGAAAAAGGAGGAGAAGAGGGTGGAAGAAGGTTCCCTCTCTCTCCCTCACAATCGGTGCACGGGGGGGTGGGGGGCGTGGGGTGGGGTGGGGTGAGGGGGGGGATTTTTTCCATGCAAGCCAGTGCACATCGACCCCCACCTCACGATTTCATCATCAAAAAAAGCTCACGAAAGCTTTTCATTAAATCTTTTAAAAAATGAGATTTTTTTTCCAAGATTTAAAAAAAATCCTTGAGCTCTTGACCTTTTGGGATCCAGGATTTTTCTTGACCTTTCATATTCTGGAGATTTTTCTCTTTTCATTTTCCACAACCCTTGACTGTCTACATTCTGGGGGGTGACAATTTGGGTTCAGAAATTATTTGACCATTCGTATTCTAATGCGTTCAGGGTATAATAAAAATTTTAATTTTTTAAAAAAAAATTATGAAAAATTAGACAAAGGTTATTTACAATTTTTGGAATATCCGGTTTGTCAATCGGCATGTGATGTATTCAAATTTCTTTAAAAAATCTATTTTTGGCCTAGAAAATTAGTAATTCCATTAAAATTGGAGATTTTAATTGGATTTGAGAATTGTAGGGTGGAATTGAAAAATTTCTTGGATCGATGGAATTCTCGAGGTAAATTGTTTTAATAATTACCAAACTTAGTAAAATTCTAAAAATTATTTAAAAAATCTTAGAAATTGGTATTAAAAAAAACAATTGTATTTTGGCAAATTTTATTGCTAAACATTTTTGGAAAAATTTAGATTTGGAGTGCCATAAGATTAAATTTGGTGGATTTAAAAATTAGTAAATTTTGAGGCCTTCGAAAAATATTTTTTTTTGAAAAAAATCATGATAATTCTTTTTTCTCAAGAATTTAATATTTTTGGGAGTTTTTTAGTGTTGAAGTACGTATTTGATGTGCTAGCATTAGATATATGTGGGTTATTTGCATATAATTAATGCCAGTGTACCTCGTATTTATAGTTATTTCTATTTGGATTAATTCTAGAGGATTTTTTCATGATTTTTTACCATTGTTTAGCCACCAAATGATTAAAGCATTTTTTCTTATGTGTAGTCAGTTCTAGCGAATTGATTTGCTAGATCATTTTGGTCAAGAGTGGGCAAGTGAAGTTGGTTCAAGTGAATCATGATTTTTTAAAGAACTTTTTTTTACCATGGCTCATATTGACTTCTCAGTCAATGATAATGTCGATGAGATGAGTTATCATCCCAACTCATGTAGGGAAGATCTTAAATTCCAAGTTGAAGAACGGGAGACTATTAAAAAGAGTGAATTTTTGGAAGTGACAGAGCATCTAGAGATAACTATTTCCAAATGCCATGACGAGATGGAGTCACTGAAGATGCAGATCTTGACTTTGCAAAAAGCTCTTTTAGCAGCACCTCCTGCTCCTACCAAAGCAGTCTCTTCATCGTTTACATCAAAGGTGTACGGTGGTGAGAAAAAAGAGAAGACTCAAGAATGTGTAGATGCCTAGTTTAATAGGTGAACTACACATTTTACCTTTCATCCATTCACTCATACGCAAACGCTACATTAGGTTTATATTTTATTTGATCCTGGTAGTACTCACAATTTTATTGACTAGATTGTGGTATAGAGGATGAAGCTGGAAACCACATAGAATGATCACATGTACAAGGTCAGGATGGTTGGAGGACAAGTCCAATTGTAGGACAAGAAGGTTTTAAAACTACCGTTAGAAATCTAATTGTACTCAGATAGGCTTGATTTTCATGTCATGAGCTTGGGTCATGTAAACATCATTTTAGGGATGGAATGGTTTCCTTAAAAAAACAAGGATTTTTCTCTTGATTGGGTCCAATATTTGATGTCTTTCCATCACATTGGAAACCTTTTTACTCTTAAAGAAAACATTATTGTACTACCCAAGGAAACTTTTATTATTGAACTTGAGTTAATGGAAAACCTTTTTATGAACTTTTTCAATTAGTTATGGATCTAGTGTCATGAGTTCATTTTGATGTAAATAATGTTTCTTTGGATGTTTGGGAACGTAAAGTGTTAAATTCGATTAAGAGAAAATTTCAAGATGTATTTTGTTTGATGAGTTACCTCATGGATTACCTCCTAAACGAGAGGTGGACCATAAAATTGAGCTAGTGCTGGGTGTAGAACCTGTTAGTATTCCTTCATATCAACTTAGCCAGATTGAGGAAGACTAGGTGGAAAAGCAACTAGCTAAATATTTAAGGATGGGTCAGATTAGACCAAGTAAGTCTCCTTAGGGTGCATTGGTTCTCCTGGTTAAGAAAAAAGATCAAGGTACTTGGCGGATGTGTATTGATTTTACAAATGTCTTAACAAGGTTACAATTAAGAACAAATATCCATTGCCTAGATCAAAAGATCTTATTGATAGGTTGCAACAAGGAGCTAAGTATTTTACAAACCTTGATTTACAAATTGGTTATCAGATCCGTATTGCAAAGGAAGATGTTCCTAAAACTACTTTTAGGACACGTTATGCCCATTATGAATTTTTAGTTTTACCCTTTGGCCTCACTAATGTACCAACAACTTTCCAACAGATGATGAATGATATATTTGAGGATCTATTAGAAAATTGTGTGGTGGTTTTCTTAGATGATATTTTGATATACAGTAAAACTTTGGCTGAGCATGAGGATCATCTTCAAGAGCTTCTAAGAAGGCTCAAGAAGGAGAAATTTTATTGTAAATTATCTAAGGTGATTTCTTCAAAAAGGAATTGTTATAATTGGGTCATAAGATCTCTCAGGATGGATTAAGTATAGATTTGGATCGGATCCAAAAGGTTTTGGAATGGTTAGTTCCACATATGGTAAAGCAGTTAAGATCTTTCTTACGTTTCGTGGTATTTCCTTGAAAATTTGTTAAGGATTATTCAAAGTTGAGAGTGTCTTTTACCAACTTTCGTAAGGGTTAAATAAGAAGTCTTATTCTCCGATTGAGTGGAATGAGAAGCTACATGAAACTTTTGATACTTTGAAATATAAAGTTCTAGATGTTCCTATGTTAGCCTTACGAGATCCTAGCAGGCCTTACATTGTTGAGACTCACGCTAGTGATTTTGCAATAGGCACAGCTTTGTTCCAGGATGGGAAGCCCGTGGCCTTCGAGATTAATAAACTCAATGATGCACAGACTAGGTACCCAACTCAGGAGAAAGATTTATATGCAATCATAAAGGCATGCAGATAATATCTCTACGGGTCTCAGTTTATGGTCTTGACAGATCATCAATCTTTGCAGTTCATTTGTGATCAACTGGACTTCAAAGGTAGAAAGGCTAGATGGGCTGAATTGATGCAGGACTTTGATTTCATGATTAAATATAAAATAGGTAGCTTGAATAGCATTGCTAATGCATTGAGCCAAATTGGTGAATTTAATGAACTTAGCTTCATGAAAATTACTTCTAACTTGTATGATTCACTTAGGGGAAAGTGGAGTATAGAGATTTTCTTTGGAAAATATTAGAATTTGGAAAAATTAGGGTCCAACTCTAAGGTAGATCAAAACCTAGTGAATGAAGGAAAAGCCAACCAATTTTTTATTCCTAATGGTATTTTATTTCGAAATGATAAGGTTTGCGTACCAGATGTGCCGAAAATTAAACTGAGGATCCTATTTGAGTGGCATGATGCACCATCGCCCGGCAGGAAATCCGGGCATACAACATACCCTGGCTTTGGTTAGAAGGACTTTTTATTTGACAAAAAATGAAGGATTTTGTTCAGAATTATGTGGTCAAGTGTCATCAGTGTTAGATTAATAAGGCAGAGCGCCTTAAATCTACTAGGTTATTACATCATTTGGATTGGATATTCCATCTCAAAAGTGGGAAAGTATTTCCATGGATTTCATTACGAGACTTCCACGTACCAACAGGGGTCACGATGCCATTTGTGTAGTCATGGATAGATTGACAAAGATGGCAAGCTTTCTACCCACAAAGACAATAGTTAAAGCATTCGAATTAGCTTACAAATTTGTCGAGAAACTATTTAGACTATATGGTCTACCTTTTGATATTGTGAGCGATCAGGACTCTAAGTTCACAAGTCATTTTTGGTAGGAAGTTTTCCAGAAATTGGAAACTACTTTAATTATGAGTCCCAATGATCACCCGCAGCAGCCTGATGGGAAAACAGAGCGTGTGAATAAAGTTGTAGAGGATTTGCTTCGTGCACATGTCTCTAGAAAACCACGGAGCTGGGAAAAATATCTTCCAATGATGGAATTTGCATATAACAGTTCTAAGCATACGGCTACTGGTTATAGTTCGTTCATGCTTATATATGGGTATCAACCTAGGGCACTTGTTGATGCCGGTCTTAAGGACATTAAGCTTGATGCATCAACAGATTTATTGCGAGATATGCAAGAAATGTTGACCCAAGCTCAAGATTCTATCAAGAGTGCTCAGGGAGGAAGAGCATGGTTTTATGCTGATAGGGCGGTCTTTTGAGCTAGGAGTGTTGGTTTTTTTGAAAGTTCCTAAAGACTCTTGGACTTTATCGATAGGAAAGTTCTCAAAATTATCTCCTAGATATTGTAGTCCATTTCGAGGTATACGTTAGATTGGCACGGTTATGTATAAATTAAAACTACCTCCACATGTCAGAGTTCATCCAGCCTTTCATGTTAGTAGACTGAAACGGAAGCTGGGAGGTGAGTATAACAGAGCTACTCCTCAAGAACTCGTTGAAGTCCAAGATTTATCTTATGTTCCACATGAACCTAAAAAGGTACTTGAATTTAGGGAAAGGAGACTTCGTAGTCGCTTAATCCCTAAGGTTCAAATTAAGTGGAAGAGAGGGAAATTGAGGATTCCACTTGGGAGTCAGTTGAGAATGTTCAACGTAGTTTTCCTTCTTTTCATTGCAAGAGTACAATGTTTTGAGAGAGGGGAAGTATGTTATGTGCACATTATGTGTGCATATACTAGTAGTTTTTTTACTACTCATAAACAATCTAAAAGAATTAGCCATTATTTTAATAGCACAAAATCATGAAAATATCATTTTCTTAATCTCTAGCTCATCAAGCCTAGATTTTAGTTTTGAAATAAGAGATTATCTTTGAGAAACATTCTTTTGTTAAAAGGAATTAGCCATAGAGATGACTATTCTTTTTGAGAGAGAGATTTACTTAAATAATGCATTACAAATAAGCATAAAGATTAACTCTCTTAATTAAACATTAAGACTCTTAGGGAAAGCTTGATTTGAATTAAAACAATCATTTAGAAAACTTCTCAAGCTTGAGAGGGGTTGAGAAGAAATCATTTGAGGAAATTGAAAAAAAAACCATTAAATCCATCTTACCTCTAAGATTGGCTTGATTCTTTCTTTAGTAGTGAAGCCCCCAACCAATCAATTGGTTAGGAAGAGGAGTTTTGCAAGTCAACAACTAGATGATGCTTAAATCAACTACACCATCACCATTGAGCATGAAGGGTTAGAAATGGTTTATGATGTAAAAAGAAATTTTTGCATTACCTTCTTGCTAACAAATTCATTTTCTATGTTGACTACTAAGCCTTGTTGTATCTATTAAAAAAACCATGCTCCACATGAAGGATCACAAGGTGGTTGTTGATTCTTCTCTAGTTCGATTTCATAGTAGTTATGAGGCCTAGCAAGAATCATGTCACGGAGGATCATCTATCTCACATACCTAATGGCAAAGCACTAATTGAGATTAATGACAAGTTACTAGATGCTACGTTATTCAAGGTTGAGGCTATTCCAAAATGGAGTGAGAAAATTGTTAACTTTTTTGCTAATGGTTTTCCAAAAGGAAGCTAAGGAAATATTTAGCAAGAAAGTTGCTAGAAGAGAGTGCACCTTACTAACTTATTGCTAGAACTCTTTATAGAAGAGGTAAGGACATACTAAGATGTTGCCCTAGGGAGGATGAATACTTATATATCAATAAACGAGAACACCAAGGGGTATTGGTGGCCCATGCACTTCAAAGATTGTGCACTATTTGTCAAGGGATGTGACGAGTGCCAATGTTGTGCAAAGCCATAGAAGAAGGCCATGATGCCACTGCATCCTATCAGAGTTAACCAACCTTTAAAAAAATGGGGCTTAGATTTCATTGGTCCTATTAGTATTGCCGCACATCTTGCTGCACATGGCACACAAACACAGTTCATCATTGTTGCCACAGATTATGTAACTAAATGGGATGAATCAAGAGTTTCACGGCAAAAAGTGAATGCCTTGGCAACTTCTAAGTTTCTCTATGAGAACATCATTATATGCTTTGGATGTCCATTTGAGCTAGTAAGTAATCAACGTAAGCACTTTATCAATGATGTAATAAAAAATCTCACTAGCACATTCATGATCGCTCATCGCAAATCAATGCCATATTATCCATAAGAAAATGGCCAAGTAGAGAGAACCAACAAGGTTTTTATTTCGATAATGACAAAGACTTTTGAAGCTCAACACATTGACTGGTAGTCTAAACTCACAACAGCTTTATAGGCCTATCACACATCATACAAAGTTACAATTAGTTGCATGCCTTTGAAGATGGTGTATAAACTTGAGGTAGTAATGCATTGGGAGTTCATGATCCCAAGATTAAGGGTAGCTGTAAGTGCAAACCTTGATGATAATGAATTGGCTAACCGGCTATTTGTTTTTTAGAATAACTCACTGAGGAGCGATAAATTATATTGCCAAACATGATGATAGAAAATGATCGAAGAAAGAAGTGGTTTGACAAAAAATCTCAAGGACAAGGAGATCGAGGTAGGGGATCTTTTACTTATGTATGGCATCCACAGTGAGAAAAATCTTAAATATACTGGAAAGGGGAGACCATTCAGGGTTTGTGAAGTTTCTCCACAAGGTACTCTATGTGTTGAGACTCTTGATGGAGTTGAAACTATTGGTTTCTTTAATGCAAGTAATTTTAAATGATATTATGGACCTCTTATTACCAAAGAATCCTTACGTGCTTCACATGACAAGAAAGCCACCAAGGAAAGGGTCCCTCAAAAGAAGACATAATCCCAAGAGGAGGCAAGATAAAGATGAGCCAAACTATAAAAATGATGAGAAAGAAACCTTACACCTGCTGGGTGAAGTTGAAGGAGCCACAGAGGAGCACATAGTGCCCTTACAAATATCCCTTCAATTTCCTAGCCCTTATGGTAAAGTGATTTATAATGCATTACTTGATACAGGGGCTAGTCACAATCTAATCTGTGTTAATGCATGGAACCAGTTGGGAAAATCCCAACTCAAAAATACCTCCTGAAAATTGAAAGGTATCCATGATGGAAATACAAAGGTTCTTGGGATATTGCAAACATAGATATATTGTGATGGCAACAACAAACAAATAGTGGTAGACATCCTAGTTATGCCTTCTAGAACATTACTTGAACCAATATTATGTGGTTGTACATGGATGAAGGGTGTGGGATGTATGATTGACTGGTCAACAGGGAGGGTCTCTATGGGTGACACCACAACTAAACAATCTACTCATAAACCCCTGCCACCTCTCACTATTCTTGAGGGTCACAAAGAGGAGGAAGCTTCAACATCCATAAAATGTATGGAAGCTTCAATCACCTCCACTTCAGCATCCAAAATCTATGGAAGCTTCAATCCTCTCCACTTCAACATCCAATATCCAAAAGACTATCGATCCTTCTACCTCCACACAGCATACACATGCATATGAAAAGAATGAGCAGAGTTGACAAGCTACAAAGTGACAACCCAAATCTACCTGGAAATGGGTTTCCAAAATTTCTCAATCCATACCAACTAAACCGACCAAGAAAGGAGACCCACAACATAAGACTCGGCACAGGAAGTCCGCTACTCCAAAATGGATCCCCAAACACTTATTGAAAGCTCAAGGCTACTAAGAAGGTAACCGTTGTGATACGAAAACATTAAATTATACCGCTAGTCTCACTACCGCCACCACTACCAATTCCCAAATCTCTTCATCAATGAGATCAATAAAGGCTTCAATAGCTCAAATGCTAACAAAGGAAAATCTATTGTAATAGAACCTTCACCACCAATGCCCAAAAAGGTCTGGACCCCAAAGAGAAACACGATCACCACACAAGACATTTTGATTAATGGTGAAGCCTCTACATCACTAAAGGTTACAAAACTATTGATGGCTATCCAAGCCCCAACCCCATTGGTCTCCCTAGATGAGCGACCCACTTTGCAATTGTCAAATCCATTTCTCCTCAATATTGGTGAAACCATAAGCTCCATCAAGTCTTATGAGAGCCCTTTATTGCCGTTAAAGAGCTGGAAGTTGACCTACCACCACACCAAGGAACAAAAAGTGCCCCTAGCCAAAAAACATTGATTGGAGAAAAGTTGAAAGGAATGGTTGCAAAAAACCTACAATACCTTACGTAAGGTTAAGGTACGATCAACAACACAAAGAGGGGACTTATGCTCATATAATTACTTTCGCCCTCCATGTTCTACTCCCCGACAAAGTTTATGCCCATATCAAGAGGGAGCCTACTGGAAAAAAGCTAGCCTATGACAATCTAGCTTGAACCAACAGTGTACAAAGTTTATGCCCATATCAAGAGGGAGCCTACTGGAAAAAAACTAGCCTATGACAATCTAGCTTGAACCAACAGTGTACAACAATATAGCAACTATACACAAACTAAAAAACTGACTAACCATACATAATAATAAAAAGATGATGAGAAGGAGCACATGCCAAAAAGAAAAATGAAATCGACTCTTCTATGAGTATTGGTCGTGAGCATGGAATTTTTGTGGACCAACATGAGTGACCCTATCTTGGACCTTGATTGCTAGGAATGGTACTATCCAGGACAACTGAGTATTCCCCCTTTCCAAACCCACTCATGCTATTTTTATGCACCACTAGGGGAGAGATGTTGCGAAGCCACCTTTGTGGACTTGTTCTACCTACACTTCCATCCCCTTTGCACTATGCATTACTTGTAGGCACCGCATGTTGTACACAGTGTCCCACTTATGCTGAAAATGTATAACTTATTTTAGGCACTACTACGGGATATGATTATCGCAGTCCATGATAGGAGAGCCACCACAGTGACATGATCATGAGCATGTTAATTACCCAATGGGAGGACCCTAGCAAGGTGAAACTGAATAGGAACAACTTGTAGAGAGGTGGAGGAGGCCAAGAACTTATGGACTTACGCCATTAGCCTTGTGTCTTCTCACGTACAGTGGTTGATTTCCTATATATCTTAGTTCATGGTAGCTACTTAGCTAACTTACTTATAGTACCCATGCCTTATCATAGTGAGGAGGCACTACGACCATTACCTAGTAGACTAAAGCACACATATACATATGAAGAACACTCTAGTGAGGGGGAAAGATAAAATGACAACCAATTAGAGCATAATTATGCACTATTATCTAACGTCGATCTTGCTAGATAGAATTATTTATAGGTTATTGAGGTGCCATCATGTATACTAGATCCAGAATTACAACATGAGGTGGATGTGCAACCTCGATATGGACATAATTTTCATCATTGCCCAGGTGTATTCTAACACATTCTCACCTTTTGTTTACGAAATTTATGATTCTCCATTTACTTTTTTTTTTGGCATGCATTAGTAGGTATCTAGTCTAACAATTTTCTAGTTATTACTTGGTAACATTTAGGCTTTGGTTCTAGTTCCATCTATTCTAAGATTGACCTTAGAGTATGTCAACAAGTACTCTACCTTCCTTAGTGTACATTCTTTAGCTAGCAAAAAAGACACAAGAAGATAATTGATGCCATGTGTGATCTAGGTAGGACTTTTGGCTCCTAGTGATGGAGTCTTAAGATTTTAGCCTTGATTTTTATGGGATGGGAACTTTGGCTAAAATTCTATCAATAAAGGTCTTTAAAAATTTCCATCGCTACATAGGTACTTAGTGGGTCCTTAGATACTCTTGTATGAGGTCTTTGGACCATTGCTTGGGTCTCTGCACTGTGGTACCCTACTTTTTTATTTTTTAAATCAAAAAGCTTAAAATAATCACTTAGAAATTCCATTTAGGAGGCTTGATATTATCTAGAGATGGTTTCATCAAAGGTTACTGTGTCGAAACTAAGGTCATAACCCGAGGCATGCACTTTAGATCCTTCTTAGCTTAGATAGAACTCGGACCAAGCTTCATAGTACCCTCATCTTAACTAGAAACATTGACAGTAGTTAAATATCATTCTCGTTGCATGATTGGTGTTTGAATTATGCTTAAATGCACCTTACTCGTGGTACCATGTTGCTTTGTAGACCTTCCAGGACCTTCGACATTTCATGCATCCAACAATAGCCTCAACAAATCTTCATCGATATATTTTGAGGACGAAATCTACATCAAGAAAGGGGGGCATGTTAACCCTCATCGAGCCATATACGACCACTTGTCTATGAAAGGCACACCATGGGATTAATATTGGAGACTGTATTCTTAGATTAGGGTTTTGTATAAGATTAGGCGGATGTGGATAGCCATACACTTACTTTTTAAGTATCGCCGCCCAAGGTGTGAGGACTATGGACCAAATAAGGGTCATTGTGTATTGTGACGTTCTTCTATGCTATTCAAGAGAGTGCTCTTCTTCTCTATACTCTTATGCTATTCCTTTCTTGTGTGAGAGTCTATGCGTAGGAATTATGCATAAGGCTCTATGCTGGGAAGCCCCCTTGCACCTTAGAAAGAGTGCAAGAACTAGCCAGTGTTGTGGGGCCTTGCCTGAGTGCACTTGGGAGCATAAACACCTCAAACAGAGAGGTTAATCTACCATAGCCTAGCCTACCATTTCATAAACAGGATGTGTCACTCATAGCATTGATTTCTCATGCTCAGATTCTCATAGGAGAGCTTGTTTTGCCACACAACCACACTCCAAGCTCCGCTCCAATGCTGTCGCCGCACTTCAATGGAAGCTTGACCCTCCTCTCTCACTCAATCACACAATCACTAGATTTATGCATAGAGTTTGCAAGAGTCTATGCATAGAGGTAAATCTAAGCTAAACCTAAACCCAGCACCCAAAAGGAAAAACATGTTGTAAGCAATCAAAAGAAGAAGAGAGCTTACCGCTCTTATGTGAAGCCACCCCGAAAGAGACGATTAGTGCAAGAGCTGCAAAACAAAAGAGGTAACAACACAAGAATGCTCTAACAAAAGAATTCTTAAGCTTAAACCAAAGAGGCAACATGTCATATTATAACATTGTTGAGACCTTCTACAATACTACTTAGACATGTATGGTGGACAATGCCTCTTTTGGATAATGGATTGTGAGGACTTTCCACATGCTTCCCACTATTAAAGCCAAAGGCAAGTTCTCTTTTATAAGAGAAGGATAGTGAAAAGATCGGGGGCTCCCCCTTCCACTATGACCACCTACACATGGATAACCACTCCTAACTTGACTTAACCAGCATTATAGATGACATAAAATAATGCCCCATATCTCTATGCATAAGCCTAAACCCTAAACCCGGAACCCAAGGGTGGAATAAACATGAGGTTGCATAAATAAGAGATCTTACCTCGGCAATGTCATCCCAAAGGAGAGGACAAAAACACAAGAATGCTCTAACATAAGAATGCTTAAAGCTTAAACAAAAGAGGAAAAATGTGATATTAGAACATTGTTCAGACCTTCTACAATATTACTTAAACAAGTAGGGTGGACAGTGCCCCTTTTGGATGATAGATTTTGAGGACTTTCCACATGCTCCCCACTATTAAAGCCAAAGGTAATTTCTCTTTTACAAGATAATGATAGTGAAAAGATTGATAGATCCCCCTCCACTATAACCACCTACTTGCATATAACCACTTCTAACTTAACTTAACCCCAACATTCTAGATGGCCTACAATAATTCCCCATATATCTATGTATAAGCCTAAACCCTAAACCCAGCAGCCAAGGGTGAAAAAAACATGAGGTTGCATGAATAAGAAAGCTTACCTCGACAATGTCAGCCAAAGAAGAGGATAACAATGCAAGACCTACGAAACATAACATGAGAAAAAGTGATTAGGAGTTATTGCAAGATTAGGTTGTCAAGTTTTGTCTAGTTTATGGTGGACTGGGACAATGCTTGGAGGGAAAATTTGGGAAGCTAAGGTACTTTAAATGAGAGCAAGCAACTAAAGGAAAATACACATGCACTCAAATTAACCCAATATAACTTAAATTAATGTAAATTAATCTAATTAATCAAAATTAATCAAAAATATGATGAAATAATAAAAAATGATCTTTCCATACTTAGAGTGATCCAATTTTTGTTTCATAGATGCACCGTCATAAGTACACTAGTCCCTATAGGTTTTATATGATTTACATCAAAAATGTAATTTTACTAATTATAATATTAATAATAGTAGGCCTTCTAATAGTTGAAAGAAGTCGGAAAAGAGAATTAAAAATCCAACCATTGGATTTGCAATTTTGACTAACCATCGCATTCTACTAATGTCTCACTATCTATCACTTTTTTTATCTACAAGATTTAGAATTTTAAGTGGCATATATTATAAGACTTTAAAGACCTTGAAATATTTAAAGAAAATAGACAAGTTAATCTCTATATTATGTGGATATAAGGTCTAAAGTGGGAATTTCATATGAGTTTATATGTAAAATATACTAGCATTTTGTGAAATCTGTCCAAATTTAGGACAAGGTGTATACATTGACTTTTGTACCTAAAAAAATGAGGACTTTTGACTATCCAATGCTTAATCAGATTATGTAATTATATTCCTAACTTTGCATGTGATGTTCCAACAAAAGAACTTGAAATGAAGTTCCTTATTTAGATAGGAGAGATTGGCCAGTAAAGCTAAACAAATGCCTGTTTTTTTACTATTTATAGGGTGCATGAGTGAACAAAACTGGGCACCCTATTCTTTGCAACCACCCTTAGGTACACATTTAAAATTCATGCATGTATAGCACTAAAAATTAGGATTATGTATAAGGCATATTTATAGGCTTAAGTCATAAGCATAAGTCTTAAGCATAGGCTTATGCATAAGCCTTAACCGAAGCATAGGGCTATTGCATAAGACTTATGCATAAGCCTTAAGCATAGGGGGTTATGCATAGGGCTTAAGCATAAGCCTTATGCATAAGCCTAAGCACAAGCTTAAAGCTTATGCAAAGGTCTTAAGCATAGGCTTATGCATAAGCCTACGCACAAGCTTAAAGCTTATGCAAAGGTCTTAAGCATAGGCTTATGCATAAGCCTACTACTACATAAGTATAGGCCATAATCCTTAAGCATAGGCTTATGTATAAGAGCTTATGCATACGCCTTATACATAGGGACTTAATAATTATGCATAGGCCTTAGGAATAGGCTTATGCATGCATAAGCCTATTGCATAAGACTAGGCCTTAAGCCTTAAGCATAGGCTTATGCATAAGTCTAAAGCCTTAAGGATAGGCTTATGCATAAACATAGAGCTTATGCAAAAGGCTTAAGCATAAGCCTATTGTGTAAGCCTTAACCAAAAGTATAAGGCTTAAGCATGATCCTTATGAATAAGCCTATTGAATAAGTCTTATTGTATAAGACTTAAGCATAGGCTTATGTATAGGCCTATTGCATAAGCCTTAAGACTTAAGCATAGGCTTATGTATAAGCCTTAACCATAAGCATAGGGCTTATGCATATGCCTTAATCATAGGGCTTATGCATATGCCTTAAGCATAGGGCTTATGCATAGGCTTATGCATAAGCCTTAAGCGTGAGCCTTATGCATAGGCTTATGCATAAGCCTAAGCATAGGCTTATGCATAACTTGACCTAACCCTAATCCCGGCACCCACCAAGGGTGTAATAACACAAAAAGAAGAAACATAAAAAAATAATGGAAGAAGAAGGCTTACCTCTTCTTTGAGAAGCCGTAGGAGAGGATGGGCTTAAACCCTTGTTAATTGTTCACTTGAGTAAACCTACAAAAAAGAAACATAATAAATCAAAAAGCTAGTTCATTTTAACATATTAGCAAGAAAGGAGAAGAAGAGGTGAGTACCCTACACTCTATTCCTAATGTATAAGTAATTTAAGGAAATTGGTTTATGTTGTGCTAACCCTAGCTCTATGGATAGAATGCTTAAAAGATAGCTTGATGGAGAGCTCTCCATAAAAGCTTTCTATTAGAGCTTTATGCATAGGGCTAGGGTAAGGGTAAGAAGCTCACATAGAGTTATGTAGAAACTTTGTATGAAAGCTTTGAATGAAAGAAAACATTTAATCTTTCCATGAAACATTGTAAGAAAGAAAGAAAGGAAAGGGGCACTTACCTTGGAGAGAAGGACAGGCTTGATGGAATAGGCTTGAGAGAAGAGGTGTGGGAGGAGGAAATGTTTCTATGCAGCCATCCTCTTTGCATATCTGCAAGCAGCCAAAGTAGGTAGAAATAAAAGACTCCCATTGGCAGTGATTGAGGCGGGAGTCCCAATTTCCAGGTTGCTGACCAGCAATAAAATTTTGCTACTAACTTTGCTCTGTTGGTGGGCAACAATATTTTGATACTGAGTAGCATTTTTTACTACTCAAGAATCATTTTTTTGCTGTTGAGTAGTAAAAAAACATTGCAACGAAAGATTTGACATTTTTTTGTCATAAGTTCTAGATAGCTCAAGTATTTATGTACTAATTCTAAATCAATTTTGGCCAGATTTCAGATTTCTAATAGTTATCAAGGGCCAGAAGTTGGTTTTGAGGCATGGTTGAGAGAAAACATTTGTTGTATGTGTGATTGATGCAAGGGCCATTATATAGGACAACTTTGTATAACAATTGAGCATGTCCAAATGACGTATGGGCTTCATGAGGCATTGGCAGGACCAAGTGTGGATGATTACATGGAGGAGAACCATAGGAGAGTGCTAGATAACATGCCACACCATTCATCAGTGACATCAGGTAGAGTGAGGAAGGTTCACAAGGATTCATATGGAGAGCATGTCTGAGACTAATCTTTGCCAACCAATGAATGAGGTGCCTCCACCATTGCCACATGAGGAGGAAGAGAATGTCATCATAGGAGAGTGCTAGGTAGCATGTAACACCATTTGGTGACATCTGGTAGAGTGAAGAAGGTGGCAAGGATTCATATGGAAAGCATGGCTGAGACTAATCTTTGCCAAAGTACAATGAATGAGGTACCTCCACCATTGCCACATGAGGAGGAAGAGAATCTCATCATGGACAGCATTGTGAATGACTTCTTTGGACGGGAGGTCATAGATGATACCAAGAAAGCTCCAATGTCACAAGAGGAGGAAACCTTGCATCGAGAGGCAAGCACCCCTTTATATGAGGGATATTTGTACTCCACACTATGACCAACTTGGAGCTATTAAACTTGAAAACAACTTATGGATGGAGTGATGCAAGTGTCACAAGTCTTTTTAGGTAAGATCACCTCATTCTATCCTCTTAAATAGAAAATGTTTCATGTTTTATATACTTTTGTAAATATTTTGGCATATGATTTACTATGTTATGTTGTAGGTTCTCAAGAAGATTCTTCCCCCTCAAATGTGATTAATATAGAATGGCTTTGTATTGGAAATATCGATGGCATTGCAAAATGGAGAGATGATCACAAGAGAAGAGGATGTGACCCTAAAGTAAGTACATTCTTCATCTCTACTCATGCTTCGATCATTATATACCTTGTTTCGTGCACTATAGTAAATGTCATACTTTTGTTTAATGTTAGTACAAACTATATAGTGCAATATAGTCAGAGGGAAGGCACTTTTGTATGAAGCATGTGGATTCTAAAAGAAACACCTTTGATTATGTTGTGATGGCAATTTTTGAGCAAGAATGTCGAGCTAGTAGACACGATACCGATAACATAGAGGACAATTTTGAGTATTATCGAACTATTCAAGATATTCTTGAGGTTGGGTTTAGAGCATTTAGTCTATTAATCTTTGGTATCAAATTGTTCAAGGTGATATATAGAGGTGCTCAAGCAACCGCGAAGAAACATCCAAATGGGTTCTTTCAAATTGATTCCACCAAGTTTTGAAATGATGAGAAAGATACTTTCGCACTACCTCAACATTGTCAACAACAAATTAGTAACCCAACTAATCCCAAAATAAACCTTGATGTAGTATAATAAAAGTGTAACCCCTTTGCTTTATTTTGGGATTGGTTAGTAAACCAACCAATCCCAAAATAAACCTTGATGTAGTATAATAAAAGTGTACCCCTTTGCTTTGTGATATTGGGTTGTGTTTCATGTCGATCGAATTGATCCAAAGTGGTGGTATGTTATACAAGTTTCCCCTCATTCAAAATATATCTTTCAAGATCAAGATATGGAGATTGAATCTCTAGATGAGGTGCAAGTTCTACCTCAAATTGTCTCATTGGAAAAAGATGATGAAGAAATGTTTTTGGAGGAGGCCGATCAAGAACACGAGGAACATCAATTTGAAAGACGATGATGAGTCACCTATGAATCATGAGACAATGCTTCATTGGATAATGATAGTGACATTGATATGGAACCTCATCTTTTCATTGAGCCTTTATTAGATATAGACATTGATGAAGAAACACATATGGATTTATTTTACGAGATGGGATGGATTCATGATCTTGACATTTTTTCCCTTCTTAAAAGCTTTCAACTTTTTTTTTTGCTCGAAACATGACTCGAAGGGTTCTGGTGGATGTTCTCTGAAAACTAAATCATTTTCTATGTGTATGTGGCATTTATTGCTTAACACTCAACAACTCTTTGGAATAATATGAAGCAAGAGTAAAGCAAAATTTTACTGCTCACAACAACAAAATTGTACTATAGTAGTAAAAATGCGCTATTATACTCGTTGCTCAACAGCAAAATTTCACTGCCCAACAGCAAAACAGTAGCAAAATTTCACTACCTAGTAGCAAAATTTTTCTACTATTCTCATTGCAAGAAAGTGACTGAAATCCTCAACATCTCGATAAAATAAACGCAACTGGAATGCTGCTAAGTAAACGCTGGTATGCCTCTGACATGTTGTAGTGAATGTTGATTAAACAACACCATAATTTCCAATTTCCATTATTAATCCTCACCTAAATATAAACTATTTTATGCTTGGCTTGATATATTTTAAACATTCAATAAACTTCAAAATCTAAGATAAAAGCAACCAATTTATTTACTCTAGGTGGTGTTGTAAAAAAAACCAAATCCTTAAGAGATGAAGCTATTGAAATGTCAAGCTCGTATACAGCTGGAGGATAGCACATGGGTGCTGACAGAGTGACAGTATGGTAGATAGATATCGTGTGGTGTGTTTATGACCGCGTCCAGCTGGTCATGTGTGGTGTGGACATTACATTAGGTTTACTTTGTAGTGTGGACATAACACTATGCTGTATTCCCTTTTGTTTGTGTGAGAGAGATGGTGACTATGGCTTCTCTCCTTCTTTATGATTGATGGATATGGATTAGGGTTTTCTTCCCTTGTGTGTACTGTCTCCTGCTTATGTTTTTTATCATGGTATCAGAGCCAAGAGCTCATTAGCTGTGTTGTGAGAGTGAGTGAGAGAAGAGGGAAGAAGAAGGAAAAGCTGTGAAGGAAGCCATTGGAGCTTGGAGAAAAGCTGTGGAGCACACACCGGCATCAGATCTGAGAGCTAAGGACCATTGGTAAGTGTAGCAAGACCCCCTCTGCGGATTGCAGGTGCCAAAGAGCAAGTTCAGTGAAGCCTTTGAAGTGCATAAAGCAAGCAGAAAATTTCTGGTTTTGAAGCTTTCATGGAAAGCTTGAGAAGGAATGTATTTTGTCAAATGTATTGGGGCAAAAACAAAGGAAACACAGAGGTTCTCATGTATTGTGAAAGGGCACATGTATTAGCAACACTGGAGCAAACCATTGCATGAAAATTGATGCATTACAGGAAATTTGTGAAGAAAAAAATTCTGGTTTTTTGAACTCTACAAAAACAGAGAACATATGCCCGGTGGAGGATTGATTGCAGGAGCTAGAGAGGAAATTGAGCTAAACCCTTCATACCCAAGGTAGATTAGGTCATTTCTAAGAAGCCTATCACTTCAATTGTGATTTCCCCTCTCTCTACAGCCCACAGGAGCAGGCGGCGCATATCTGTGCAGAAATTTGGAAAGTTTGATTTGATTTTATGCAATTCACTCATTTCTAAGCTATTTGATGCCATTCAAAGCTTGGGGAGTTTAGCAAAGACATTGCTAAGGCCTTGTGATGCTTGGTTGCAGCTAATTTGATGTATTTGGAGCTCATTGAAGTGATTTATCAGAGGTGTGCAGGTTTACAGAAAGTCTATCTAGAAATAGAGCATTTTTAATCAAGGCATTAATCTTTGTCTATATCAAATTGGCCTAATTCCTTTGGTACAAGTAAATTCCTAAGAGTTGCTAAACTTTTTATTCAAAAAGTTTTGAATTTGGAGAAGATTTGACGGAGATAGAGCATTTTTAGTGAGAGGTGGTACCTGACAGACGCAGAAAAAGGCAAACCAGAAGCTACGAAAATTGGTGGTTCTCATTCACCTTGAAGAATTTGATCAAACCCTTCTAGGATATGTTGGAGCAATCTGTTGGAAAGCTAATGCAAGTTGAATCATTGCATTTGGACAAGATTTGAAGGATTTAGAGCAAGATCTTTGACTGGTTCTCTAGCGAGAAAAAAAACCAGAAAATTTTTTGTAAAGGAGTATCATTTGTTTTCAACTTTGATCGAGTGTACATTGTTGATGAATCATTGTGGGATGTAAATGCACACAATTTGCAAGCATTTGATGTGATTTGGAGAGATTTGGAGCATTACAGGTACTTCATACATTGTGATCGATGGGGTACATCTACTACAATTTTTTGCAACAATGGGAGATGGTCCGATACAGATTGTTGGAGAGAAGCTTGACCGCACTAACTTTCAAGTGTGGAAGTTTCGAATGAAGAGTTTTTTGAAAGGCAAAGGTTTATGGAGTCCTGTCTCGGAGGAAGACCCGGAACCATACCTACCTCCTCAACCAAATAATGGTCAGTTACTCGCTCACAAGCAATGGGTAGAGCGGTCTTCAAAAGTGTTGCATTATTTTTCCATATGTGTAACAGATGCCCTGCTTATTCACATCCAAGATGCACATACACCGAAAGAAGCATGGGGTATATTGTGCCGAATGTATGAGACAGACACTGGTGCAAGGAAGATACAACTAAAGCAACAGATTCACAGTGTAACACGAAGGAATAGGAGTATACATGAGTATGTTCAGGAAATCAAGGGTTATGCAGATTCCTTGTCATCAATCCATGCCCCAATGGATGATGATGATTTGGTTGCTCTCACATTGCGTGGTTTAGGCAAAGAGTACAAATCTTTTGACACTTCCATCTCAGTACGGTTGGGAGGAATGCCAGACTTTAATGAGCTTGTGTCATTGCTCATTGTGGAAGAATTGAAGCTTGGTCTTGGTGGTATGAGTGTTACAGGTGGTGCATCCTTGTCAAGCAATGATGAGCATGCAAGGAATCAGGCTTTTTACTCATCTAGAGGCTTTCGAGGTTGGGGGAAATTAACCCCTCGAGGCCGGGGAGGACGTGGTTGGAATGACAGGTCTACTCATCCACAATCAAATCAGAATTTTCAGAATTCACAGTCATCATTTGGATCACGTGGAGGTCGTGGATTTCAATCCCATAGGGGGAGATTTGGAACAGGTGCTCGTGGTAGAGGACGATGGCAAGGTCCTCAACAAAATTTGAATGGGATTGAATGTCACTATTGTGGCAAACTTGGACATATGGCAAAAGATTGTTACAAAAAGCAGAATGATATGAGGAATGGAAGACCACAACATGGAAATTATGCATCTACCAGTAACAATGATGGGAGTTCGAATCATCTTT
Organism: Cibotium barometz; assembly: GCF_041138505.1. Lineage (NCBI taxonomy): Eukaryota > Viridiplantae > Streptophyta > Polypodiopsida > Cyatheales > Cibotiaceae > Cibotium > Cibotium barometz. Next base: position 32,997,029 of record NC_141052.1, on the reverse strand, counting down.
TTGCAATGAAGCATGTTATGGGGACAATGAATTCTCAGAATGCTGGAGATGAGTCATGGTATATGGATTCAGGTGCCTCAAACCACATGACATGTCATGGTGAGTGGTTTGAGAAGATGCAACCATTGCATACAAATGGTTGTGGTCACAGGAGATGATACTCAGCATCTTATAACACATGTTGGCAGTGTGCCTTTGAGGATGCATGATGGAAATGTGAAGAATATGTCAGAAGTGTTATATGTACCATCCATCATAAAGAGTTTGGCATCAGTAGGACAAATGGTTGAGCAGGGACTACAAGTCAGATTCAATGAGAAAGGCTGTTTTGTGGAAGATTTTAAGCATGGCTGTAGATTGATTGCCAAGGGCAAGAAGGAAGGAAGGTTGTTCAAATTGGATGCAGGCATACCAGAATTGAGCTCAGCCATGTTTTCAAAGAGCAATGGGATTGTGCAGGACATTAACATGTGGCACAAGAGGATTGGACATGTCAATATACAGAGATTAAAGAACATGCAAACACGAGGCATTGTCAGTGGATTGCCTCGATTCAAATATGATGGACATATGCATGTTTGTGAAGCCTGTCAGTTTGGAAAGCAGGCAAGGTTGAGGTTTCCTAGAGAAGGAAACATGAGTACTAGACCACTTGAGATAGTGCACAGTGATGTATGGGGCCCAGCACAAAACCCATCTATCAAAGGAAGTCTATACTATGTGACATTTATAGATGACTTCAGTAGGATGACATGGATATATTTTTTGAGGGAGAAGAGTGAAGTGCTAGAAAAATTCATGGATTTCAAAGCTCTTGTAGAAAAACAATATGGCTGTTGGATTGAGTGTCTGAGAACAGATGGAGGTGGTGAATACACCTCAAAAGCTTTTGAGCATTTCTTGCAGAAGCATGGGATAAGGAGACAGTTGACATGCAGGTATACACCTCAGCAGAATGGTGTGGCTGAGAGAAAGAATCAAGTCATATGTGAAGTGGCAAGGGCAATGCTCAATGAAAAGAGCATGCCAGACTACTATTGGGCAGAAGCATGTGCTACTGCAGTGTATATCCTGAACAAAACACCTACAGCAGTCATTCATGCAAGCACACCAGAGATGCGGCTTATAGGTTACAGGCCAGACATTGGACATCTTAAAGTATTTGGATGTGTAGCTTATGTTCATGTGCCTGATGAAAGAAGACGGAAGTTGGATCCTAAGGCAGAGAAATGTGTATTTGTTGGATATGCACAGGATCAAAAGGCTTACAAATGTTATAACCCTCAAACTAGACAAGTAGTCATCTCACGTGATGTGGTGTTTGATGAGCTTGCTAGTTGGTACAAAGCAAGAGATGAGGGATTCATTGACACACTTGAGGCTAATGTACCTGTGAACTTGCCATCACAAGAAAGTTCTAGCTCTACTACTATGTCTGGGCCAGCAGCAGAAGCTGAGAGTAGTAGCAGTGTAAGTCCATGGTCAGGACGATTGAGGCATGAGAGTGTGAGCACTGGGAGTAGTGCTATGGATAAAGGCAAGAAGAAAGTCGAAGGAATCGGAATCACAGGCTATGAGTCCTCTAGCTCAGAGAGTTTGGATGAGGAGCTCGGGTTACCTGTTGTACGTACACCTGGTGCTAGGCAGGACAGATATGTGCCACCACATGCCAGAGTTACAGGTGTACAGAGTGACCCGCATGCATTGCGGAGATCCCAGAGAGTTAGATATCCAGTTGAAAGATTGACATATAGGGATTTTGCTATGCATTATGCATACATGGCATCTATGGTAAAGCATGTGGAACCTACATGCTATACAGAGGCTATTGGAGAGCATGTATGGGAGAAAGCCATGGATGAAGAGATGGATGCTTTGGACAAAAATGATACATGGGAATTGGCTGAGTTACCTAAAGGAAAGAATGCAATTGGATGCAAATGGGTGTATAAGGTAAAGTGCAAGTCAGATGGCAGCCTAGAGAGACATAAGGCAAGGGTGGTCGCTAAAGGATATGCACAAACTTATGGTCTTGATTATGATGAAACTTTCAGCCCAGTGGCTAAGATGGCTACAGTGAGGTCTATCATTGCATTAGCAGCACAAAAAGGTTGGGCTTTACATCAAATGGATGTAAAAAATGCTTTCTTGAATGGTGAACTACAAGAAGAGGTGTACATGGAACAGCCAGAAGGATATGTACATCCAAAATATCCTACTTTCGTTTGCAGGTTAAAGAAATCACTCTATGGTTTGAAGCAAGCACCTCGTGCTTGGAGTGACAAGATCAGGGGGGTGGTCAAAAAGCAAGACAAGAGCAGCGAGCACAAAGCAATGAGTAGAGCTCATGTTCTTGTGAAAGTGAGCAGGTAGGGGCATGGTATGATGTTAAGCGAGCATGAAATGTTAAAGAGAAGAGTGGAACCACAGTGCAATTCTGTAGCAATCAAACAAAGAAGACATGAAATGTTCTAAAATGACCATTGCAATAATTTTTTTTTCGAACCAATGGTGCAGATACAAAAAATCACTATTAAACCCGTATTGCTTGGCTCGCTAAAAAGATATTGAATCTATAGTATTCACAATGTTGGAGAGCCATTAGCAAACAAAAGACAATAGACAGGAAAATTTATAAAATAACCAAAACATTTCCAAAACAAGTACTATGGTTCAGCTAGTATGACATGACCCCCATACATATTTCAACTAAAGTGGGTTGCAGGTTCCTAAAGCTGTTGAGGATGACTTCTAATAGACTTAGTTAGCATGTCTTTTACAATTCTCTCAGAAATACAAACTTGATGAATATGCATATTGTTGTTCACATCCTGTCCAAGAATCATTAAGAACACAAAGTATATGTGCTTGCATGCAAGATATGGTCTTTTCTTGGCCACTCTATCTCTGAACTCCACACATGAACACATTGGATTCTTCTGAATAGTGACCTCTATCAGAGATGTGTCTTGGCTCCCATTGGTCAATGGATTAATACTAAATGTTTCCTTTACCCCTTCTATATGTATATGGCTGCCTACAACTTCTGCATGCATATCTAAGGCTGCAGTGATTTGACCAAATGCAGCCTTTGAAATTCCTCGTCGATATGGAAATTGTTTCACCTCCTTGTTTGTCTCGCTAGTGCCTTTTGCAAGCTCCTTTTCTAGAAAAAACTCAAGAGGAATACCAATGTCATATCCTGCTCTAATAAGCTTGCAGGCTTCTTTCACTTGTAACTTGGTACCTTTAGCAATGGGCCAAACACAAAGGACATCCTCTGGTGGATGTAATATTGTCTTTGTAATTTTCCAAGTGTGCCTAACATCTGTATTACAAAAATAGCAATACTTCTCCTTTTTCCAAGAGGATAGTTGACAATCACTCCAAAAACAAGGACTGACATCACCCCCTCGCAACCTTGAGCTACACTTTTTCCCTGATGCCCAGTGGTTGCACTCAACTCGATTCACTGTTGGTATCCTCCGCCACAAGGCCCACTTTGTATCATGCACACCACTTTCAAGGCTCTCTAAAACTTTGCATTGCTCATCGACCTCTATTGCAGGCTCTAACCTCTCTCTTGTCACATAGTTAAACTCAGGCCTATGGCTAGAGTTGCCAAAGTTTTCTTCTGTCGAGTCATGTAGTGGCCTTTTGGCTCGAATAGTTTTATTCTCACCCTTGAATTTTACCCTATTTGAAAACATAGGGGTCCCCGCCACTGCATCATCCACTGCTCGTGAGGTAGCTATTGGGGATGGACTTGCTTTCTGTCGAGAAAGAGCTCTCTCAACCAAAAGCTCCAATGTAGGCCCACAACCTGTGTATTTTCCTTCCAAGAAAGCCAGTTGTCGGGCACATTGGAAGTAAGCATTGATTAGATTTGTCACACAAGCATCATAAAGACTAATCTTTTGCCTATACCCCTCCCCTGCCAACCAGCTTGCATGCTTGGTCTCTGACATATTTGTCCTTGGGACAAGAGCATTGACAATAGGCTCTCCATCCTACAAGAGAGTGGTAGAAATTGATTAAAAACAATGCAGTGCACATAAGTAGGAGGCACACAATAATACAATGAATAATCTCTTACAAACATTACCTTTAAAATGAAATGACCCCATCGACTAACCCTATAGTGCCACCAA